>NC_053166.1:148435818-149147068 GCF_016835505.1 Polypterus senegalus
TGCCCTCCCAATGCCCCCCAGGGGTACATGTCTGAAGTACATTCTGTTGTGAGTAGCTGATATTCTATAATATTGAACTAATTTGTTGAGTTAAAATGCCATCTCAGCTATTCCAGGTGATTTGAAGCAGACCTCCGCAGGTCGAAGTCATCCAAAGGCACTCGGGACGTCACGCTATTCCAGAAACTGACAGACCAACTTTATTGCACGTTTTACCATCCACACCAGCCTGCCGTTCCATTATGGACTGAAAAACTGCTTATGTTTCAAGATATCCCTGGGCAGTGTGCAGAGATAATATTTGATTTTATTGCTAGGAACAGATAACAGTTAAAGGATTTATTCAAATAGCCATCAGCAACCATTATTCACAAAGGCAGGTAGGGAAATGAGGTATATTAGAAACTGAAGTGCGTTTGATGGCAAAGAGATTGCTGAAGGTAACCTACAAGAAGAGCGTGACGGGCTTCCTCTGCGCCAGTCTTCTGTGATTAAAGATCCTCCCCGGTGGTGCCTGCCAAAACGCAGGTCTCTCAACGAAAAAGGAGCAAATTCTCTGTACGTTTTAAAAATGACACCACCAGGATCAAAGATTCTCATCCAGTTCTTCTTAAACGCACTCGTCCCAGTTTGTGTCATGAGGAGCCAAAGTCCGAGAAGTCAAAACACCGCTTAATTCTCTGGTAGCAGCTGCACAGTTCACTCGGCTTAAAGACCAACCGCGCTTTATGACATCTTGACACATTTTATGACATCTGACAAAGTAATTCCGCAGAAATATCAAGGAAAATTCATGGCGGGGAATCCACAAAAGCAATGCGAGGCCATTCAAATGGAAGTAAAATGTAATCCTTGAACTACAATACACACGGCCACAGTAACTTAATTACAAATGAAGGCCACCAAGCAAAGCTCTAAATTATTTAACTGCATCGATAAACACTTCAGAGGTGCCAATCGCTTTACTACGACTCTGTTATGTAAAAAGGAAACGATTACCGAAAGGGACTTCGTCCGCTTCGCCTTACAAGACGTCTTAGTATTGTTGGGAGGATTTGCTTTGTTTTTTTTTTTTTAATTTCTAATTTTCATTTTTTTTTACTAACTTATTATCAACCTCTCAGGCTGATTTTATTGCACTTTGTCCTTGGGCACAGCTGGAACTCCACGAGGTGACGCACAGAAAGACCCCTACAGGCCGTCCTTTATTTTATTACTGCCCTACAGAGCACTTAATGAGTTACACAAACACTTCTGTTTTTAACAAAGCGGGCACTGTGCCCCTAAATAGGAATCACCCAAAAAACAGACATTCTAATGAATACAATGGCTCTGTCTTTGCTATTGTTTATGAACGTACAGAGAGAGACAGAGAGATAGAGAAGGAAGGCATTATATGATAGATAGATAGATAGATAGATAGATAGATAGATAGATAGATAGATAGATAGATAGATAGATGTGAAAGGCACTATATAATAGATAGATAGATAGATAGATAGATATGAAAGGCACTATATAATAGATAGATAGGTAGATAGAAAAGGCACTATATGATAGATAGATAAATAGATATGAAAGGCACTATATGATAGATAGATAGATAGATAGATGTGAAAGGCACTATATAATAGATAGATAGATAGATGTGAAAGGCACTATATAATAGATAGATAGGTAGATAGATGTGAAAGGCACTATATAATAGATAGATAGATAGATAGATAGATAGATAGATAGATAGATAGATAGATAGATAGATTATGACAAACAACAAACTCCTCTCAAACACACACCAGAATGAGTAAAAAAAAGAAAACCTCTGCCTTGGCAGTGCCAATCCCAGTGAGGCACTTGTGTCTGCGTCTGTCTGTGTTGGGGGTTTGGGTGGCTGGAGCGCCCTCTGGTGCGCACAACTTATATAATAAAAAAATGGCTAATGCTCCTGTTGTCATACAGTACCTACATCTTCATGAACAGTTTAAAAGTGTATTTTACAAAGACACCCCCAGCACCCAAATTAATGGCTGCAGCGACGGCCATAAAGCCGCTCTAAATTTCTTTGTGAAATTTCCAAAGGAAAGAAGCAGGCACCCCTTGTGTTAAAAAAAATCAAACTGTAGGGGTGCACAGACATTTATTGCTTTGCCTTACAGCCCTGAAACAGGAGACTCCATTAGACCCTCGATTACCGGCGAGCAAACAACAAAACACATCAAATGAAAGAAAAAAAAATTAAAAGAAAAGGCAAAATAAAAAATGATGTTTTCCCAAGATGGAATATGAAAGTGTAAGCATGTCGGAAAATCATGAAAAATTACAGTTTTTATTAAAACTTAATGAAAGGAAAACAAAATCCATGTTGCGACATTTAGAAACAAATCAGAGTCCATTAAAGAGCATAACTGAAGAAAACCCAAAGCAAGTCGTTGATTTACTTTCTTTGAATAAACATTAATAAAGGAAAGGCATTTTTTGTGTGTTTCGCCGGCTAATTTTCTTGGCCCTGCTTTGTCACCCTTAGCGGATTCTTTTCCTGTTTTCTCATGGACTCAGGTGCCTGGCACACAGCACACTAATTCTTTTTAAATTCTATTCTTAAAAAAGTAATTTAATCAATTGTTCATTTACTCTCCACCTGTTTTCCCAACCTGCTGAGTACAAATACGAGTCGCGGGCTTGATTGATTTATTTCTCATCAAAGCAGCTCAACTAATAAATTCTGAAAGTTAACCCCTTTCCTAAAAATGAGACAGTAAATGGCATTAATAATTTAAAAAATCTGCCCATTGTCACACACGTGCGCTTGGGAGTCAACCACAGGACCAGGAAATGCCAATTCCACGCCAGGCCAGGGGGCAGCGGGGTGCACTGAACCTCTCTCTTTTCTCTCCGCAGACCAAACGTGAGAAATCCTTCCTGTCTCGGCCTCCCGAAGACGTCACTTCCTGTCCCGGCCCCCCGAGGACATCACTGCCTGTCCCGGACTCCCAAGGGTGTTACTTCCTGTCCTGGCCCCCCAAGGGCATCACTTCCTGTCCTGGCCTCCCCGAGGACATCACTTCCTGTGATCCACCTAATAAAACCCCTCATCCTCCACACTTAATCAGTTGTGCTTTGGACTCTAACCTGTATACACTGTATACATCTAAATTAAAGCCTTTTTGCAGCCAGAGAAACTCCACGGGTGGCTGCCCCAAACCTTTGTTGTGTGTCCGGCTGCTTCATTCACACCATTTCAAACCCATTCATTCAGTGCCAGGTGACAGGTGCCTGTACTGGGAAACACTGGGCGCAGGATGGCAACCAACACCGGGAAACACTCAAGCAGGATCAATTTCCGTCACATCCCACACCATTGACGTGCGGTGAGGTTCATGGCTGGTGAGGCACGTGTCAGATTTACAAATACATGAACCCCAAAGAGTAGCTTATTCACTTTTCAACTGGCAGCCTGCACATTAACTACCGGTTATGTTTCATATCTCTTCAGCATTCTTTACACACACATCGGTGAGGTTCATATTTGGCTAAGAAAGAACGTTACATTTATAGCTGTGAGAGAGCAAATTTGCTCCTCACCCTCCATGTGTTCTAAATTTGCCGTTGCAATTCCACAATTCATACTCTTACAATACAAATGAAAGTACTGAGTGATATTAAAAAAAGCTGACTGCAGTTTTGACTGTAATTGAAATATTTAGTTGTTTTTAAAAGCTTTTACTGCGGTGGGGTGGCATCCTGCCCGGGTTTTGTTCCTGCCTTGCGCCCTGTGTTGGCTGGGATTGGCTCCAGCAGAGCCCCCGTGACCCTGTAGGTAGGATATAGCGGGTTGGACAATGACTGACTAAAAGCTTTTAATTCTGATGCTGTAATTAATTTTAATACAGACTGTTCAACAAAAGGATAACAAGAGAGAATATTTTATTTAAGGGCAAAATTTAGTTTTTAAATATTGAATTGTTTTTTTCTTAGTCTGATCCCATTTATGATTTTACCTTTATTAGTCCATGCGCCTATCCTTCTCCATGATAATCTCTGTCACTTTCTTTTAAAAGTCCTCCTTATTTTCCTTTAGCTTTAAAAATCTTAATCTCCCATTTTTGCTGGCAATCGTAACAAAAAATTTAAATAAATGGACCGCAGGAGTGCACTTGACTCTCTGATATCACTAACTTATTGGTGGCTTTGTGTACCTTTGTGCACTTATCGTGCTCAAATGCGCCCCCTTTGGTGCGGCACGGTACTGTCTGCCTCACCTTGTGCCTTTTCACTGTCCGATCAGCAAGATGAAATATGTCACACACATTCATTAAAGATATTGGCCAGACTGTGGAAAGTCAGGGTGTATAATAAACGTGTCTGCAAACCTTATATTGGCGACATATAGAGAGACAGTGACAGGCAGGCGCCAATTGCAGGCGTCAACCCTGTGTGTGAGGAAGAGCGCAGTCCGAGGGGAGGCGAGGCTCGTCGCTACCGCTTCTCGTGTTTCTCTCCTCTATTTGAACAGGAAATGCGCCAATTCAGTGATTTTGACCATAAAAATGATCACAATTATTGGAATTTTTCTTCACCAACAGATGACCCACAGCCGCTGGACCCCACGACCCTGCCTAACACCCAGTCCATACAAGCATTAAACAGAGTAGGAGCAGAACACCGCCCTCATGAACCCCAGAATCAACTGGGAAAAATGTAGAGGTTCTGTCACCACTCTGCACAGCACTCTTATACCAGTGTACAGGCCTGCCATGATATCCAGCAACTTTGGGAGGATCAGGATGTCCCACAGGGCAGCCTGATCAACTGAGTCGAACGCTTTATGAAAATTGACAAAGGCTACAAAGAAACTCTGTTGATATTCACGTTTGTGCTCCATGAGGACCCTCAGTGCCAGGATGTGGTCGATGTGTTTACCTCTTAGGTAAAACCAGACTGCTCCGGTCGCTGGCAGGTGAGCAAGTGATTGCGGATTCTATTGAGGATGACTCTAGCAAGGACCTTACCTGGCATCGAGAGCAATGTTACTCCCCCTGTAGTTGCCCCAAGCCAGGTGATCACCTTTCCCTTTCCAGATAGGAACAACAAGTCCCATTTTCCAGTCAATTGGACTATCACCACTACCTTATAACATCACGAAAGACTCCAAAAAAAAAAAAAAAAACGGCAAAGGTTTTTCCTTTGCACGTGAGACTTACACTGGTCTGATTTCATATATGAAATTGGAATTAAGCTAGCATGTCAGGTGTTTGAAATACACATCATTGAAGTTTTGACACTTTGAATATCATCCATCCATCCATCCATTATCCAACCCGCTATATCCTAACTACAGAGTCATGTGGGTCTGCTGGAGCCAATCCCAACCAAAATAGGGTGCAAGGCAGGAAACAAACCCCGGGCATGGTGCCAGCCCACGACAGGCCACACACACACCCAGCCCACACTAGGGACAATTTAGGATCACCAATGCACCTAACCTGCACGTCTTTGGACTGTGGGAGGAAACCCACGCAGACACGGGGAGAACATGCAAACTCCACACAGGGAGGACCCGGGAAGCGAACCCAGGACTCTTTACTGCGAGGCAGCAGTGCTTCCCACAGCGCCACCGTGCCGCCCCCTTTTGAATATCAATATAATATATCAATGCGATAGCTGGAGTTTGGACTCTGTCCCACCAAAATTGTTTTGATGTGTTTATTCTGAAAACAAACCAGAAGGCAATACTAGAGACTTTTCTTTTAAAAATCCTCCTTATTTTCCTTTAGCTTTAAAAATCTTAATCTCCCATTTTTGCTGGCAATCGTAACAAAAAATAAAAATAAATGGACCGCAGCAGTGCACTTGACTCTCTAATATCGCTAACTTATTGGCGGCTTTGCGTAGAAGAACAGCAGCAACAAGCACCTATCGCGTTCACATGCGCCCCCTTTGGTGAGGCACGGTACTGTCTGCCTCACCTTGTGCCTTTTCACTGTCCGATCAGCAAGATGAAATATGTCATACACATTCATTAAGGCAGACAGGCAGCAGCGCTACCCACCGCCCCACCGTGCTGCCCCCTTTTGAATATCAATATAATATATCAACACGATAGCTGGAGTTTGTACTCTGTCCCACCAAAATCGTTTTGATGTGTTTATTCTGAAAACAAACCAGAAGACGATACTAGAGACACGTTACAGCATATTTGTGTCAATTTACCTCAATATAAAAGCGAGGTCAGTGTGCTCAATTGCTTTTGCGCTTGTACTGCACATCCGTCTCTCTTTGCAAGAACCAACAGTAGTCACCCATCATGCTCGGAGTGAATTTTCCCCGATATCAGTTTTCCATCACCTTTGTATCTTGATGAAATCTTTCCCCGTGCTCATCTCTGACATCGCTTAGATTTGGTGGAACAAAGTCGAGATGAGAATGTAAAAAATGCATCTTCAGTGACATTCTGGCTGCCATAAGCTAATACACTTTCAGCATATTCTCCACAGCTCAGTATAATTCTCTTCTCTGTGACTGTCAAGAAAATTCTGGACAACCTGCACGAATGATGGTGCTGATTCAGTTGTCTTCAGTTTCCTTTTGAACTTATCGTCAAGCATCAGTTCACGTATTTCAGGGCCAACAAAAACACCTTCCTTAATTTTGGCTTCACTTTTCTCAACACCAAACTTATTTCTTAAATGCTGAAATGCATCGCCTTTACTGTCCAGTCACCCTAGTTGTCCAAGACCTGGAACATCATAGCTAAAAAATGTGACGTGCTGCAGGACGAAAACGGTTTTCAGATTTGGAGTCAGCAAGTGAAATTAGTACAGATGAAAAAACCCCAGGAGCAAAATGCTTGTTGACCAATGTTTATCCAAGAAGACACAAAGCTGGAATTGCTGCCCAAGGGTATCCCACAAAAGACTGAATTAATGGTCTGGACACTTCTATGAAGGACAGATTTCAGTGTTTGGCTTTTAATGAGTTTGCAAACCTTTCTGCAAGCACGTTCTCACTTTGTCATTATGGGTCACTGGGTGTAGAATGATGGGCAAAAATGTCTCCATTTAAAATGAAATCTACAGTACAACACAATAAAGCGTGCAGGAAGTCAAGGGGTCCGAGTCCTCTGTGAGAATGTAGACGCGACCGGGCGACTATTCTGCACCCTGCTAGGTTCTTTTTTCAGTTTAACTGATTACTTTTTTAACACGCTGTCACGCTGGATGTTATCTTCGTATCTTATACTTGATCCATTCATTCATCTTTCAACCCACTTATCTAGTTCAGGGTCACGGTGGGGGAGGGGGGTCTTACAAAAAAAATAGAAAAAAAAGGGGGTCAAAGGTGACAGAGGCTGCCCAAGCAGCATGAGGTTTCCAGTCTCACGAGTGAATGCTCCCATTTTTCCAGGAGCTGCTTCTCGGTAAAAATGTGCAGAGATGCTGACTGACAGACGGCTCCATGTTGATTGAGTTTGGCTGTTAAATCAGGCCGAGCTCTGCTTGGCTGGCCACTTGCTTGTAACGAGATTTGTCTGTCACTTGCAAGCACTTGGCAAAAACACGCCAGAGCGGACCTGAAATACAGCAGCACTTGTTTAACGTGTCTATTGATAACTCGAGCAGGACTCGGAGGTAATTTCCTGTGCCGGGCCAGAATTGAAGGGCTGGGCGCTAGACATTTGTGTCAGGAGACGATATAAAGACGTACAATCGAGGGAACAGAGTCATCAGATATTTCTGTAGTAAAGGAGTGGAAATGTTTTGGAAAGATTCTGGAATTATACTTGAGATGCCTTTAGGAAGTACTCAGACCCCTTCACTTCTTTCATTTATTTTTTATGTTTAAGTCCTTTTACATTCCCCAAATCGAACCACAATCCATAACCCCAGAATGACAAAGCAAAAGCAGAATTTTATAATTTTTTGTACATTTATTAAAAATAAAAATCTAAAACATCACATTGAGACAAGTGTGCAGACCCTTTACTCAGTACTTACCTGAAGCCCCTTATGGCAGGGTACTTCTTGGGTCCCGCGTGAAAAGTTTCACACAACTGGTTTCACCAGAGAACGGCTGATTGGCTTCAAGTTCGGGGCACCAGCTGGGCCACTCGAGGACATTCCCAGAGTTGACCCTAAGCCCCTCAAACTGTCACCTTGGCTTTGTGCTTAGGGTCACTCTCCGGTTGGAAGCTGAAGCTCTGGCCCAGAGTGCTCTGGGGCAGATTTTCACTCTCTGCTTTTCTCCGTTCAGCTTTTCCTCAACACTGACTTGTCCCCCAGCCGCTGCCCCTGAAAGAGCATAAAGCAGCCATCACCCTGCTTCACCGTATTGCACATTGAAGAGTGTCGCTTGGGCTCCACCGATTTGACGTTAATCTTGGTGTCACACCACAGAATTTTGTTTCTCACAGTCTGTGAATCCTTCAGGTGCCTTTTTGCAAACTCCAAGAAGACCTCTGTGTGTCTTTAACTGAAGAGGTGCTACTGTCTGTCACTATATCATAAAGTCCACATCAGTAGATTATTACAGTGATGGTTGCCCTTCTGGAAGTTTCTCCCATCTGCACACAAGTTTCCTTGAGCACTTGACCATCAGGTTCTTGGACACCTCATTTTGTTTAAGGCCCTTCTCCCATGATTGCTCGGTTGGACCAGACAGCCAGCTCTAGGAAGAATTGTGGCCAAATTCAAGCTAAACACCCACTCTGGGCCAGCTCCCCAGCTCCTTCCTACCATCCAGACTTCTTCTTGTCCTCTCTTGCCTCTGCTTCTCTCCCTGCTCAGCTAGACATCAGGTTCTTGGTCACATCTCCTTTGAAGGTCCCTCTCCATGATTGCTCATTTTGGCCAGCCAGCTCTTGGAAGAATTCCAAACTTGTTCAAATTAAAAATTATTATTATAATGATAACTAAACACCCCTGAACCAACTCATTCCCCAGTTCCCTCCTACTACCAAGTTTTCTCTTATTTCATTCTACTGGTCTCCTTCTTGTCGTCCCTTTCCTCTGCTCCTCTCTCGACTCCAAGCAAGAATGTCACTGCCGAGGTAAGTAAACCTTTCAACAAGGTCAACACTCTCTCCGCAGACAGACACACTGCTGATGGCCGTGCCCAAGAGGTCATTAAAGGCCTGGATGTTGGTTTTAATCAGGACACTAGCAAGCCCAGACACTCAGATCCATCACTCAGTCTTTCGAGACTCCCGATCAGAGCCTCCATTGACTCTGTGAAGATCACAACATCGTCAGCAAAGTCAAGATCCGTGAATCTTTCTTCACCAACAGATGTCCCAAGGCCGCTGGACCCCCACAACCTTGACCAACATCCAGTCCATACAATTCATTCTTATTGAGTCAAAAAAACAATCTAAGATAATGAAATGTGGTTCTCTATGAATGTTTGTAATAAATCAGGCCCGACGCAGGCTGTTGTCATTTACTGGCTGATGTGGTCCTCCTCCAGAATATGGCAGTGCTATGGTGTGTGCTTCTCTTGTGGTACAAGCTGGGCCGCGGTGCCAGACCTCTGTTTTACAATGCCAGACCTCCAAGTCGCAGTGCCAGACCTCTGAGCCATGGTGCCAGACCTCCAAGCCATAGCTCCTAACCTCAGAGCTGCGGCACCAGACCTCTGAGCCACAGCACCAAACCTGTGAGCTGTGGTGCCAGACCTCCGAACTGGAGTGCCAGACCTCCGAGCCACAGCACAAGACCTCTGAGCTGTGGTGCCAGAACTCCAAACCACAGTGCCAGACCTCCTAGCCACATTGCTAAACCGCCGACCTGCAGTGCCAAACCTCAGATCTGCAGTGCCAGACCTCCAAGTCACAGTGCCAGACCTCCTAGCCACGCTGCCATACCTCTGAGCCACAGAGCCAGACCTCCAGGCTGTGTGCCAGACCTCCGAGCTACAGTGCCAGACCTCCGGGTCGAGCTGCAGTGCCAGACCTCCGAACGGCAGCACCAGACCTCTGAGCTGTGGAGCCAGACCTCCGAGCCGCATTGCTAGACCTCCGACCTGCAGTGCGAAACCTTCAAGCCCTGGTGGCAGACCTCCAATACGGCCTTCATGGAAATGTTAGCCACGTGCTGAATGTCACGTGTCTGGCCCCTCTTATTACATGTACAGTACACGTCAAGTCAGGTTTACCGTCACGTGCACATACACTGAATGTCTCCTCGGTATCTGTGACCCTGAGCTGGACAAAGCCAACGCAGATAATGGACGGATCCCAGTTGAGCGGAAGTGACCTTGACCGCAGGAATCTGCCAAGTAAGGAGTAATAAGAATAAAATGAGGGTGCGACTTGGTTCGGATGACGGCACCGCCGCTGCTGCGGCTTGAGGAGGACAATGAGCCAATATCAAGTTCGTTTTCTGACCACATTTACAGCTTCCTGCATCAACTAGCCTCAGATAATGAAGTTCTATTTATGGCTTTTATGAGGATACAATCGGCTGTCTTATGTGCTAGGTGCCAGATTGCTAGATTGATAACAGGACTAATCCCCATATAATTCCTCTCCTAATGCCGTGAGAGACACTCAAGCACCTTAATATATCAAGATTTAAATGCTTTATAATACCCATAAACACCCCCTGAAACTAATACAGCTAATACAGGCAAAAGTGAAGCAAGTGAAAGGAGTTATAAAAATCAATTCTCCTTTCATCTCCCATGATGAATTTTCTCCTCAGAACAAATTAAATTTATACTGAAAAGTAGCTAATGAAAGGCTGCTGCCCCTGTCATATATCACTGGCTGTCCGACATAAATTGTCTGATTCCTTTTATTATGTCTCAACTTAAAACACAGCAGGAAAAAGTTTGCTACTTTCAAAAGGCCGGGCTGCTGGTGCAATGGGAGGTAGGAGAAGACAACATCATTTCTTTTATAAAAGAGAACGACAGAAACCTCAGGGGACCAAGTGTGTGTGTGTGTGTGTTTTGGGTTCACGTCCTTTAGTCTGAAGCAGCGTGACCCCCAATCCTCCAACATCGCAAGTGGAAATGTGTTAAAAAACGACAGCCATCCGCCAGTGCCATGCTGATAAGGCAGACAGGAATGGGGGTCTCTCCTCACCTGACAATATAAGGGACGACGTCACCTTGTCAGCAGTCACACCACCTGCACTTCAGAAGAGGGCACCTACCTGAAGCTCAGCATGTTCAAACCCCGGCCAGGACTTGGATAGAAGACCATCTAGGAACAGATTGGGTTGCTGCTGGAAGAGGTGCTGGTGAGGGGGCGCTTACCCTGTGGTTGGTGTGTTGATACAATTGGGCCAGTGCAGTGTGCTGTAAAAATGGTGCCATCCTTCAGATGAAGCATAAAATCGAGGTCCTGACTCTCTGTGGTCATTAAAAATCCCTGGGCATCCTTCGTTAATAGTTGTCCGTTTCCTGATATCCGGGTTACACTTCCCATCATGGCCTGGTCATTCTGGCCCCCTTATCACCCCCTGGCCCTTACTGGCTGGCTAACTGTCTCTCCCACCACTTCACCACCTATTAGCCAATGTGTGGTGAGTGTGCTGGCACAAAAATGGCTGCCGTGGCATCACTCAGGTGTGATTGAAGTGGCTACTCTCTGTCTTTGTAAAGAGCTTTGAGGGTCTTGAAAACTGCCATATAAATACAATGCCTTCTTCTTCTTCTTTCTTTAGTCTGAATACAATGACAGATTCACTGCACCATGCCTTTACTTGAGGACTCGTGCTAGAGGTCCCTGGTCAGGGCATCTCTCATTGCATGCCATACACTGGGGGCACATATCAGGATCTTGTTTGTGGTCTTTAGCTCTGCTTTCAATGCTAACATCTCAGAGCTCCAAGGTGAGAAACTCAACCAGTTCAACCTGCCATTGGATTACAGTGCCTCTGACTTTAAGGCCCTACAGTGGGGGGTGCACACAGCAGAAAAGATCACTGGGACCTTCGGACCTCCTTTAAAGATGTCTTTATTAAGTGCTGCAGTGGCAAAGCCTACAGCATTGTGAAGGACCACTCCCACCATTCTCATGGCCTCTTTGTCCCACTTCCATCCGGTTGAAGATGCTGTAGCCCTTGGTGGTCTGAACTCTGAACTCTGTGCTGCCCGCCTGCCCTCAGATCTGCCCCCAGTAGCAAACATATATGCACTACATTTGTTTATTATTAATCTATTTATAGTATAGTATAGTAAAGTACAGTACAGTATGGTAAGATATGGTATGTCATAGTATAGCATGGCATGGGATAGCATGGTATAGTATAATATAGTATAGTATAGTATAGTATAGTATAGTATAGTATGGTATGATATAGTATAGTATAGTATAGTATATGTTATAGTATAGAATAGTATAGTATAGTATGGCAGTATGTTATAGTATAGTATGGCATGGTATAGTATAGTATAACATGGCATGGTGTGGCATGGAATAGTATAGTATAGCATGGCATGGCATGGGATAATATGGTATGATATGGCATGGTGTGGCATGGAATAGTGTAGTATAGAATAGTATAGTTCTTTACTTGCCTTGTACTTGTGTTACGTTACGTATGTACTAATAATTTACCATATTTATACTGTGGCATAGTTTGGTACTTGTCTTGCATTTGTCCTAAGTTATGTTATTTATGTCACTTATTTATTTAAATATACATTATTCATTTACCATTCATTCATTTGTTTTTATTGTATAGTATAGTACAGTAAAGCATAGTACAGTATATTTCTTTACTTGTCTTGCACTTGTCCTGTATAATGTTATACATGTACTATTTATTACCATTTATTTATTTATTTATTTATTTATTTATATAGTATAGATCTTAACTTGATTTGCACTTGTTCTGTGTTGTGTTATATGTATACTATTAATTTACTATTTATTTATAGTCTAGTATTGTAGAGTTCTTTACTTGTTTTTTCCGTGTTATGTTATATACGGTATGTACGTTTTATGTATGTATGGGCCCAGTGAACATTATTACATGCCACTGTATGCTGCAGTATGGCGTATAGATAGTTTGACAATGAAGCCCCTTGACGTGACTTGACATGACTTGACCTGCTCAAAGACTTTCCTCTGTAAAACGCAGTGGAAGCTAAAACAACACGTCACCTACACCATGTTTTTTTTTTTTTTTTTCCATGTGCAGTTGTTCTGAGTTACCAGGTCTGAGTTTTTACTCAGTTATCTCTTCATGCCTGCCCACCTTTAGTCCCTTGCTTATTGTGTTTTATCCTTTATATTTTGAGTTGTTCTTGAGTTTGTTCTTTCAAAGTGATCTAGCCAGAAACAGGCCTCACTACAGGCAGCCAGACCCCACACTCTATGGGCAGGTTTTCAGGCATGTACAGGCCCAGAATCAGGCACTGCCATTAAAAGAGCAAATACACAAAAAGTGCCATCAAGAAGGAAAAGAAAGAAAGAGAAGGAGCTGGAAGGAGAAGATCAGAGCTGAAACCCCAAACAAAATCCTAACTCGTAGTCAAAAAAATAAAATTATGATTCGCAAAACCAAACGTTTAAATGTTTGTGTTCGTATCCAGAAACTCAGATAATCTGGAAGTCCAAGGGCCTGAACTTTACACCCTTTGACCTGTGACAAATTGCTCTGTGTGTGTGTGTGTGTGTCAGCCACTGCACTCCACCCACCCACTGTAGTGTGACCCCAATTGTCACTTTGTAGCAACTCCTTAGCATTAAATATAGGAAGACATCAAATAACTTAACTGTCTAAAAACACGCCTGCCCTTAGCTCGTCTCCTGGTCTGTGAGGCAGGATGGTATTCAAGGTGCTGGAGAAATCAAAGAAGAAGATCCTGAAAGTGGTCCCAGCTTTGTCCAGGTGGGAGTCGACTCTGTGGAACAAATATATCAGAACGAGATCTGTACAGAGAGTCAAGCTGAACACTGACCGTGCATAGACTGAACTGTCCCTGCGCTTGGGTCATCGGTGGGCGACGCATCTCCACAGGGAGGGCCAGCTGCTTGGCTGAATAAATAACCTCCACAACTCACCTCAGGGACAGCTGCAAGAAATGAAACATTTTGAAGCTGTGAGCTTCTGGCATCGGGACAAATATTTGCGCTGAAACGATTCCATCACGCATCGCATTAGCCGGTCATCCACCGGGGAGTAAGGCTCGGGGTGGTCTTCCTCCTCTATTTTCGTATTGTGTCACCTCCAAGCACATATCACTGTGAGGTGTGAGACATCAGGTAAGGAGGTGTGCATGGGAGGTCACAATGGAGTTCATTTTGTGAAGTGATGTATCTGAGCAGCTCAAATAGCTACAGGGCACACTCGGGAAAGGCGGCTTCTATGGCTCTCCTGATGAAATATAGTTGGAAGTATCAGATCAGACAAAGATAGCGAGACAGGGAGAGAGAGAGTCAGTTGGAAATGGAATGAAGAGAACTGTTCATAAAGTATAAAATCAACAGTAAATTCAGAGGCCTGGAACACATTTATCATACCGCTTCGTCCTCTCCTGGCATTCCCGTATAATACGGAGTGGCAAGCCTTTTATTACCGAAGGTAATGTACAAGAACTTGGATGAGAAACACAGGTCAAGTAGAACTAATTAAATTATGATTGATAATGCCGGCTTGGACCAAAGCCTTGAGTGCAGTGAGTGCAGTGAGTGCAGTGTAATGTTCTCCTTTACAGCTTCAACTCCCACTTCTTCATTTAGGCGCACTGGCAGATGGAATCCTGCTGCGTCCAGTGCCACGTCCCACCCTGACGGTCACAAAAGCGACTCCTTAGTCTTGTTTTACACTCCCCTCTAGCCATCTGACCATAACATGGATGTTACGATCGCTAGGTCCGGGGCTTTGTGAATGTTTATGGAGAACCTGATAATTTTGTACCTTCATTAATTTTACCATTAATGGATTCGCACCACGAAACATCTCAGTTAGAAGATTTGTACCGTGGAGAACTGCTGGGGTGGGGGGGCTGTCGCAAACCCACAACTTCTAGGTTAGAAGTGAACTCCTTGCAGTGTGAGAGCCAAACAGAGAACCCCTTTAATCAGCCACGCAGAGACCACTTTGGAACTCTGTGAGCGGAGGGCTTCCTGGAGAAGTCAGCTGATCTCTCTCTCTCTCTGAGTGCGTGTGTGTCACCCTTACTGTACGGCATTGCCACTGCATTCCACCCACCCACTGCGCAAATCCCACCCTTGTCGCCAAATGAATACTCATTTACTATATCATAGATAGATAGATAGATAGATAGATAGATAGATAGATAGATAGATAGATAGATAGGTAGATAGATAGATAGATAGATAGATAGATAGAAAATGCTCTATAAAATAGATAGATAGATAGAAAGATAGATAGATAGATAGATAGATAGATAGATAGATAGATAGATAGATAGATAGAAGGCACTATACAATAGATAGATGATGTGAAAGATACTATATAATAGATAGATAGATAGATAGATAGATAGATAGATAGATAGATAGATAGATAGATAGATAGATAGAAGGCACTATATAATAGATAGATAGATAGATGTGAAAGGCACTATATAATAGATAGATAGATAGATAGATATATAATAGATAGATAGATAGATAGATAGATAGATAGATAGATAGATAGATAGATAGAAGGCATTATATAATAGATAGATAGATGTGAAAGGCACTATATAATAGATAGATAGATAGATAGACAGGCACTATTTAACAGATAGAGTGACGAGTGTCACACACATGCACTTTGGGGACAGCTTAACGGCTCTGATGGTGGTTATTCCTCACCCATCCTCAAGATGGCACTGCACACTGATGCCGCTTCTCTTCCTCCCTCTACAGACTGGATGATGTCACTACCACCGCTGACATCACTTCCGGTGTCTGCTCCGCTTGACCCGCCTCTTCCTGCACGGCCTATACTTAACTGGAAATGTCAACATCTTGAAGCAGTAACTTTGAGACTCTTGTCTATAAAGTCGTCTTTTTTGCCCTTTCTTCCACACATTTATTTTCAGTTATACAGGGTTTGCCTGCGGGTTCCCCAAACCTTTATGCTTGTCTGTGTTTTTCGTTACAGTAGATAGACAGATAGAATTTTATTTGTCCTGAGAGAGAAATTTCATAACAAAGCCCCCTTAAACCCACACAAGAACTACCAAGTACAATTGAATGTAAGAATGAGCTGACATGCTGGAATGAAAGACACAGAATTACATCACCAGTCGCGTCACCAGTAAAGAACTGGATTGAAACAAAAGCCAGCAGTTTTTCTATGACAGTGAGGATCCCTGCTATTGTTAAGTTTAAAGTTTATGAATAAGTGAGATGCCCAAAACCCCCTTTGTCACAAATCTGATGCAAACTTAAGCTATCCTGTCACCCTTGAGTCCACACAGGTATATACACGAGTATATTTTTGGGGTCCTTATTCTGACAGCTGCTTCAATATCTGAACAGTGGTTATTAGCAGAATCAGTATATAAACGCCTAAAAATGTGTGATGTACGTTACTGGGTCTAATCTTCAAGTGGATGATTGCCCGGGTATGACTGAGATCATCATCAGCTACTTGGCCACATTGCCAACAAATGCAGCACAGCTTCACACATCGGGAGTCTTTGACGAGGCTTCCTCGTGTCCCCCTTACCCACACACTGCAGATGCTTTCCCGTCAAGCACACTCGCATCTACGACAGCCCCCCACTGGCACACTCATACTGGCACATAAACTATTGCAAGTGCCCAAGGTGTCCATCACCACTTGGCTAACCAAGAGTGGCACACGTGCAGAAGGAGAGCCATTTGCTGTATAAGCCTAAATTTTCTTTTTCTCACAGGGAGTCCATTAACTGTCCACCGTTTTAAGTGTACAAAATAAAAAGAAAGGCGTCGATGAAAAATCCATCTGGCATGAACAACTATTTTGAACAACATGGTGTAACAACCCAGAAGAGATGGTCAACCCATAGGACTAACACCAGAAAGTCACATAACAAAATAAATAATTGACAAGTTGCAGGCCCCGATCACATCATCCCATTTTGCACCAGCATGGCAGGCTAGCAGTTCATAATTTACGACACACAGCAGCTATGCTTCACACTTCAGCACCATAAATAATATCGTCCTAAAGAGCAGGTGCCTCCGCTTAATTTAAATCCAGAAAGTATTCAGCGTTAAAGGGGACGCTTGTGATGTATGGTAGCAACGTGTTTACTGGCTAGTCTGGTGGGCTTGACGATACAGGAGACTACTTACCTACACACACCTTAGAAACGGGGGACAACATCATGACAGGGTAGAGGAAATCAAGAACTTCAAGAGACGATGGGGGTCTGACGCACCACCACTCTTGGATTTCAGTAACTCAACAATATGAGGTGCCATGCTCTGTGGACTTGACGTGGTCTGCACCTCTAGTGTGAATAACAAGTGGAATTGTGGTGACCCTCTCCAATGACAGCTCTCTGTGTGTCACTTGTCATCAGAGGGATCTGAATGGGAGCTCTCAAAGGCAAAACTGCATGGCCGGCCCATCGGAGGTGGACCTGCATCAGGGTGGTGTAGATGCTGGGCAGACCTGAGTGTGTGAGGACTAGCTCACCATTTTTAATACCAAGGAGTCTTCTGAGGTAGGCTGGTTGGAAATGGTTCAGTATTTTTTGATATCATACAGAAGTGTTAGGAGAGCTGTGGTCCTGTGCACCTTTCTAAGCTGATACCTCTTCTGCGCCACACATTAACGTGTAGTCAGCTTTTGCTGTCCTTGTGTTCACATCATCATCGACAACAATGTTCCTGGATAACGTGCTGCCATGATATGTGAACCTTTTGTCACACACGTGTGCATGGGAGGCAGCTAAAGGGCTCAATGGAAGGTCATTCCACGCCAAACCAGGGGGAGGAGAGGTGCACTGATCCTTTCTCTCTTTCCACTGCAGACACATTTAGGGGAATTTCCACCTGGCCTCCATGACATCCCTTTCGGTGACAAGCCAGATGATGTCACTTCCGGTCCAGACGAAGACATTTCTGGTCACAAGCCCAATGATGTCACTTTCCCTTCCAGATGACGTCACTTTCCGGTCATGAGCCTGATGACATCACTTCCGATCCAGATGATGCCACTTCTGGTCACAAGCTCAATGACGTCACTTCCGGTCCAGATGAAGAAATGTCTGGTCACAAGCTCGATGCCGTCATTTCCGGCCCAGGTGATGCCACTTCTGGTCACAAGCCCGATGACGTCACTTTCCTGTCCAGATGATGTCAGTCTCCGGTCATGAGCGTGATTATGCCATTCCAGTTCCGGTTATAATGACGTCACTTCCTCTGCCGCACCATTTTATACTCACCAGTCAGTTCTGTTTTGGACTCCAGTCTCTACCTACTTGTACACAAAGTCATTTTGCCCCCAGAATCAGTTATACAGGGGGCTGCCCCAAACCGTTTTTGCTCTCTCTTGTCTCATCTTTCGGCACTGTCGACTCCACACAGAGTTCCAATCTGGGGGCACACAATGGCTGTGCTACAAAGCGGCAGCGCGGGACTGGCTTGTTGCATTGTTTAAGTTGCGGCACTCAGAAGGAGTCAGTCCTCATGTTCTTAAGGCCTGTGCTGACCGACACTGTGGTGTCCTCTGTCACCTATTCAGTTTGTCCCTAAGGCTGCTGTGGACAACGTCATGCATTGATCCTCTTCCTAAGGCGCCTCGTCACCTAATGAGTACAGACCGGTGGCACTGAAATCTCACATCATGAGATCATCATAGGTAGTAAAAATGTGAGGTTTGAATACACAATGGGTGGTCGGAAAATCGAGAGTCCACCTGATGAGAAGGATTTAGGAGACGTAGGGGACTCTACGCTATCGACTGGCAGGCAGTGTTCAGAAGCCATTAAGAAGGCTAAGAGAATGTCATGTTATATAGTGCCTTGATGTGTGGAGCACAAGTCACAGGAGGTTCTGCTCAAGCTTTAAAACATACTGGTGAGGCCTCATCTGGAGTCCTTGGGGCAGTTTTGGTCTCCAGGAAGGACATAACAGCACTAGAGAAGGTTCAGAAAAGAGCAACGAGGCTCATTCAGGGCTACAGGGGATGAATTATGAGGATAAATTAAAAGAACTGAGCCTTTAGAGTTTAGGAAAAGGAGATTAAGAGGAGACCTGAGTGAAGTGTTTAAAACTATAAAGGGAATTAGTCCAGTGGATCGAGACGGTGACTTTAAAATGAGTTCATCAAGAACACGGAGACACAGTTTGAAACCTGTTAAGAGTAAATTTGTGACAAACATTAGGAAGTTTTTCCTTACACCAGAGAACGATAGACACTTGGAATAAGTGACCAAGTAGTGTGGTAGACAGTAAGACTTTCAAAACTTGACTTGATGAAATAAGTGGAGCTTTGTTGGGCTGAATGGCCTGTTCTCGTCTAGAATGTTCTAATGAAGGCCTCTGAGAGGCTGGTCCTAGACTATATGAGCCCTATTATGGTAGACCACCTGAACCCACTGCAGGTTGCTTTTTGGACAAAGACTGGAGTGGAGGACACAATCATCTGTCTGCTCCACATGGTTTACTCTCACCTGGACACAGCTGGCAGCCCTGTAAGGATTCTGTTTTTTGATTTCTCCAGTACCTTCAATACCATCCCACCATCCCTGTTAAGGGGACGGCTCAGAGATATGCAAGTGGATGAGCCTGTGGGGTCCTGGGTAATGGACTATCTGTCGGGCAGACCACCATCTGTGAGACTCAAGGACTGTGTCTCCGATACGAAGGGAACACACTTTTACTATTCGCTCTGCACACCTCAGTCTGTAAATATAACACCAAGTCACGTCACTTGATGAAATTCTCAGATGATTCTGCACTTCTGGGGTCTACTGATAAAGGGGACAAGACAGGGGCAGCACTTGGTTTCTTGGTGTAAAGAGAATTTGAAGGTGACTCTCTCGGCGTGCGTCTTGACTCCTCTTCCTCATGCATCCCACACTTCCTCTTCTGTCGCATCACCAAAGCCACACCGACCAATCACGGCAAAGCCAAACTGACCAATCAGAATGCTCTGAGGGACCTTAGTGTTTTATTATACAGTAGATTGCATAGTAAAAACGTAATACTTCAACGTTCAACTAACAACAGAAACCAATTTGATTTTATCATAGCGAGTCCCAGAGAGTGCAACGACTGCTATCATACTTCACGACTGGAAATGACGGTGGCTTTTAAAAGTGTAGCGGTGCAGGAGTTGTGCGCATTTGACTCCCTGCGATCATTTTGCACTTTTTAAATATCTTAATATTCCTAAGTCCAGCATGTGTCCACCTGTTAAGAGGGAAAGGCAACAACACTTTCAAGTATTAAACCTGAGAAGCTTACCATTCAAGTCATTTTCAACAACATGGATAAAGTGAAGCCCACGCCAACACCATACGAGATCTTCCAGTGTGCTGTGAAATTGTTTAAAATATCCTTTAGAAAATCAGAGCACAGCAGCCTGACACCTCATCACCCTCCAGGCCTTCATCGCTGCTCTACACTTCATAATTAGGGGGAACATGTGGTGTAACAGAGGATCCAGTGACCCTTCGAAGACAGCCTGATAAAGCCCAACGGGAGGGAGCGAGAAGGAGCGTAGAGTACAAATCGTATATTGCGTCTCCACAAAATTGTTCATTTGTGCAGCGGGAGATTAAAGCCATTTTAGTATTAATGAAATCTTTATGAGGTTTTAATAACTGAGTGATGGGTTCTTCATGTGAAAGTAATCAGGGTTAATCACTTTTAACTAGATGACAAGTAACGTGCAAATCTCGGGTAAAGCCGCGACAAACAGAGGAGGCCAATTAGACGGTCGAAAAACCATTGTGCTTCGTTTATGTGCTCCAAAGTAGCTGCTCGGGGTTAAAAATCTCTTATTAGGGAAACTCTTAATAAAGCGACACGAAGTAAAGCAAATAGCTTGAATGGCTTCATAACGTGATGAGGATGCGTTGCACTGCAGTACAATTCTCTCCATTCTTGACTTCCTTGTTACTCACCCGCCTCTTCATCTTTCAAAGCCATTTGTTAAGGCGGGGGGGTCACGGTGTGTGACAGGGCCTATCCTAGCAGCACATCCCAGAAGGCAGGAAACGATGCACTCCATCAGGGGGACTCGCTGACTACGCTAACTTACTGCCTTAGCATACATAAAAAAACAGACGATTTAGTGAACAGAATCCACGTGAACAGGGGGAAGGAGCGAAGTTCACACACACACCGGGCCTACAGTAGAGACGCGCCACCCTTTTATACTCACTAATGACCTAATCGTGTTTGTGGGATGCACACGTAGATGTTGTAGACCCCACACTGCGGCTCAGCAGTCTCTGTGCAAAACACACTTTCATTAAACATTGAAAAAGCTCATATGCCATTACATTACAGGGACTTAAAATGACTAGGATTGTTTTATCACGGAAGGGTCCTGGAGTGACCCTAACATCACTTTTAGACTCCTTAGTATGGAGACCTGAAAAAAGAGAGTCCCAAATCCAACTATCATATGTCTACAGTCAGCAGCCTGTCACAAAGTTGGAGCTGCCATCCACTTACGGTCACGGTCAGGGCCGACTGCTACTGCCGCTAAACACTTCCCCCTCTTCTTATATCCATGACCTCGGCGTCGAGACTGAGCAGTAAAACACGCAGGAGGGAGGTTTTACACTTTAATTCATGCAGTGCGGGTAACTTAAGATCCCTAACGTGTCTAAAGGAGATAGGAGTCGAGGCGTCCACTGTGTCTGGAAAACCAGGTGGCTCTCTGTCTTAGTAAGCTGACTGGTCACTGATCTGGCAGGGTCTCCGGATGGATGGACGGAATGACACAGAGACTCCGAGTTTCTCTAACAGCTTGAATTTATTTTAGTTTTGTGCTTTCTTGATGCACCTCTCGAGGCGATGGGACGCCGTAGTGTAAGGCCGACTCCCTCCTTGTGTTTAGGCTTCTACTGTCTGGACGTGACTCGTGTCCTTGAAACTTCTGTCAACTCAGATTTACACCGTAGCCGTTCGGCTGGGGCACACTTGGTTTTCTTGTCATTTCATATTCCTCGTTCTTAAGTTTATACTGCATCTGATCTGGAATTGTCTGAGCAGAACCGGCACAACAAGATCTTTACGTATCTGACCTCATATAAGGTGAGCAGGACAGGGAATAAGATGTTTATCATAATATATGAATCAAAGAGTTGGATAAAAGTCTATCTTCATGCCCGTTATCAACTACACTAGGCTTGTCAATTGTCAGCACGTTTTTAGTATCCTGCACTGCAAACCTGGGCGTTCAGAGGACGCGTTATGTCAGTGACAAGACAGTTCACACTCGGCTCTCATTATGCAAATCCTGACTTAAACAAACATAAAGAATTTCTACCTGAAAGGCACTAGATAGATAGATAGATAGATAGATAGATAGATAGATAGATAGATAGATAGATAGATAGATAGATAGATAGATAGATAGATATGAAAGGATAGATAGATAGATAATGAAAGGCACGATAGATAGATAGATAGATAGATAGATAGATAGATAGATAGATAGATAGATAGATAGATAGATAGATAGATAGATAGATAGATAGATAGATAGATATAGTACATTGAATGATAGCGTAAGTACTGGGGAGCATAGTCTGACATCTCAACATGATTGAGGAAGACTCCTTACCCAGCAAGGTTGATGTTAGGGAAGAACAACTGGAGTGGAGAAACAGCCCTGCTGAGCAGAGCCTCAACTGGTATCAGGAATACATAATGTAAAGACAGTGGTAAACAGCTTTTTATGCATAATTCACAGCTCTCAATTCGGATACCTGCAGGGTTGCCTAGGGGTGCCATGGAAAAGGATCTTACAAGCGCTGTGCACCTTCTTTATGACCCGAATACAAGATAAAAGGTAGCTATTTCACTCTATCAGGGAGCCTGAATTGAGAGGAGTTAAACGACGCTCAAAGAGGAGGACAGGAAGAGATTGGTGTACTATTTGGTGTTTGCTTGGTGGATTAAAGTCTGAAAAGGTATGTTTGTGAATAAATGACTCCTTTACTGAACTTGAGACTGTTTATGGCTGAGTTGTGTGTGGTGTTGAGGTTTTGTGATGCCCCTAGTGGTCAGGATAGATAGATAGATAGATAGATAGATAGATAGATAGATAGATAGATAGATAGATAGATAGATAGATAAAGCAATGCACACTCCACAATTCTTCAATAAATCAATAATCACAATAGTAATAATCAATAATCACACATAATCCTTCACTCCCAGCAGCTCCGTCCTCTACCACCCAACTCCAGCTCGATCTGCTGGGGTTTCCCACAGTCCTTATAAAGTCTCTGACCCGGAAGTATTCCGTCTCCGGGTCAAACGCCTTCTTCAGGTGTCCCGGAAGTACTGCAGGTTTCTATCCTCAAGACTCCTACGTACTTCCCGGTTAATGTCATGGTAATATCACCCTGGTTCTTGGTGTGCTCCCCCTGGCAGCACCCACGGAACCCAACAGGGCTGAAGAACCGGACTCCATGTCCCATGCTGCCCTGTGGGAATCCGGGGAACCATTTCCATCCAGGGGAGCTGCCATCTAGCATCCCGGGGGATGTAGTGCCCTAAAAAGGCTCCTTCTCTTGGTGGAGAAACGTCCCAGCCAGACTGAAACACCGGCAGTCCATCACAGTAGATAGATAGACAGACAGAAATGAAAGGCTCTATATAATAGATAGATAGATAGATAGATAGATAGATAGATAGATAGATAGATAGATAGATAGATAGATAGATAGATAGATAGATAGATAGATGGCTTTTTACATTGAATATATAAATAGACAGATAAATAAATATATAAACGTCTGACTTGGCATTTATCGTTCCAGTGAGGTGCTATACAGGCAGAGTGCCTTTTAATATAAAGGACCCCCCATCATGTTTCTTCACACAACTCTGCTGAAAGTCCTCAGTGTGAGGATGTGCAGCTTTGTTCATAATGACACTCAGTTTTGTTTTCATTCTCTATCCCTCTAATACCTCCAGGGAGTTCAGAGTGTGTCCCATAGCTGTCTACCCTTTTTATCAGCTTATTGATTTGGTGGGCCTCTCTTGAAGTGATGTTACCAGCCCAGCACACCACACTGGCCAACACAGAGTTGTAGAAGATGCAAAGGAGTGCAGTCTCCTAAGTGTGAAGAGCCTGCTCTACCCTTTCTTATGCAGTTCCTCGTGTTTTCAGACCTGCCCAGCCTGTCATTGATGTGGACCCCCATGTACTTGTAGGAGCACACCACCTCTACATCCACTCCCTGAATAGTCACCAGACTCAAAGGCCCTTTGGTGCCTCAATAAACAGTTCCTTAGTTTTGCTGATGTTAAGTTGCAGAAAATTCTTTCTGTACCAACAAAACAAAGTTCTCCCCTTGACTCCTCCATTCTGACTCACCCACCTTATCGATAGACCCCATAAGTGCAGAATCACATGAGAATTTCTGCAAGTGACCTGGTGTTATATTTACAGTCGGAGGTGGAATGAAGAGAGAAGGAGACAGGCCTGTTCCTTGTGGTGCTCCAGTGTTGCTCCCATCCGAACACAGACAGAATCACAGATATATGACCTTTCTGTATGGCAAGTGAAGGGAAAGTGCAAAGTGAAATTCGATGCTCGTGTGCCGTTGTGCCTTCACAAGTGAACACTTCGATAGCCACAAATAAACACTTGAGACCAATCTAGGTGGTAGCCCAAAAAGCAGGGCAAAACATTCATAACCAGGAATCCAATAACAACAAAGGTGTTTCGGGAGAATCCACAATCTTGGACAACCTGGGAGTGCACAGCTTGACTTTCGTTCCTTCGACCGACTGAACACTTCCAGTTGACCTTACCTAGCAACGGCATAGCAACAGTCAACAAATAACACACATAATGCCCCAGGAGAACGTCATTTATTTTCAACATCAGTAAAAACATTTCAAGTGGAAAATTAAACATAACCACGAGACATCTTGACCTCTAAAACCTCTAAAATAAATTCTCAATCATTTTTGAAGGCCACAAAGAAACTGTAAAAAAAAAATTAATAATAATCAACAAAAGCCTGATTATAAGAGAATGAATAAGGGGGTCCCAGGGGGTCTCAATGCCCGCCCCCCCACCACCACCAAGACCCTTCTGTATTTGGTACTTTTAATGGATAGACGGAGAAGGTTTGCATGCAGAGATGAAGACAGTAGCGAAGCTGGGGTGCGTATATGTCCAGAATGACCATTTCTGGGAGTAACCTGCTCAGATCTAACACACGTGTCTTCAGTCAAGTCAAGTGGAAGCAGTCCAACCACAAAACATCCGTCTGTCCGCAGCTCCTTACACATCCTCCAGCCCTTGAGAACGGAGCCACGGGAAGCTCGTAAGTTCAATCTATCCTAATATCAGAAATCTTTTTAATGTGTGCTGCATGATTTATAGCTCTGTGATCTCCAAGGATCAGGAAATTGGTGTCCCATGCTCTTCTCATCTTCTTCCTACGCTGCTCTCCACTTCTGCACAGCTCAGGGTTGATTTGAGGCCCAGCTGACTGGTAAAGCCTGTATGCAGCGACAAAGAAAAATGAAGCCATCAAGTCACTTACCAAATTCTTCAGCCCTTTCCTTTCATCTGAAGATGTGTCACCAAAGGTGCGCGCCAGTGAAAGGCTCACGCGGCCCGGGAACAGACGGCCTGTCTTTCAGCAGCACAACAGGCTAAGTGGCAGCTCCAGGCAGAGAAAATTCAATGCGGCTGTCCATCATCACTGCTGCTACCAGCAACATCTCCCCACGGGCCTGGGCCCCCCATTACACTCTTATCAAATAGCCAGCTTTGAATGGAGAGCTGACATAGCGATCAGAAAGGCCCAGGCCTTGGAGGCACACAGCCCATCCTATCAATTTCCTCAACCGCCCAGAAAGAAAACAAACCTTGACGTTGTAAATCAAGCATCTTGTTTAATACAAAATGAAATGAATAAAATACAAAACACTCTATCTCTCTCTCTCATATATATATATATATATACGTCTCAAAAAATGAAATGAACCCTTTTTAATCCGAGTAGAGCATCAAGTCAATGAAACGTCTGGGCTATTGATCTGGTTAGTTAAGTAGCAGAGGGGTTGTTTGTCAGTTTCAGCTGCTTTGGTGCACTAGGGGGGCAACAATGAGACGTCCCCCAAAACAGGAATGAATGGTTTAACAGGTGGAGGCCAATGATGGTTTTTTCTCTTCATCTCTTTTTTCACTCGTTTTTCATTTGGCTATGGTCAGTGTCACTACTGGTAGCATGAGGCAATACCTAGACCCCACAGAGGTGGCACAGGTAGTCCAACTTCTCCAGGATGGCAGGCAAATCAATACGTGGCATTGCCAGAAGGTTTGCTTTCTCTCAAGGGCATATTGGAGATTCCAGGAGACAGGCACTTACTCTAGGAGAGCTGGACAGGGCCCCTTGTAGAAGGTCCTTAACCCATCAGCAGGACCGTATTCTGTTCCTTTGGTCAAGGAGGAACAGGATGAGTACTGGCAGAGCCTTAAAAATGACCTCCAGCCGGCCACTGGTGTGAATGTCTCTGAACAAACAATCAGAAACAGACTTCATGAGGGTGGCCTGAGGGCCTGATGTCCTCTAGTGGACACCGTGAAGCTCGATTGGCATTTGCCATCGAATACCAGAATTGGCAGGTCCACCACTGGCAACCTGTGCTTTTCACAGATGATAGCAGGTTCACCCTGAGCACATGTGACAGACGTGAAAGGGTCTGGAGAAGCCGTGGAGAACGTTATACTGCCTGTGACATCATTCAGCATGACAGGTTTGGTGGGGGGGGTCAGTGGTTGTCTGGGGAGGCATATCCATGGAGGGATACACAGACCTCTGCAGGCTAGACAACAGCACCTTGACTGCCATTAGGTATCGGGATGAAATCCTTGGACCCATTGTCAGACCCTATACTGGTGCAGTGGGTCCTGGGTTCCTCCTGGTATACGACAATGCCCAGGCTCATGTGACAAGAGTATGTAGGCAGTTCCTGGAGGATGAAGGAATTGATACCACTGACTGGCCCCCCTGACCTCAATCCAATAGAACATCTCTGGGTGGGACCATATTTTTGGGTCCATCCGACACCTCACCCTGTCCAGGAGCTCAGTCATGCCCTGGTCCAGATCTGGGAGGAGATCCCCCATGACACCATCCATCATCTCATTAGGACATTGTTAGCCATGCATACAAGCACATGGAGGGGGCCATACAAACTACTGAGTACGGATTGGAGTTGCTGCAATGAAATTTCTGCCAAATGGACTCACCTGCCTGCCGCATCATTTTTTCAGTTTGATTTTCGGCCCTCTGTAGGTTGATCATTTTCCATCAAGCGATGTGCCATCCTTTCGTTCCTAACATATTACCATATCAGTCCATAGCAGCAGAGATAGCCAGCAGAATTTTTTTTCCCATTGAGATCTGATGTGTTTTCAAAATGGTCCTTTCATTTTTTTGAGCAGTTTATATACACACACATAGTGTCACACATGGGAGGCAGTCTAAGGGCTTAACTGGGAGTAAGATGCAGAGCCAGGGGTTGATGAATGGTACTAATGCCTTTTCTCCCTCTTCCACAGTCCACCAGAAGATAACCCCAGCTAAGAGTCCGCCCACTTCCGCTGCTACATCACGCCTTCCTTCAGACATCACTCCCACCTGAGATCCCACCCCTATCTGTCCTTAAAACCGTAAACCTTCACTCTATTAGAGAGGTTAGGAGCACACACTGATACAATGCATTGCCGCACTATTAGTCAGTTGATATTTCATTCAGTCCTTTGTGATTACTCTCCTTAAGTTGATTTTTAGCTGTTACTACATTATGCGGGGTGGACTTCCCAAATCTTTCTATTTGTCCCATTGAAATATATATATATATATATACATTGTGACGGACAGCACCCCCTAGCGGCCACCCCATCTCCCAACCAGGCTGTGGAGGACTCCATGTCCCATGGAGACTGGGAAATGAACAACGGCCAGGGAGGCTGCCCCCAAGCGTCCCAGGGGAGGTATTGAGCTGTCCATGGTGGCTCCCCTGGAACATATGCAGCAGGGGTGTCTTGGCCAGACATGGGACCTGGTTGTCCGTCACAACATATATATATATATATACACACATACTGTACACACTATATGGGCAAAAGTATTGGAACGCCTGACAGTGACTTTAATGACATTGCCATCAAATCCGTAGACTTTAATATGGAGTTGTCGCCCCTTTACAGCTATAACAGCTTCCACTTGATTGATTTTCAAGTGTTTTAGTGGGAATTTGTGTCCATTCATTCTGTACAGAATTTATGAGGTCAGGCTTGTGATCCCCATTCCAGTTCATCCCCAAGGAGCTTGATGGGGTTGAGGACAGGACTCTGTGCAGGTCAGTCAAATTCTTCCACACCAATGTCTTTATGGACCTTGCTTTGTGCACTTGGAACAGAAAAGTGTCTTCCCCAAACTGTCTCCACAAAGTTGGAAGCATAGCATTGCCCAAATTGTCTTGGAATGCTGAAGAATTAAGATTGCCCTGCACTGAAATTAAGGGGCCGAGCCCAAACCCTGTCAAACAGCCCCACAGCATTATCTCTACTCCACCAAACTCCACAGTTGGCACAATGCAGTCAGACAGGTAATGTTCTCTTGGCATTGCCCATCTGACTGCTAAACGGAGAACACATTTCCACTGCTCCACAGTCCAGTGGTGGTCTGCTTTCCACCACTCCATCCGACGCTTGGCACTGGACTTGGTGATGTGGGGCTTGCATGCAGCTTCTCAGCCATGGATACCCATTCCATGAAGCGCCCACCACACAGTTAATGCCAGTGGAAGTTTGGGACTCCTCAGCTATGGAATCAGCAGAGCGTTGCCGACTTTTACACACCACGCACCTTAACTGTCATTGTCCCCGCTCTGTGACTTTAGGTCAAGGGTCCTCAATCACGGACCTGGAGGACCACAGTGGCTGCAGGTTTCTGCTCCAACCCAGTTGCTTAATAAGAAGCACGTATTGCTCAAGTAACACTTCTGCTTCACTTTAGTGGTCTCGTTCGTTAAGATTTTGAACCCTTATTGAATTTTTTAGTCTTAAACAGGTGAAGTCTTCATTTTTAATGGCTCCTAATTAGCAATAACATGCAAATGACAAAAGAGACCAGCATGTCTCCATTTAGCTTGTTACCATTTCCACCTTTGTGTGTATTTATCACGCACTATTTAGTTTAATGAAATACTTGGAAGGAAAGTGAAGAGAAAAAAGTGAAGGACTGAGAATTCCTCCTCCATTTTAGCCTTCAAATCATTTGGATGGTATCCTGAGATTTGTTTTTGGTATTTATGTAATCTTTTAAGGGTCAGTCCCTGCACTCCTGAGCCAGACCCGCACCCACAGCTGACCACGAGCAGACTCCATAGTCCGGTACTAAGACCAGGTGATCCTCGGGTCGAAGTTTTGTCTCAGTGAGCGGCGCAACAAGGGCAGTGATGCCAAGTTTCATGAGTCCACGGCTAGTCTTGTTCTGGCCTTGTGTTACGAGGGACCTTGCTAATGCCCACCAGATGATTATTCACAAAAATGTGGGGGGGCTGAGCCGTTCCAGGCCGAATGGCATCTTCTCATCAGCTCTTGTTTGTTGTTCTCCCATTTAAAATAAACTGGAGTCAGTGGAGTTTCTAAAAGGAGGTGGCTGCCCCATTGATGATTTGGGTACTAAAGGGGCTGAGTACTTATGAAATTATTTTGTGTTTTATGTTTATAATCAATTTAGACAACAAGACTGTTAATCTGTTTTCTTTGTCTGTTGATCAAAAAAGCCAAATTAAATGCCCGGTATTGAACACTAAAAATGTAAAACTTCCATAGGGTTAGAATACATTTGACGGGCACTGTAAATGACCGCCGTCAGCTGCCCCCCAAGCCCAATTACACAACATGACGCTCTACAGTTCATATCATCGTGAAATAAATCCTTTTGTCAACGAACAGATGTATTGTGCACAAATTTGCTTTCATGTGAACTCAGCAGGAAAGAAACAGATGTCTCGGCACAGTGATGCCCACCAAATTAATCCAACAATTATCAGACTGAGCCCAGCGCGCTCCCTCATGTGGAGGGAATGCATGAAGAGCAGGCAGCGAAAGGGTTAATTACCTTCAGAACAAACCATCACAAAACTAAAGCCCAAGTTTGGTCCGTCACATATTCGGGGGCTGTGATTTTTAATATTTTGAGAGAAATTTCAAAACGAATCGGGCAACTACAAGCCCACGTGGTCCAAAAATTGTACACATTCAGTGAGCTGGAGTCACCCATCAGGAAAAGAGCAGGGCAGTCAAAAGATTCGAAATGAACATGTCACTGCAACTTACTGGACCCTCCAAATCACGCAAACATGGCCAAGTAAAGGGGATGTGTCTGGTGGGTCAACGCTCAACCAAAAAACGATGAAGAAATTGGGCAAAGCAGAATGGCACCAGCAAGAAGAAGGTGGGTTTGTCGAGTCTCTGGACTGCCCTGCTCATGCATGGATGTCAGTGGTAACGGCCTCTTACTTTTTTGGTTGATCGATTTCAAGGCAGTCATTTCCAAGTGATTGATTTCACTGCTTTTATTGCTATGCCACCTGGCAGAGCAACACCTGCTGGAAAATAACAAAGTGAGGCTAAACTCGAATTTTTATGGGGTCTTCACAAGTGCATAACTTACCACCGGTAAAAGGGACTACTAAGGAGTTACTGAGGGATTTGGATATTGTAGAGAGAGAGAGATCTGCTCAGATTAAACAGGCTGAAATCAAACAAATCACCAGGACCAGACCATATTTACCCTCGAGTTCTTAAGGAGGCTAGCGAGTGCAGACAGAAACCCTTGACGCATATTTTGAGGAAGTCACTGCACACTGGGGAAGTTCTAAAACGACTGGCATTTCTACTTTCGATCTCATTCCTATAAGGCAGTGTTTTTCAACCTTTTCGCTGGAGTGGAACCCTGCGTGAATGGTTACCTTGCTCATGGAACCCTGTGCAATTATCCACCAGTATGTTCTATATCATTAGGACTTTTTCAGCAGAACCCTTGGCTAGCACTCACTGCTAACACTGCTGTAAGGCCTGCTTCACAGCACTCTCCTCCTGTCTGCTTTTTGACGACCACCCCAGTACTCTCTGTGAAAAAGTCACCCATATTCTTGAAAACGACTCTCAGCGTTCCTCCTACACCTTTACTCTTCTTTACGTGTGTTGTGATTTGAAATTTTGCATACAAGTTGATAAATATTTTGTATGTCTTTATTTGTAACTTAGGCAAAGTAACGTAATATTAGTGTTACATTAGTGAGAAGCGTTCATGTTTGCTCCATCTTTTAGGAATGAGTCTCTTTGTAATTTTACAATAGAGTTGGAGCGAAGTGCCTTAAACAAGTTGGATTAATGTTTCTCTGAAGTCTCTCAACCCCGTCAGGAATGCCAGGCTGCCTAACTGCCAAGCTTTACCTTAACACATGGTTTGGAGGGCAGGTGTGAAGGTATTCTGTCCCCCTCTGGTCTGAAGTATGGCCATCTGGAATTGGCTTGTATCAGAAGCCTTTAAGTACCATGACGCCCTATTTATCGGTAGGGGCTGGACAGAAAATCTAGAAATTTGCTTGCTTTACCTCCCTCTCTCTCTTACCAAACTGATGAAAGATCATCTCACACCCCATGAACTGAAAAGGACAACACCATGAAGAGCACAGCTCGGCAGCCATATTGAGAAAGGCATACGGCCTGTTCTGAAGAACGCTGACCAAACATGAGGACTTAACTAGAGACATTTTAAGTAACTAACAAGTGTGTGTGCCACCTGAAACTACACATCAACATTTATCAAGTTGGATGGGTGCCAGTATTCAAATGTACTCTGCATATTTTTATTATTTATGAATATTACCAATAATACATTGTTTAAATTGCAGTTTAACTCCTGCTTGTCTTTTACTACACCTAATTGCCTGAGGTTGTAGATGTAGAAGGGAAGGTGGGGAGAAGTTATAAAGTACAATACCTTAGGAACAGTGGTAAGTCTGAGGGATATGAGGCATTCTGACAAAGGATACATATTAATAATACAAAAGGGGAAAGTCGAGTAATATATATTATGTTACTCTATATATATATATATATATATATATATATATATATATATATATATATATATATATATATATATATATATATATATATATATATATATATATTACTCTACCAAGACAAAACAATGTGCCTCCATCTTGCTTGCCCAGCAGTTCTAACATCGATCGCGTCATCAAAGCAAAGCCAACCAATCAGACCAAAGTCAAACTGACCAATCAGATTGCCTGGAGGGATCAGAGCCACACACATACTCAGAGACAGTAGCGTTTTATCATATAGTAGATTTTTCCGACGACAATCTTTCAGATTTTTGCCACCATTTTGTAACATTATTTGCCTGGCTGTAGCCACAATGATTACGGTTGCTGTGTCCATTTCTGATCACATGACATATTATGCCTATCGTCAGACATAAGTGCATGGCGAACATCTTCAAGGCTTTCGACATACCAGTTAATACTCCTCCTGAGAGTGTAGGGGCGTCGTCACTTATCTTCTCTTCCCTTTCACTTGCAGACCATGACAGAAGGAGCTTTGACGTCATTTCCACAACCTGGGACATGTATAAGCATCAACAAACCCAGAAGTCGGCATTCATTCAGGAACTCACATCTGGAGGCTCCAGTCATGACTTTGGGAGAACAATTGGGTCGCCAATCTGCTCAGCGCTTGACCGGCCCAGTTGATAGACTCTTGGACGACTCTGGGGCTGACATGAAACACCGGAGCAGAGGCGCCGTGGGAATCGCTGAAATATACTTTCGATTTATTCTTATTTGTGATTCCTGTCTCCCGTTTGTATGGTCTTGTCCAGGACTCCAGGAGTGACTGCCACTGAAAACAGAGGGACTGTCTCACTGTGACACTTCCCTTTGTTAATTTTATTTTCCTTTGATATCAATTAGACGTGCCAATTAAACTGAGTTCGCACAACGGGTAGTAAGTCTTTCTTCATGTAAAGGACCACAGACACAAGGAATAAATGACCAAGTCACATGGGGGGGTCATTACGTTCACCGTAAGGTTGTAAGGTGTTTTCGGTCGCACTGATGTGAGGCTCCTTGGTGTACTTCATCTGCCTTCAGACCACCAGGGGTCCAGAGGTTTATGCGTGGAGCGATTTTTCATTGAATCACATCAGAACTAGGGCACTGTTAGGAAACGGAGGTGACAACAGAATACCCAGTATTTCAAAGCTGGATGTCTGGTCACGTCATTGACCTCACAAATGTCCTCTTAAATTTAAGCCTGCATTTCAAAGGTGTTTCCCCCTCTTCTTGTTAAGGAGACAGTTCAAGGACAAATACATAAAAAAAAGTGAACAGTCTGCAACTTTACGTTGACAGATATGCACGGGATGTTTCAATCAATGTCTTCTTTTCTAGTGGCAATGACCTTCTTGCCATTTCGACCAACAAAACAGAGTTTAGTCAATAACTCCCACAGAGGGCCCGAGGGACTGTCACAGGCAGTGTCTACGTTTTCAATGGCAGTCACTCCTGGAGTCCTGGACAAGACAATACAAACGGAAGACGGGAATCACAAATAAGAAGAAAGCCAGAGTATAAAGGGGCCCTGGTGGCGGAGGGGAGGGGTATGGGTCCGCGATTCCCACTGCGCTTCTGCTCTGGTGTTTCACGTCGTCCCCAGGGCCATTCCAAGAGTCCGTCACCTGCCATTCGATTTATTGTCTTAACATGCCGGCCGTCTGCCTTGACCGCGCTCTGCTGTTTGGTCAGATGCGACCTCCGCCGTCTCTCTCTGTTGACTTTGGGTTGCCTCGTAATTCCGGTTGCTGCCATTGTCTGAACAAAGCGCTGCCCCAACTGCTCACAATTAAAGTTCACTTCATTATGAATTCTTGCTTTGACCTTTGCCAGTCTTCGCAGATTTCATAAAGGTCATTTGTATTTTGAAGGTTTACTTTCCAAGTCCGTGGTCATGTACTGGACTTACTTCACCTCAACAAAATATTGTTTTATTGATTGTAAAATCTGCGGTGGGCTGGCGCCCTGCCTGGGGTTTGTTTCCTGCCTTGTGCCCTGTGTTGGCTGGGATTGGCTCAGCAGACCCCCGTGACCGTGTAGTTAGGATATAGCAGGTTGGATGATGGATGGATGGGTGGATGGATGATTGTAAAATCTGGGAAGTACATTTTGAAAATTATCTACACCTAATTTCCACTTTTCAAGAGCATCCTCTGGCGAGGATGAATTGTGACAAATCACAAAAAACTGTGATAATGGATGGCAGCTCCATGGACACGGGTTCAACTTCAAGTGAAGTCAAGTCGGGTCCAGTCAAGTCATCCCACCTAAACACATAAACTTGGTTCATTATACAGTGCAATATCTAGACCAGGGGGTCTCCGACCTTTTTTCCCCCTGACAGCTACTTTTACAAAATGAAAATGGCCGAGAGCGCCTCCTGTTTTCTAACGTTTATTCTCATAGCTTATTTCAACCCAAACAAACTGAATGAGTTTGTTTTGCCTGAACATTTACAAAATGTTGGCGTCCACAACTCACATTTTGCATTAAAACATCACAAAAAAATATTTAGTTCACCTGCGAGTGCATTTTGTATGTCTGTTTGCATTTTCTAGGGTATCTCACACTATTGAATTAAAACATGAATGCTGTCAAAACCAAACAATGAAATTACAAATCCACAGATATGACTTATTCCTTTGTCATTTTTGTTCCATGTCACCGTGTCACTTTATTCGCATGTCCAGTCGCATGTGTGATGTGTTTTTTAGTTAGTCAGATGACTGACACAACATGGAGACAACAAAGAGAGGTGTACGGTGGAGTGGAGCCACTGAGGTTCACTCTTCTGGAGTCATTTCAATGTTCGTCTCTCAGTCTTGTCCTGAACTTTGATTTCATGACATTCATGTCAGACTCACAGAGGTATGGAGACCCAAACAAAGCAGACATTTTCGCAGCTGCTTGCTGAAGATTCTTATAGTTATCTGGCTCTACTAAGCTCCTGAAATGCTTCTGAGACTTTAACTGCACACTATTTTGAAGGTTTACTAATATATAATATATAAAATCCAATGTCTGTCCCCTTTTCACGAGAGAACTACTTAATGGATTTAGATCGGGTATTTTTCTATAATTTGCTGGAACATTCCGGTTGATTTTGTGACTTCTCTCATTTCACAATGTATCAGAGTTCGCTTGTGGCACTGATTTATTTGTTGCGAATCTGAGAAACACACAGCAGGCCGAAGGGGGCGGGGCCTCACTCACTCACTCCTTGACCTGTTCACTGCCTTTGACTCTATTGACCATGAGACATTGCTGTTGCGACCTGAACATCTTGTTGGGCTTAAACTGGTTCAGGTCATATCTAACTGGTAGACACTTTTCAGTGACTTTAAATTCCTCTTTTTGGTCTACTGCTTCTCTTAAATGAGGTGTTCCTCAGGGATCCATTTTGGGTCCTATTTTATTCTCTATATACCTTCACTCTATTGGAGTGATTTTTAGGAAATTTAACATTTCTTTTCACTGCTATGCTGATGATACTCAGGTTTATATTCCCATCTGTAATTCTGCAATAAATCAACTGCACATCTGTCTGTCTGAACTAAGATCCTGGATGGCTAATAATTTTCTTGATCTGAATCAAAATAAAACAGAGGTGCTTATAGTGGGTCCATCAGCTAAAGCCCAAATTGGTCTTGGGCTTCTCGGCTCTTTCTCTGTCTTTTGCAAACCTCAAGTCCGCAATCTTTGTGTTATCTTTGACAGTAACCTCTCTTCTGAGAAAACAGATTAATTCTGTAGTCAAGAGTTGCTTTTTCCAGCTTCGTCTATTAGGTAAGATCAAGCCATTTTTATCTTCTAGGGATCTTGAGAAAGCTACTCATGCTTTTATCTTCTCTCGCCTTGATTACTGCAATTTTTGAATTTCCTCTTGTGATTAATAAAGTAGGGGTGGCACGGTGGCGCTGCTGCCTTGCAGTTAGGAGACCTGGGTTCACCTCCCGGGTCCTCCCTGCGTGGAGTTTGTATGTTCTCCCCATGTCTGCGTGGGTTTCCTCCGGGCGCTCCGGTTTCCTCCCACAATCCAAAGACATGCAGGTCAGGTGGATTGGCGATTCTAAATTGGCCCTAGTGTGTGTTTGTGTGTGTCCTGCGGTGGGTTGGCACCCTGCCCGGGATTGGTTCCTGCCTTGTGCCCTGTGTTGTCTGGGATTGGCTCCAGCAGACCCCTGTGACCCTGTGTTTGGATTCAGCGGGTTGGAAAATGGATGGATTAATAAAGTATCTATCTATCTAACTCGCTGTATTCTGGGATTAGCAAATCCCTGATACGCAGGTTACAGTTGGTCCAGAATGCTGCTGCTCGCTTTCTGGTTGGGACAAGAAAGTCTGATTCTGTTTCCCCAATTTTAGCTTCTTTACACTGGCTGCCTGTCAGTCTTCAAATTGATTTTAAAATCTTGTTGCTAGATTTTAAATCTTTACATGGGTTCAGTCCTGCCTGTTTATCTGAATTGTGTGTTTTACACCAGCCATCCAGAGTACTTAGATCTTCTGGTCAGTCGGCTCTTGTTGTCCCTCGTACCGGGTGTCAAACTAAGGGGGACAGCCTCGCCTGTGGAACTCTTTACCTCGTCACATAAAGGAGTCGTCTACAACTGAACTGTTCAAAACAACATTAAAGACTCATTTCTATTCACTTGCATTCCGTGACCTTCAGTAATACTGATGGTTTCCTCATTGTGATTATGTAACATTACTTCTATTTATTATTTATTTTAATTTACGTTCATTTATTTTATTTGTATTTATGTTATTTATGTTAATTTTATGTTTTCTTTTATTCTATTATTGTAAAGCACTTTGGACACAACATTCCTATGTTGTTTCAAATGTGCTATAAATTGGACTGGACTGCCAATACTGATGCTCTGTAAGAAAGGACAGAGCCGACTATACTTCCTTAGAAGGCTGGCGACCTTCAACATCTGCAATAAGATACTGCAGATGTTCTATCAGACGGTTGTGGTGAGCACTCTCTTCTATGCGGTGGTGTGCTGGGGAGGCAACACAAACAAGAGGAACACCTCACGCCTGGACAAACTGGTGAGGTAGGCAGGCTCTATTGTAGGCACAGAGCTGGACAGTTTGACATCCATGGCAGAGCGACGGGCGCTGAGCAGACTCCTGTCAATCATGGAGAATCCACTGCATCCACTGAACAGGATCATCTCCAGACAGAGGAGCAGCTTCAGAGACAGACTGCTGTCACCATCCAGCTCCACTGACAGACTGAGGAGACCCCACACTATGCGACTCTTCAGTTCCACCAGGGGGGGTAAACGTTAACATTATACAAAGTTATTGTCTGTTATACCTTCATTGTTATCACTCTTTAATTTAATATTGTTCTTTATCAGTATGCTGCTGCTGGAGTAAGTGAATTTCCCCTCGGGATTAATAAAGTATTCTATCTATCTATCTATCTATCTATCTTTCATTTTATAGTGCCTTTCATATCTATCTATCTATCCATTATGGAGGATGGCCGGCCGTTTATCCTGGCCAATACCCCCAAGCCGCCAGGTGGAGTCCTCCTTGCAGCATGGAGGTCCCCAGAAGACCAGCAGGGCATCATGGACAATGGAGTTTTTATGCACAGCCCTGCTGGATGCCATGGGGGCCACAAGAGGGAGCTGCAGGGAGGACCGAAGATTTCTTCATGCCCTATGACCCGGAAGTTCATCATAGGAAAAGTGACGGGCTTCCGGGTTGAAGAAAAGAACTTTTACCTTACCCGGAAGTGATTGAGAATCACATGGACTGGGGATTAGGAACACTTCCGGGTCAGGAGATATAAAAGGACTGTGGGAGCTCCCAGACGGCGAGCTGAGCTGGGTGGAAGGGTGGCAGCGCGTCTGGGAGCTGGAGGATGGTATTTGTGTTTATTGTAGTTATTTTTGTGATTTATGAGTATAGTGGAGGAGAGGATGTTTTGTACACTGTGGCAATTTATAAAGTCAATTGGAGGACTTTTACCTGGTGTCTGGAGTCGTGGACAGGGGTTCAATGGAGCGAGAGTGCCCCCTATCTATCTATCTATCTATCTATCTATCTATCTATCTATCTATCTATCTATCTATCAATTTGACATTGACATTCGCCAGCTTCAGGGTGTGTACCTTAACTCCGCTTAGCTAGTAAAGGAGAGAACAATTGAATTCAACTTTGTTTGATATTTAAAATAAAGTGTTACTTAGGATCTTGATGAGTTTGAGTCTGGATATTCTCTTAAGTGTATGCCACATTGAAAAAATAGATTGCAATTCAGATTGTGGATCGTGATTTTGAGGTAAAAGGATTGTGATATGATTTTTTGGAAAGATCGACCACCCCTAATTTGACTAATCAAGTTTTCAAATTTATGTAGGATTCATTAACCCTTTGGTGAGCTACTTGGAAAGGGGCTGTGAGCTACCGGCAGCTCATGACCGACGTGTTGGAGACCCCTAGACTAGACAGTCAATATATACAGATTGTCACACTTGCATGTTGGAGACTCAATCGAGGTACTGTATGCAAGAACCCACGTCGTCTGGAGCACAGAAACCAAGGTAGTCCTCCCCCCTGGCAGTCTCCAAACACCGTGACAGGGCTGCATTTCTGGACTTTCATCTCCCATGGCACCCTGCGGGTTTCCTAATCGGGTTCAGCCCTGAGGAACACTGCCACCTGGTGTTGAGGGGCATAAACTGCTCCTGGTTCACCCAGTCCTTCCAATATGGAATCAAACCTTCCTTATTCCCTGCCTGGATGCCTATCCTTCCATCCCGGTGCCTACAGTATACAGAACAGTAGTTAGTTACATCATATTTCTGATAATTTCGATGAAATGGGGGCACCATAACAATCTTTATGAAATTTCTTAGGTGAAGCCGGGTAACACAGTTAGTCAAGAGTATATAAGAGGAATAGGGTCACACTAGGACCCTACCACACTAAAACAGAAGGAGAACAAAGCTAAAGAAGGGCCTATTGACTAACCCTAATCCCGGTTTAACTTTAGACCAGAAGAAAAATGGCACCCATGTAATAAAGCGCCTCTTAGCAGCAAACCGCAAGCTGTGAGTCCGTTTTGTTAAAATGGTCCCAAAACTCAATTTATTCATGCAGATAGAAAAGCACGTCATCGCGTGCACGTTGTGGCAATCAAAGCTCGGCGTGTTAAAGTGCAAACGCACGGTTATGAGGCGTTAAATGGCAGATAATAAACCTTGCAGTGCGCTCGGTGGGTATAAAGAGTGACAACGGCTATTCAGTGGGCCAACTGGGCAAGCACGCCGATTGTGAACAATTTATACAGCTGGGGATGACATCATCTGCTCACTTGTCGATATTTGTGACAAATGCCATGCTGTGGCATACGGGCATCAGCCACCCGCGTTACTTAGAGCCGGGCACTTGTAATGTAGGCTCACACACGCACACTCATCTACTGTATTCTAGTCGATTAAAATGCTAAAATGTGTCAAGAATTAAAAATGGAAATGAACGCAAAGTGAGAGATTATAGTGTTAGCCTTTGAAAGTCTTCTCTTTTAAGTAAGAATTAAACCTCAAATGGTGATTTAGCACTCAGGGAAAAATAGGGAATTTAAAAATTAAAACCTAAAATAATTGGACTGAAAGAAAGGATTCGCTGGCTGTGTCTCCGGAATTCTCCAGCCCCTAATTAATCACTATTTTCTTCTGCCGAGTGATTGACTGCTTCATATGAATCTTAAAAGGACATTCTATTAATCAATATGTCAAATAAATTCTTATTAGACGCGCCTTGCCTAATGCTGCCGGATCAGTCCTTTTATGGCTGTCACGCTCCTCCAGTGATCACACCGTTGCCGCGCTCCTTTCTCCCCGCCGCGGCTATAATGGCATGCATTTCATAAAGTAAGAAGCGTGCATTTCCATAAAACTGACGCGTTTGTCAGCTGTTAGCTCTTTTTATCTATGCGTTTAATTTTCAAAATCGCCAAAACAAGTACGGCAGTGATGGAGGGAAAATAAAATAAAAATAAAACGTTGCCCTGGCCTAATTCCATTGGATACAGCTTAAGAAGAGAAGAAGTGCCGGGAAGAGAAACCGCTCAATGCGAAACACCAAATGACTTCGTGTGCGACTTTAAGATTAAATAATGAATCTTCTTACTATAATCACTGTTTCCGTAAAGAGAGCAAATAAGACGCCGTCGAGAGCTTCTTTGAAGACACTCTTCCGTGACTGCGCGCAGGCCGGCATAACCTCCGTGATTGTGAGAAACTTCAGATTGTCTCTCCTTGCAAATTAAAGGCACTTCAGAGGAGCTCGAGCAGAGGCTTACTGCCTTCTGGAAAAAAAAAGGCCCTTCTGCGATACGACCCGGAGAAACACAACGAATGAATAAACCTCCAAGAAAACAACGCGCAGTCAGTCATAAAGCGGGACGGGGACAGAAGACAATCGTCCGTTTAGGACAGGGCTCTCCAACCTTTTAATTCTTCTGAGAGCTACTTTTACAAAATGGAAATGGCCCAGAGCTCCTCCTGTTTTCTAACGTTTATACTCATAGCTTATTTCAACCTGAAAAAACTGAATGAGCTTGTTTTACCTGAATATTTATAAAATGTTGGTGTCCACAACTCACATTTTGCATTAAAACATCACAAAAAATATTTAGTTCACCTGCGAGTGCATTTTGTATGTCTGTTTGCATTTTCTAGGGTATCTCACACTATTGAATTAAAACATGAATGCTGTCAAAACCAAACAATGCAATTCCAAATCCACAGTGGTGGCTCTGAGGATAGGGAATCCCGTAAATGCTAAAAAGGGACTCTGCTCTGTTGGGCCCTTGAGCGCTTTGCGTAGTGACTCCTTATTCATTTGTCTTTTTGTTCCATGTCACCGTGTCACTTTATTCACAGGTGTGATGTGTTTTTTAGTTAGTCAGATGACTGGCACTGAGGTGTCTGGTGGAGTGGAGCCACTGAGGTTCACTCTTCTGGAGTCATTTCAATGTTTGTCTCTCAGTCTTGTCCTGAACTTTGATTTCATGACATTCATGTCAGACTCACAGAGGTATGGAGACCCAAACAAAGCAGACATTTTCAGAGCTGCTTGCTGAAGATTCTTATAGTTATCTGGCTCTGCTAACCTCCAGAAATGCTGTTGAGACTTTAACTGCACATTATTTTGAAGGTTTACTAATATATCATATAGAAAATCCAATGTCTGTCTCTCTGTATGTCTGTCCACTTTTCACGAGAGAACTACCTAACGGATTTAGATCAGGTATTTTTCTATAATTTGCTGGAACATTCCGGTTGATTTTGTGACTTCTCTCATTTCGCTGTGTATCAGAGTTTGCTTGAGGTACCGATTTGCGAATCCGAGAAACACGCAATGGGCCGAGGGGGGCCGGGCCTACCTCACTTACTCCTTGACCTGTCTGCTGCCTTTGACTCTATTGACCATGAGATATTGGTGATGCGGCCTGAACATCTTGTTGGGCTTAAAGGGGCTGCTCTTAACTGGTTCAGGTCATATCTAACTGGTAGACACATTTCAGTTCAGGGTGTGTTCTTTAACTGTTCTTAGCTAGTGAACGAGAGAACAATTGAATTTAACTTTTGTCTGGGGGTCAGACCCAGCTGGGACGCCTGGAAGGACCGGGAGGCAGCCAGTACGTCCCCCGCGCCACGAGGGGGCAACCGCCCTGGATAAGCAAGGGACCATGGGAATGGAGCAAGGAGGCACAAACCGGTGGAGGCCAGAGGCTTCCGCCAGGGGGTGCCCCAAGTCTCCTAAAGCCTGGGAGCTCTGCACTTCCACCACACCTGGGAAGGTGGAGGAAGATCCTTCCAGTGCTTCTGCGTGCAAGAGCAGCACTTCCTGCTGCCGGAAGGACGTCATCACGCACCTTGAGCACATCTGGGTGGAAATAAAAGGGGCTGCCTCACTCCCATCAGGGAGTTAGAGTCGGGAGTGGGAGCAGGATGAAGCTTCTGTGAGGAGAGGAAAGGCGGCTCACCGACAGTGAGAGTAAAGGCCTGTGTGGGGGGTGACTGGTGCTGAGAGAACTGTGTGCTTGTGGTGTTATGGGTCCACAGCTCGTTGAGAAAAGGCCATTCATTTTAAATAAATAATCACCGCACCCGAGGCGGCTTCGTGAGGGGGTGATGTTAGCAGCCGCGGGGAAGTCGATGTGGGCGCTTTCACCGGTGCACAGGTGAGGAACTGCCCACATTCGTGATTGCTCCCGTGGCTAATGCTACAGCTGTGATGGCCCTCACGCTTTAAAAAGAAGCGAGTCGGTTGTGGGAGGTGTAAGAAACGATCGGAGAGAAAAAAGAAAGGAGAGGGAAAAAAATGGAGAGAGAAAAAAGGAAAGGAGAGGACGGAGGTTACCGGAGCAGGAGAGGAAGCAGGCGGTGCGTGAGTGTGGTGAGCGCGCGATCAAGCGCCGTGGACAGCTAGCGCGGAAGCTGGGTGTTAGGCCGACACCCAGGTGTTTGTGTTGATGTCCGCTGAGCGATCAGGTAGCGGAGTGACCAGGGAAGGCGACTGGCCGCAGAGAGGCCATTGAAAGGCAGCAGAAGTCGGGAGACTTGGTGGTGGGAATCCCCAACGTGAGCGACCTGGCCGCTGGTGGAAATCAAGTTCTCCGGGACTGGGATGCGTGCCATACCGAGCCAGGGATCAGGAGGTCTCCAGTCTCATGCGTGTGTTTCAGGAGGGCAGCTGCAGAGAGCGCCTTGCCTGCTGCTTGGCCCAAACGGGATAAGCAGGTGAGACGCTAACAGAAAATAAGCACGGAGCTTGTTTGTTGTTTTTAAGACTGCTTCCAAGAGAAGATTTTAACCTCTGGTTTTAAGGATTGTTTTTTTCTATTTATTGGTTTTACTCCCACGTTCTTTTTATGGATTATTTATTTAATGAAGAACTGTGAAAACTGCACTATTTATGGAACACTGTTTTTGTTGGTTTTTAATAAAAGCACTGTTACACTTTCTACCTTCCCCTTGCTCAGTAATTTGCCTCCATTGACTAGCTCACTCGGTAACATTATCGACGGTGTTGGGTTCAAGGGTTCCCAAACATCAAAGGGAGTGTGGAGCCAGAACCCACATCGTCACAGTGCTGTGCGGGGTTTATTTGTAATAAACGTGTGTTTTGTGAAGAAGTGGTGTTTGTCTGATGGTGTTCGGACCCGTGCTCACGCTTTGTTGTTACCTGATGACCCCGACTCTCTTGATTCACTAACACAATGTCTGACTTGTATCTCAGAATGGATGAATAGTAACTTTCTCAAGTTAAATAAAGAGAAAACTGAAATCTTAGTGATTAGCAATAATGGATACAATGAGGCTATTAGAAATAAACTGGATACATTAGGATTAAAAGTCAAGACGGAGGTAAAAGCTTAGGGGTAATTGTTGACTGTAATCTGAATTTTAAATCACATATTCATCAGATCATTAGGACAGCATTTTTTCACTTAAGAAACATAAGTAAAGTTAGACCTCTTATGTCACTGAAAGATGCTGAGAAATTAGTTCACGCGTTTGTTTTCAGTCGACTAGATTACTGTAACGCACTCCTCTCAGGACTACCCAAAAAAGACATAAATCACTTGCAACAAGTGCAGAATGCAGCTGCTAGAATCCTAACTAGGAAAAGAAAATCTGAGCACATCTCTCCAGTTTTGATGTCACTACACTGGTTACCTGTGTCATTCAGGATTGACTTTAAAATTCTGCTTATGGTTTATAAAGCCTTAAATAATCTCGCCCCATCTTATATATCGGAATGTCTGACACCTTATATTCCAAATCGTAACCTCAGATCCTCAAATGAGTGTCTCCTTAGAATTCCAAGAACAAAACTTAAAAGAAGTGGTGAGGCGGCCTTCTGCTGTTATGCACCTAAAATCTGGAATAGCCTGCCAATAGGAATTCGCCAGGCTGATACAGTAGAGCACTTTAAAACACTGCTGAAAACACATTACTTTAACATGGCCTTCTCATAACTTCACTTTAACTTAATCCTGATACTCTGTATGTTCAATTCATCATAATAACTATTCATAGTGGCTCTAAAATCCATACTGACCCCTACTCTCTTCTGTTTCTTTTTCCGGTTTCTTTGTGGTGGTGGCCTGCGCCACCACCACCTACTCAAAGCATCATGATGCTCCAACAATGATGGACTGAAAGCCAGAAGTCTACGTGACCATCATCATCAAGTCCTTCCGTGAGAACCCTAAATCCAAAGAGGACTGTTTCATTTATGTTAGGTAGAATGCCCAGAGGGGACTGGGTGGTCTCATGGTCTGGAATCCCTACAGATTTTATTTTTTCTCCAGCCGTCTGGAGTTTTTTGTTTTTCTGTCCCCTGGCCATTGGACCTTACTCTTATTCTATGTTAATTAATGTTGACTTATTTTATTTTCTTATTGTGTCTTTTATTTTTCTATTCTTTATTATGTAAAGCACTTTGAGATACTGTTTGTATGAAAATGTGCTAAAGAAATAAATGTTGTTGTTGTTGTTGTTGTTACTTAGGTCTTGATGAGTTTGAGTCGGGATATTCTCTTAAGTGAAAAGACAGATTGCAATTCAGATTGTGTATCATGATATGATTTTTTGGAAAGTTTTCAAATTTATGTAGGATTCATTAACCCTTTGGCGAGATGCTTGGAAAGGGGCTGTGAGCTACCGGTAGCACGCGAGCGACGTGTTGGAGACCCCTGCTTTAGGATAACGGCTGCATTTGTGGCTCCATGTGTGCTCCTCCAGCTCTGGTCCTGCAAAGCAATTTAGCCAAAAGTTTCACAAACTCAATTTAATGAAGTGAAATGGCTGCCTTTAACAGACCAGACATTTAGTGTTCCCAGAGTCAACTTGTAGGGATGAGACGAGTTGTGCTTGTCAGATGGAGGCAGCTTTTGGAATCTGCCTGTTTGTAACACTTGTAGGTGCCACACGGGATGGATGGGCATCCTGGCAAGGAGTCGGGAAGATCCCTTACCCGGATGGGTAACAGAAAAGCATCCCGGCGAAGAGTGGGAAGGATGTCGCACCCAGACAAGGCCGCCCTAACCGATGGACGGACTTCCCGAGTAGAGAAGACCCCTTACCTCAGATAAATGGACAGGCATGTGCATAATACATTCCCTGATTGGGATAAAAGAAAACAGGGAAAGACTGACCCCGAGGGGTGTTTTATTCCCCTCCAGGCACTAGATGGCAGCAGCCTTCCATATCGGTGCCCATTTGGGAACCCACAAGGAATGCTGGGAGTTATAGTCCAGCAGCACAGCCCTGCTGGGGTCTGTGGGTGCTGCAAGGAAATGCACTCTCCATTATATGAGTACATTTCCAATGGGCAATTGCCCTGGCACCAGAAGTACTCCAGGGTCCCCAATAACAGGGACTGCACTCCTTTATCCAGGTGAGTCAGCGCTCCAAGCAACACTCGACTGGAGGAGGGCAGTGTGGTGGTGAGGACAGGAGAAGTGAATTGTGGAAGAGAGAGAACTTGTGCTTTTGTGAACTTTTTGAAGGTATTGTGGTAAAATAAGCCATCCTTTAGTTGAACCCGGGACTCTATGTGTGATCATGTTGGGGTTTGGGGCTCGCTGATGCCTCGGTACCATCACACTATCAAAACAGGAGCCCTATCACACTACTTTGCCCAGGGGTCTATCATGCTGGTAAGACAGCCCTGGATACGATAGGCACTTTCTCACCGCAGGACCTAACGTGTTGCAGTGCGATGTAATCTCTGGGCCACTCGGTCACTTCGGTGTGTTGCGTTCCCACCGCACGACAGGCACTGTAACCTTCATGCGAAACATTTGACGTGCAATGAAGAGTGATGTTCTGCGAAGTGAGTTACATTCAGGAGTTCACTATCACTTCAATGCAGTGGAACCACCACGGCGGCTATGAAGAGTGATGCGGGGCAACGTGCGCTTCAGTCAGTCCTTTCCTGTCCTTCTCTTCTTTTCTCCCCATTCATGGAAGGTATTGGAACTACGTCTGGATGGGACGCCAGTCCATTTGCAGTCTGGGTAAGGAATCTCCTTGTCTGTCTGTGCTGTCCGTCCATCCCTTTGAGAAGTCCCATTTGGGTATGGCCTCTTTCGTTTCTTTTGGTCGGGATGCCTGACTGTCTTCATGAAGCCTCCCATCCGGGCAAGGAACCAACTCCATTCCTGTCTGGGATGCCCGTCCAACCCGTGTGACACTTACAATAGCAAAACAGAAACATACATAGGCATCGGTAACATCGTGGACCCCTATGATCCCGGGGCCCCCGGCCAGTGCCCATTGTGCCCATACAGTAAGACGGCAATCACACCATGTTCCGCATGGCCATCTTAACAGAATCATAAGCCCCCGAGCAAAGTACTGCACTGGGACCCTTGTTCTGATAGCCACTTTCAGTCACTCAGTCAGTCATTGTCCAACCTGCTATATCCTAACACAGGGGTCTACTGGAGCCACCGTTGGGCACACCCACACACCAAGCACACACTAGGGACAATTTTAGGATCGCCAGTCCACCTAATCTGCATGTCTTTGGACTGTGGGAGGAAACCAACGCAGACACGGGGAGAACATGCAGACTCCACGCAGGGTGGACCCGGGAACCGAACCCAGGTCTCCTAACTGCGAGGCAGCAGCGCTACCCACTGCGCCACCATGCCGCCCCCAGTCCACTTTCAAGAGTTTCTAAAAAGCAGATGACAATTTCTCACAGACTGGCAGAGCTTTAAGAGAGAAACTGCCTCTGTGAGTGGAAATGTTGCGCCGGCAGGCCGCACACCCGCCGCCCGCGACCAAACTCCGCCAGAGCCCGAGAGTGAGCATGTTAACTGCAAGTGCAGTCTGCGCAGAATGTGAATTTTTTAATAAATTTCACAGTTTGATGCATACGCTCAAGTAGGTTTCACTCCTTTAATCTTTTTTTCCTCCCCTTTTAATAAGTTACCATGAAGCTGACTTCACATAATTAAAAAGGGGTTGACTCACTTCCAGTGAAGTGGAGCAGATAGATCTGCTGTCATTGAAATGGGCAGGCATGAAACAATAATCACGCAGGCCAAAGTGTGCCCAGATTACTCTCCTCATTAGAATTCTGGCAATTACTTGCCTCTAATTTGCAGTAATCCACAGAAAAGGAAATTCTTTAATCACAAAAAAACAAGTTAGCCCTCCACGTTTTGGCAGGTTTGCAGAGGAGACCTGTAGGTCAAGCCAGCCACGAGCTACTCTCTGGATAGTCTGGTGGGAGAATGGCGTCGGTGGACAGTGGAGAACGGGGTCAGCGATAACTTAATGTGTCAGCTCGCAGAAATCAATCAGTCAGAGAAGAGAGTAGGATGTGTACGGGAAAGGCGATCGAGCCGCACTCCGCATGGTGCGCTTCGCAGGCTGTACCCATTGAAGACTAGGAGTCCCAGAGCATGGAGGAGTTCCTAAAAGCTCCAAATATGAGGGGGATATCACCGTGAAACCCCGGCTAGTAATGAGGGATTTTTATAAAACCAAAGACCTATTCTCAACACAGCGCTCCGTAGAGTGGCGTAGCTAGGGGCGGGCAGAGAGGACGGTACACACGTTTTTGGGGGTGGCATTATTGGCCAAAAAGCTCAATACAATTCGTTTGTAAGCAGCAGGGTTCATGAATGAAGTGAAATTCTCTGATTTTTATCCACAAATGCTTCAAAAATAATTTTCAGACTGTCCTTTTGTGATGGCATCAGAAGCAACAGTTGAAATTTGTGAGGCAATAACAAAAATCAACATAAACATTACAACGATAATAATTTCTAGGAAGATAAACGATATAACAATTTTAACGATATTAAAATTTTTAATTTCGTTTCGTTATCAATCCGAATGCGCTCTTGCTCTGTGCAGAAAACATCCGCACCTATCTATCACTTGTGCACTACACTGGTTCTGGTTTTCGCAGCATAATTATAATAAACTAATAATTAGAACACGGCTTATCAGTGCGTCTGTACTATATTCTTGTCTAGATGATGCTTATAAATAACTAGCTAGCTGTACCAAATACTGCCAGGATAAGAGTATGTCCTAACAATCCTGAATTGAATCAGGCAGGATTGAGTATGTTATAATAATAATAATAATAATAATAAGAAGAAGAAGAAGAAGAAGAAGAAGAAGAAATCATGCTTTATGAATGAGTGGCACTCAGTCCAGTGTTGGGTCATCTTATACCAAATACTGTCAGGATAAGAGTGAGTCCGAACAGTCTTGAATTGAATCAAGCAGGTTTGAGTATGTTATAATAATAATAATAATAATAATAATAATAAGAAGAAGAAGAAGAAGAAGAAGAAGAAGAAGAAGAAGAAGAAGAAGAAATCATGCTTTGTGAATGAGTGGCACTCAGTCCAGTGTTGGGTCATCTTATACCAAATACTGTTAGGATAAGAGTAAGTCCATATAATCCTGAATTGAATCAAGCAGGTTTGAGTATGTAATAATAATAATAATAATAATAATAATAATAATAATAATAATAATAATAATAAGAAGAAGAAGAAGAAGAAGAAGAAGAAGAAGAAGAACGCCCTGTGAGGAACTAACCCCTCATCCAGGGTTGTTTCTCACCTCGATGATTAGGGCAAGCTTCAAACACCCAACCCCGAAATTGCATTATACAGGTTTGAAGATTTTACGTTATAATAATAATTAATAATTAGTAATAATAATAATTAAAAAAATGAGAAAAATAAAAAAGTATTTATTTAAAAAGTACAAAATGTTCGAGAAATTTTGGAATGCCTTCAGAGCTCAACCCTGCTAAATGTGTGCCAAGCGAAGCACCCAGATTTTGCCCAAAATTCCCAGCAGCATGCAGAGCAGGCCGGTGCCCAAGTCCAGTGGATATAAAAATACTGTGGTTAAAAATAAAAACACCAATCTCACATCAAAAAGACTCTGTTTATATAGGAACAGGAAAAAAAAGGGACACCAGAGTGGAAAGAAATAAATAACAAGCTAGTAGCGAGCCAAATAAATAAATAAATAAATAAATAGATATGTAATTGCACTCTTCAATAATGACAAACTGCCAACAAACATAAAGAGCTGAACATTAAAGTAAGACATGAAAAGTATGTGATAAAAATACATAAGCCATTACCATTAGCCTTTAGTGATCTCAGCTAAGCATTAATGCGATAAAGATTGCCAAGTCATTCTCATTATGGTCAAGGTTATGCATTGAATGAAGAAGGCAGAGAAAATGTCAGGCTTTGCACAATGCAGAAGGTGTGAGGTTTGGGGTCTTCTGGCGGACTTGCACCACTTAAATAAGCCCACACGAGGGGTTACTTAAAGCACCTGGACTGGGACGCCCTTCAGGTGGTGGGTAAACAGGCTAGCAAGATGGCACTGTGGTGAATGCTCAGTCTATGGGGGTCTGCACGTCCTCACTGTGATTGTGTAGGTCATTCTCCCCACACCCAGTGCTCTGATTGTCCTCCTACATTCTGTCACAACTCGGTGTCCTCGGCCCTACAAAGATTTTAACAAAGCACCAGAGTCATGCGGCACCAAGGGGCCAGTGGAGCGTTGATGTAGGATCACACAGATTATTGAGCAAACTATACTGTCCATGAAATCATAAAAGCGACCATTTCAAGGTGCACATCTTTTCTTTTATGAACAATAAATAACAATACACAAGTGCAAATCCTTCACCCTGAAGCGCCTTCATTTTCATGCACTGACTTTTTCCCACAACTTTAACAAAAAAAAAGAACAGAACTGGAAAACGTTATCCTGCTGCTCCCTGACCTTATCCCATGGTGATTTGTCTTGTCTTTTATTTTAAACTTACGCCCAAAAAGAGCCTGATGCAAACTCTGCTTTTATGCATTTGAAAGTCTATCCGCCGTCTTGGGCTGAACACTGCCTATGTCCTGCTCCTCTGCCATTAAAGAAGGGCACATCTTCACGTGCGGATGGAGGGGGTTGGCACATAGCAAACATAGTGGCTGCCCTGTGCGTCCCAAAGCAACTCTTCTGTGCTGGTAGCCCTTTGGGGATTGGACTTCAGGACACCGCCGTCCATCAGCACATATCGTCCTCTTAGACAAAAGCATGCCAGTCTGAAAGGCCCTGCCTTAAGGTTTTCAGAAGAAGAACTGTGAGTTGTGACCTGTAGGGGGCGGAGCTGCACCCCAAATACCCAGAGACAATGGGTTCAAGTTAAGTAGCTTTTAATTTAAACAATACCCTCTACAGGTTTTTATCACAGGATAAATCTGTTCAGTTCCGTTTCATTTGTTTTTTTCATTCCTTTCTTAGCTCCCCTCTCCTCTGTGAAGGCCGTGACCACTTCCTCCTGTCACTGACTCCATTATGTACAGCAGGGGGCTTCTTTTATGCTGGACCCAGGAATGCTTTTAGTGCCACAGCACTGAGCAACAGAAAAACTTCCAGGACTGGCGCAAGAACCCCCCCGCCCCAAGTAGTGGGGGTATTACCTTGCAGCTCACCCTGGCAGCTGCCAAGTGCCCCAACAAGGCTGCCCCTCAGGATTACGTCTCCCAATATGCCCTGAGGTTGTAAAAATGGGAGTTCCACCAGAGGAATGCTGCCACCTTGTATGGTGGGGGGGATATATGACCCCCAGGAAGCAGCCTCCCTCTGTCCTTCTGTTATGGGAAAGGTGCCAGCAACCAACCCAATCGGGATGCCAGTCCATCCATGTCCTGCCTTTATCGGGGCTTCCTGAACTGGATAGAAACCATCAACCATGGCCAGTGTGCCAGTCCACCCATATCTTCTATGACAGAGGGCAGGAGGAAGAGGAGGAGGGGGGGATGAGGATAAGGAGAGTGTGAAACACAAGGACCGCAGTGGTTAAACCACAAAGGATCTGAGCCTGTAGGGCTTTGGCGGGCCTGCTGCCAGTCTCTCCATTCAGAATTCAAGTCATCAGCTTACTTTTTATTCTAAACTGACATCTTTGACCCCATTTGCATATTCGCAATTCACGTGTTCCTTTTTATTTTTACATCCTGAATTCACATCCATAATTAAAAAAAAAAATAAAAATTAAAGCTAACCTGTGAGCTTCCCGTTCGGCGGCGGCGTCCTCGCATGGGTACACACCAAGGAAGGCTTTTGGATTGCTGATTTCCTTCATTAAAGTTCCTTCATCAGAGAATTCCGTTTGTCCTAATTCTGTCTCAGTACAGAGTTACCATTTTTTGTCTACCATTACCTTTACTTCACTTTTCTTATCTATCTATCTATCTATCTATCTATCTATCTATCTATCTATCTATCTATCTATCTATCTATCTATCTATCTATCTATCTATCTATCTATCTATCTATCTATCTATCTATCTATCTATCTATCTATCTATGTTGTGAAGTGGGGGGCTGAACGCACCCCAAGCAGATGCGGTCGCTCCTCCGAGACCCCCTCTTAAATGGTGATACAATGGGAAACACATGCAGCTTTTTTTTACCTCCTCTTTCCTCGATCAGCTGCTGCTGCTGCTGCCATGCCACGTGATTTGCATCTCGCGCAGTGCTCTGAACATAGATAGGTAGATATTTTATTAATCCCAAGGGGAAATTCACATACTCCAGTAGCAGCATACTGATAAAAAACAATATTAAATTAAAGAGTGATAGCAATGCAGGTAAAACTGACAATAACTGTATAATCTTAACGTTTAACCCCCAAGCGGAATTCTGGCAGTCTGTCGCTGAAGCTGTTCCTCTGTCTGGAGAGTATCCTGTTCAGTGGATGCAGTGGATTCTCCATGATTAACAGGAGCCTGCTCAGTGCCCGTCGCTCGGCCACGGATGTCAAACTGTCCAGCTCCGTGTCTACAATACAGCCTGCCTTCCTCACCAGTTTGTCCAGGCATGAGGCGTCCAAAGCCTGTGCAGCAGCTGTCCTACTCTTTGTCTTTTATTTCCAGCCTTGAGCGCAGTTAATTCTCTTGTCTCGCGGGATGCGAGTTCTTGATATTTTTTAGTTTATAATTTAAAAATGGAAAACGAATCTGAAAATCTATTCATCCATTTTGCAACCCACTGAATCTGAACACAGGGTCATGGGGTTCTGCTGGAGCCAATCCCAGCCAACACAGGGCACAAGGCAGGAACCAATCCTGGGCAGGGTGCCAACCCACTGCAGGACACACACAAACACACCCACACACCAGGGTCAATATAGAATCGCCAATCCACCTAACCTGCATGTCTTTGGACTGTGGGAGGAAACCCACACAGGCACGGGGAGAACATGCAAACTGTACGCGGGGAGGACCCAGGAAGCGAACCCGGGTCTCCTAACTGCGAGGCAGCAGCGCTACCCACCGCGCCACCCTCTGAAAATCTAACAACACAGTGGCGTAGCTCGAGTTTGTGCTGCTTGAGGCGGGGCTTCAATTTGCCATCCTCCAACATATCTGAATATGTTAAACTATTTAATTAGAAAATTAAAATGACGTATAGAGAAAAATTAAGATACATTTTGCATAGATTTATTCATATATAAAGAAACAGCAATAATTTTTTATATACATTTATAAGCATCAACTAGACTAGAGTATAGTATAGACGCACTGATAAGCCGTGTTCTAATTATTAATTACGCTATGAAAACCAGAACCAAAGTAATAGGTGGGGATGTTTTCTGCGCAGAGCAAGAACGCATTCGGATTAATAACGAAACAAAATTATAAATTATAAATTAGTTGTTTATCTTCCTAGAAATTATTATCGGTGTAACGTTTATGTTTATTTTTGTCATTGCCTCATACATTTCAACTGCTGTGTCTGGTACAGAAGGACAGTCTGAACATTATTTTTCAAGCATTTGTGGTTAAAAATCAGAGAATTTGACTTTTTTCATACATGAGTGATATTTTTCCAAACCCTGCTGCTTAATGCCACATGTGCCAGGGCGGAATTGTACTGAGCCTTGTGGATAAATTCTAAAAATAAATAATGTCTTAAAATAAGCCCCATGAAAAAACGACACATAAAATTGTTGCACTTTTAGGCTTAGGATTTTATATATAGAGAGTACATATAGAGTCTGAGTGGTGGAAACTTTAAAAAAGGTATGGAATTACTTTGTTGGGGTGTTTGTGGATCCTGAAGGCCATGATTAGGTGCCACATCTCACCTCACCAAGCTCTTTTTATCTTGTGATTTCCCAGTATCCTGCCGACTACGCCAAATGAATCATTACTGTGTCAAATACAAGTACCACGAACACCAGAATGTGACAGTGAAATGCAATTGCCAATATCAGAGTCCAGCCAGGAAGTTCTTTTTCTTTGTAAAAATGAGCTTCATTATTTTGTCGCTGTGAATGATCCTATACTGACTCGACAAAAGAGACCATATTTTTAATTAAAAGGACCAGGGGCCTCATTTATAAAGCCTGTGGATGCACAAATGTGCACGCACAACTTTCCACGCAAGTGTTGGATTTTATAATAGAAATTTGATGGGGGAAACTGTGTATATTTACAGCAACTGTGTTTGTGGAACATTTCAGAGAAACTGGGAAATGATGACACCCTTGGTCAAGTAGAGAAGTGCAGCCAAATCAGATAGATGATGACTCACGCGTGTAATATATATATATATATATATATATATATATATATCCAATGTCTCTCTATCTGTCTGTCTGTCTGCTTTTCATGAGAGAACTACTCAACGGATTTTGATTTGTTTTTTTTTTTCTATAATTTGCTTGAATATTCCGGTTGATTCTGCGACTTCCCTCATCGCGCTAAGTATCATAGTTCGCTTGTGCTACCGATTTATTCACACAAATCCGAGACAGAGGCTACAGGCCGAGGGGAGGGGGAGGCGGGACCTCAGGAGTAGGGAGCCGTGTGCGGCCCTCCTCAATCACATGCCAGCCTCCATTCGAGTCGCTCTACAGTACCTCTCGCCACGTGTTGGAGCACACCTCGCCTCTGCTTAGCTAACAATACCTGTTTGCTCAACAGACATTATCAACTAGAGATTGTTAAAGAGTAACGTTTGACGTTTTTGAGAGAGAGATCAGAGCTACATTTGTTTTAGAGGGTACTTGTTCATTGGCAGAGATATCACGGCCACATGCTTTTCTCTCCCGTTAGAGCTGAACACAATCAGATACAGTGCCAACGTTTAACGTTAGAGGGTACCTACCTTCCGCTTGGCCAGAATTACATGTTTTTTTTATTTTACAATTGATTTTTAAAGTTCATCCTGTTTCACTACTATGTGGGCAGAGCCGTGGGGGACAGCTAGTTGACACTAAACCCCAGTTTAGTTATTCTGTCTTATCTGGAATGGCATTATCAAACAAACTGGTGTGACTTTACAGCAGATTCAGAAAGTCCTCAGACCCCTTGGTCTGTCTGCACACTTTATTGTGCTGTAGATTTATCTTTACAGTTTTACCTTTTTCAGTTTGCACTTAATAACCCATAAAGACAAACTGAAGACGTTTTCAGAAAGGTTTGCAAACTTAATAAAAATCAAAAACTGAAATTTCTCGTTCCTGGAAGTGTTCACTGTGCTGTGACACTCCAGATTGTGCTCTTGTGTCCAGAACTTGAGTGGAGTCCACCGGTGACAAACTGACTTGATTGGACGTCGTTTATTAGAGAGACACACACGTGTGTACCTGTGGACAGAAGATCTCACAATTCACACGGCACGTCAAGACAAAAACCAGGTCATGAAGTCCAAAGGACTCTCTGTAGGCCTCCATGATCAAACTGTTGGGCAAGGAGATCAAACCACTTCTAAGAGCTTTGGGTGTTCTCAGGGGCACAGTGACCTCAAGAATTGTGAAATAGAAGAAGTTTGGAACCACCAGGACTCTTCCCGGTCTTGGCTCTCCAGCCAAACTGGGTAAACGGACAAGAAAAGGTGACCAAGAACCCAATGGTGACTGTAAGAGAGCTTCAGGAGTCCCCCGCTGAGATGGCAGAATGTATTGAAAGGACAACCATCTTGGCAGCCCTCCATCAATCAGGTGTTTAGGGAAGAGTGGCTAAAGGAAAAGTAAATGGAGTAGGACAGCCTGCATGGAGGATCTGATTTGATGAGATAAATATTGATTTCTTTGGGCAGAACTCCAAGCAGAGTGTCTGGTGAAGACCTGCCACTGCTCATCAGCTGCCTAAAGCCATCCATACGGTGAAGCATAATATGAATGGTGCTTCTCAATGGCAAGGCCAGGCAGACTGGTCAGAACTGTAGGAAGGATGAGTGCAGACAAATACAAGGAGGACCTAAAGGTGAACCAAACGTGCTTCAGAGCGCACACAACCTCAGACTTGGGGTGACAGTTCAACTTCCAGCACAGCAGAGACCCAAAGCACACAGCCAAGACAGCACTGGATGCTGAGTGACCTTGAGTGGTCCAGACAACTTACAACATCTGCGGAGAGACCTGAAGATGACCGTTTACAGACTCTGCCCATCCAATCGAATGCTGCTTGAGAGGATCTGCCAGGACAAATGGGATAAGCTGCCCAAATCCACGTGGGCAAAGCTTGTAAAGACTTAACAAGAAGACCCAAACTGGAATTGCTGGATTCTACAAAGTATCGAATGAAGGGTCTGAATACTTGAATGAGAGATTTCACTTTTTGACTTTTACTAACTTTCTGACAACGTGTTTTCACTTTGTCGTGATGGGTTACTGAGTGTAGATTTCCGGGCAAAAAAATAATCACATTTCTCCTTTTAAAACTCAATACAGTGTGCAGAAAGTGAAGGGATCTGAATACTTTGTGAATCCGCTGTGTGCATCTTGTCCGCCAGCGACCTGGCCGCACGTCTCGCTCATTTCCGTGCTGACCGCTCAGCAGTATTATGACATACAGGAGATGCCCGTTTGGAGCCGCGTCCACAGAGTGAAACTGGCCACGCGGAGCCTGGAAATGCCAGCACACTTTAAGCATTCGGCACAAAGAAGCAAAGCCATAGGCTTGGAGAACAGATGGAGGTCACGCCTTCGGGGGTCCAAAGTGTAGCAGGTGCTGTAGCAGGTGTGTCCGGCAGGCCGTCGGGACACAGACCCGTGACAGAAGCCTCACAGTGGTGACTCCTACAGGGCGCCAAGCAGCCCTGGGTGATGGACTTGTGGTTAGATGAGTCTTAAAGATGGCCACCACAGAGACGGGTCATCGCTGCTCACCTGCCTTCACAACGGGGCTTGGAAGGTTCAAACAGCCAAATCTAACTATAGCAGTTTTCTAAAATTAAGAATAATGATCAGAATAAGAAAGAAAAAATCACACAGTAGTGACATGCTTCATTAATGGGCCACACCCAAAGGCAAGGTATCCCTTGTAATGTCACCTCATGCCAGGAGACACCGTATCTTAATGAGACACCCGTCATGATCGAGCAGCCTCCTCATGACCCTGCACTGGGTAATCGGCTTCCAAAGATGGATGGATGGCAAATCGACAGACTCAATGAACTGGACTGGGTCTAAAAGGCAAACTCGCACCAATCCCTGTCAGCAAGCCCGCTAGCCATTTTGCAGGAGTGGGTGTAACAGTATGGCAGATATCTCATATTCCAGCTTGCACCCCTGTCATTTTTATATGATTTATGAAGAGTCGTTGAGTGGTAGGGGCATATTATCTCCCTGCAGGTGTGCGGGGGGAGTTTAGTCGTTATGGTCACCTTTGATGTTAGGGCCCCAGTGCCAGAGAAAAACCTGCCAGGGGGGCATCAGAAATTCTGAGAGTGCGGGGATATTTCAGTTGAAACAGACCTTCACTTTCAGTTCCAATAAACAGTGCAGTAGCTGACCACTACAATTGGCTATTATAAAGTCAGTCTGCTGCAGCAGAGGGGCTCCTTTCTGGAGCAGGACCCAGGAGTACTTTTGACGCAGTTTTGCGTCAGGTAGAACCATCCCCTCTTCTCGCTGGGATGCCCATCCAGTCCATGTGGCATCTACAGCATGTTAGAGATTTCATCCCAGTGACAGATCCCGAATGACTCTTGTAGAGTCCCTCTTCCAGAAGCACCACCTGGTGGCACCCAAGGACCTTGACAGGATTGTCCCTCAGGACTACAATTCCCATATCTCCCTGTAGGCGTCTCTACTGGATCCATGCCAGCAGAGCAGTGCCATCTATTAGACTGGGGTGTGAACTGCCGTGAATGCACCAAGTCCCCACATTATCCATTACTCCATCCCTTTGTGTGGGATGTTGATTCAGCCCTATCCTGGCTGGGTTATGCCTCCTTCCATGCCGTCCTTCCATTACGGTGTCCCGGCCAGGAAAGGATCCAGCACAGCATGCACAACAGATAGATAAATACAAGATTCATCCCCTCAGGGAAATTCAGGATTTGTTGAGTCCTGAAATCTGCACCTCCTGTGGCTTTTCGTTATCAGCTCTCTCAATGGCCATTCTTTTCATGGCGTGTGACACACCATTTACTTTGAATAAACATTTTGCTGTTTTTATTTTCACAGACATAACTGCTGGTTATTCCAACTTTACATCGACTACGACATGATCGACATAACTGAACAACAGAGAGCGCACGCGGCACTTGTCTTTGAATGCCAATTTATAATCGGATTATTCCTGCGCAGGTTGGGTCATGTTTATTTTTTAACACATGTAATGTGGCACACATTTAGAGGCTTAACAGGGGGCTCTCTTAGGAGACTTCGTCAGAAGCTTGCTGTCTGTCAGACCAGGTTAACGAATTCACCTCTGCTCTTTGCACTTCAAAATCCCTGCCCCTACTTTTAGCTCCACCTCCATGAGGCACTGGATTGGTTTAGAGATGTGACACTCAGTGAGTCGTCGAATTGTTCCCACACACTTTTAAGAGGTGTTGGATTGGTTTAGAGATGTGATACTCCATGGGCCACCTAATTGTTCCCGCCCATTTTTAAGATGTGTTGGATTGGATTAGAGAATGAACACTCTGTGGGCCGCCTATTTGTTCCTGCCCACTTTTAAGAGGCGCTGGATTAGTTTAAAGAAGTGACACTCCGTGCCCCGCCTAATATTCCCACCCACTTTTATTAGGCATTGGATTGGTTTAGAGATGTGACACTCAGTGAGCCATCCAAATGTTCCAACCCACTTTTAATAGGCATTGGATTGGTTTAGACATGTGATACTCAGTGAGCCACCCAAATGTTCCCACCCACTTTTAATAGGCGTTGGATTGGTTTAGACATGTGACATTCCACGAGCAGCCTAATTGTTCCGGCTCACTTTTAACCACATTTTATTTCTTATACGTCTTGCTCAGTGACGCCAGGGTTTCTGTAGCCAGCGCCTCTTGTGTTCTTCCAAAGAAAAGCTCCTGGCTGCCATAGCCTTGAAATGGATTACATGATGAAAGTTTAGTTCTCAGTATTTCGTTGTTACATCCCACAATGTGAATGAGTATCCAATTTAATTCAAGTTAAATGATCGTTGGCTCACTTTTGCATAAAACATATGGCTGTTGGAGGTAATGGAATACAGAATGCAGGGAAAGCCATTGGCTTTGTGATTAGTTTGCCAGCTGAGTTCTAAAATGCATCATTTGTGATGTCGTACTGGCAGCAGTTTTTACCTGGCCAGCTTTTTCATTAAGACAACATTTCAATGGGGTGAACCTCAGCAAGCGGAAAAAAAAATACGAGAAAAAACAAACAAACAACTCCCTTTGTGTTAGAGCGCTGGCTGTAGAACTGACTCCCCCAATTTGGTGGCTGCTGCCTGTGTTTCCATTTAGGAAATCTTCAAAGATCAGATCAGTGCATGGCGGAAGGAAAAATTTGGAGTGACAGCAAAGCACATCTTGGAAGGTTTCGAGGTGCAAGATCTGGAGGAGCTGAGAGGCGCCATTAACACGTCAACAGAAGGGTGTTGACAGTCAAACCTTTTATGCTCTTGTCATCTTTAATGACCTTGGCATCTGAACTGTGATCTAGGACTTCACACCACAGCAGCCTTTTTTTATTCCGTTTTAAAACTCCTGACGAATCAGGCAAGAAGGACAAGATACGAGCTGTCAGCGGGATTTACAGAGCCACCCGCTCCCATCTCCATTCTCTGCAGGCTGCTCTGTGATGAGATACCCACCAACGGCTTTAACTCCTTTAAAGAGGGAAAAACCTCTGAAATGCCGCTGGTGCGGCGCTGCTGCCAAATTCCACTTCTGTGCACCATGGCCTGAGCCACTTGTGGGCACGGTGAACATATACATAAAGGCCTGGCACAACCCATGACAAATGGGGGCACTTGGATAGGACTTCTGAAAAAGGATTAGAGGAACCCAGAAGCAAAGCAAGGGCCGTCAATCTAAACATGTCCTCGTGAATTATTACTGAGAATGCAATATTTATTTGCTTTTATCACTTCAAAGGGGTAATGGCCTATTTTTAACAGAACTTCATTAACAATGAATTTAATTTTGGATAGCTCATAAAAAGGAAAACATCTGCTGTCTTTTGTTTTCTTTAGGCTTTGTGTACAACTTTTTATTTTTTTTCATTCTTGTTGTGATTCCTGCCACCATGAAGTACAAAAAGTGGAGCAGGCCTGAAAAAGGCTCTGACAGCAGGCCTAGGCTCACAGAACAGGCCTCACCCTAAGCAGTCCAGCCCCAAACTCAAATGGCCTGCTTCCAGCTTGCACAAGCCCAGAAATGAAAATTTAAAAATTTCCAGAAAAGATGATTTGCGAACCATTTATTCTTTTTGAATAGCTCAAAAAAAAAGAAAAACATCTGCCATGTTTTGTTTTCTTTAGGCTTTGAGTACAACTCTTTATTCTTCCTCATTCCTGCTCTGATTCCTGCTACCATAAAGTACAAAAAGCGGAACAGGCCTAAAACAGGCCCTGACTTTAGGATTAGGCTCACAGAACAGGCCTCACCCTAAGCAGTCCAGCCCCAAACTCAAATGTCCTGCTTCCAGCTCGCACAAGCCGAATATTGAAAATTTAAACATTTCCAGAAAAGATGATTTACGAACCGTTTATTCTTTTTGAAAAGCTCATGAAAAAGAAAACATCTGCTGTCTTTTGTTTTCTCTACCCTTTACACACAACACTTTATTCTTCCTCATTCCTCCTGAGACTCCTGCCTGTTTTATGAAGTACAAAAAGTGGAACAGGCCTAAAGCAGGCCCTGACTTCAGGCCTAGGCTTACCAAGTAGGCCTCACCCTAAGCAGTCCAGCCCCAAACTCAAATGTCCTGCTCCAGCTCGCACAAGCTGAATATTGAACATTTCAAAAAAATGTCTAGAAGAGATGATTCACGAACAATTTGTTCTTTTTGAAGAAATAAATTTGCAAGCATGAAAGAATCCATTCTGCGTCGCTCAACGAGAGTGCAGTAGCTCATACACAGTCTTGTCACAGCTAGGTGTTTAAAGCACATGTGCGAAAATCGGCCCATCTAATTCGTGATTCTCTTTCACTTTAGTTTTGATTCTTTCGAGTTCTCACTGAATCATAACTGGTGAACAAGACTTGAGTCACTGATCATTCTCTTGTTCATCAATCAAGTACAACACATTTGCAGTTGTGTTCCTAAGTTTACATAACCTGGCAGAAATTGTTGTGTGCCACATTTTAAAGAAAAGATGATTGATCAGGCAAAAAGATATTTCATTTACTTTTAAAGGAATCCAAGTTAAACTATACAACATCACAGAGCAGCGCAACCATTAAATAAAACACAGTAATAAGGAAAATACTGAGGGGGTCCATGTTTAAAAGTCAGTTCTTACTACTGTGTAGTGCCCCCTTCAGCATCAATGCCAGCCTGCAATCTTTGGTAATAATTGTGGAGAAGGCCCTTGGTTTTCTCAGGTGGTACAGCTGCCCATTCTTCTTGGCAAAAAGCCTCCAGGTCCCATGAATCCTTGGGTGGTCTTGCATGAACTACATGGGCCGGGACGGCAGCTGAATGAAAGGACTTGGGGGAGGGAGCATCTATGAGGCACTACCTCCCCTGGGACGCTGGAGGGTAGTCCCCCCCCGGGCGGCTGTGGCAGGGCAGGCTGGGAGTTGGAGTTGGATGCAGTCCTGTTGGGTCCCATGGGGGCTGCCAGGGGGGAGCTGCAGAGCCCTAAAGTGGACTTCCATCACACCGGGGAGTGATTCCAGGTAATGTTAATGAGCCCCCTGGTGCACTCCCAGGAGCAACATAAAAGGGGGCTTCCTTACTCCATTCAGGGAGCCAGAGTCGGGAGGAGGTGGACGAAGCTTACGGGAGTGGAGTGGAGACCAAGAAAAGAGAAGAAAAGAAAAGGGCTTTGCTTTGCTCTTGTGGACATTGTGCTCTTGTGCGGAGTGAAAACGATTCCCCACCTATAAATAAGGGTGTGATGTGTGGAGAAACTTGTGTCGGGTTAGGATGGCTGTATGCGCCCTGGTGGTCCACAACAATATATATATAAAATTGAAGAGCGGATGGGAGGCTCTGTTGGAGGTCCCCAGTTTGTGCCCTGAGGACATCATACATGGTACTACTATGGAAAGGGGGGGTTAGGGGGGATGGTGTGTCCTTTTTCTGTCTCAAGTATGGACTTACAGTATGCAAACATTCGACTGAACAGCGTCCTCTTGGTGTTCTGAGTGCAGAAATACTGAATTAAAGAAGGAGGACCCCCTTGGGATTTCGAGCTGTACTCAGCTAAATCAAGGTCGATAATGATTGTAAAATGTCCCCCCTCCCACTGTAGGCGAGCGCCTAGTTGACCTATATGGCAGAGCTGGCCCAGCTTATTGTTTTTCACGTTACTGTATGTGGGCCTGACTAAGGGCACATTATTGTTTTGAATTGTGCCACAACATTAGAAGGCTGGTGTCCTTCAATATCTGCAATAAGATGCTGCAGATGTTCTATCAGACGGTTGTGGTGTGTGCCCTCTTCTACGAGGTGGTGTGCTGGGGAGGCAGCATAAAGAAGAGGGACACCGCACGCCTGGACAAACTGGTGAGGATGGCAGGCTTTATTGTAGGCGCGGAGCTGGACAGTTTGACATCCGTGGCAGAGCGACGGGCGCTGAGCAGGCTCCTGTCAATCACGGAGAATCCACTGCATCCACTGAACAGGATCATCTCCAGACAGAGAAGCAACTTCAGAGACAGACTGCTGTCACCATCCTGCTCCACTGACAGACTGAGGAGACCCCACACTATGAGACTCTTCAATTCCACCCAGGGGGGTAAATGTTAACATTATACAAAGTTATTGTCTGTTTTACATGCATTGTTATCACTCTTTAATTTAATATTGTTCTTTATCAGTATGCTGCTGCTGGAGTATGTGAATTTCCTCTTGGGATTAATAAAGTATCTATCTATCTATCATTAAAACCACCAGCCTAATCTTGCATTGGTCCCCTCGGGCCACCAAAACAGCTCTGACCCTACGAGGCATAGACTCCACAAGACCTCTGAAGCTGTCCTGTGATGTCAGGCACCAAGACGTTAGCAGCAGACCCTTCAAGCCCTGTAAGTTTGTGAGGTGGGGTCCCCACGGACTGGAGTTGTCCTAGATTGACATCTGGTGAATTTGGAGGCCAAGTCAACATCTTTTATTATGTTCTTCTGAACACACTTTTGCAGTGTGGCAGGGTGTGTCATTCTATGAAAAGAAGCCACTGCCATCAGGTCATACCGTTACTGTGAAGAAACGCTGCTGCAAGAATTATTACAAGAACAAGAAAGTACAAACACATCACTCCAGTTCTTAAATCCTTACATTGGCTCCAGGTTTAGGGGAGATTTCAAAATCCTCCTTTTAACATATAAAGCCTTAAATGGCCGAGGTCCGGCTTACTTGTCTGAACTTATCATGACTTACAAACCAGAACGTATATTAAGATATCAAGATGCTGGTCTACTTATGATTCCAAGGATTAATAAAATAACAGTGGGAGGTTGAGCTTTTAGTTACAGGGCCCCTAAACTGTGGAGTGGTCTGCCTGCCACTATAAGAGATGCCCCTTCGGTCTCAGCTTTCAAATCTCACAACTTCAGTTTAGCACACCCTGACTAGAGCTACTGATTAACTGTGCAGACTGCATCTCTGTTGTTAGTCATTAGCACTGAAACACAAGTAACATGATAGTTAGAATTTGTTACTAACCCTCACCTAGTCTGTTTCTCTTCTCGGTACTCAAATATGGTACTTGGTGCCACGGCCCACCTGCCAAGTTGTTTTGCCTGTCTAAGGTAAAGTCATCTCTAATGGAGGATCACAGGAATTGTCGGGTAGAGGGGTCCTTTTATAGGATTGGCTGGCCCAGCACTGGCCAATAGGGGGAGGCAGCTTGATGGCCGAGGTCTCTAGGACTCTGAACAAATCCAAATCATATTATGGGATGTCATCTACTGTTGAATTCTGCTCTGTACTTGTAATATTTCTATAGCACTATTGTATTGTATTGAGGATTACTTGTGTTCTGTTCTGTGTATTGTATTGTAGGGACCCCCACTTGTTTTGACATCCACTGACCGCCCAGCCTACCTGGAAAGGGGTCTCTTTTTGAACTGCCTTTGCCAAGATTTCTTTCATTTCTTTTCCTACAAGGTGTTTTTTTTTCTTCTTAGAGAGTCAAGGCTGGGGGGCTATCAAAATGCAGGGTCTGTTAAAGCCCACTGCGGCACTCCTTGTGTGATTTTGGGCTACTATGCAAAAATAAATTGTATTGTATTTTAAGTGTTTGTGGACTGCAACAATCTTTAGTTAGCTGGTACTTGTCAAATTAACATACACATGAAGGCCTGGCCTCAGCAATGGCTCACAATATTAGGCAGGAGGTTTTAATGTTGTGACTGACCGGTGTACCCAGTAACACAATTCAAAACCTTAATGTGCCCTTAGCTCAACTTGCCTTCTTCCCACAGTGCATCCCACTGCCATCTAAGATCTAAAAGACAATGCGTTTTGTCACAGCGGGCGGCCTTCTTCCATTGCTCCAGGCAGCAGTTCCGATGCTCAGGTGCACATTGTAGGCACTTGTGGTGGTGGACAGGGGTCAGTATGGTCACCCTGACTGGTCCGCGGTGGCTCAGCCAGCTGCGATGTACTGCGTGTCCTGCCACCTTCCTCTCGTGGCCAGTATTTAACTTTTTGAGCAAATCATGCTACAGAGGCTCTTCAGAGCAGATAGGCTGACTTTCACCACTCGTCACCTGTCGGTGCTTTTAATGTTGGGCCCTATTCCCTGACACAGACTGGCATGACATGACTTTGCCACATGGCACACGGTTTCTTTACAATAATCTAGCTCACACACAGTAAAGTACCAACATGGTCCCTTCTTTGCCGCCAGTCCTTCCGCCTCCACTCCTCCTCAGGCTTAGTCCTCCTCCTCCCGACTTTGGCCCCTTTTTATAAGGCACCTGGAAGGTGCCCAACGAGCTTCTTCTCGGCCTGAAAACATCCATGCGCCCCCTGGTGGTAGCCACGTGCCCCTGCAGGGTTGAGTTCCCATGCTCCGTGGCCCCACTGGAAACCAAGGGGGGTGTCCTCTGTCGGTCCGGAGATGAAATAGACTTGAAAATACTCTCCCCAACCCCAGTCCTTCCATAATCAGGGGGTCCGAGACCTGCTTTTATAACATTAAAATTAGTCATTAACTCAAACTCATTCATTTCAACATCTTCCTAATGTCTACTTTTTGTTTCTCTTGCCTCACCTGTGACCAGCAGCATCTTCCACCTGCTCACCCAGACTTGGGGTCTCCATGAACGGTCATCTCGGTACTTTACCCCAAAGCTTAACTTAACGTGAAGCTCTACTTTGGCCCGAAACGCAATTAGCTATCAACTTGTAAACGGCAATTAAATTGACGGATCAAGTCAATAAAGGCCGCAAAGGAAAACAAAAATCCATTGTCAAAGAAACCCTGCAGTGGACGGCCGGAGGCTTTTCTCGGCCTAATTGTTTAATCATTGTTTTAGTGATTTATTGGTCAGAATATAAATTGTGGGTCATCAGGAGGGGCCCAGGGACAGAAGGATATTCATTCGATTGACTGCTTTGAAATGGCGGTACGCTGCAATTCGTGGTCAATAAGACCCGGGGCCCTCGCGTGCCTCCAATTACGGACATTTTCGGGAGTTCAGCCTCCTGAAAGGCAGCTCTGCTGCTGCTTCTCCCTGCACATCCATTAAGAGTCTCCTTTGGCACCTCATGTATTAGGGTTATGTAAAGTTTATCTTGAAAATTCCCCCAAAACCATTGGTTAGTCTAGTTTAGGGGACATCAGGCAGGGCCTACCCCAGCAACACCAGGACACCAGTCCATCACAGGGCACACTCACACACAAGAGACCAGTTTAGAAACACTAACGGTGCATCTCAGAGGAAGCCTACCCTTAAACTGGAGGCACCTCTGACTCACACAAACTCTGCTGTCAGCATGTGGCGAGATGGGGCAAATCAATGCAGTGGGCACCAGAACAGAAAGGGAGGGGGTGTAAATGTGGCACTTAGAGGGTCTTTGGGAAGGTTTGTTGCCAGGAGAGAAGAAGATAAGAAGGACACGGGTGACGATCTCGAGGGATACCAGTGAGGGACAGCCAGCAGTAGTGACAACTGGGCATCACCTCTGCCCTCCTTCTGCTAAGTCAGTGAGCTGAGGAGGATGTTAGAGTGATGTTCTCCCCATGTCTGTGTAGGTTTCCTCCCATAGTCCAAAGACATGCAGGTTAGGTGCATTGGCGATCCTAAATTGTCCCCGGTCTGTGCTTGGTGTGTGGGTGTGTGTGTATGTATGTGTGCCCTGCGGTGTGCTGGCACCCTGCCCGGGGTTTGTTTCCTGCTTTGCGCCCTGTGTTGGCTGGGATTGGCTCCAGCAGACCCCCGTGACCCTGTAGTTAGGATATAGTGGGTTGGATAATGGATGGATGGATGGATGTTAGAGTGAGCCGGTGTGGTGGAGCGTGTCTGCGGTCCGTGGCGAGACTGGCGGACAAGTGAAGCGGCTCAGACCTCGCCAGTGTACTGCCACAGAGAGCTTAATGAGGAATGGTCTCCTAATCGGCTCGGTGCCAGGGGCTCCTATTGTGAATCGCGTTTGCTTCTGCTGGGTATGGCCTGCAGGGGGCGCTCCTGACCAGGCGCAGGACACAAGTTCAGCACACACGTTTGTTTTTTTGTTTTTTTCTTCTATTTACACCCAAGTTTCCCACCCGTACAAAAGCACAAACACAACACTTTTTCTTTCCTTTCTCTCTCTCTGTCCAATCCACCTCCACTCCTCCTGTCGATCTTTGTCTACCTTCTTCCCAACTCCCGGGGTAGTGGTGGCTGGCTCCTTTCATATAGGGCACCCAAGAAGTGGTCCAGGTGTCCAACGACAAGGTGTGGTGGAAGTGCAGCAACCAAGGGCTCAGCAATCCTTTAGGTGGTGCCCACGGAAACCCAGCAGGGCTGAGCTTCCACGCTCCAAACCCGTGGCACTGCTGCTAGCCAGGGGGACTGGCCACTAGTGTTCCCTTAATGCTCTGGATAAGCTCTCTGCCCTGGTCGTTCCAGTATAGAGGTGACCCGGTCGGGGTGGTACGCCACATGGGGTCTCCATTTGCTTCATTTGTTTTACAGATACAGCGTTTATTGTGAGTTGGGCCCGTCTGTTGCTGCCATTTTGACTGCACTGTTGTTGATTCCCGTTGCTAGGACCGTCCTGGAGTAGGCGTGTCCTTAGATGGTCATGGCCTGTCAATCACAATGTGATGGGATAAACGTTACCCAGGCGTATGCGTCCCCATCTGACTACATGGAGTTTGAAACCCTCCAAACCTTTAATGAAGAATGTCCTTTGTTTGGTTTGGTTTGGTTTCTCTGGTGTTTAAACTCCTGACTGCGATTCTTGGCTTAGGTTTACTGATAGTTTTGCTGCGGTTTTTGACCAGGCCCTTGTCTTCCAGTCATCCTCTGAAGCCTCGCGCCTGCTGGGCGTAAACACTCGGCCATCTCTCATTAATGCTGTGCAGATCATTGAGGGGGAGTCCACACTCACAAGGACAGAAATGCTCTGAGAAAGAAAGAGAAGGGAAAGAAAGAAGAGAAAGAGAACAGCAAAGGGGTAGAGCCGGTGCCAGTGGAAGGTGGCCCCCTCCTGATCTACTGGGAGTTTCACACACAACCATCTCTAGGGTTTACAGAGAATGATCTGGAAAGGGAAAATGTCCAGTGAATGGCAGGTCTATGGGTAAAAATGCCCTGTTGATGCCAGAGGTCAGAGAAGAATAGCCAGCTGATAGAAAGGCAACAGCAGCTCAAATAAGCACTCGTTACCACCGAGGTGTGCAGAAGAGCAGCTCTGAACACACAACGCGTCGACCCTTCAGGCAGGTGGGCTACAGCAGTAGGAGACCACAGCGGGTGCCACTCCTGTCAGCTAAGAAGAGCAAACTGAGGCTACAACTCACATGGGCTCAGCAAAATTGTACAATAGAAGATTGGAAAAACTTCACCTGGTCTGACGAGTCTCGATTTCTGCTGTGACATTCGTATGGTAGGATCAAGATCATGAAAGTGTGGATCCATCCTGCCTTCTATCAATTGTTCAGGCTGGTGCTGGTGGTGTGATCAAGTCAAGTTGAGGTGCATGCACTGGTACAACACGTTGCTGCACCCACCACTCGATGAAACAACTTGGGATCCCAGATGGCAACCCTCCAGACAGACACGCGGTCCAGTCCTACCTTCCGGAAATGACCCTCTATCTTCCGCAGCCAGGTGTTACGTGGGCGACCTCTTGGCCTGGTCCAGCCATTCGGGTCCCCAACAATGAGGATGTTACGAGCTGGATCACCATCGGGGAAACGCGCCACATGGCCGTAGTGCCGGAACTGACGCTCCCTCACAATGCAGGTAATGTGCCTCATTCGGGACTCCATGAGCAACACAAAGTCAAACCAGCGGCACCTAAGGAGAGGCACAATACCAAAGGAGTCCAGTGTTCATCTCAGGTCACTGGATAGCATCCATGTTTCGCAACCATATAGCAAGGCAGGAAGCACCAGGACTCTAAAGACTTGGACCTTCGTCCTTTTACATAAATATAGGGAGTGCCACACACCCCTCTATCAGCGACCTCATGATCCCCCATGCTTTCCCAATCTGTCTATTGCTTTCATAGGACGAGTCACCAGAGACATGAATGTCACTACTGAGGTCAGCAAACCTCTTGACGAGGTCCACACTCTCTCCGCAGACAGACACACTGCTGATGGCCGTGCCCAAGAGCGCATTAAAGGCCTGGATCTTTGGTCTTTATCAGGACACTCGGTGTGATGGTGTGGGGGATATTTTCTTGGCACACTTTGGACCCCTTCGTACCAATTGAGTATCATTTAAACGAGTATTGCTGCTGACCATGTCCATCTCTTTATGACCGCCATTTTCTGATGGATCCTTCCAGCAGGATAGCACATCACGTCACAAAGCTCAGATCATCTCAAACTGGTTTCTTGAATATGACATTGAGATCACTGGACTCAAATGGCCTCCACAGTCACCAATCCCATAGAGCACCTTTGGGATGTGGTGGAACGGGAGATTCGCATCGTGGATGTGCAGCCAACAAATCTGCAGCAACTGCATGATGCTATCATGTCAAATATGGACCAAAATGCCAGAGGAATGTTTCCAGCACCTTGTTGAATCTCTAGGGGTCCAACCCGTTACTAGTAAGGTGTACCTAATAAAGTGTGTATTCAGACCTCGAGTATGGCAACAAATTTGTGAATTTCTCCTTGGGATTAATAAAGTATCTATCTATCTATCTATCTATCTATCTATCTATCTATCTATCTATCTATCTATCTATCTATCTATCTATAATATAGTGCCTTTCACATCTATCTATCTATCTATCTATCTATCTATCTATCTATCTATCTATTATATAGTGCCTTTCATATCTATCTATCTATCTATCTATCTATCTATCTATCTATCTATCTATCTATCTATCTATCTATCTATTATATAGTGCCTTTCACATCTATCTATCTATCTATCTATCTATCTATCTATCTATTCATTATATAGTGCCTTTCATATCTATCTATCTATCTATCTATCTATCTATCTATCTATCTATCTATCTATCTATCTAACAACAATTAAAGAAAATATCACATGATAGCAGCTGTGACCTTTGACCAGTGACATGACCGGCTGCTCAAAAGGTTCACTTCCATGTCCGAGTTGGCGGATTCCACAACAATTCTTGTCAGTCGTTCCTCTCGACTTTTCTCGTGAATTGTGTTTAGTGACGTTACACGTGTATTCCCGGTTTTCCGGCTCTTTTTGGCTTTTGACTCTGCCCTTTGTGCTGGTTACTTTTCAAACAGCTCTTCCTGGTTTTACTAGCAGGACATGAACGTCATTTCTGACAATTCTCGATGGATGCCAACTTGATTTAATTGTATTTAAAAAAAACCCACATCAAAGGAATGAAAGCGGCCGACTATAACACCACGAACCTAAAGCCCCGTCTGCTGCGCCGCCGATGTGCGCATAGTCGGTGCTTGTGAAAATAAAAGTTTGGTTCTCCCCATCGGGGGCTCCACAAAGTGGTGCTTTAATGTGAAGTCCCAGGGTACTCGATGTGAACCCACCGCGAGGGCAAATGAGCGGCCTCTTTCATTTGAGTCTTTATGCCGGCACCAGTGAATCCTTCGGAAAGCGCATTTCACAAAAGAAACGTTAGGACGCCGTCTTCGGAGCCGTCCCCTCATTTTTTTTTTTAAGACTCGCTGAGTAAGAAATCGTATTTAATATCCCCTGACAACATAATGGATTCCAAATTGGATAATACCTGGATAGCAGACGCGCTTCTTGAGGAGCTCTTTAATGTACTGTGCTTATTTTTTATTTGATTTGCTGCCTCCCCCCCCCACCCAATCCGTATGAACAAACTTCTCAATTTGTTTATTGCTTTCCATGACTTTATCGGCCAAACATCTTTCAGCCCCCAGAGGTCTTTGTAATATCCGCGGCTTTCATCTGCCCAGCTAATGATATTCAGGGCATGTCAGCAAGCTGTCAGACACAAAGCGCCGAAGAGCCAATCCCATATGGAATCTGCGGTCGGTGCCCACCGTCTTTTTACCAGGATTGGCCTGCCTGCCTTTCGATTTCGCTCTGCGTGTCAGTGCCCACTTAGCTCTGCTTGGATGTACAGAGCAGTAAGAGGCTTTCAGTGTTAAGAAAGGCGGTGGATAATCACAACGGGGGGCTCCCCTCGGTCTACACGAACCGCTGTAATGGGAGACAATAAGCAATTTGTAGCTGGTCTTCACTTTGGAATATTACAGTGGAAATGTTCAATCCTGGCCTCTCTGGAGCCTGGCAGAAAGCGTCCCACAAGGCACCTCCCTGACAAAACCTAGCCGGCCAGTCACAGGGGGACAAAGGGTTTAGGCAGTGTAAAATGGAAAAGAAAAGCAAATAAACCCCATTAGCAGTAAAAAGCGAGCCCACCATGGACAAGGCACGTCCACACAGTCGGGTACTAGGATGGGTCTGTGCCCAGGGAAACCAGTGGCAGCATGCGGTGAAGCTGAACTGGATATACTAGAATGAGCCTCACGGGCACAAATCTGAGTTCTCCTCGACTGCACACTGGATTCACCTCCTGGAGATTGGGGCTTCTGCACCTACTTTCTACTCTAAAAGGATCAAAAATGGGGTCAACTCGAAGTAGCAATGACTCTGACATTGGAGCACCGCGTATACAGCATGTCAGTGGCCGGCGTCCATCAACAAGCACAAAAGTCATCGTCTATAGATCTAAAGGATTAGAAGAAGGAGGAGTGCGAGGCCATGATGCTCACTGGACAACACAATCAATAGAAGGCAGCCATGACATGCCCCCAAATGCAGAGTGGGCGCCAGTCAAGCTAAAGACATAAAAGAACATCAAAAGGTGAGGGCATCAAAGGAAGTATCAGCATAATAAAGAACTGCCTGCTCCATTGGCCTCTATCAGGCATTTCTCCACCAATGTACCCCAAGTAACCCACCTTCTTTCGCCTTCTCACTTTCTCTACCTGACAGTCAAGGCTTATCCAAATTCACACCTTGTCCCCCTGGTTACGAGAGTGATGGAGACCACATTCAGAGAAAATCCAAGAAGCTACAGCACCTTCAGTGTCATGCATGATGGGCAAAAGCCCTGGTGCCATCTGCCTAGTGCACTCCCTAGTGCTCCAACACCAGCTGTGTGCTTAAGGGCCTGGCAATTCACAGATTATACACTCAATAAAAGTGCCACCCATATGAGGCCATACAGTATGTCCCTCCATTATCTATACGTACACAGCTGGAGATGGTCTGTCTATACTGACACTGCTATATAGTGCCTTTCACATCTGTCTTGTATAGTGCATTTCACGACTATCTATCTATCAATCATATCGTGGCTTATATTGTATATCAATTCATGACACAAAGTTTGGTTTTTGGCAGATCGGCTTACTGTAATGCACTCCTAATCGGTTACACTTGTAATTACTTCAAAATGGAGCAGCAAGAGGGTGGCACTGAGTGACAGAAGGTGGATACCCGAGCAAATAAAAAATACACAACATTCTTCTTGTGATGAACTTTTTATTAAATAAAGACAAAATGATAGGAGATAAACAATGAACTAATCTATCTATCTATCTATCTATCTATCTATCTATCTATCTATCTATCTATCTATCTATATAGCCTTTATATCTATATAGCCTTTCATATCTATCTATCTATCTATCTATTATATAGCGCTTTCTTTCATATCTATCTATCTATCTATCTATCTATCTATCTATCTATCTATCTATCTATCTATCTATCTATCTATGTATTATATAGTGCCTTTCATATCTATCTATCTATCTATCAATCTTTTATATAGATATATACAGAGTCATCCACCTTAATAAAAGGATAAATGTCTGTGAGTCCATTGGATTGTTATGTCACTGGCATTCCTTAAGATGGTGCATCACAAACATTTTTATTAATAAAATGCATTGCATTTGTCATTCCAACAGATGGCTCGCCACAAACAATAACACTGCTTTTAAGAATCCTATACCAAATTGCCTATAACAGGGACATATGCATTGCATATGCCATCCAACAGATGGTGCATCACAAACATTTGTTGAATTAAAACGCATTGCATTTGTTATCCCAGCAGATGACACATCACAAACATTAGCACTGCTTTTATGAATTCCATACCAATGGCATATAACAGAGATATAGACATTGTATTTATCATTCCAACAGATGGTGCATCACAAACATTTGTAGTAATAAAATACATCGCATTTGTCATTTCAACAGATGGCGTATCACTAATATTTACATAATAAAATGAATTGCATTTTTCATTTGTCCACCGCAATTGTCAACGCTAAGGTCTACTTTGTGTCACACATGCGTGCCTGAGAGACAACTGCAGGGCCTGCTGACGTGTAATTCCACCCCGAGTCGTGGGTGGGCACTGCATTATGACACCTCCTCTCTCCTCTCCTTCCCCCTACCAATTCGGAAACTAACATCTCAAGGGCACATGACGTCACTGGACCTGGACCTAGACTCGCCCCTTCTGCCTCAATGACTTAACCGGCATCAGTGCCGTCTATCCTCAGTGGCTCCACAGACTCGCATCTGAAGAGACACTCCGACTATTTGAATGTTAAATCACTTTTGTTACTTGGCAATCAGTTACATGAAGACCACCACTCGGTGCCCCCAACCCTTATCTTTGTTCCAGGCCATTCCTTTGATTTCAACGTGCCTCAGTCAGGTGGCACCTGAGAAGAGCTGACGTCCTCGGCCTCCCCTGCTCAGTTTCATTTCAGCGCTTTTCTCAATCCAGGAGGCCGACTGGCACTAGCTAAGAATAGGCAGACGTCAATGAGCCCTGCAAGTTAACCTTCACAGATGTCATTTAATTTTTCTGTCGTTGCATTGTATTTCGACTTGCTTTCCTTTAATGATTAGGTGTTCTGCCGGCATGATATCTCTGCTGGAAATAGCCACTTGTGCTGTAGTCACACTGTCTGAATAGAAATAAGATTGATGATGCATGCTGATTCTTTTATCTAAAGCATCGCGGCTGAGGCGGTGTGTGCCGCCAAAATGTGGCCCATTTTCTGTAGGTCAGCCGGGTACCTAACACTCAGCAGTGGAATCAAAATTCATGCAACAGAAAGCACAAAGGCCTGCCAGAGTCCCCGGGCACTGCAAAGTGGGCACCAGGCCCTTGACATGGGGGCAAAGCCAGCATGGTGTTCACTTGCAGTTTCGATAGAAGCGCTTCCATTTTCAGTTTGGTATATTCGATAAAATCAGAAGTGTTTAGGAAGTCATGATGGCTTGATGAACACAGCACCTCGACCAGGGATGTCCTGTTACTGGGATTAGGGTGGCAACTGGGCAAAAAAAGCAGGTGGCAGAACTCGCCTACATTGATATTGAAGGAGATGTGGTGGCGCAGGCCAGCAGCTTTACGTTCCTTGGGGTCACCCGTCAGTGTAAAATGGTCATGTCACACTGAAGAAGGGCCCACCAACATTCCTACTTGGCCTGGATGTCACCTACAGCCTTAAGTCTGTCCCTGCAGGTGTGGGATGGCAGATGTTCAGCTCAGGACCACATGTGGTGAAAACAGGGGTACCCAGCACCCTGCGATCCACAACATCCACACCACTCGCTGCTCAGGAAAGTGAATAGCATCAGACGGGACCCCCAACCACCCTGCATTTGCCATTTTAAGTGCCTGAAGCCCATCGGGATGTGGACATCCAGATTCAGAAATGGTGATGAGGCTCAGGAACAGTTTACGTCACTATCACTTGTCACTTACAGTTCGTCACTTAATGATGTCTGTGTTCGTGGGAGCTTCATGTTCACTGTCAGTGTGGTGCCACTCATGTGCATCAGAGGGTCTCCTTCCGAAGTCCTTTACCGGTATGCAGTTCCACCGTAAGCCGAGAGGGGGCGTGCCGCTAACTGACTTGTCTTCTTGTTCTTCCACAGCACAGATAAACCACCCGGTGAGGGTAACTGACTCCCCGGGCCATAAAAACGAGACCACCCGGGAAGGAGGCATCACTTCTGGTTTGAGCTCCACAGCCCACTCACGAAATTCGTGAGATGGCCTTTAAAAATAGCCCAAGGGTTACAGGGCAGCCTTTTGAGAACGTCTTTGCACATCCTCTTTGTTTTCCTTCCAAAGTAAATGGGGACAGCCATGTTGGCACCCCAAACATTTCGCTGTAGGATTCACCCGGATGACCACAGTGGGCATACACCATCATTCATGGTACTGGAAAGTGTATGACTTACCGAGTCCTTGACACCTGCCTTCATCATCAGAGTGCACATCAGCCTAATGGGCGTCACGTCTCACTCGTGGGTATCCAGTTTAGAGGTCGCCAGAACAGCAGCAGGCAGTGGAGGAAACATCAGGAACGAGGACTAAGGAAGGAGAACATCAGGGGCGCCCATTTATGTGTTCCTTTTTACTTTTCTTGTATTACAACGACATGTTGCGTGATCATCGGACGTGCAGGGAAGTATTTCATTGTTCTCTGTGCACATCAGTATGACCACCCACCACATCGGTGTTCTAACCAGCTTGGTCTTTGGCAGAAGTCCCTCACAGATCCACATCCATGAAGCAGGTGGCATCTAGCGCATGACAGCTCCAGGAGTCACAGTTCAGTCCCCAGGCAGCTTACAGTCTATGGGGCAGCGGCATGTTCTCTTGTCACCATATGGGGGTTTGTCTTGTTTTATATTAAAGTTGTCTCCAACTTACCAAACGTGGAAACGAATGAACTACTCGAAGAAGCTGTCACAATGCTTCGAGAGGCTTTCAAAGAAGAGGCAGGTAAGGGTTTGTACCTTAAAGTGCTCAAGCGATTGTGTGACGCGGTGCGGAGATAAACAACCCGAATTGAGGCAATCAGGCGAGTGGCTTCTGCATCACAGCAACAGCACCGAGTGTGTGGCAGATGATCACGAAAAACGGGATGACAGCGGCCCCCCTCCATTCGCCGGACTTTGCACCCTGTGATTTGTTTCTTATTTTCAAGAATGGAGAGGGGACCTTAAAGGAAAGCATTTTCAGGATGTAGAGGAGGTCAGGAAGCACACGACGGAGGCACTGAAGGCCATCACTTTGTAAGAGTTTCAGAACAGCTCTGGACAACAGAAACAGCGGTGGGACACGTGCACTGTGTCTCAGGGAGAGCATCTTGAGGGTGATTACATTTTGGAAATGTGCAATGTTTTGAAAACTAAATTCTCATTATTTCTGGAGCCCATACACCTGCTTAATGAACTCCTGTGAATTTCCCCTTGGGATTAATAAAGTATCTATCTATCTATCTATCTATCTATCTATCTATCTATCTATCTATCTATCTATCTATCTATCTATCTATCTATCTATCTATCTATCTATCTATCATGTGGTGCCTTTTCAATCTATCTATCTATCTATCTATCTATCTATCTATCTATCTATCTATCTATCTATCTATCTATCTATCTATCTATCTATCTAAAGCCGCTTTTCCACTGCATAGTACGGCACGACACGGTTCGGTACAGCTCACTTTTGCGGGGCTTTCCACTGGGAACAGTACCTGGTACCTGGTCCTTTTTTTAGTACCACCTCAGCCGAGGTTCCAAGCGTGCCGAACTGTTACCAAAATGTGACGTGTAAACTCTGCTGGTCACTGATTGGCCGGAGAAAATCGTCATTACTGCGTCACTGGCTATTCTTTTCTTTAAAGGTACAGACAAGCGGAAGTTTCGAAAGTTCTCCAGCCACTGAGTGTTTGTAAAACCGGGAACAATCACATCCCACCACTCTGAAGCACGGTTAAATGTCCAAACAGATGGTCTGTTGCGGCGACGTTTTTGCAAAATGTGGAAGATCTGTAATATACAGAAATCAGCATTTTAATGTTACACTGGCAGTTAAGTTCATTTTATGCTTTGCAACAGTGATAAACGTTAGCTAGTGATGTGCTTTTTTTAGATGCTTAACCTTGCGCGTCGTCGAGCTAAAGTGTTGTCGTTGTCTGCGTGTTGTTGTAAAAGTTCCACGGTGTCACGGCAGTAGAGGCGGCGCAACTCTAACGACACGTGAATAATCCCGCCCACTCTAAAGCGGTACTAAACTGCAGTCGAAACGCAAACCGAGCCGAACTGAGCCGAACCAAGGTGAGCTGTACTGAACCGTGCTGTGCCGTACTATGCAGTGGAAAAGCGGCTTATCTATCATGTGGTGCCTTTCATATCTATCTATCTATCTATCTATCTATCTATCTATCTATCTATCTATCTATCTATCTATCTATCTATCTATCTATCTCCTCACTGGGACGGGCACCGCCAGGTCAGAAGATTTCTTACAAAGTGTTCAGACCCCTTCAATTGCTGCATACGTCATTTTAAACGGAGACGTTCTACACTCGGTAGCTCCTAAACGACAAAGCGATGACGTGTTTTTAGAAAGGTTTGCAAATTTAATAAAACTCAAAAAGTGAACTCTCCCCTTCCTACCAGTATTCAGACCCTCTGCTGTGGCACTCCAGATTGTGCTTGGGGGGCTCCTATTTGCTTTAACTCTCGTTCTGATCGGAGCCCACCTGTGACAGACAGCATTGACCGGACCTCATTTAGTAAGGCCTGTGTGCACCTGTGGGTAGAAAGTCCTACAATTCACGAGACAAAAGCCAAGCCATGAAGTCCAAGGAGCTCACTTTTGTCCTCCACAATTAAATGAGGTGAGGCATCGATCAGGGTGAGGGGATACCCCCATTTCTGGAGCTTTGAGTGTTCTCAGGGGCACAGAGGCCTCAAAAAGTGTGAAATGGAAGACGATGGGAATCAGCAGGCCTCTGTCCAGTCAAACTGAGGTAAGAAGGGCCCTTAGTCAGGGAGGTAAGCGAGAACACATTGGTCCCTCTAACACAGGGGTCCCAGAGGGCCCCAGGGGCTGCAGGTTTTCATTCTAACCCTTTTCTTAATTAGTGATCTGCTTTTCCTTCTTTTGAATTAATTTTATTTGCCTTGCTCTTGAAGACTCAGACCCCTTAATTAGCAGCCAAACAATAAGGAGATATAAAATGAGCCAAAGCAACTGGCGTCCATCACACAATATCTGAAAATAAAGAAAGATGATGGTCTCAGGAATGTCAATCTGCTCAGGTCCACAAAACATTTGATTTAGAAAAGAGAAAATCCACAATCTCGGACATATCCGCTATTGCACAATGAGAGCAGCGACAAGCCATGGAAGTAAAGAACGGGTCTAATGAACGACAAGACTCGGTGCCTAATGAAGTAATTGGTTGGAGTTTGAGGCCCTGACTTATCTGGTCTTCTGTCGGCTCACTCACTTCACATTTCATTTCTGTTTGGGTGCCTTTTAAGGAAAGAAATGAAGCGATTTAGAGGAACGATGAAGAAATTCGGGGGACAAATCTTAAAAAAACACGTCAATTCCAAGGAATGTAAAAGGAGTTAATTAGCAGTGAAAACAGGTCACTAATTCAGAAAAGGGTTAGAATGAAAACCTGCAGCCTCTGGGGCCCTCCAGGACCGGAGATGGGGACGCCGGGTTCTAACAGAACTTCAGACATCTGCTGAGATGGGAGAACCAGTTGGAAGGACGACCATCCCAGCAGCACCCCATCAATCACGGCTAACTCCTGCTTGGGTTTAAAGGACTCTGACGAAAGAGATTCTCTGGTCTGATGAGACAAAAAAGTGCAAGCGCTACGTCTGGTGAAGACCCGCCACTGCTCATCACCTGCCTGATGCCATCCCTATGGTACAGAATGGCGGTAGGTGGCATCCTGGTATGGGGTGCGTCTCAGCGGCAGGGACAGGGAGACCGGTCGGAATTGAGAGAAGGATCAACGCAGCCCAATACAGTGAGGACTTTGAAGAAAAGCGCATGCAGGGTGCACACCACCTCAGACTGGGGTGATGGGTCACCTTTCAGCATGACAATGACCTGAAGTAAACGGCCAAGACAACGCTGGAGTGGCTTCAGGTCAAGTCCCCTGGTGTCCTTGAGGGGCCCAGCCAAAGCCCCTCGAACGTCTGTGGAGAGACCTGAAGATGGCTGTTTGCTGAGGTTGCATATCCAGTCTAATGAAGCTTGAGAGGATCTGCCAAGAAGAATGGCATAAACTCCCAAAATCCAAGTGGAGATGCTTACATAGGAGCACATGGCGCTGGAAGTGCTTCTACAGAACATTGAATGAATGGTCTGGACACTTCTAGGAGTGAGAGATTTCCGTTTTTGATTTTTCTGCTGTCAGCTGCATAATGGAACTTTAAATTTTGTATTCTGTTTCCAAATATTTTGTTACCCGGGACAGAAACAGCAGGGTGCTGTAAATGTGCACAGGCAGCTGAACAGACAGCTCACGGTCACCCAGTGAATTAGACCCTACAACATGGCGCTTTAAAAGGCCACTCAGCCTTCTTGGAATAGAATACACCACTGGGGGCTTCTCTATCACCAGAACATCCTGAACTCGTCAAGCACCCGTAGAGCCGTAGGTGGCGAAGGGGGCACCCGCGGTGCCTTAATAGAAGTGTCACCCATCTTGGTCCACCACCCCATTCGTATATCAAATGAAACTGGTACAACGCGCAGTCCCCTTCAGCAGGCATACGTGGATGTGAAGTACAAAGAGAGTCACTGGTCTTAATGACGCGTCACAGGACACCTGACACCCCGGGACACCAGTGACGAAGACATAAATAGCTCAGAAGTCATAAAGGCTTCCCACCAGAGCCAGTCGTTTATAGCAGGCCTACCCGGGAAGTGTCACTTTTACAGAATGACAGAGACATAAATACAGACACCCAGTGGATGGTCTTTTATAACACCCCTTGGTCTAAAATGGAAAAACTATCATCCACATTTCATCTCGATGTCATTCGCACATGAAATATTGACAGGGTCTTTGTGCAAACCTCCCGTTAACCCAGACGCCTCGAGATGGCTGTGCGGGCCTGGCGTTTGATGGCACGGAGAGCGGGCGAGCTGCTCAGCAGTCTGCCGGTGTAGACTCTTAAAGGGCATATCTGCATATGGGCTCTGTTCTCTGAGTTAATGATTGCATCATTAATGGTGACATGCAAGAACATTCGAGTACAGCTACAGACCCGGCGCTTGCCTGCCTGCCTTTGTTACCTTACTTGTCAGTTTCATTTACCTAAGCCAGAATCATATCCTGGAAAGTGAGCACCGAGTACGTCCTTACTGGAGCCAAGGACGGCCGCCGCCACCGCGCCTCTCAAGATGCCAGCTTGTTACCTGCAGCTCGCCATTAAAATGAAAAAGACAAAGAGAAAAATCAGCCCGGCTTTACTTTGGAGGATTCCGAGACCTCCTTTGGTGGTTACTGCTGACTTTTTAACACCTGTAATGTAATGCATATTGACACATGTGCTTTTATGATGATCGATGTTAATACTTCACTTTATATTCTACTGCTGCATTAATAATTACTTACTTTACTTGTTAGCATTTTTGTTTTCACCCAATGTGTCTAACTATCGGCTCTAAATTAGCCTGGGCTAAAAGATAGATGGATACACATTAAAAGGCACTATATACGGTAGCAGAGAAACAGAAAAGGCACTAACATATATTGTAAACATATATCTTCATACTGTATTTATATATCTTCACGCAATATCTTTTTCCCCAGGACACATAAAACACTCCCCAAGCTTATATGACTGAAAAAAAACACATAGATATGAAAGGCACTATATAATAGATAGATAGATAGATAGATAGATAGATAGATAGATAGATAGATAGATAGATAGATAGTGTGGAAAGCAGCCTGGACACAGACAAGCAGACACATTTAAATCACCCAAAACACGTTTATTGTCCATACTCATATTTACAAGGTGCAACACAAAACCCCAAAGTCTACAAAAGTCCAGGCCAACAACACAATGCCTCTCTCTTCAGGCCACCTCCTTGCCTCTCCACCAAGACCTTGTCTTCTCAATCTCCCGACTCCATCCCTCGAACGGAGGGAGGCGGCCCCTTTTATAATCTCCAGGTGCTCCTGACACTCTTCCTCCCGGCACTTCCGGGTGTGGCGGAACTGCTGAGGTCCAGGGCTCCATATAGCATTGGGGTGCCCCCTGGCAGTGACCACGGGCCCCTACAGGATTGAGCTTCAAAGCTCTGTACCCATGGTCCCCATAGCCACCAGCGCGGTCACCCCCATGTGGTCTGGGGGAGCCGTAACCCCTCCTCTGGTCCTCCGGGGCGTCTCAGCAGAGTCGGCCCCCAGCCACCTGTGACAATAGATAGATAGATAGATAGATGAAAGTCACTATATAATAGATAGATAGATAGATAGATAGATAGATAGATAGATAGATAGATAGATGAAAGTCACTATTTAATAGATAGATAGATAGATAGATAGATAGATAGATAGATAGATAGATAGATAGATGAAAGTCACTATACAGATGAAAGATAGATAGATAGATAGATAGATAGATAGATAGATAGATAGATAGATGAAAGTCACTATTTAATAGATAGATAGATAGATAGATAGATAGATAGATAGATAGATAGATAGATAGATAGATAGATAGATAGATGAAAGTCACTATATAATAGATAGATAGATAGATAGATAGATAGATAGATAGATAGATAGATAGATAGATAGATAGATAGATGAAAGTCACTATATAATAGATAGATAGATAGATAGATAGATAGATAGATAGATAGATAGATATGAAAGGCACTAGATAATAGATAGATGAAAGTCACTATATAATAGATAGATAGACAGACAGATAGGATGGGCATTATAAATGGCATAAATAGACAGATGTGAAAGGCACTATATAGTAGATAGATAGCTGTGATACACAAAGGACTCACACCCGGCCTGGAGGCCATAATGGAAAGAGCAGGCTTACGAGGCCACCGGGAGAAGTTCATTTCCCTTTACAATATGTGTCAGTGTTCCTCAGGGATCACTGGATCACTTTAGGACACCCGCAGGGTGGCATGGGAGTTGGCACTGCCAGGGGGAAGACTGCTCTGGTTCGTGTGTGACCTGAAAATGTTTCAGAGACTGGAAGGCACAAGCAGTTCCCGGGTTGACTTTAAAAGAAAAGCCGCTGCCGCACTTAGACAAGTCAGAGTCGGGGGCAGAAGGAGGCAAACTTTAGTTTTGTATTGTGGTTTGTTGATCTTTACAGGCATCATGAGAAAACAAGAATCCTTTATTTTATCCCAGAATCTGGCATTACTGTGTGTGGGTTGAGGCTCAGTGATGCCCCCTGGTGGTTACAACAGATAGACAGAACTTTTTTTATCAAAGAACAGGAAAGCAAAGGGACTGAAACAAACACACTAACAAAAGGGGATGCATCCTTTCTCTAGTTGGGCGGCATGCGCTTTTCCCAGTAACGCACTGACATGGCGGCCAGAGTTAAAGTAATGACACTTGAAAGAGCAGCCGGCTCTTCAATACCTGGCATGGCACGATCTGCTCAGCGCAAGACAGCGACTAAAATGTCAATTACTTTTCAAAGAGTAGATAAATCGCTTGGACTGTAATGCAATTCGTGTGCGTGTAATTAGATAATGGCGCAACTGAACGAGTCTGGTGACAGACCTTGAGACTATAATAGAATCTCGTGTTCTTCCACTTTAATATCACCATCATTCTCCCCTCACTCTATCATCTTAGGCTAATTTGCAGAGGCCAAAGGGGACTTTTCTTTTCTTTTTTTTTTTTGTAAATAAGATTAATTTATTCTTCAGGTTACACACAAAGGGCATGTTGCCGTTTCAGTTGCCTCCCACCGTCGGCAGGATCTCTAGTTTGCATGTTGATCGGGATTTCTCCAGTTTTGAGGAGCTCAACTCCACTGGAAGAAGCTATTGATTCCAAATCATTTCTTTGTTTTAATGCAAAGCTTTAAAAATGAATGGCTAGCAGCAGGAGAGGCGCATCGCTAATTGGGCAGAACCAAAGTAATTACTTCCACTCTTCACCCAGCACAAAAGTAGGAAGTTACCTGCATTTGTCGTGGTGGCTTTTGCCGTTAAAGAGAAGCAGTTCTGTTTGGGGTCCTAGGCGGTACATTATTATCGTGCTTTACAAGGACGGTGGGCAGCCATTTCAACCACCACCAATGGGTGGCGTCCACCTGGATGATGTGATGGCAGCCCTTCTTTTGCCAGTATGGTCACCACATATGAGCTATTAGGTAGTTAAGGGGTGGGCGAGGGGGGGGGGTGATTAGGGGGCCAGAATGACCAGGCAGTGATGGGCATTTTAGCCAGGACTTCAGGGTACACCCTTCTCTTTTTGAAAGGACCCTTCATGACCACTGAGAGTCAGGACCTCAATTTGAAGCCTCAGCACATTGGCCTGCCACCGCAGTATTAAAGAGGTGACCAGTGACGTACAGCATATCAGCAAGAGTGTCCAATGGCCAATGGGGGCAAGGAGCAACAGCCACCAAGCACCCGAGAAGAAGTACTGCCCAGCTGCTTACTTGCTTACGGTGGTCCATCAATAATATATATGACAACCTCCGAGAAGTGAGTAAATGTGGCTGAAGGAGCCGATGTTGGCGTCATATATCCATAGGGAATGGGGACACTGAAGCTGCAGCTCCCCTGCAAGTCGTGTTCTTGTGGCCAGTTCATGGTGCCATTTGGGCAGACGGATTTCCAGATTTCTTCTGGTGAGATATTACATAACCTCAGGGACGTCTTCAGACCATCTTTGAACCACATTTACTTTCCTCTAGGTCTCCTGTGGCCATGTGATCTTCATACAAAATGACATGAGGCATCCGTATGATGGATTAAGACCCCCATATACCCCTGGGATGACTTTGTGAGTAGAGCTCCCGAGCAGAGAGCTCATTACACCTTAAGCAATGGACACGTGGACACCATGCTGCTAATCCCTCGAGTGGTGAAGAGGGGTGGGGAGGTACTCCCTCATGATATCGGTGGGTGGGCACCTGAGCGTTTCATTGAGCTCTTTGGGGGGGTTCCATCTTGGTGGTTTTGGGATGTGGATGCCTGAGTGTTTCATTGAGCTATGGGGGTTTAGAGAGTCCATCTTGGTGGTTTTGGGATGTGGATACCTGAGTGTTTCATTGAGTGTTGGGGGTTTGGGGGTCCATCTTGTTGGTTTTGGGATGTGGACGCCTGAGTGCTTCATTGAGTGTTGGGGGACCATCTTGGTGATTTTTGCATGTGGATACCTGAGTGTTTCATCGAGTTGGGGGTTATTTTGACACATAGCCACAAAATCACTTAGTTGTGTGGGAAAAGGGTCCCCCTCGGTGATTTTTGACATGCAGGGGGATTAGTGTAAAGGCCCCACCTGATGGTAGATCCACCAATCTGTATGACATGTCTCACCAAACGATGAATGATCACTGACTCCAAACTCTGAGGCTCAGTTCTTGGAAGGGTCTCAGTATGGGGGGCTTGGTCTTGCTATGTAAAACCCCCAAATCTTTTGGAGACAGCAAATATGGAAAGCCTCAAGAACTTTTATGTGACGACGATGAAGAGGCAAACAGCAAGATGGAGACACACACAGCATGGCATGCAACAATTCTGGTGGACAGACAAAGATGTAGGTTTGAGAACACCTGCTGTGGACAAGGGGGGATGAAGTAAACTTCAGTCTGTTTGGATGTCTCGTCATTCAAAAGTCACTGATGATGCTTCAAAGGTGGGTAACAGAGGGGATGTTCTCAAGCACTTTGTTGCCCAAGTGGATGCCTATCACTGTAACTGTCTGGTAAGGCCTCCTCGTGGGCAACACACGGCCGTGACCAGACTGTAGGCAAAACCCACCGGGTTCTGATCTATAAAGCAAAAAGCTGGACAAAAAAACAAGCCAAACATCAGTGGGGGCAAAAAGAACCGCAGACTTGACGGAAAAAAATCATCGCGTCGAGCCTAATAGTTCACCGTGCTGAGCGCTAATGACTCACATTATTCATGTGTTTCCTTATAGTCAGCATGTTCTATTTAGATGCAAATAAGATTCCTTTTTATCTGGGTGCTCTTTTTTTAATCTGTCTTGAAAATATATACTGTGATGCATTTTCTTGGGGATTTTGGTAACAAATGTTTAATAAGGACTCACAAAGAGGGAAGAGGGATCAATCAGCTGTGTGTATGGACAGCCCAATAAACGATTTATAAGAGATGCAGGAGAGACATATTGGGCATGCTAAAGTGGCCCTAATGTGTGTGTGTGTGTGAGTGTGTCATGGACTGGCAGCCGTTTCTGCTTTGTGTCCTGTGATTACTGGAAGAAGCTTCAGCTGCCCCTGACCAGGCCTTAGATAAGGGGGTTTGGAAGATGGATGGATGGATGGATGGAGCAAAGTGAGCAAAGCAGGTGGTCTCCTGTCATCAAAAACAGTGTGTGTGTGAACTTTAACACACATATATAACATATAAGGAAATTATAGAAATAATAGGATGAGAGAGAAAAAGGTGGCACAGTTGTCATCACTGCACCCAGCTACAAGGACGTGAGTTCAGTTCTCAATCCTGCAACCGTGAAAGAACTGCATTTGGATTTGACCAGGTACTCTCAATCTGTCCGTATCCCAAAAAACACACACACATGTTACAGAAGGTTAACTAAAGTGCCTAAAGTGAATAAACGAGTGTGCTACATGAAGGTGTAATTCATCCAGCCTTGGCTGGGCACTCCATACAAACAAGATAGGATCATGAGCTGCGATGTGTCTTCACTAAGTTTGTGTGTGTGCATGTGTGTATGGACAGATAGATAGATAGATAGATAGATAGATAGATAGATAGATAGATAGATAGATAGATAGATAGATAGATAGATAGATAGATAGATAGATAGATAGATAGATATGGAAGGCATTATATAATAGAGGCACTATATAATAGATAGATAGATAGATAGATAAACACACACACATGTTACAGAAGGTTAACTAAAGTGCCTAAAGTGAATAAACGAGTGTGCTACATGAAGGTGTAATTCATCCAGCCTTGGCTGGGCACTCCATACAAACAAGATAGGATCATGAGCTGCGATGTGTCTTCACTAAGTTTGTGTGTGTGCATGTGTGTATGGACAGATAGATAGATAGATAGATAGATAGATAGATAGATAGATAGATAGATAGATAGATAGATAGATAGATAGATAGATAGATAGATAGATAGATAGATATGGAAGGCATTATATAATAGAGGCACTATATAATAGATAGATAGATAGATAGATAGATAGATAGATAGATAGATAGATAGATAGATAGATAGATAGATAGATAGATAGATAGATAGATATTAGTTGTATTATAGACAGATAGATCTCCCCTGACCTCACTGCTGGTTCCAGCTCTTGAAACACAATCCTTGCTGTCAACCCACTAGAAAAACGCCATATTGTCTTGTGTATTTCAGTTCCGATATTGACTCAGTCTGTTAATTGCTAAATTTTTCCTTTCTTTTAAGTAAATTGGATAGACCCTCTTTAGACGTCTGACTCTACGTTTGGCAGGCCACACACTGCTGCTGTGTCTGCAGGTGAAGAATGCTGATGTACAGGTGCTGCCTCCTTTCCTTCTCCACCTCTGGGATGCCCAACATCCGAAGACATGATGAGCCTTTGTCTACCAGTGACCAGCAGCTGTGTCAGGATTGGAATGAAATGGGACAAGTGTAGACTGACGGGATGATGGGCCCTATGAGTTAGTGGTGAAGGCCAGACATTCTGAAGGACTGAAAGGCGATTGTTGTTTGTGTCCAGAGTGGGGTTTGCCGGTAAAATGTCAGTCCACCGATGAATGTTGCACTTCCGTTTTCCAGCGGTATACTTTCTGACTAGAGTTGGTCATTCAAAATTAGCCTTCAGTGCAGGAGAGGAATATCGGGCCTATTCTCCTCCAATACCATTCACTGGGGCTGTCACTGGTCCCATTTCAAACTCCCACCAGCACTGTAATAATGCAGATTTATTTTTTCCCACCTAATTTTAAACAAATACATTTTTCTGCTTCTTGTCGGCCTGTCAGTTCACATAACAGACAATCCTTACTGCCGCTCTCGTTTCTGGCGTTCCTCCGTTGTTTCATCTGCCTTGCATGTGTCGAGCCCGTCACTTAAAATCTATCTATCACATCTATTTGCAAATTGCTTCAAGGCGCTTTGCCAAATCCTTGAAGACTTCCTTAGTAGCTGTTTGGAGCCATGAAACCCCATTCTGCGGCACATTTATTTACAAGCGCGCACATCCTTCATCAAAATCTATGGCTTTCTGTTTTCATTTTGAAGTTCTGGTGAGCTCTTTAAACTTCCATCAATGACAGTAAATGTGGTGGCACAGTGACCTCATGAAAAGGAGCACACCTGCCCATCCTATTGTGGCAGCTGGGTGTTAAACTTGTGGGGCCTACTACCTGTTCAGACTATCTAATCTCAGGACTTCCCTTCAGTCCAACATGACATCATATTAGACATCGAGAAACGAAAGGCATGCATGTGCTGTTGGAGCAGTCTGCTCTGCTCACGCTCAACCACATCCACTAGATGGCACATGCGTGCACTTTTACATTTTGTCGCTGCTTGCACGTCCCTCACTTCTCATTCAGCCACTGCAGACAAACTCATTTTTGTGGTCCATGCATGTTGTACATTCACACAATGAGCTGACTGTTCCCTACTATTGGGTGAAGCTCACAGCCACAGCCTTAATTAACCTCACAGCACAGAGCGTATAGCAAACCTCCGATTCCACAAGGTGTTCAAACATATCTACCTTATTACTTCAATCACCCTAGACATGAAGACAAAGCATAGAAAGTTAAAAGCAGTGTGGTATTTATTACAGCAATAATAATACCAAAAAAGAACAAAGAATAATAGAAAATGGACTGATAGTAAAGTCTGGATATATAGTCTTCAGAAAAAGCTTACAAAAAAGTAAAGATGACAAGGATGAATGTCGCAGCTGGCTTGTGATCTTGCACCTGTAGCTGTTCGTGAGATGCTTTTCTGATGATCAGATGGAAACGGCTACACGTTGTCCGGCACCCTGTTCTGACGTCCCTCTGTTCTCTTCTCCTGACGTCTTTGTCCCTTCTTCTTCCTCCCTCCTATATCACTCTTCAGATGAGGCATATTTATTATGTGATTAGGATGTGATTGTTAGATTTTCTGATTGGCTGGCTGTCAATATGATGAATGAATTCACTTTTGTCCATTTCCCAAACTTTAAAACTTTTTGATGTTGCCTGAGGTATCGGCATGTTGTCCCAGATGCCCAGGTTATAAACTAATCGATAGCCTGAGGCACCGGCATGTCTTCCTTTCTTTGTTGGAACAGCTGTTTTAAAAGTGAGGTACAACTGGGAAGAGGATATGCTTTGATGTGTCCTGAAGTTATTTCATCTGTTGTACTTTTGAGCAAAATATAACAAAAATACAGAACAAAATGTACAGATTTTATACCCCACAACAATCCCCTTCAGCATTTTCTCAACTTCCACCTCCTGTACTTTTTTCCATCTGTTTGACCATCTTGAATGCACTTCTCTTTTAAATTCAGGTCTTTGCCTATGTATCGGTGCTAAAGCCATGCAAGGCCTTCTGACTGGTTGGTGTCTTTAACATTCATCCAGCATGCAGTAAATACAGGGGTCTAATTCTTACCATCTGACATTCGGACAGCTATGAGTACTTTCTCTTTTACTATTGATAAAATATCCAATTACAGTGCCTATAAAAAGTAGTCACATTTTATTGTTATCTAATATTGAATCTCACTTTTGGACACCGATCAACAGAAAAAAGGTCATTTAATGTCAAAAATAAAAACAGATGTCTGCAAAGTGGTCTAAATTACTGACAAGTGTAAAACACCAAATAACTGATGGCATAAATATGTCACCCTTTTTAATATGTCAGCTCAAAAACATCACTGGGGCGACCAGCTGGGATTCGAAAATTAGAAAGATTTAGACAAGCACAGGAACAGGAGCAACCAATTGTAGGACACTTCTGAGGAAGGACAACCTGCAAAGGATACCAGAGCACAATAACGTTTCTTATGTGTCTCCTTATTTGTTAACTGACAGAACAATCTGGACGAGGACAGGACTACATAGCTCGCCAGTCCTATCCACTAGTCCTTTTCTTATTGCTTACCCAAACAAGCCAGTGACGTTCACGGGGACCTTCACACAGCTTGGATTTCGTAAGCTCTCTAGAAGAAAGCAAACGTGCTCACTGCATTCTGACAGCAGCATTCAAATGTATTGCTATTTATATCAGCTGAAAAGACCCCGTAGTGTATTTTTAGGGTGATGCGTTTGGAGTTGTAACTTTGAAGATATAAAGCTGGCTGCTGCACTGACTTTTAAGTTTATTCTAAGGAATGAAAAGTGTACACAGATGGAAATGTCTGCCATCTCAGTAAACACACATAACAGAAGGCTAAAAGAAGTTGCAAAAAACCATCAAGGATCATTCAGACTATGAGGTCAACCATGCAACGCCTACAATGTCAGTCACAAAATGCACTGGTAGACTGTGATTTAAGACTGGGGTCTTGGAAACGTCATTGACATTCCGTGACTGACGCTGTGGGCGTTCCACGATGCTGTGACCATTGTATGGCCTATTTTAGGCTGCAGTTAGGCCCATCTCTCCAACCTTACCTTAGTAAGCCGGCACTTTAAAACTCTATGACATGTTCACACTTGGACTCCTGACAGCAATCTCATAGTTTGCTGCTTCGTCTGAAGAAATGGGTACATCAAGCATTTATCAAAACTCCTGTGCGAATAACTCAAGGGAAAAACAACAAGGGTCATTTGTGTTGTGCTTCCTTGACGCCCATTATAAGGGACTTTCATCCAGTAGTGACATAATAAAGACCCGTGTGAGATCGTCATGGCTTGACATTGGCCACTTCAACTAGTCTGTGACAAAATCAAGCAGGTCTCATTATGTCTTCAGTCCTTGGGGGCAGGTTCTGTGTGTATGTGAGAGCTGACAACCAATAAATGCTCAGCTGGAAGTACAAAGCATAGAATCATGTGATGATGAATAAGGAATGGGGGTGATTTAGATCTCACAAGCAGAAGAGAAGCTCATCTATCTGATGTTTTGTGCTTTACATACCACAGAACGGAAAAAAAAAAAATGTAAAGAAAGGTGAAGATTATGCCTGAACACGATGCACCTGTTAACCCTTCGTAGAGCACTGGCTCCATCATTGGTTGTCAGAGACAGTGCTGGAAGGTCAACACACAGTGGCTAAATGTGACCTTCCAGGCATGTAGAGTGACAAGGTCTGGAGACGAGACCAGCAATTATGAAAGACCCCACAACCTGAAGCCACACAATGTGACGTCGGTTTAAGTCAGCTGAGAAGGCTCAGGAGTAGGAGATCATTTTGTTCATTGTCAAGTTTCATGAGTTTAGTGACTTTTGTGAAATTCTTGTCTGTCTTCTTGAATTCTGCCTAGAGATTGTGTAATGAGACTTGTTTACTGTGCTTTATCTTTTAGGTAAGTCCTTTCATCTTTTTTCTGCTTTGTAGAAAATTTGTGTCTAATGTTTCTATTTTCACTAAGAAATCTTAGAGCAGTGGTAGCGACACTGCTTGGCAGTAAGGAGACCAGGGTTCACATCCCGGATCCTCCCTGCATGGAGTTTGCATGTTCTCCCTATATCGGCATGGGGTTCCTCTGGTTTCCTCGTAAGGTCCAAAGACATGCAGATTAGGTGAGCTGGCAATGCTCACTTGACCCTTGGGTGTATTTGATGTGTGTTTGTTTGACCTGCGATAGACTGGCACCCTATCTGGGGGTTTCTTCCTACCTTGCGTCCTATGCTAGCTGGGACTGACTTCCAAACTAACTCTAGTCTGGATTAAGCGGGTTATAAATTGACATGACGACTCAAAATTTTAATCCATAAAGATTTTTTCTTGCACTTTGTTTTTTGTTCACAAGCCAGGAGTTCACAATCATCCTCCCTCTTGTGGTGCATTTTTTGGAAAGACTAGTTAGTGGTATTTGGCACCTAGCTGAGTTAAGGTGAGCTTCTTCTGGGAAGGTTAATGAAGATCCTGACCTACTCCTTGGCTTATTCATGGAGGCCCCACACACATTTTGCCTTTTTGAAAACTCCAATTCTTGATAGCAACCATGTGGTAGCATCATCAATAACAGCACAGCCATTACCCCTCAGAAAAAAAAGCCGCAACTCAAACTGACACACAAAGTCAGCAATCAGTAGTTTCATAAACATAACAGTAAAATATTTTCATAACCATGAAGCAGAAATGAGCCATGTGATCTCCTCAGAAGGGATCGACATGTACACAGGTACATTCCAGTGCGACATCAAACAGATTTTTCAATGATGGCTTACCGTACGAGTTTCTGTCAGAGACCGTCTTGATCATCATGTGAGATGAGAAGCAATCAGTGAGAAGGTGGATTGGAGGAATTTACAATCAAGAAGCAAAGTAAGACTTGGAATCCAATGGCGAATGTTGGTCTGTGACTCTTTTACACAATGGCCATTCTCTGTATGTTCATGACCTTATTAGTGACTGTGACCCAAAAAACAGTGACATTCCCAGCAAAGAAGTCAACTATTTGAAACTTGATTACGGTGACACTAAGACTTCAAGGCAGAACCAAAGAAAATGACACACAACCCATCTGCTGATTACATGGATGCTCCTAATCACGGATTAATCCTTCAACAAATGATAATCTTTAAATTCAGTGGTGATTACCCTTCCGCTATTGTGATGCTCCAGCATCGCACCTTTGAAAATGGCAATCATCCTTTGATTGTTCTGACATTTGTTCTCAGGGATTAAATCTGGGGATATCTCTGTTATGACAGAGCCATTCATCATCTGATTACTGTAACATGGTGCTTGGATCTCATCTATTGTGTTATGGCCAGAGAAGCTTTGTGACAGGAATTTTTAGTTAGGACTGTCACACCGGTGGAGCCCCATGGGAGTACTCGACAAAAAGGGATTATTAAAACAAAAGGGAAGGATAAATAAATGGAGGACACAAAGTGGCCATTAAAAGAGGAAAAATAAAACAAAGCCTGTTGAGTTAATCGGCCTTACAGCACCAAGTCTTACCATGCATGTCTGGATGGGTGACCACCCCGCTTTCTGACCGATCAAAAAGGACAATGAAACACTCCTGCTGCTCTAGATTGATTTTAAATAGAAAAATCTGCCATTGCTGTCCATTAATCTACACTCAATAAGCATTAATGACAAAGTGAAAACATGGATTCCTAAAGGTCTGCAAATTTATTCAAAATCAAAAACTGTAATCTCTCAATCAAAGAGACGTACTCAGACCCTTCATTTAGTACATACATGCATGTATCTTCCGGACTGGTCAGAGGTAAGCATTACCACCATGGCAAATGAGAGGGCATGACGGCTGACTGTCCTGCCTCGTCCTCTACTCACACCCCCAATGAGAGCAACTGATTCTGTCTCTTACTGTCTACAGACCAAGACACTCCTGGAATGAGGCGTCTCATTGGGTACAAGCAACCTACTGGGCGGAGCTTCTTCCTTAGAATATGGCTAATGCCACTTCTTTGTTCCCTTTGGCACCACTATGGGCCTGCTATAGATAGATAGATAGATAGATAGATAGATAGATAGATAGATAGATAGATAGATAGATAGATAGATAGATAGATAGATAGATAGATAGATTTTAGCATAGTTAGGATTACATAGATAGATAGATAGATAGATAGATAGATAGATAGATAGATAGATAGATAGATACTTTATTAATCCCAAGGGGAAATTCACATACTCCAGCAGCAGTATACTGATACAAAAAAAAAATAAAAAACAATATTAATTTAAAGAGTAATAAAAATGCATGTAAAAACAGACAATAACTTTGAATAATGTTAGCATTTACTCCCCCGGGTGGAATTGAAGAGTCGCATAGTGTGGGGTCTCCTCAGTCTGTCAGTGAAGCTACTCCTCTGCCTGGAGATGATCCTGTTCAGTGGATGCAGTGAATTCTTCATGATTGACAGGAGTTTGCTTAGTGCCCGTCGCTCTGCCACAGAGGTTAAACTATCCAGCTTTATTTCTACAATAGAGCCTGCCTTCCTAAACAGTTTGTCCAGGCATGAGACATTCTTCTTCTTTATGCTAGATAGATAGATAGATAGATAGATAGATAGATAGATAGATAGATAGATAGATAGATAGATAGATAGATAGATAGATAGATAGATAGTGTGATGGAGGCCTGGATGTCCCTCAACAAAAGAAGACAGTCTTTTTAGGGCATTACATTCCCCAGGATGCTAGATGGAAGCTCCCCTTAATTGAAATGGTTCCTCGGATTCCCGCAAAGCAGCATGGGACATGGAGTCCGTCTCTTCAGCCCTGTTGGGTACCGTGGGTGACGCCAGGGGGATCTCACTAAGAACCCGGGAACTTTTACGGTTATGCCACCCCAGAAGTACTTCGGGGTTACGAGGACGGTTGCCTGCAGTACTTCCGGGACAATTGATGAAGAAAGATGTGGTGTTGACCCGGAGAAGAAATACTTCCGGGTCATGGACTTTAAAAGGACTTTGGGAAACCCCAGTAGGCCGAGCCGAAGTTGGGAGGGTGTGTGATGGAGCTGCTGGGAGTGGAGGATTGTGGATTATTGTTATTGATTACTGAAAGAATTGTGGAGTGTGCAGTGCTTGGTCCACTGTTAGTGAAGAATATTATTATTCAAATCTTCTTTGTGCTTTTACACGTGTGTCTTGGACGTCTGTCTGGCGTGTTCAACGGGGCAACAGCGACCCCTAGAGTCCACAATAGATAGATAGATAGATGTGAAAGACACTATATGATAGATAGATAGATAGATAGATAGATAGATAGATAGATAGATAGATAGATAGATAGATAGATAGATAGATAGATAGATAGATAGATAGATAGATAGATAGATCCAAATGTTTTTTAAATATACAAAACAAGCTAAATACTCCTCAAGGGAGAGGAAAACTGACAAACCTCTGGCTTGAGAGACATGGCCAAAATAAGAATCTTTATAAATAGAGAATTTATATTAAATAACAAATAAGATGTATCAAAATAAGGCAAAGTAAAATGGCAACCTAAGGTGAACATGCCCAAAAACGACAAAGTAAAAAACATTCCCAAACTTCTACGATGATCACAGGTAGCCTCACTGAAGACCAAACTGTGAATATTTAACACCAATGTGAAATCTCTTTGTTTGTATGCCTGCGAGACCTGAGCCACTACCAAGACCTCCGGGCACTTACTGCTGACCTTTATAAGCCAATGAAGATCCTCAACATCAAATGGTGTGATAAAACAGCCAATGATGAATTACTGAGAAAACCTGCAGAAGAATAACCAGCAACTAGATCAAAAGGAGAACTGGAGATGACTTGACCAGACTATGTGAAGTTCAGTATCAAACACCAAACCGCAAGCCGTGAGATGGAACTCTCAGGGAAATCGCAAAAGTGTTTGACTAAGAACAACATGGAAGCAGCCCACATAACAATAAGTGGAACAAGCAGGGTGTGTGTGGGGACAACTGGAAGTGCTATACCGAGACAAGGAAAAGTGCTGAACTCTTGTTGACAAATGACACAAGCCCCACCTGAGGTACAAAAGAATGAGAAGCAGAATCAAAAACCACCTTCTCAAAATCAACCGGTCAATGAACCCTCTACTGTGATCAACTCCTCCACCTGACTGTAAGGACAAAGGGCGGTCCTTCAGCTGTCACATCAGGGTGGCTCTACCCCTTCTGGATTCACCCAGAAACTACAATGAAAATTAGAGAACAAGGTAAAATACATAGAAACACAATACTTTCAAAATAAATAACACTGCACAACAAAGCTTTTGCGTCTTGAACACTGTTGGGTGTTTCTTATAGACTTTTGGGTGCTGATCATGAATATCCCATCAAAAGTTACCCATCATGTACCGTTTCAGTTATGTCATGATTTTTTCTTATATTTGTATCCAAACATTTGACTTATCAACAATGGTTTGTGCAGCCTGGGCATGTCCAAGTTGGAAGCTGTTCTGTGGAAGCTGACATCCTGGGCATGCCTGGGTAGGTGTGAACGAGCTTGACGCTGTCTCAGCATGCTATAAAGGTGGCTTGCATACACCGATCCTGCTCATTTGGTTTATATAGATAGTCAGTGTGTATGTATAGTATCAGTATAGTAAAGTATAGTATCTGTAGCAATATAACAGTAAGTAAGCTTGATGCTATAGACGTTTTGGTGTCGGGCGATATGTCTCATCAATGTCGTAACAGCAGCGATACATTCTGCTATATCTGTGGCGAATATACACTTGTGCCTCAGAGACGTTGGATGACTGCTCTTGTGAAGAAAGCTTATCATCTGTATTTTGGCTGGTGATGAAGACAAGGAATGGGCACCTCACATTGCTGTGCGACATGTCAGTCTGAGAGCCTGGCTCAGAGGCACTTGAAAGACGATGCCGTTCGCTGTTCCGATGATATGGCGAGAACAGAAAGATCATGTGACGGACTGTTACTTCTGTTTGACTAATGTGTCTGGTTTCTCTTCCAGAAACAAGAAGTCAATTGAATATCCTAATCCGCCTTCAGCAATGAGACCCGTGCCACATGACGACAGTCTTCCAATTCTGAAACCACAGGAGGATTGGACCTTAGACAAACCAGATGAAGAAACTGCAATGCAGGGTACTGACAGTGACATTGACTCGGATTTTGAACTGTGCTCATCAGGTGATCCACCTCTGATAACACAGTCCAAATTGAATGATTTGGTCATAGATTTGGGTATGTCAAAAACAAAAGCCGAGCTGCTGGGTTCGAGACTGCAGGAATGGTGTTTGCTGTCCCCAGGTACGAAAATTTCTGTGTTTCGATGCTGACATCATGATATAACCACATTTTTTGCACAAGTCGACAGTCTCTGTTTCTGTTGTGACATTGAAGGATTGTTCTCGGCCTTGAGTTGTGATCACAATCCAGAAGAGTGGTGTCTCTTCATTGATTTGTCAATGTTAAGCCTGAAAGCTGTTCTGCTACACAATGGCAACGTTTATCCTTCAGTACCTGTTGGCTATGCAGAACACATGAAGGAAACGTACAAGAATATGGAACTGTTGCTGAAGCACGTCCAGTATAGCAGGTACAACTGGAATATCTGTGGAGATCTTGAAGTCGTTGCTCTGTTACTAAGACTGCAGCTCACCTATACAAAGTACTTTTGTTTCATCTGTGAATGGGACAGCCGTGCCAAAGAGCTGCACTAATCTCGACAGAACTGGCCACTCTGTAAAAAGTTAGTTCCAGGACAGGAAAATGTGGCACATGAATCGACCTGGCAAAGATATTTTTGCCTCCTCTTCACATAAAACTGGGACTCATGAAGAATTTCGTGAAAGCACTGAACAAGGAAGGTGAAGGTTTTTGTTATTTAAGACAGATGTCCCCAAGAATAACTGACACCAAGATCAAACAGGGCATTTTTGTTGGCCTTTGGATCAGACATGTTATGAGTGACAAGCGGTTTGAAAATCTATTAGTTGGGCCGGAAAAAAATTGCCTGGAAAGCCTTCAAAGACGTTGTTGGCAATTTTCTGGGCAATTACATAGCACCAAACTCCATTCAGCTGGTAGACAAACGTCTCAAAGCATACAAGACAATGAAGTGCAACATGTCACTCAAGATTCATTTCCTCCACTCACACTTGGACTTCTTCCCCGCAAATCTCGGTGCTGTCAGCGACGAACACAGTTAAAGGTTTCACCAGGACAGTGCTACGATGGAGAGACGATACCAGGGCAACTGGAATCTGTCAATGCTTTCTGACTACTGTTGGACACTGTAATGTAATGCATGAGACACTGAATACAAAAAAAATCAGAAGCAAAACACTTTTAATTCTGTTGAATTTAATAGCTTATGCGAAATATGTTATTGTCAGTAAACATATAAATGTCTATTTCTCAGAGTTCCTACATGGTGCAGTAAAAGCAAAACTATATTTGTTCATACTCATTAAGTACATGTCACAATCAGCAAAAACTTTTCAGGAAGCAAGACATTTCAAAAAACGTATTGTGCAGCGTAATTAAAGGAAATGCCCCATACTGCGATTACTCCTGCCTTGTGCCCTGTACTTGCTACAGCTTCTCCATAACCCTGCCTTGAATAAGCAGGTATAAAAAAATGGATGGATGGATAATCAAGTAAAAATTAAACCAAAGGCAACCAAAGGAAAACAAATTCCAAAATTGAATTTCATAATTAAAAGCCATTAAAAGAAGCAAAGTAATCTAGAACCAGGAAAATCAGTACATAGTATAAAATGCCATCTTTCAATGACAATGGATGACTGAATTGTCCGCTGTCAGCTTCAGACTATAAAGGCTGTGGGCGGACCTTCATCCGTGATGTGAGGGTGGCCCCACCTCTTGGGGGTTACACCCACAAAGCACAAGGGACATTAAGAGAACAAGACCAAACACATAGTAACACGATACTTGCAAATTAAATTCTTAAAAAAAAAACAGAATTTAATGAAAAAGAAAATTAACAACAGATGGAAACTTAATAAAACAAAATAACAAAAATATTAAATATACAAGAAATAACTGTAAGTCAGGGCAATAACTCGGGCTGTACTGTGATACTCTGAGACTCTCTTCAAGCCTGTAATGCCTTGTGTGTCGAGCTGGCATGTGCCCCTGCTGCACCTCAGTGGCGCCATCTGTAGGAATGTCACCATATCTTTCAGAGAGGCTCATTTGCCTGTGTGTGTGGGTACATTTGTGTGTCTTCACAAATTCAGCCCTCGATAACAGCCCACCTCCTTATTATTCTAACGCACCAGCGTACAAATATGGATGAATGGATGGATGAATCGCATCATGTCTGAGATCAATAGACCTTAACTGACACACATAAGCTAACAAAGCAATTAGCATCCTGAAGGATAACAACAGAGGCCACTGAACAGGGAGAAAATATTACAACCGTAACAGATCATAAAACTAAATATTTCAACGAGTGCAATTTGTTTCTCTCTCTCTCGATGGCATTACCTAAATGACTCATCTCCAAAGCATTTATGTTCTAAATTCAGGCTGCATTTTATAAAAGATTTTTGATTAGCTGACCCTATTCCAGGATCTGGGAGAATTCACAAGCGTAAGCTATAATTTAACACCAGAAGCATTTTGTTTAGTCACAAGGAAAATAACAGGTGTTCACGAAAAGGCATTCAGAAGCATTTGTTTAATGGTGGTCTTGAGCGCGAGCCTGAGCGCGCCTTGCGTGTCTGTTTAACCTGCAGGCCCCCTCATTTTCCAGATCACTCGTGATCGCAATGTATATTAAATTCATTAGGCTGCACACACTCGACCGGCGGGTTTGCACTCATTCTATTAAAAGCTTGCCGAACCTTAAGTACAAATTCTACAACGGCCCCTCCATTTTCCCTGTTTGACACCTGAGCATGAGTACATTTTCTGCTTCGGTGTTGGTGAGGGCTTGTTTAACGGCCAGAGCATCACTTTAAAATAAGGAGTTTCCCCCCGAGAGGAGAGCTGAGGTGGAAGACGGAAACTGCAAAGAATTCAGTGACAAATGTTTATGTGGGAAAACGGGTGGCAACAAAATAAATGAAAGCGGCAAAAGTCGGAAAGAACCACAGAGGGGTGAGGGAAAGCTAAGTGGCTGTTTGGGGTCCACAACCCACACAAAGGAAGGGGGTACAGCTAGACAGAGGCCCCAAAAAAGCCATACCACTTATCGAGTCCAGCCAGGTGTGGCCTGCAGAGGGCGCTCCTGCCACCCTAACCCGACACAGACAGACGCAGGACACGAGTTCAGCCCACACGCATCTGCTTTTATCTTTTATCCCCCATGGGAAACGCCTTCCCCCGTTTGCCACGAGTACAGCACAGGCAACGCAAACGCAGTTCAACCCAAAACCTTTTCTTCCTTTTTCTTCCTCTGTCCCTCCACTCCTCCTCCAGCAAGCTTTGTCTTTTCCCACCCGACTCCGGCTCCCCTGGTAGTGGCTGCTGGCTCCTTTTAAAGCCCACCCTGATATGCTCCAGGTGCTCGTTGGTCTATGTCCGGCAGCAACTACCAGGTGTGGCAGAAGTGCTGCAATCAAGGGCTCAGCAGCAGATGCAGCACCCCCTGGTGGCACCCACGGAACTCAGCAGGGCTGCAACAAACTACAACTCCCATGGAGCCCTGCGGGAGTCTGAGGCACCACTGTAATCCATGGGGGCTGCCACCTGGCACTCCGAGGGAAGTAATGCTCAGGATACGCATGCTCCCTCCCTCCCCTGGTCCTTTCAGCGTAGAGGCGTCCCGGCCGTACTTCAGACATGTCACATTAGATGACTTTTCCAGCGATTTTCAGTCACAGCCTTCATTTAGGTAATCTTAGCCAGGGGGAGGCAGTCGGTGGCCCGCTTCCGTGAATACAATCGTCTAATGTGACATACCTAGCGAGTCTGCCAGTGGCTGGGATAAAATTAGTTGAATGGGCGGGCTGTGTACGCAGGAGACTGACAGTCAAATGAACCAATGACTGCTCATCGTGAAGTACAATGCATAGAATGTAGCGGTGAGGTAAGGGACACCTCTGTTTTCAAACCTCAAAAAACATAAGAGAAGCTCATCTGTATGATATTTCGTATTTTACATACCATAAATGAATGAAAAAAAAAAAGCATTAAAGGGCAGAGACTGCGGCTGAACCCACCATAGCCATTAATCCTCCACATAGCGCCGGCACAGGGGCTGTGGAGCTTACAAACAGAAGAGAAGCTGGTCTGTCTGACGTCTCGCATTTTACAAACCACAACAGAAGTAAAGGGCGGAGATTCCTGCTGAATTTGATGCAGCTGTTAAGCCTTCGTAAAGCACCGCCCCTTCAGGCAGCACCCTATTGGCCGTCAGAAAAAGGGGGAAGCATGACGGCCACTGAATGTGATGTGGGGTGTGACTTTCAGTCGTGTAATTTCAGTCATGCAACAACGAGATCAGTGACTGCAGTCGACAAATCTGATATATCCCACGGCAACAGGTCGCATAATGTGACATCAGCTTTAACACATCATCTGTGATGGGCACCTAACACCAAAGGTACCACCTAACTTGTTCACTTCTTTTTTTAATGGGAGGAAGAAATGTCAAAACCAGCTATGTAACTGTCATCTGTAACCTCTCATCTGTCTCTCTGTCCTTATTGTACCCTGCGTTTTCAGCCTTGGGGACCTCGAATGGCAGGCTGCTGGTGGATTGGGACCATCATTTATTATCACACCTTCACTTCAGGCCAGTTTACCACCAACAGAGGACTTCGAAAAGTGTCCTTCGTGGCCTTAATGACTGCAACTAGATGAGGAGTGATACATCCAGCATTACGTAATGCTAGTAATCATTTTTATTTACTTAAAAATTATATTAACTTGTCTAATAACTAACAGCTGCAAATGTAAGCAACACAAAGAATTATACAACCTGGGTGGGTTTATATGATTCTTCATTTAATCCCAGATGGCAGCCCTTAGATGGTCCATGCATTATTATGGGATTTGTGAGACCGTTTGCTAGGTTGGTCATCTCCTACACCTTAAAATGAACACACACACAGACAGACACACACACAGGGACACACAGGGACCCTAACCAGACACACAGAGACACACAGAGACCCTAACCAGACACACAGAGACACACAGGGACCCTAACCAGACCCTAACCAGACACACAGAGACACACAGAGACCCTAACCAGATACACAGAGACAAACACACAGAGACACACAGAGACCCTAACCATACACACAGAGACACACAGAGACCCTGACCAGACACACAGAGACACACACACAGAGACACACAGAGACCCTAACCATACACACAGAGACACACACAGGAGACCCTAACCAGACACACAGAGACACACAGAGACCCTAACCATACACACAGAGACACACAGAGACCCTGACCATACACACAGAGACACACACACACAGACACACAGAGACCCTGACCAGACACACAGAGACACACACAGAGACCCTGACCAGACACACAGAGACACACAGAGACCCTAACCAGACAATAACTCGAGTGATGCCCAATTGCCAGTCTTGCTATAATATTCCACATAGGTGATCCTAAGAGTGATGCCCAAAGGCCTGCCACTCTTCAGTATGTATAAGTGTGATGCCCAAATGCCTGCCACTCTTTGTACTCTCCATACACAGGGACTTAGTATCACCAAAACAAAGGAGCAAATGGAGCAAAGTTTGCAAAGCTTGTATTTTTACCTGAAAGATGCGACTCAGTTTTTCTGCAGTCATGTCCTTGTCCCGGAGTGTCACTCTTTTATTGTTCTGAAAAACAACGTAATGGTCCATCCTCTGCTGATGCCAGCGTAACTCCAAGGCTGTCGATCGATGTGTTGAGAGGAGGACTGTTCACTCATGTCGTTAAAAATCGTGCAGAAGAAGAAGCACTTCCGGCTTCAGACAACGAAAATGTGTCTGTTTTGTTGTTTATGAACTATTACACTTTCATTATTTGAATCACAAATAAATCCAGAAAAGTATGTGTAATCTGCTATTTGTTACCATCGAATTAAAAAATCACTTATTTTCCCTCGTTTTATTCTTTAATCAAAAATAAAAATCTGAAAATTCCTCTCATTTTCATTTTTTCGTTTTTGCTTCTAAAATGAAATTTCAAATACCAAAAAGCACCAGGCTGAGAAGACAAGACTTGAACAACAGAAAGAAAGGAGACACTGAGCCATTAAGAGGTGTGCATTAAATTTAAGGATGTCGTGAGTGCAGGAACAGGCCGGCGATCTGAATGGACTGGACTGAGGGCTGACGAGTGAAGCTCTTGCTTGTGCCGCCTCACTTTATCACGATGCTGGCTTGGGAGACAAACGTCAAACCAGAACGTCAACATTAGTGACATCAGACGGGCCCCTGTCATCATTCAGACTGAGCTGAGCTAATAAACGGTGACTGAGACAATGGGGTTCATTAAAGAGAACAAGAAAACTGATAAAAGATTATTTATTCAGACCAACATAGCTGCTGCTTGTAATTACGGCCTAATTGGTTTTTCCACTAAGCACATTATTCACGTCACAGTAGCAAGCGGAGATGCAACAGGACTGGCCTGGCCAGCGTTTCAAATGTCCGAGTGATTTGTAAAGTGGAGGTCGGCTTGGTAAAGTAAGAAAAAGGATCAAACCTTCCTGACTTTACCTCGTAGACGATGGACTCGGGCCAGAATGAGATGAGCATTAAGAGCAGAAACAACTTGGAAATGCAGGTGAATAGAGTCACTCCTGCTTAACTGCCACATAGCGCTCTTCAAAAAAACATAGGCTTGAAATAGCAAATTATAAATAAATAAAGTATAAATACAGTGGTGTGAAATTTGCCCCCTTCCTGATTTCTTATTCTTTTGCATGTTTGTCACACAAAACAGGTGTGGCAGTAATCAGGCCTGGGGGTGGCTACGGAAATTGAACTCAGGTGTGATACACCACAGTTAGGTTATTTTTAACAAGGGGGCAATTACTTTTTCACACAGGGCCATGTAGGTTTGGATTTTTTTTTCTCCCTAAATAATAAAAACCATCATTTAAAAACTGCATTTTGTGTTTACTTGTGTTATATTTGACTAATGGTTAAATGTGTTTGATGATCAGAAACATTTTGTGTGACAAACATGCAAAAGAATAAGAAATCAGGAAGGGGGCAAATAGTTTTTCACACCACTGTAAAAGTTCAAATCCAAGCAATATTGCTGAAATTGAGAGATCCATGAATTTCTAACTCAATCACGCGCATCTTTCATTTTTTTTACCTACAGGGGATTCAGAAAGTTGTTAGACCCCTTTCACTTTCTGCACACTTTATTGTGTTGTAGGTTTAACTTTAAACGGATGAATCTGCGACTTTTGCCCATCAATCTGCACTCAGTACCCCACAGTGACAACATGTTATCAGAAAGGTTTGCAAATGTACTAAAATCCAAAATCTCTCATTCATACAAGTATTCCGACCCTTCATTCACTACTTTGGTGAAGCCCGTGTGTCTACAATTCCACCTTTGAGTCTTCACAGGCAGGTCTATCCGAGCTTTGCACTCCTGGATTTGGGCTGTTCATGCGATTCTTCCTGGCAGACTCATCTTTGGGTCTCTGCACAGATGATCTATGGCAGCGGTTCTTTCCTACCTGGAATAATTCTGCGCCCCCTGCATAATACAAGATAGATGAGAATAACCCATGATAAAACTAACAAAGGTATAATACTCGTGTGGTGTCGCGTTATCCTATCATTTTTACTTCCATAAGATTTCGCATGTGTTCGGCTAACTTCGATGCAATATTTGCAATTTATTTTTTTAACTGCTTTAATAACAGTTAAAATGCCTTGTGTGGTGTTTGGTAGTAATTCTAATCCCAAAAACAAAGAATAGATTATTTACCATACCATACCATATTTATTTGTTGAGTGCTTAAAAACACAGCATTACAACTGACCGAAGCGCTGTACAGTTACAACAAGCAGGACTAAAAAGCAAAATATTAAAAACAAACATTAAGAGAGGATTAAAACAGAGATACTAAAAACAGGTCAGGGGACCAAATAAAATAGAGAAAATAGCAAAAGGCAAGTGGAAAATGAGACAGGTTAAGAAGTAAAAGCCAATGTGAAGAAGTGCGTTTTTAGGCGAGATTTGAATGTGGCGACTGAAGCGGCTTTTCTAACCACTAAGGGCAGGGAGTTCCAGAGCCTGGGTGCACAGACGGAGAAAGTCCTTTCACCACGAGCTTTAAAACGTGCCTTGGGAACGGTTAGGAGCAGCTGATCTGCGGATCTAAGAACACGAGGGGGATTGTGACAATGGAGCAAGACACTCAAATAGGCGGGGGCTAGACTGTTTAATGCCTTATAGGTGAGGAGGAGAATCTTAAAATCGATTCTGAATCTAACGGGCAGCCAGTGTAGGGTTTTTAAAATCGGCGTAATGTGTTGGATTCTGCTAACTTCCAGTTAGAAGCCTTGCAGCCGCATTTTGAGCCAGTTGGAGTCTAGAAAGCGTGGCTTTACTGATACCATATAGGCAGGAATTTGAGTAGTCGAGCCGGGACGTAATGAATGCATGGATTACTGATTCCAGGAGGTGGTTAGACAGAATAGGCTTGAGTTTGGCGATTCGCCTTAGATGGAAAAAGCAGGATTTTACTGTGCTGTTGACTTGAGCATCCATTTTCAGGACCGTATCCATTTTGATTCCAAGATTGGAGACAGACGAAGTTACTGGAATGGGAAGAGAAACGAGGCCAAGGGTTGGAGTCTGTTTGCAGTCGGGACTAAAAACAATGACCTCGGTTTTTGAATCGTTCAGGTGAAGGAAGTTTACAGCCAACCAGTCCTTAATGTCAGGTAGGCAGTCGAGGAGAGGTTTGGTGGAGTCAGTTGGCTTGAGGGAGAAATAAATTTGGCAGTCGTCAGCATATAGGTGATATGAAATTGCATGTTTTCTAAAAATTGCACCTAAAGGCAGGATGTAGATTGAAAAAAGTAGTGGCCCTAAAATGGAACCCTGGGTTCTGATTAAATTATTTTTTATGTAAAGAATCGATCAAATATGTTTTAATTTTTAAAAATCTCGTAAATGAGGACAACGATGAAGTCAATCTGCATGAGACGAATGTATTTTTGTCCGACAAATATTATACCGCTGTTAGTTGTATCATGAAAATAACCCAATACGCTGTAAATTATTTAACTCAATATGGCAATATAGGCTACGCTGCCAATGTGGTGCAGTCGCGCCGCATTATCACTTGATCTACTGTTACCCGAATGTTCACGACAGATACCGATACGTCTCGAACTAAGTATTGAAAATACGCGACTATAAAAGTAGCAGCAGCGGCGCCGCTCGTCATGGAAACAAACTTCAAATAGAAAAGGAGCTCAGAGTGTCTCGATATCTCGAATATCAAACCAAACCTGGACAGGCTGTGTACTTTAAAGCAGGCACATATTAGTCATTAGATCAATGCCTTAGAAATGTTTTATTTTAATTTTAGTTATAAATGCATTCGTTGTGATTATATGCTTAAATAAAATAAAAATGTAAAAAATTAATTTTGATGTCTTGTTCATTTATTCGACGCCCACAACCCCACAAATTGTACAGCTTCAGCGCCAAACCCCCAGTTTGAGAACTGATGAACTATGGGGTCTAAGTCTGGGCCACTCAGAGACTGTCAAGAAGTCCAGTCTTCTTCAGCTCAGGTTTGTTAAATGGGAATTAAGCATTATGAGGCCGTTTGGTGTTGTGAGTCATTTGATAGAGGCTGTGAAACTATATGAGGGGCGATCAAAAAGTTTCTGCACTTTTTTTTTAACTCTGTTTATTACAAGCTAGCAAAATACCCGCGCTTCGCAGCGGTGAAGTACTGCCTTAAAATTTTTATTAAGAAGACAAGTAAACCTTTTTAAACTGAGGAAAAATATACCAATAATTATTTGTTAAGGATCTCTTTGTATACCACATTGTGAGTTCGGCCCTCCGGTTGTAATATGACCAAGCTGTGCGCTGAGCTTACTGTTGAGCATGCAACGTACAGTTGGCCATGTGAACAGTAATCTTGTTTCAGATCTCACAGCTTGGATTGCTGCTGTCATAATCGGTTTGAGTTTCATGGTTTGTTTCAATCCCGACAGTATTTGCAGGATTTGTTGTGTTGAAGTGACATTCGGCATCTGTCAAGCATTGTAAGTATACAACCAGTTTCATCGATAACTTCACATCCAGCTTTTGAGAGTTTAAACATTCAGAAACATCAAAGTGTCCACTGCTGAAATCGTCACCTGTGAGTCTAAGATGTTTAAGAGGCATTGGCGGTTGTCGAAAGGTGCCTTTAAGGTCAGGTGCTCACCTTCTGTAGTCGCGATTTAATTCACCGTAATGCTGTTAAAATCAGTCTATATGTTTACGAGGGACAGATTGACAGTGCGCTTACAATTCGGGATGGGGGTTCAGATAAACCTCCCACTGTGATGAATGAAAATGTGATTTTGTACTCTAATAAATTGTCAATATTCATTTAAATACAGTACATGTGAAATTCTGAAATTCTTCCATTTTATCTATCAGAAAGTTTTTAGACGCTTTCCATTTTATTGCGCACTTTATTGTTTTGTAGATTTAATTTTAATTGGATAAACTTGCTGGGCAGCATGGTGGCGCAGGGGGTAGTGCTTCTGCCTCGCACTTAGGAGACCCGGGTTCGCTTCCCAGGTCCTCCCTGCATGGAGTTTGCATGTTCTCCCCATGTCTGCGTGGGTTTCCTCCGGGCGCTCCGGTTTCCTCCCACAATCCAAAGACATGCAGGTTAGGTGGATTGGCGATTCTAAATTGGCCCTAGTGTGTGCTTGGTGTGTGGGTGTGTGTTTGTGTGTGTCCTGCGGTAGGTTGGCACCCTGCCCAGGATTGGTTCCTGCCTTGTGCCCTGTGTTGGCTGGGATTGGCTCCAGCAGACCCCCGTGACCCTGTATTCGGATTCAACGGGTTAGAAAATGGATGGATGGATAAACTTGCTGGGCAGCATGGTGGCACAGGGGGTAGTGCTTCTGCCTCGCAGTTAGGAGACCCGGGTTTGCTTCCCAGGTCCTCCCTGCGTGGAGTTTGCATGTTGTCTGCGTGGGTTTCCTCCCACAGTCCAAAGACAGTACTGGAGAGTCTAAATTGTCCTTGGTGTGTGTGCCTGCCATGTGGTGGGCGGGGTTTGTTTCCTGCCTAGAGCCCTATGTTGGCTGGGATTGGCTCCAGCACACCCCAGTGTTAGGATATAGCGGGTTGGATGGATGGATAAACTTGCCACTTTTGCCCATCATCAACATTTGCAAATGTATTAAAAAGTAAAAGCCGAAATCTCTCATTCATACAAGTATTCAGACCCTTCATTCACTACTTTGGTGAAGCCCCTGTGGCTACAATTCCACCTTTGTGCCTTCACAGGTAGGTCTATCCGAGCTTTGCACACCTGGATTTGGGCTGTTCATGTGATTCTTCATGGCAGACTCATCTTTGGGTCTCTGCACAGATGATCTATGGGGTCTATGCCTGGGCCACTCAAAGACACTCACAGATTTGTCCCAAAGCCACTCTACACTTGTCCTGGCTGTCTCCTCTGTGTCACTGCCGTGTTTACAGGTGTCTCGAGGTCAAGTGCATCCTAAAAGATGCAGGTTTTCTTGAAGGACCCCTCTATATTTGGGTGGAATCATCCTTGGACAATGCCGGGTATTTCAGCTAGTTGAAACTAAGGTTTAATGTCACGTGTGTGGATCTCCACCACCATCTCCTCATTTATTAAGTGTTGGCCGCTCAAGGTGGGCTCTCTGGTATCCACAGTAATGAAGCCCAAAGTGATTCAGCGACTGCTAATGAATTGTGCTTTTGTGTATGACGTTAGGGCGCAGGAACCGAATGTGGAAGTGCCACCTCGCCGTAATGAGGCCCCGTGTTCCAAGTGTAATGACAGGCTCCATTTATCCTTCTTTGTGCTCTGTGGAATTCCGTTCTTGGTTCTGCTTAATAAACGTCTCACTAAGGTATTTCAGGAAGTCCATTCTTCTTCAACTCAGGTTTGTTAAATGGGAATTAAACATTACGAGACCATTTGGTGTCGTTAATAACGTCCTGGAGGCTGTGAAAGTACATTAAAACATGAAAGAGTTAGGAAACCATCCCTCTTATGAAAGAAGTAGAGCATCCGTCGTGAGGAGAGCTGGGAAGTAGGAAGTGAGCAGCAGAAACAAGAACCGGTTATCCGGGTGTGACAATAAACGTGAAAAGGGACGAGAATGAGAAAGAGGTGAGGTGACATTCCGACTGCGCGCCTGCAGTGAAGTCTCCCCTGCCTTTTATGTCTGGTGCCCTCCATCTGTAATCACAATTTAATTCGCCGTAATGCTGCTATACGTTCACGAGGGACGGATCGGCAGTGCGCTTAAAATACAGAGTTTGGTGGGTTTAAACCCCCAACTGTGAAGAATGAAAATGTGATTTTGTACTCTAATAAATTGTCAACATTCATTTAAATACATTTGAAATTCTAAATAGTTGGAAATCTGACCTTGGCAAATACGTTTTTTATCGTGTGTAATTGTCCTGAAAGCAGAACACTTTTGTAAGTGTTGGAAATGGAAATGCATGAGTATTCCTCTTGGAAACATTTTATACCAACATATGGAAGGATGTGTGTGTGTGTGTGTATCATAAAAATATAATTTAAGTACCCCCCCACCCCAACACACACACATACAGGACTCGTGAACAAATTCATACAGACAGCCAGACAAAAACCTGCATATTAAAAGATGGACATTTCTCACACCAATGAACTGTTAAGCAGATGGCAACGGTTTCTTGAGGAATTTGTGACACAACTATAGAGATTCACAAAAACTCTGAAACACCTGCCTTATATTAAGGTACCAACTACAACCCCAGCAACAACACTCACAGTAATAATACGAATAGTAATAGCAGGCCCTAAATCCTGTAGGGAATCTGAAAGACCACCGATGTTTCAAAGAACTGCCTCACTGAGGCGTTTCCGCATTTTGATATTCTCAATCCTTTCAACTGCCTATTGATTCTCCTTTTGTGTTTTGGAGAGGCCGTGCCATGTACCCTTTGTCATTCCATCAATAAGACCCATTGTCTGCCCACTTCCTATTGAATGCTATACAGTTCCCCCCACCAGGGTGAGCAGACTTTGTGACTCTTTCGGTAGAAGAACAAGTTCGATTCGACTCAACCGATTCTTATTAGGCCACTTCCTACTTATTAGCTGTCTTATCAGGGAATCACACTACGATACATCCCAGATCACATATTTTGAACTGTTGAAACAGTCGGTGGTCAGCCTCAAACCCCGATGTCTGGATTAAAAAGAACATCCGAAGCTGCTCCTTCTTCACTGTAAAGAATAAGAGAATTCATTCTCAAACTAACAGGGGCTGCCTCTCAATCACTGTCAGCGAAGAACTTCCTGGTGGTGTCAACTTCTACAGAGCACTGCTGCTTCGCTCCACCCTTCCATAGTGTAGATCCAGCCAACTACACCAAAGTTATTATCGTAGTATCATAACCATGATCCATCAGAGTTCAAACATCTGCACTGTGGGCAACTGCTGGGTGTCAACTCAGCTCTCTCTCACTCAGTCCCCCACCCCTATTTGCGCAGCACCACCACTACACTCCACCTATCCACAGTGCAGATCCTGCCAACTATGCCAAATGTACAACCATAGAATCAAAACCACAATTCATCAGAGTTTGGACATTTGTGCTGTGGTAACCACCGGAAGTCAGTTGAACTCTTTCTCATTCAGCACCCCACCCCGATTTGCACCACACCACCACTATACTCCATCCATCCACAGTGCAGATCCTGCCAACTACGCCAAATGTGTTATCATTTAATCAAAGCCACAATCTATGACAATTTGGAGATTTGCACTGTGGTAACTGCCGGACATCAGCTGAGGTCTCTCTCTCTCTCTCTCATTCAGTCCCCCGACTCCTATTTACACAAGACCACCACTACACTTCACCCATCCAGATTGCAAATCCTGTCGACTACGCCAAGTGTATTATCATAAAATCAAAACCACAATCCATCAGAGTTTGGACATTTGTGCTGTGGTAACCACTGGAAGTCAGGTGAACTCTTTCTCATTCAGCACCCCACCCCGATTTGCACAACACCATCACTATACTCCATCCATCCACAGTGCAGTTTCTGCCAACTACGTCAAATGTGTTATCATTTAATCAAAGCCACAATCTATGACAATTTGGAGATTTGCACTGTGGTAACTGCCGGACATCAGCTGAGGTCTCCTTCTCTCTCTCTCATTCAGTCCCCTGACTCCTATTTACACAAGACCACCACTACACTTCACCCATCCAGATTGCAAATCCTGTCGACTACGCCAAGTGTATTATCATAAAATCAAAACCACAATCCATCAGAGTTTGGACATTTGTGCTGTGGTAACCACTGGAAGTCAGGTGAACTCTTTCTCATTCAGCACCCCACCCCGATTTGCACCACACCATCACTATACTCCATCCATCCACAATGCAGTTTCTGCCAACTACGCCAAATGCGTTATCATTTAATCAAAGCCACAATCTATGACAATTTGGAGATTTGCACTGTGGTAACTGCCGGACATCAGCTGAGGTCTCTCTCTCTCTCTCTCATTCAGTCCCCCGACTCCTATTTACACAAGACCACCACTACACTTCACCCATCCAGATTGCAAATCCTGTCGACTACACCAAGTGTATTATCATAAAATCAAAACCACAATCCATCAGAGTTCGGACATTTGTGCTGTGGTAAGCACTGGAAGTCAGGTGAACTCTCTCTCATTCAGCCCCCCACTCCGATTTGCACCGCACCACCACTATACTCCACCCATCCACAGTGAAGATCCTGCAAACTACGCCAAATGTGTTATCATTTAATCAAAACCACAATCTATGACAGTTTGGAGATTTGCACTGTGGTAACTGCCGGACATCAGCTGAGGTCTCTCTCTCTCTCTCTCTCTCTCATTCAGTCCCCCACCCCTATTTGCACAGCACCACCACTACACTCCACCCATCAACAGTGCAGATCCTGCCAACTATGCCAAATGTACTACCACAGAATCGAAACCACGATCCATCAGAGTTTGGACATTTGTGCTGTGGTAACCACTGGAAGTCAGGTGAACTGTTTCTCATTCAGCACCCCACCCCGATTTGCACCACACCACCACTATTCTCCACCCATCCACAGTGCAGATCCTGCTAACTACGCCAAATGTGTTATCTTAGAATCAAAACCACAATCTATGACAGTCTGGAGATTTGCACTGTGGTAACTGCTGGACATCAGTTGAGCTCTCCCTCTCTTACTCAGTCCCCTGACTCCTATTCACACAAGACCACCACTACACTTCACCCATTCAGATTGCAAATCCTGTCGACTACGCCAAGTGTATTATCACAAAATCAAAACCATGATCCATCAGAGCTCAGACATTGGCGCTGTGCTCATGCCCGGACATCAGCTTGCCTCTCTTTCTCTTCTTTATGCATAGCACGGCCACTACACACTAACTTGGCCTTCTGATTCTACTCATTGCCTTGATTTCACCTGCTGGTCGAAGTCGAAAAGCAGGGGTGTGAAGTGAGAAACACATTGTTTTTTGGACATAAACTCTTCGACAGACAAAGCAGTGTGTGCAGATGCAATGTTATGATGCAAAATGCAGTTTTGGGGACGCCGTTTCTCCCAAGGTTTTGTCTTTTTTTACCTTATGCTTTTCCCCAGACACCTCAGCAGTTCAATATAGCGATGCTGATTAACAGCCCATCGACTTAGAAGAAGCCGTTTATGATCAAGTCCGTCAATGTTGAAAAACTCAATCATTATTATCTCTTGAAAATCTGCCCCCGTGGCTTCGAAAAAAAAAATCGCCCAAATCCCATGAACAACAGAAGTATGCACTCAATCAGCTCAGCATAATTAACCAGACCGGAATCATACGATACTTAGTGGCACATCCAATAACTACAACTTATTCTCATGCTGTTTGACCAATGTTTGGGTCCCCTCTCATATTGCCATGGATTACTAAAGAGTTCCAAAGCACATAGTCACAGACACTGCCAGTAATGGCTGCTAGAGGGGAATATCGCCATCAAACCCCAGCTAGTAATAAGAACAAGCAACACATCTTTATAAAACAAAAGATACAATCATAACGAAGCTCTGAGGAGCACAAAGGCAAAATGAGTCAAACAAAGATGTGACAGCAAGTGGTCCATCAGTGGCATCACGCTCAACCGAAGACATTTTTTGTTGATGGCATTAAAAAGTTGGTACAACTCTGGGAAAATTGCATTGCAGAGGAAGGTGACAATGTAGAAAAGACGTGTCCTTAACAAATAGAGTAAAAAAAACAAGAGCGGAAACTTCCCTCATATATTCCCATTTTCATTTTTTCTACCTGTGCGCGTCTCTTACAGGGGCTGAAATAAAGCGTACGATTGGAGGGCTGCAGTTCCGTGCTCCCGTGTTTCTTCTCTACCTTCAGCCCTGAAGGACCCAGACAGACAGCCATCATCTCAAGTCCTGCCATTGACCCTGAAAGCATTTGACATTTGGAGACCACACGGGACCAAGGTGCACGCGTGTCGCTGAACTTGAGAGTTTTCATCAGCTGAACTAAACACCACTGAAGGGGGTTGCCCAGTGCACCCCAAACCTTTTCATGAATTCTTTGAGCTTCTTATGTATGTTGATATAACAGTGACACTCATTGTCATTTGCTTCTTCTGCGGTTTAGAGTAATCGATACAGCAGGGACGCACCTGCACCACAGTCTAACTGTTTCCATTTCAATACCCATAATAGGAAAGCCCAGCCAGTCAGGAGATGCCTGAAAATTTCCAGCCCCATCTCCGTGCCCACCTTGCCCGATTCTTCATCCACGTAAACAGACCCTCACTTGGTAGAAGCCGTCAGTTGTGACAGACATGGGTAACGTTGCCCGAGATTCTTCCCTTTTGTTCACCATCTGTTTTAAATACGGTGGCACCCCAACCATTCTTCTGATGTCTTTTCTGGCCCGTCAGCAACATACTGTATTGAATATAAAATGTCCTGACACTCACTTTTCAATGTGAAATTTAAATCCGATTATGATTACAGATAAAAACAAGTCAGGGGTCAGCAACATCGGATCCACGTCCATGGCCTTAACAAGCCAGCCACGTGTCTTCCATCCATAATAATAATAATAATAATAATAATAATAATAATAATAATAATAATAATACTTTTATTTATGTAGTGCCTTTCATACACTCAAGGACACTTTGCAATTCAATGAACACATTAACAAAACAATAGAAATCACATACAAGAAAATGAATAACAAAGCAAAACAGAGCAAAAAGACACTGGTGCACAGTGTACTTTCATCCGGAACTGGAAGAGAACTCCAAAACAAAACCAAAGAATTCAGGGTCACAAAAAAATTTCAAAAGATTTCAAAGGAAAAACAAAGATTTGCTAAATTAGCTTGGCGGGTGAGACCCCGTTAAGACTCCATTACGAAAGGCAACACTGATGCAATTCGAGCCAAAACTGTTTCAAAAACTGGACGCAGCAAACTAGAGATGAGTGACATCGATGTCAAAAGTATTTCTTCCTCCACCACGAATGACATTTGCTGTCACCAAGAATGTTTTGTCACACACGTCGCGGCCAAGGGAATCGATCACAGAAACATTTGGATACGGGCATCACACAGTGAGCTACTCTGGAGATTGACGCACACTGACAACTGCATTGGCGCTCATTTAGTAAACAGACCCCAGGATGGACTGCGGCCTGGTGAGGCAGTGCTACCTGACAGCATCCCGGGTTCAAATCCCACATTCTTGATGTCTGATGTCCTAATATCTGTGTGGGCCTTCATTTGGGTTCTCCCTCAGGTTATATTAGCAGGCAGTGTGTGGACTCCATGAAACACTGGTCTGCCTGGATAGGCTCCGACACCCTTATGTCCCTAAACATGTGTGAGAATGTCTGCATGTGACAGCCTGGTGCCCTTTCTGCTTTGTCCCCAGTGCTGTTGAGTGTCCTGGACTGGCATCCTCTCTAGGTCTCACTTTTTCCACTTCCCAGAGTCGAAAAGCTCTGGATCTTGGTGAACTGGGTTCAGAAAGTGTAAGGAAGGAGCAAATAAAGGAATTAAAAACTCTTCTTCTTCTCCTTCATCTTTTCTCATGTTTCTGTTGGATTGATGTACCTGATCACGCCTCTCCAAAATCTTCCTCACCAGTCAAGACCTTTTCCCTTAGATATTCTTTTACTTTATCCACCCACCTCTGTTTTGTCCTATCTTGCTTTCTCTTCCCTTGTACTTCCATTCCCATCTTTCTTTTGCCCACATCTTCATCGTCTCAATTCATCACAGATCCACACCACTTCCACCTACTTTCCTGTACTTTCTTAGGTATCTCTCCCAATTTTGCCTTAACTCTGATTGTCTCATTTCTTATTCTGTCCTTCTTTGTAACTCCGCTCTCAACATTCCCATTTCTGCCACTTCTTCTCCTGCGCTCCCCTTACTGCCCAGATGTCTCAGCTCTGTACAACATGACTGGTCTTACCACTGTCTTAAAATCCTTACCTTGAACCTTCACCTTATTTCTTCGATCACACAACACATACCTTCTTCCAATTGTTCCATCCACGCTGCACTCTACACCTAATTATCCATCTTGGGCTACCATTGTTCCTAGATATTTAAACTTATTGATTCTTTTCAGTAGTTCTCTGCAGGCTAACTTCCAAATTCTAATCCACATCCCAAATACATCCATCCATCCATCATCCAACCCACTATATCCTAACTACAGGGTCACGGGGGTCTGCTGGAGCCAATCTCCCAAATACATGCTTCGGTTAACTGGCAAATTTAAGCTGGACAGGGTCAGTGTGTGGAATCCACTCAGTTTCAGTTCTTCCACAACTTTACACAACCCTGCCATGGAGGACACGCTGGCTCAGAAGAGGGACTGATAGAAAATTTTAGAACATTATATCTAACATGATGAGAAAAGGCTGTTCAGCCCAACTAGGCCTGCTAATCCTATCCACTTAATTTAACTAAAATAACATCAAATTGAGATCTGAAGGTCCCTAAAGTCCTACTCTCCACCACAAGTGTCTCTGGTTCTCTGTGTGAAGAAAAACATCCTAAAATTTACCCTTCACAAGTTTACAGCTGTGTCCCCGTATCCTCAAAGAACTAATTTCATAGTCTAACAAATCCTGACTAGAGCTGCTAATTAACTGGACAGACTGCATCTCTGTTGTTAGTCATTAGCACTAAAACATAAGTAACATGATAGTTAGAATTTGTTACTAACCCTCACCTATTCTGTTTCTCTTCTCGGTACTCAAATGTGGTGCCACGGCTCACCTGCCAAGTTGTTTTGCCTGTCTAAGGTAAAATCATCCCTGATGGAGGATCGCAGGAATCGAGGGAAAGAGGGGTCCTTTCGTTGGATTGGCTGGCCCAGTGCTGTCTCAGCTGTGGAATGGCCAATAGGGGGAGGCAGCTTGATGGCTGAGGTCTCCAGAACTCTGAACAAATCCAAATCATATTATGTGATATCATCTACTGTTAAATTCTGCTATGTACTTGTAATATTATTATTTTTATACTGTATTGAGGATTACTTGTGTTCTGTTCTGTGTATTGTATTGTATTGACCCCCTTTTCTTTGACACCCACTGCACGCCCAACCTACCTGGAAAGGGGGTCTTTCTTTGAACTGCCTTTCCCAAGGTTTCCTCCATTTTTTTCTTGTCTTCTTAGAGAGTCAAGGCTGGGGGGCTGTCAAGAGGCAGGGCCTGTTAAAGCCCATTGCAGCACTTCTTGTGTGATTTTGAGTTATACAAAAATAAATTGTATTGTATTGTATTGTACTTGTACTCCACCAATCGTGATGTATGATCTAACATTATCCCAGTCTTCTGTCCACTGTCTTGATTTAGATAATGATGAGTCCACCATGACTCCTTGGCCCTTCTCATGAAGGGGTACCTTCAATTTTCAGTCAGTAATGCCCTACATTAACTTACATTAAAATTCATCACCCAAGCTCCTCTGTAATGATGCACCAGATTTGATCCACAGTCAGACCACTCAAATGCATGTGGTGCAGTTTGTGTCTCCAGAGGTCACCGGTGTGTGCCAGCATTAAAAGTGATGTTCAGTAACGTGCTGCATGGATTCATTCCCCGGCCCTTCTTTAAACACTGCCTCGGCACACTAAAATTATCATTTCCCAACCAGCAGTGCTTTCCACACAATAGTTAGGGCACATCACTCTCGACTTTTACAGTAATGCCTGTGAACAGTGATGTCATTTTGACTCCCATTTCTCAGTCCCTCTGATTCAGAGATGTAACTCGGTGCTGTCTGATGAATCAAACTTTCCATCACACAAATATAAAATCCTTCCGAGGAATGCAAGTCTGGGTCTCACGAGAATGAAACATCTTTCATGATGAAGAAACTCATTCATGAGAAGACAAATACTTTTGACACCCATCCCAAAAACCAAAAAAAAAATCCTTTTTAAATCTTTAAGCGCAAGACCTTGACGGCCAAAGACTTCCAAGTGAAGGCACACGTTATTAAAATCTGAACATTTTTAAATAACACCACGTAAACGTTGCATCTCTACAGCAGGAGCAAAGGGGGGCTTCTGTGAGCTGTTTGACGACCCCTGAGATGTCCTGCTGTATCAGTGACACATCACAGGAGAACCCTTCTCCCACGCCCCTTAAAGATCAAGAGCTTCGCCAGCAGGACCACCCAACGAGCACACACTAGAAAGACGGCGAGAAGAGGACTGACTCACGTTGACGGCGTCTTCAGGCTTCTGGCTGGCAGCGTGGGAAGCTCCAGTGGAAATCTACAAGACAAGAGGGAAGAAGATGGAAGGTGGCATCAGTGTGAGGGGGACACTGACATTCACAGCAAACAAGAAGGCCCCCACGTCCTGCTCTTACAGCAGCGGTAGCTTTTTTATCAATCATCAATCAATCAACAATAATTTATATAGCACATATTCATACAAAAAAATGTAGCTCAAAGTGCTTTACAAAATGAATAGAAAAATAGAAGACACAATAAAAGATAAACATAAGTCAACATTAATTAACATAGAATAAGAGTAAGGTCCGATGGCCAGGGTGGACAGAAAAAACAAAAAAAAAAACTCCAAGAGCTGGAGAAAAAAAATAAAATCTGTAGGGGTTCCAGACCACGAGACCGCCCAGTCCCCTCTTTTACACTCTTACGGGATTTGCTATCAGTGAATATGAAGAAATTCTAAGCAGAGCAATCCATTAAAGGCGGGGTGGGGGCGATTCAATCTGACCAGTATAGGGCCAGTTTAAATTATGAATACATGTATATACACAGTGGATTCAGAAACTATTCAAACCCCTCCACTTTCCGCACACTTTACTGTGTTCCAGATGTACTTATAAATGGATAAATTTACCATTTTTGGCTATCAATCTACACTCAGTATCCCATAATGACAAGGTGAAAACATGATTGCAGAAAGGTTTGCAGGTTTATTAAAAATCAAAAGCTGAAATCTCTCATTTACGTAAGCATTCAGGCACTTACTTCAAAATACAGTGGAACCTCGGTTCACGAACATCTCTGACCACGTACAAATCGGGTTATGACCAAAAAGTTCGCCAAACTTTTGCATCTGTTTATGATCACACACTCGGGTGATGAACAAGCCAGTTTCCCTTCCGGTTCGTACGTGCCGATGATTTCCGCACATGTTCAGTCAGCGAGAGGGAGAGAGAGCGTGAGAGAGAGAGAGTGCAACCGAGCAAGCAAGCGAGAGAGAGAGAGCAAGCAAGCGAGAGAGAGAGAGCAAGCAAGTGAGAGAGAGAGAGAGTGAGCGAGAGACTGATTCAAGCATTCTTTTAACCTTATTGTATTTAACAAAGACTTTTTTCTCTTGGATTTCAACCTCCACTTCTGTTTAACAGCGATCGGTTCATAGCGTGCATTGTTGCAATGTTACTTTTCTTGGTTGTTTTTAAAATTGCAGATTTTTCAAATGTTCATGGTTTTCCCTGTACTTAAAACTCATTTAAAAAAGTGTTTACAGCTCGTAAATTGTGAATTCTTGCAATGTTACTTTTCTCTGTTCAAGGTTTTCCGGGTGTGGCGGAAGTGCTGAGGTTCAGGGCTCCTTAGAAATCATGGCGCCCCCTGGCGGTGACCATAGGCCCCTACAGGGCTGAGCTTCAAAGCTCTGTACCTGTGGTCCCCAAAGCCACCAGGGCGGTTGCCCCCTCGTGGTCTGGAGGAGGCACAAGCTCTCCTACAGTCCTCCCGGGCGCCCTGGCTGGGTATCACCCTATATATATATATATATATATATATATATATACTTTTAAAAACCACGCTTATTGTGAGTTAAAAAGTGTACTAAAAAGTAAAAAATTAGTCTCTCATACATCACTCATAAAATAAAAGCATGGGCACTTTCCATCAATCAATAAAATCTTAGAAAAAGTACGTTTTTAGTTCCAACAAATAAAAGAAAATAAAACTAAAAGTGCTTTCCTTCTAACTTGTACATCGTAGCTCAACCTGGCTGGGATGTCCCTGAAGTGGAAAGATGGGGGAAGGCAGCTGCTTTGGGACATTGACTCCACCGGGACGCTATATGGCGGCTTCCCTGCACCATATTGGTGTCCCCGGATTCCCGCAGGGCATCATGGGACCTGGAGTTCGGCTTCCCTGCTGGGTGCCGCCAGGAGATGCTGCAGGGAGACTGAGGATTCCTTACTATTTACACAGCCCGGGAGTGCTTCAAAGTCCCTGGGATGGAAGGACAGAAGTACCTCCGGGCTAAAGAAATTACAAGTAATCCATCTGACCCAGAAGTGCGAGCAAGTCACATGGGCGGAAGGACAGAAGCACTTCCGGGTCAAGGACTATTTAATGGACTGCTGTGAACCCAGCAAGCGAGCTGGAGTCGGGTGGAGTGTGACAGAGCTTGCTGGGAGGTGTAGAGGAGAGAATTGTGTTCATTATTGTGTATTGCCTGTGTATTGTGACCGGGGTGCTTTGGAGGCACGTCTTAAAAGAAGAACCATTAAAATACGTCTTCGTGCTTTTACCCTGTGTCTCTTGGGTTTAAGGGGCAACAGCGACCCCTAGCGTTCTTACAATGTATATTATTTATAGCTTATTTTTAATTCATTATTAATTATAATACTATTATTTTTAATTCAGTCAGTTAGTCAGTCAGTCATTGTCCAACCTGCTATATCCTAACTACAGGGTCACTGGGGTCTGCTGGAGCCAATCCCAGCCAGCACAGGGCGCAAGGCAGGGCAGGGTGCCAGCCCACCGCAGGGCACACACACACACAATTTAGGATTGCCACTGCACCTAACTTGCATGTCTTTGGACTGTGGGAGGAAACTGGAGCACCCGGAGGAAACCCAGGCAGACACGGGAGGAACATGCAAACTCCACGCAGAGAAGCAAACCCAGGTCTCCTAATTGCGAGGCAGCAGTGCTACCACTGCGCCACCGCGCCACCCTATTATTAATTCATTCATTATTTATTCATATTTATAGCTTGCTTTGACACTTAAGCTGCTTGGCGTGTCTGTGGCTAAAAAGTCACGGTAAGGATGGAACAGGGAACTTGAGGTTGGCCGAGCTGTGCAGGGTGACCTCGAGACCGTGTGGGCGTACAGAAGTGTAAGAGGCCAGCGTAGTTCAGTGTTCTGAGGATGACGAAGCTGACAAGCGGACCAGGCTGAGAGAGACCTTTAAGGTATCTCTGTTCTGCCATGTCCTGTTAGGTGTAACCAACGGTATTAGAGCTTTTGTTATGAGTAAGAAGTAAAGAGCTGTAGTGTGTTTTAGTGTATTAAAGGACGCAGCACCAACACCTCCTTGTAACACTTTCTTTTTTACTGCTTTGCTGATTTGAGTGTTACCCTTGGAACTACATGACTTGGAAAATACATGAAGACTGACTGACGCGTCCTCCTGCCTGTACTTCTTTTCCTTCACGTGAAGCTGAGAACTGGAAACCCAGCGGGGTGGTCTTTTATAGTTTTCTTCCACACGTCCAGGTGATTCAGTTGGTCACAGGTGCACTCCAATGACGTCCTCGACACAACTCATGGAGAACTGAAGCACACAGGTTGCACAATGAGCACCACCAGGAGTGTCACAGCAAAGGGTCTGAACACCTCTAGAACAGACAGATTAGTGAACTTTAAAAAATGTGCTAACCTTTCGGAAAATGTGTTTTCAAGTTGTCATTAGTTATGGAATATACTGCAAATTTATCCATTTAAAATTAAATCTACAACACAATAAAGTGTGCCGAAGGTGAAGGGGGTCTGAATGTATTTATTTATTAATATATATATAGTTGCCACCAGGGGGCGCATCGGCTCCCCAATCCCAACACAGACAGACACTAAGCACAAGTCCAGCAATACACAAGGCTTCAAAGGGAGAAACACTTCTCAGCCGTTTGCCACCCACACCAAGCACAGTACAGCACAAATAAACAGCACAGCACTTCCGTCTCTTCCTTTCTCTCAGTCCTGTCGCCTCCACTCCTCCTCAGGTGAGCTTCACCACTCTTCCTCCCAACTCTGACTCCCTGAATGAAGGCAGCCAGCTCCATTAATGCTGCACCTGGGAATACTTCAAGGTGGCCCATCAGCATTATCTGAAAGTACTCTCAGGTGTGGTCGAAACCCAAAGTAGGCCTCTGCAGCGCCCACCGGGGAACCCAACAGGGCCGTGACAAACCCAGGGGGGCTGCCATCTAGTGCTCTGGGGAGGCAATGCCCTGTACATACTTGGTCCTCCTGTCATTCCTTTAAGAAGGCGCCTTGTGGAGGACCCTGGCTGTCCATCACTACATATACACACATATATATACACAAATGAAAGTCATAAAATATAAAGGCTTAAATTTGTCAATTTTATTTTCAGATAGATTCAAACTTTAGAAGTAGAAATTTAGTAAAATTGTAAAAATGAATGTATTGTTTATTTATCAAAAGGAGTTACTGCTTATGGCCTTGAAACCCATTAGATGGTAAAATGTTATAAGTCATTAAAACATCAGTATCATTTATACAAAATATAAAGCTCACAGGTCAGAACCTCAGTATATTATTTTCAAAATGTTATTTTCCTAACTTTCCCTGCGGCAACCGCCCCTATTAAATGTTTATAATCCAAACTTTTTACCAATTTATTTTCAAAGGCACTCACAGCCAATCCATTCATTCTCTCTTGAGACGTGTTTGGACTTACAGAGTTTGTTAATAATTTCAACTTTTTAAAAGCTTTTCTCCCCTGCTGCTGCGGTGACGGGAACTGTCAATAAAATGCTGAACGTGATTTACGTATTAGGGAAGGAGCCATCCATGAAAAACAGACAAAGATACGCAGTTTGCGTATATTTACACACAACTATCTAGTATATAGTGCCTTTCACATCTATCTATCTATCTGTTATATAGTGCCTTTCACATCTATCTATCTATTATATAGTGCCTTTCACATCTATCTATCGTTACAGATCAGATTCAGAAAGTCTTCAAACCTCTATGATTTTTAGCGCAATGACAGAACTCACAAAATTAACCGGAATGTTCTAGCAAATTCTAGAAAAAAACGCAATCTAAATCCGTTAAGTAGCTCTCTCGTTTGCTGACTAAGTGGAGCTAAGGTTATGCCCCGAGGCCGACGCGTGAGTGAGGAGGGCCCCGCCCCCTTGCCCGCAGCCTGATAAGTCTCTCTCGGATTTACACTAATAATTCAGTACTGCAAGTGAACTGTGATACTTAGCGAGATGAGAAAGTCACAAAATCAATGGAATGTTCAAGGAAAATATAGAAAAAATCCATTAATCCATACAAATGGGTCTAAAAAACTATAAGAAGTTTCGCACTTGGACCACAAAATGTTTAAAACCATTTCTTAGTGAGCACCTATGGGCCACCTATTCAGGAGATTTCGTGATGAGTCAATGGTATTTGGCTTTTATATATATATATATATATATATATATATATATATATATATATATATATATATATATATATATATATATATTGTGACTTGAACCCAGACACAGACAGGCAGACATCTTAATTTCGCCCAACACACGTTTATTTTACAAATATTTACAAGTTGACCTCACGTGCACTCCCTAGTGCCTCCAGCACCGATTCCCCAAAGTCCAGGCCACACAGTCCTTCGTGCCTCTCTCTCTTGGCCGCCTCCAGTCCTCTCTCCAGCTCTGTCTACTTCCACCCGACTTCCGCCCTGAATGAAGGGAGGCGGCCCCTTTTATCCACATCCAGGTGCTCCCCGGAAATCTCCCGCTGACACGCCCCAGTGTGGCGGAAGTGCCGGCTGTTCTCCCGGTAACTCTCCCGGTGTCCCTGCTTCTCTTCCCCCCAGCACTTCCTGGTGTGGCGGAAGTGCTGAGGTCCAGAGTCCCCAAGGCATTGGGGCGCCTCCTGGTGGTGACCACGGGCCCCTACAGGGTGGGTCTTCCACGCCCTAAACTCGTGGCCCCCAAAGCAACCAGGAAGGCGACCCCCACGTGATCCAGGGTGGGCACAGACCCACATCCGGTCCCTCATGATGTCCCAGCCGGGTCATGGCCCCTGGCATCCCTGACAGTATATATATATATATAAACGTCTACACGCGGAAGTGTGTGTCTGTCTGTCCGTCCTGGAAGTGAGAGGTGGAGTCGGGGTAAGGGCTCCACTTCCAAGGATACACAAGTGAGGCGAGCACGTCAGCAAAGAAAAACCTCCAAAGAAAGACAAAGTCGCTTACCCACTAATACAGAAACAAGGTGAGCACGTCGGCAAAACAAGCCCTCCTAGGAGAGAGACACCCAGGGTAGTTCTTTTCAATTATCTGACATCTCTACATTTCAATAGTTTCTAGGACCTCAGTCTTTTTACAGCACGGGCTTACACTGCTAGTACCTTATAAACGGGGGTGCGTCTATGTGATTTGAGGCGTTCTGAAAAAGGCTACAGAATAAAGAATAGAAAAGGGGAAAGTCGAGTAATAGAGAGCTCTACTAAGACAAGACACATGCCTTGTCTGTCCAGTAGTATTCTAATGAGTTAGGGCATTGGTTCTTAACCTGTGGGGCGGGCCACCCTAGGGGGACATGAAGTAAAAAAAATGTTAGGGGGGGGCGCGATTAAAACTGTTATGAAAACTCGGGTCGCAAATACTTAAAGGTTGAGGAACGCTGAGTTAGGGAGAATGGCTGATGGAAACCTGGGAACTAAACGAAAACATCAATACTGATTAGGTGGGATAGACCCCCCCAAACTGCAATCCTAAGATTAGAAAATGACATGACACGACATAAAGGCTAACTCCAATAGACCCCTTACATGCAGAACAAAGCACAACATATGCGTTCTTTGTCAATGAGTGTCCCTCCTTCCTGAATAAAAAAACGGCAGCGGCCACCGCGAGACCGAGTGGAATAACTGAAGAAGAGAATTCATGAGCGGCTGATCCAGTAGCCAGGCACCACCTGGAGATTTGAAGCTACCATATAACGTTCACCCTTAACGATAACGGGATGAAGGAGAGCCCTTAATGGGTCGGTAAATTTTCACTTCAAAGACAATCCTCCATAAACCCATCAGAGACCTGAAGTGATACGCCGCCGGCCTCGCCCGAGAGCTCCTCCACGTTTCCTTCCTGGTAGGTTTGTAAAGATAAACGACCACGGAAAATTGGCTCATCCGCTAAAATTGGACTAATACAATCACAGCAGACCTGCTTCACCTCTCCTCCGTTTTTTTTTGCCCTTTGCAGCAATAAGAAGGTCTCGCTTTGCAAAATCATTTCCCGTACAGTTTTTAACATTCTCTAACCTTTAATGTACCTTGAGACACAGACTCACGTCACTGTGGAAATGGTCCTGGAGCTCTACAAATAGCTCTGTTGCAAGGAGACCTTAATTACGAGTTACTATACAACTAATCACTCTAAGTGAGGTCAACGGGATGAAGTAATGACCCTAAGGAGAGCTTCTGGGATAAAGAGCGCATAGCAATGTCTGCCACTCGAGGCTGCTGGGGATTTTTATGCACTGCAGGTCACATCCACGCCACCCAAGGGGGTTGAACCATCCCTCACTGATGACCACAGCAAAGAATAATTAATTCTGTTAATCAAACACATTTGCTATTTTTTGCATCTGCACCCAGCAGCCTGTCACATTCAAAAGCCTCTTACGAAGATCTGGCAGCCTTGATCAGAAAATCAGGAGAAGGTTCTAGAATTGGTGGTTAAAACAGTAATGGACTGCAAATGTGCAACCTGGAAAATAGTAATTCACTTCCAGTGGGACTATAATGCAAGCTAGAATTGTACCTATGATTCTTGGGGACTCAGAAAGGACACAAGCTTCAAAAGTTAGCGGTGAAAGATTCGTTCAAATGCTACAATTGGTCGTCCACCAAGAGGCAAAACGGCATCCATTTCCACCTTGGGACAGGTATCTTGCTGTTGAATCCCACCACAATCCATCCAAGTCTAGACATTTGCACTGTGGTAATCACTGGATGTCAGCTGGGCTCTCTCTCTGTAGTGGTGCACCTGTCCACAGTGCAAATCCTGCCGACTACGCCATTTCTATTAGCATCAATCCACAATATGTCCCATTCTAGGCATTTGCACTATGGAAACTGCTGGAAATCAGCTAACCCCCTTCTCTCTCCCTCAGCATTCACCCATTATGCAGCAACATCACTCCGCTCCAACCCACTCTGCGTGCTCATCCTGCTGACTATGAGGACCTATTTGGAGAAACACAACAAGAAAGACACTGGCATTGTTCTGATTTTGTACTAATATTTCTATTCCGGTCCTCAGGCAGAGAGACGTACCACCCAAGGCTGAATGATGTCACTTCTGTTCCCTCCCAACCCCACTTATTCCAGTCCCTGAGCTATAAAAACTCTGAGGTCCCTGAAGTCTTACATCTTCTAAGACACTCAGGGACTGCAACGGGAGAATACAACCAGTCTTTGCATTATCTTCCTTAAATATACAACTTTCATTTTAATTCCACTAAACATGGTTTATTGAAGGTCCCAACTCCTCCTACGCCTTTTTGTCTACTTGTTTTACACAGTTACTTGCGTGTTATCGAAACTCGAATGCTCTCCAAGGGCTTCATGCTGCGGGCTCTTCTGTTGTAGTTGGCTGGTGGAAAGACAAACTGCGCTGAGCTCCATCTTTTGCTGGTTTATTTTAATTAAAATATGATTAAAACCTTCTCAGTTTAATGGCACATGCATGCCTATGTATTTATTGTATCAGTATGTCTCAATAGAGTCCTTTTCAATTGTATATGTGGTTCAGGTTACAAGGTGTCCATCCCTCTGTCACTCCTATTGCTTGAATTATTTTATTTACTCTCAGAATATTCTTAGTGAGCCAGTGAAGCCTGCAATGCATTCATTGTATTTGTGATTAAACGTAATAAAAGAAAGATGGGAAAAACACATCTTTACGGCCATAAAGGTTCTGGCCCTGTAGATAGATAGATAGATAGATAGATAGATAGATAGATAGATAGATAGATAGATAGATAGATAGATAGATAGATAGATAGATAGATAGATAGATAGATTATTAATCCCAAGGCAGACTGCAGGCACACATTTTCTTATAACTAGATAGATTGTAATCTTAACTAAGCTAACAACACACAAGGACACCACTAACATGGATGCTCTTCTGTCAAAGTACATGAATAGAGTTGCGTATTCACTTCTTGTAAAATGACCAGAATTGCACATACTCCTGGGTTGCCGTGTCACAGTACTGAAGGTCAATGTCAATTCTGGCGTCAGCAGCTCCATCATCAATGAAGAGAAGTGTGCCAGTCAGGGCCTGTGGCAGCCATATATGCCCAAGCCATAACACCCTCAGCAGCAGATGAGGTGGTCTTCTTTGGCTCTTGGGCATTTCTTTTTAGTCTCCACACTTTCTTTGCCCTCCAGGTTCATCTCTGTCTCGTTGGTCCACAAGTCCTTCACCCAGAATTCTGCAGGCTCACAAACTGTAATCTGGCCATCTTGTTTTTTTGGCCTTCATCTTGCAGTCTGGCCTCTGTGTTTCTGTTCATGAAGTCTTCTGATGATAATTGTCTCTGACACATCCATCTCTGCCCCTTGAAGATGGTTTCTGATCTCTCAGACAGTGAGGGTCTTCCTTGGCCTAGTGGTCCCTTTGTGATTACTGAGCCCACCGGTGTGTTCTTTCCTCTCAATGATATCCCACACAGTTGACTGAGGTCCCCCTAAATGTCTCCAATGGAAACTCCAACCAGTTTGTTATTAGGAACCCAGTTCTTGCTGTTAATTAAAGCCATTATTGAATATCATGACTTGTGGCTGCTCTCATTTTGACACAGCAGACTGCCGACTTTCTGTTTTTTTCCCTAAGACCACCATCAAGATGTTTTGGTGACCTGAGCAGACCAACATGACCGAGAACTTCACCTTTCTTTATTTTAAGATTAGCTGGTTATGTGGCAGCTTGTTTGGTGTCTCATTATTATTTGGCTGCTAATTAAGGAAAAAGAGACAACTTGAAATGGCCCACTCCTTACCCAGACCGGCCAGTACACTACCAAGACTTATTGCTTGGATCACCTGAGATTTCTCGCTCTAATAACAAGCAGCACTCCTTACAAGTTGTCTTATTTTTCCTGCCACGACGAAATAACCAGAGACAGTAAACAGCTATGTAAAATTAAACACTGATATACTGGAAAATGAAAAGACAAGATAAATATTCAATAACCAGTAATGGCGTCCTGCATGATGACATGCAGTGAATCCACTTGACTTGAACATTCATATTTTTCATCCTCTTTCTCTGTACGTTTATCATTCGTTTGCTCAGAGGTTGATGCGCTTCCTGTTTCCAAAGCAGCTCCTCTTTTCTCCACCCTGGCAGCCCACTGCTTCACTTCTTTCGTCGGCATCTTTTTGCGTTAAAACCGATTAAGTCAGTGTTTGGGTTGCAATTACTTAGTATGTTTTCTTTCATTTTTCACTTAAGCTGGCACTTAAGTCTTCAATCTGCCTCAAGAATGATTTAAGATATGAAGAGGCAGGGGAAGTGACGGCAAAGGTGGTAGGGAATGAGAACGGCGCCCATACACATGTGCCACAAGGCGCTGCCAAGAGTTGATTCTACAATAAAATAAAATAAAAAGAGGAATAACCTTAGAGGTCAATCATCACCCGAAAGTGGATAGTAGATGTCCCTTAGCATATGTGTACCAAATGCCAGGTCAAACTTTTTGCGAGCTGCAGGTGATTTAAAATCCTGGAAAGACAAACAGACAGCCATGGCAACATATTATAGAAGAAGACCAGTAACGGCGGACTGAATGATAACGTGCAGTGAATCCACTTGACTTGACCATTCCTCTTTCATCCTCTTCCTCTGTACGTTTAGCATTCATTTGCTCAGAGGTTGATGCGCTTGCTGCTTCCTGAGCAGCTCTTCTTTTCTCCGCCCTAGCGGCCCGCTTCTTCTCGTCTTCCGTCGGCATCTTTTCACGTTAAAACTGATTAAGTCGGTGTTTGTGTTGGAGTTACTTAGTACGTTTTCTTTCATTTTTCACTTAAGCTGGCACTTAAGTCTTCAATCTGCCTCAAGAATGATTTAAGATAATGAAGAGGTAAGGGAAGTGACGGCGAAGGTGGGAAAGTCAAAGTGAACTTTATTGTCATCCCAACCATATACAAGTATACAGATAGACGAAATTGCGAAAAATCTCTATATATAATCTTCATTTGGATCTTGATCTTTGTTTGTCCGTGAATGAATTAGAAGAAGAAGCACTAGATGGCAGTAGAGAGACAGCTAAAACATAGACATTGCATTAAGAATCTCCTCCAGGCTTAAACTACTGAAGACTGTAGTACGTCAGTCACACCTCAAAACACAGACATTCAAACTAAACAAATTGTTGTGCTTTAAATTAACTAAATAGATCTTCATTTAGATCTTGATCTTTGTTTGTCTGCGAATTCCACGCATGCGTAGACCACCTACCAGTTTAGTACGTTGTTGTTACTCACGGATGTCAACAATGTGCTGGAATAACGAAAGGGGTGGTGGACAGTGTTACGCTGGTTAGCTCCTGAGGCCTGGTTAGAGAATGAGACTGCCGAAGATAAAAGGTACGTGCCTAAGTAACATATGAATGAAAGAAAGACAGTGGGTAAAATGAATGTAACGTAACAGTACGTTCTGGAAATTATTATTGTTACGTTGTAGATGGCGAGTGCTGCGCGTGTCACAGTTGTACCGTGGCTTGCTCACATGTCAGTGAAGTGATCCCTATTTATGCTTTAAAGAGCCTGGATACCTATGTGTCTCCCTTTTATAACCATTGCTCCGTGTATATTGTCTTACTCTTTGGATTTCCACATAGCAACCTGCAAGATTGGATAAAGGTTGAGAAGAGATCGTGAGAGGAAACAACAGCGTTGTGAAAACGAGACGCACTGTGAATGGACAGAAGCACAAATGCTCCTACACCACCACATAATTACTATTCGAGTAGGCCGTTCCTATCGAATCAATGTCCAAGGGTTTTCTTTTGTGATTTTGTTTCTCTTATAAAAATCATAATGCTGTGCGACGAAGGGCCCAGTTCATGACTGGCAGCCACATTTAAACAGGGAGCCCTTCACAGACAACTTTAACACGCAAGCGTAGTTGGGCACATAACTAGTAAATAAATAATAAATAGATAGATAGATAGATAGATACTTTATTAATCCCAAGGGAAATTCACAATAATAGATATAGATAATACAGAAATGATCAGTGCATGACAATAGCTGTTTAGGATGTGTAAACAATGACAGGTCAGAATGTTTCACAGCAGAAGGATATCAAGAGTGTCCAAATACTTAAAGGTCAGTATGAGATCTTCAGTTCTTTTCCACATGCACACTCGTCTGCAGTAGAACGGCGCCTGTACACATACGTCGAACAGCTGCCCTGCTGGCTGATTCAAGAGTTGATTCTACAATAACTAAAATAAAATTAAAGAGGAATAACCTTAGAGGTCAATCATCACCCTGAGAGCGGATAGTAGACGTCACATAGTATATGTGTACCAAATTTCAGGTCAATAGGTAATAATTGTGAGCTACAGGTGATTTAAGATCCTGGACAGACAAACGAACAGCCATGGTAGCGTATTATATATAAAGATAAATATTTATGTGCGTGCAAACCACCATTTATCCCAAAAACACCAGTGACTACTATATATAAGAATACAAATATTTACATTAAACCCTCCCTTGCCCTAAACAATAAACCAAAGCACACAACACAAATACTAACATGGATTGGATAAAAACAACGATTGAAATGTGGTGAACAATGAGTCCCAAAATAAAGTCCAGCCGTATTGAAACTGACTGTTCTGTTATTGTGCTTCCTCCCGACAACAAAACAACCTCACCGTGAAAAGTCCTGTCAATGGTTGGAATGAATTCGAACCCCAGGGTTTCTCAGCTCTGGCTGTCGTGATGTAGGATGGGATGTTGAAAAAAGCAGGCAGTGGAATAAGGCAATAAATAACAGTGATGAGTTTGTAGATGGATGGTTAAATTGTCTTCTTTTCTTCTCTCTCTCTATCTCCTTGCCGCTCATCTCTCCTTCTTGACATTCGATCTTTTTTAAAATGTAAAATGTCCCAGATGTATCTGGTGTGTAAGCAGGCTGCGGTCTCTCTCCATCATCCTTCCCTCTGCACTTACGGGACAAAATTTACTGGTGCACACACATACCGGACAGTAAAGGGACGATGAAAACAAAATGCGCTCAGTACATAGAACATACTATTGTTATGTAGCCCTGCTACAAACTATGGGGCCTGAGTCAAGTTAATTCAAACTTAAGGCAAAAGAACTGGTCACTAACCACCTGCCAAGTTGTTTGCCTGCCTGTGGTAAAGTCATCCCTGATACAATACAATACAATTTTTATTTATAGAGCACAATTTAAAAACAACCGAGGTTGACCAAAGTGCTTTACAACACTATTAATAAATACACAGTAAAACAGACACAAATTATAAAACATGATATCACACAAGCTGTAAACACAGGCGAAGTTCCTAAGGCCAAAAACACAGAACAATAGTTCAAGAGATGTTGAACGCCAAGGAAAATAGATACGTTTAAAGAGTGGACTTAAAAACAGACAAGGTTGGAGCAGTTCTGATGTGAAACGGGAGATCGTTCCATAACTTTGGACCAACAACAGAAAAGGCACGGTCACCTCTGGTTTTTAGTCTTGACCTAGGCACTTGCAACAAATTAAAATTAATAGATCTGAGTGATCTTGGTGGAATGTAAGGCTGTAACAAATCAGTTAAGTACTGTGGGGCCAGACTATGTAAAGATTTAAAAATAAACATTAGGATTTTGTAATCAATTCTATATTGATTATATATATGATCACAGGAATCATGGGAAAAAGTGGTCCTTTCATCGGATTGGCTGGCCGAGCAACGTTTCAGCCGTGGAATGGCCAAATGGGGAGGCAGCTTGATGGATGAGGTCTCCAGGACTCTAAAAATATCCAAATCTTATTATGTGATATCATCTACTGTTAAATTCTGCTCCCTACTTCTAACATTTTTATTATTATGCTGTATTAAGGATTTGTTCTGTTCTGTGTATTGTGTTGTATTGACCCCCTTCTTTTGACACCCACTGCACGCCCAACCTACCTGGAAAGGGGGTCTTTCTTTGAACTGCCTTTCCCAAGGTTTCCTCCATTTTTTCCTTGTCTTCTTAGAGAGTCAAGGCTGGGGGGCTATCAAGAGGCAGGGCCTGTTAAAGCCCATTGCGGCACTTCCTGTGTGATTTTGGGCTATACAAAAATAAACTGTATTGTATTGTATTGTATTTGGACACCCGTGAACTAAGGGGTCTGAGTCACGTCAGTTAAAACTAAGGAAAAACATGTTAATCAGGGGCGAAAATGGCTCACTAATGAAGAAGATGGTTAGAATGAAAACCTGCAGCCACTGCTGCCCTCCAGTACCGGAGTTGGACACCCGTGCTTTAGTTGTTTCTTTTTCCTTAATGGGCAGCCGAACAATAAGGAGACACAAAACATAATAAGTTGTTTTGGCTGCCTATGGTAAAGTCTTCCCTGATGAGGATGACAGGAATCATGGGAAAAAGGGGTCCTTTCATCGGATTGGCTGGCCCAGCACTGTTTCAGCTGTGGAATGGCCAAATGGGGGAGGCAGCTTGATGGATGAGGTCTCCAGGACTCTAAAAATATCCAAATCTTATTATGTGATATCATCTACTGTTAAATTCTGCTCCGTACTTCTAAAATGTTTATTTTTATGCTGTATTAAGGATTTGTTCTGTTGTATATATTGTATTGTATTGACCCCCTTCTTTTGACACCCACTGCCCGCCCAACCTACCTGGAAAGGGGGTCTCTCTTTGAACTGCCTTTCCCAAGGTTTCTTCCATTTTCCCTACAAGGTTTTTTTAGGAGTTTTTTCTTGTCTTCTTAGAGAGTCAAGGCTGGGGGGCTGTCAAGAGGCAGGGCCTGTTAAAGCCCACTGCGACACTTCCTGTGTGATTTTGGGTGATACAAAAATAAACTGTATTGTATTGTGTATTGTATTGTAATAATAAATAATAAAGAAAGGTGAAGGTCTCAGTTACACTGGTCTGCTCAGGTCACCAAAACATCTTGACGGTGGTCTTAGGAAAAAAAACAGAAAATCAACAGTCTACTGTGAAGGAACGAGAGCAGCCACAAGTCATGATATTCAATAACGGCTTTAATTAACAGCAAGAACTGGCTTCTCAATAAGAGATTGGTTGTAGTGAATCTGGCTGGAGTTTGAAATCACAGTTTATCTTCTCATCTGTCAACATGTTTCAAGTCTCATTTTTGTTTGGCTGCTATTTAATGAAGAAAGGAATCAATTCAGAGGACTGAATCGTTAAAAACAGGGCTATTAAAATGAATGGAAAAGCAGTTAATTAGCAGTGAAAACTGCTCGCTGATTAGGAAAAGGGTTAGAATGAAAACCTGCAGCCAGGCCCGGAGGCAGCCCTCCAGGTCTGAGTCCGGAGTTCGACAGCCCTGAACTCACTAATTAAGAAGACGGGTCTGAGTCACGCCAGTTTAAAGCGAAGGCAAAACACGTTAAACAGCGGTGAAAATGGCTCACTAATTAAGAAGATGGTTAGAATGAAAACCTGCAGCTGCTGCGGCCATCCAGGCCCGGAGTTCGACACCCTTCCCTTAAATTAAAGTCTGCAATGTGCACTTGAATTTTAAACTGTGGTGCAGAGGAGGAACATCAAGGAAAAAAAGGGGGTCTTTGTCCCAAACAGGATGGAGGGCACTGTAATAAATGGAGTCCTGTGAATGAAGACGTGTTTTCGGCCATTTGTTTTTATTTTTTTGTGATGTTCTTTCCTTGCCCTTTTCCATTCGTGGCCCTCCAATGCTCTTCTCGCATTAAACCCATCAATCTATCCTCAAAACTCATACCACACAGTCCTGAAAAAAAAAAATATGCAGCAGCCGTCAGCCTCGGAGCAAATCCCCAAGCATATTTAAAGCTCAGGCTTTACCAAGTCTATTTATGTAACTTCATGCTTTATTAAGTCTTCAAATGGCCAACGCGTAAAGGGCTGCTTTTTATTCCTCCACTTTACAGTGGCTCTTAAATTAAAGCACAAGGAACTTCATTAGGTGCGCCAAACAATTTTGTGCAATGCCGCTGGCTTTATAGGAGTGAGCTGGCCATTAGAGGCCTCCAGGCGCTCCTAACAAAAGGAGGATTAGCAGAGGAGGGAAGAGCGAGAGAGCAAGCGCCATTAAAAAAGATGGCAGAGAGTACCTCATCAGTGCCGATTCCATTATCTGACAGACGGCTGACCCAATCCCCCATGCCGCTGAGGTCGGTGGTCTTGGGAAGACAGACCCTTTCATGAACTTCACGGCTTTCCCCCGTTCCCCCCCTCCCCTCTTTAATTAGAACAGCTCACCACAGATGGGCAGGAGAGATGAAGGGTACAATAGGAGGTTGGAAGGACGGTCCTAATCTTATCAGATCTCCGTAGCACAAACTGCAATACAACGTCCTGCCTCTTCCCAACTCATTTGTCAGGGAATAAATAGCCAATTGACTTGCGGAAAGTGATAAGACTCCTCTTATCTGAAGTGATAGGCTTGTTCATTCTCCTGCACTTCCTCCTTCTCCACCATTCTATACAGAATGTCCGTGCGTGAATCGGCTGTGGATCATATATACAGTACATTTACACCCCGCTTTATTTTGTTTTTTAGGGGCTTGGGTGGGTGTCACAAGAAATATGACAGTCCAAAGTTAATAGCTCCCAACACGCTCAGTATCAATGTGAAGATCTTAAAGCTAGTCAAATAAATCAGCCGAAGCTAGCTTACTGGCAATTAGTCATGCTGTCAACTGGAAATAAGATCTGGATTACAAAGAAGTAAACAAAAGAATACAAATGCTGCATTTGAATAGCGGCGAGCAACGGCACTCGGGCTGGAATTGACAGGATTTTTTTTTTTTCCGAGGAAGCAGCACAGACAAGTTTTAATTAAGCCGGGTACCCAACAATTTCATGAGCGTTCCCCGCGTTTCATTACTCTGATCAATCTGCACGCCGGCGCGCACGGCCTAGCGAGGGCACGGCCTCCTCCGATCAAAAAGAAGCTCACGGGAACCTGCGGCTTTGACAGGAACAAACGAGTAACTCACACTGAGACACACGGCACAAAAATAAATAAATACATTCAAAACATACACACCCGGGCAGGGGTTTGCCAGGCTTTGGATCTCTCTCCATGTGTACAATTCATTTACTGGTTTCGCTAAATGCATATTGATTTATAATTGATATTTTCATCAGCCAAAAGCACGGAGGCTGAAGAAGTACACATGTGGAAGGAGCAGAGGTCACTGATTTGAATGGAGGAACATTCACTTCATTGACAAACATAACCGTCTCTGTTTATTTGTGCGCTTTCTTTCTTTCTTTCTTTCTTTCTTTCTGTCTCTTTGCCTTTCTATCTCTTTGCAGCATCATCAAATCAAACACTTCCCAAAGTGTTTTTCTGGTGAACCTCATGAAATCTTTGATATTCTCATTAGCAAAAGTATGAAGAACTTAAGTCAACACAGAATATAATAAATACTGTAAGTGGAATCAGGTAAAATTAAAGTAACATAAAAAGAGGTGCAGCTCACATTTATCCACCACCGGTATGGCCACAATCTGAAAGGGCGGAGCCTGTGAGACAGAGAGAAAGAGACTGAGAGAGAGAGAGAGACAGACACTGTCAAAAGGGGTGGAGCATGAGAGACAGAGAGAGACGCTTTCAGAAGGGGTGGAGCATGAGAGACAGAGAGAGACGCTTTCAGAAGGGGTGGAGCCAGGGGTACAGAGAGAGTTTGAGAGAAAGGGACAGAGAGAGAGAAAGAGAGAGAGAGAGAGAGTGAGAGAGACAGTCTCTGTCAAAAGGGACAGAGCATGGGGTACAGAGAGAGTTTGAGAGAGAGAGAGAGACAGATAGACACTGTCAAAAGGGGTGGAGCATGAGAGAAAGAGAGACAGACGCTGTCAAAAGGGGCAGAGCATGGGAGAGAGAGAGAGAGAGAGAGAATGAGAGAGACAGTGTCAGAAGGGGTGAAGCCTAGGGTACAGAGAGAGTTTGAGAGAGAGAGAGAGAGAGAGAGAGAGAGAGACAGTCAAAAGTGGTGGAGCATGGGAGAGAGAAAGTCCATTTTAAAATATAATCCACAACGCAATAAAGTGTGCAGAAAGGGGGGTCTGAAAACTTTCGAAATCCACTGTAAATATAGCAAGTGCATATGAAGATTTGTTAATTGCTATTTATATTGTCCTTGTCATGGTAGCAGAGTGGTTATTATCACTACTCTTGTGTTATGGATGTGGATGTTGTCCATGTGGAGTTTATATGTTCTCTCTATACAGTATTTGCATAGTTTCTTCTCCAGGTACAGTAATCCCTCACTATATCACGCTTCGCCTTTCGTGGCTTCACTCTATCGCAGATTTTATATGTAAGTATATCTAAATATATAACGCAGATTTTTCTCTGCTTTGCGGGTTTCTGCACACAATGGGTCTTTTTACTTCTGGTACCTGCTTCCTCAGTTGGTTTGCCCAGTTGATTTCATACAAGGGACTCTACTGGCGGATGGCCGAGAAGCTACCCAATTAGAGCACACAGTTAAGCTCCTGTGAGCTGATTGGCTCAGCGACGGACTGCCAAATTCGATTGCGCTGTGTTAACCAGGAAGTCTCGTCTCGCTCATTCAGCATCAACATGTTTCGCTGTGTAAAGAGTTAACTTTTGTGCTCTTTTGTGTTTATCTTTGTGTGTAGTCAAGCCCTTCATTATGGCTCCAAAACGATCTGCTCCTGATACAGCTTCAGGAGCCGTGCCCGAGCGCCAACGGAATATGCTAACGATTGTCGAAAAGGTAAAAGTTTTGGATATGCTGAAGGAAGGGAACAGCTACACCGCTGTAGGACGCCATTACGGCATCAATGAGTCCACGATTCTTTTTATTTAAAAAGGAGGAAAACAATATAAGATCTACGACCACAGTGTCCTTTAACCAGGGCGCAAAATGAGTTGTAAGTGGACGTAATAAGGCGGTAGTCCGGGTGGAATCTGCTTTAGGTAATTGGATTGAAAACTGCCGGAAGAAGAACAATGGCGGTGCTACAGTCGCATGAAGAGGCTCCTTTAGAAGAGCTGTAACGCTCTCCTTTGTTGAGCAGTAAAATTAAACTCATTGTTATCAGACAAGTCGTCGTGTCATTGTTGGTGAGTAACCATAATTCATTTTCTACTTACAGTACTTAGTACATGTACGTACGTTTAGTGTCACTGTACACACATTTACTGTATACAATTTTTCCTGCATTGTACGTATTTATTGCTGGTGGCCTGTCTATCGTAATGGCTGTAACATATGTGATATTGGAGATGCTCGATATCTTTAAAATAATATTTAGGTTTTATTGTACTGTATATAAACAGTGTGTTTACATAAAGAATTACAACGAATCTTACCTAATATCTAAGAATACAAAGGGTTTATGCTGTATAACTCTGTGGGAAATGTTTATAAGAGTGTGGGAGAGTTTATAAAGGCTTAAAATATATAAAAATAACTATATGAACTTATGGTTTTTACTTCGCGGATTTTCACCTTTCACGGGGGGTTCTGGAATGCAACCCCTGTGATCGAGGAGGGATTACTGTACTACAGTTTTGCCCACATATCCACATGGGACTTTAAATGCTCATTCTGAAATGGTCCATTGTGATTGTGGGTGTGTGTGTGTGATGGCACTTCATCCTGATTTGGCTACTGATGTTGCCAGGTCTGAGGGACCAACGGGCATCCCTTCTGGGATGGGTCCTGCTCCCATGCCTGGCCAGAAGGCCACGAGTAAAGAAGGGCAACTGGGGAGCGGAGACATTCCCTGCCATGCCAGGATGTGGGCACAAGAAGATGCTGCAGCAGCAGCTGCACCGGGGTTGGCATCCCAGCAACCCCTGAAGAACACATCAACTGGGCTGGTGGGACACGGACACCAGGGCAGTGGGTGAGTGCCTACTATGGGCAGAGTGTTTCTCAGTACACCAGGTGGCAGTATTCTGTCTTTAGAGTCCTAGTATGGGAACTCGCAGGGCAGCATGGGAGTTGAGGTCCCATGAGTCTGCCCTGCCAGGTTTTGTGGGGGCTGCCAGGGAGAGCTGAGGATTTAAAAGCGAGCCCTCCTCTTAACTCGGGGAAGTTAAGTTTCAGTCAAGAGTTGGATTCGGACGTGGGCGAGGGAGTCGAACAGAGACTGTTTGTAAGAAGGTATTTGTGCCATTACACTTCTTTGATTGCACTTGGAGTGTGGTGTGTGTAGTTATGTCTGGGGTATGAGGGGCTGCAACGCCCCCTAGAGGCCACACAGGATAGTCCCAGCTCCCTGTTACCCTAAACTGAATTAAGCAGGTTTGAGAATGTCATTCTTACACTTCACCTTTCAGCTGCATTGTGCCCAGTTCTGTGAGGAGATGACCACTAAAAAGCCCATCACTATTTACTCCTTGGCCATGCCAGATGTGCCAATTTTTTTTTTTTTAATCTTGGAGCACCTGCCCCCTTTAAAGCTTGCCAAGCGTGTTTACTGCACAGCTCTGGCTCCTGCTGACAGAATTGCATTTCTGGGAGGCAGCAGATCCACAAGGTAGAAAATTGCCATTGGCACCCATCACAAATGGTTCATCTGGCATTGCAGCTTTGGATGAATAGAGAGTAATGAACAAAGAGGAGGGGGACAGGGGGGCGTGATGCCCGTCTGGAAGGTATCACACCGGCACCGTGTTTTTTTGGTTGGGCGTGCGCCAGGTATGTCAGCTTTTGACGGCAAAACTGAAAATGTCACCTGCACTGCCTGATGGGACTGTTTCTGAGTTACGACGCATCAGCTCACTGCATCCAACATCTGAAACTGGGGTGGGCTGCAGGACACCCCAAGATTTCATGAGCCCCATTAGAGAAGTGCTGGCTCTCTCAACAGCCAAACGGAGCCTGCTTGTTGCTTTTTGTTTCTCTTATAAAGTGCACGAGCAAAGTATTTTAGCAGCCCGACGTCTTCTTAAGAGGCAACGCAATCCCATTTGTGCTAAATCCGGGGGGACATGTCGAACGGAGCCAAAAGCAGCTGCACCTCATTAGCGGGCTCACTATATCTGCTTAAATTTCTGTTACGAATATGAAAGGTCACCTCTCCATTTATTAATAACAAACAGCACTTCTCTTGCCTGCAGTGCCGCTAACCGTTCTTGTATACAAATTCATCCTCTGCTTATTTTCATTTGTTTGCTTTTCCTTTTTGACTTATTGGGAAAAATAAAAACAAGCACTGGGGAAAAACAAAACAAAATGATAGTCGAAATACAGCGGCTTAAAGAATCCTCAGTGACAGAACACGACGGACATGACCGTTTAGAGCAGTGGGTGCCCAACTCCGGTGCTGGAGGGCCGCACTGGCTGCAGGTTTTCATTCTAACCCTTTTCTTAACTGGCGACCTGTTTTTGCTGCTAATTAACTCCTTTTACATTCCTCTGAATTGACTTGTTTTTTAAGGTTCGTTCCTCTGAATCGCTTCATTTCTTTCCTTAAACGGCAGCCAAACAGAAATGAAATGTGAAGCGAGTGAGCTGACAGGAGACCAACAAAGTCGGGGCCTCAAACTCCAATCAGTTGCTTAATGAGGCGCCGAGTTTTGTCGTTCATTGAACCCATTCTTCAATTCCATGGCTTGTTGCTGCTCTCATTGTGCAATAACAGACATGTCCGAGATTGTGGATTTCCTCTTTTCTAAGGACCCGTTTATACTTCACGCTCAGAACACGTACGCGCCCGCATCATGGTTGCCACGTGTTCTCAGCGTTCATTTGAGCAGGTCCTCAGAAATGGACGTGGCGCGTGCGCGAATTGCAGTACCAGCAAAAAGTTTTATATTCAAGCGTCGCATATTCCCGATCGTAATGACACGATACATTTTAAAAGTCTCAAATACCATCTTCTGTGCTGTCTTTTTTTCTAGGGCTTCCATCCAGTCCTGATAGCAGCGGACCGCCAGCTATAGATCGCCACATCAAGTACATTAAATGTCTGATATTCCAACTCTCTGCACATTTAGAATCCTTAGATTTATACTTGATATCACTTTCATGATGAAATGCATTAAAGTATGTATGTTACATGTTACAGATAAATCGGTAATTTCGTTTAAATAATGAATACTGTTAATAATTACACATGGGGGTGACACGGTGGCGGAGCATAGCGCTGCTGTCTCGCAGGGAGTCACGTCGCTGATATTCCCTGCCTGCAGTTTTCATGTTTTCCTGCTGGGCTTCCACACTGTGCTCCGGTTTCCTGCCGAAGATATGCAGATTTGGTGACACTAAAATGACAGATAGATAGATAGATAGATAGATAGATAGATAGATAGATAGATAGATAGATAGATAGATAGATTAGATAGATAGATAGATAGATAGATAGATACTTTATTAATCCCAAGGGGAAATTCCAGCGTGTATGCGTGTGTTTGTATTCACCTTGCGATGAGCTGATGCCTCGTCCAGGGATTGTTTCTGCCTCGTGCCCAATGCTAGCTGAAATGGACAAATCACTGGAGTGATGGATTTAATCATTAAACATCCTTTTTCAGAGATATTGCGGTAAGATGTTGGAATTTAATGGCTGTTACAGGCAATTCACAACACAGCGAAGCCAAACCTGTTCTCACCGTGATAATATCTCGCACTGCCACCTGGTGGATTTCTCCAGATTTAAACAGTACAACGCTTGCGTAGCATGCGTCGCATCACGTGAAGTATAACCCCGGCCTAAGAGCACTGGTCAAATGTTTTGTGGACCTGAGCAGATCAGCACTCCTGAGACCTTCATCTTTCTTTATTTTCTAATATTGTGTGATGGTCACAGTTTGCTTGTCATGTTTTGGCTCATTTTTTATCTCCTTATTGTTCGGCTGCTGATTAAAGGGTCCGAGTCTTCAAGAGCAAGTCAAATAAAATTAATTCAAGAGACGGAAAAGTAGGTCACTAATTAAGAAAAGGGTTAGAATGAAAACCTGCAGCCACTTATGCCCTCCAAGACCAGAGTTGGGGACCCCTGGTTTGGATGGATTGTAGACGTTCAAATGCTGGTGTCTTGTGGCTCCAGGGATGTGGGTGACCATGTCCTGTCTGTCTTGCGACAACTTTAAGTTGATTTGTAGCTTTCATTGGCACTTAGGTCTTTTAGGGGGCCTCCTTTTAGTGTGGGACCATAAGCAGCTGCTTACCTTGCTTATTTAAACTGTGGGTTTTTACACTTGTTACTCTGGTTTACTGCGGACCCTAAACTGGGCTATTAGGAGTGACCACTGGTGTGTCCCTTCCTCTTCCTGTTGCTGAAGTATCTGGAGTGACTTCATTAGGCCCGTGTCTTCAAACGTCCAGACTATAAAAAAGTGAGAATGTAGCTGATGGAAATAAACTGCCTGATGTGTCCGACGACACAGAGATTCAAGGAAGTGTATTCACCTTTCATCTTGAAGACCAGACAGTACATCTCAATTTAGTTGATGTTCAGAGGACCCTACGTAGAGTCAAAAGGCCATAGGTCCTGATAACACCACCGGGTTGTGTGCTGACCAACTAGCTCATGTAGCCCGAGACATCTTGAACACCTCTCAATGCCAGGCTGCCGTTCCATCATGTTTCAAAGTCACCTCTATTGTACCACCACCAAAGAAGTCCACTTTCCTGTGCCACAACCGTGGCACTCGCTAACATTATGATGAAGTGCTTTGAGATACCGGTTGAGGTCTCATAACAATCATACTCTCCCCCATGCTGGATCCCCTTAAGTCTGGTTAACATCCTAATTGTGACTCCATGGACACCACACTCCTTCTAAGCTTGGAACACCTGGAGGGTCCAGACACGTAGGTGCGGATGCAATTCTTAGAATTCAGCTCCGCATTCAAAACAGATATCAGTCAGCACCTCAGAGACACGCTTTGCTCTCCTGGGCCTGGAAACCGCATTAGACTTCCTGACAGACACATTGAGAGAAAAACGTCGACTACCATCCACTTGAGCACTGGTGCCCACTAGGACAGGGAGACCGTATGTTATAGAGCACTAGCTCCCACTACAGACATCTTCTTCTTCTTCTTCTTTCGGATGCTCCTGTTAGGGGTCATCACAGCGGATCATCTTCTTCCATATCCTCCTGTCCTCTCCATCTTGCTCTGTCACACCCATCACCTGCATGTCCTCTCTCATCACATCCATAAACCTTCTCTTAGGCTCTTTCTCTCTTCCCTGGCAGCTCTATCCTTAGCACCCTTCTATCATTATACCCAACATCTCTCCTCTGCACATGTCCAGACTAACGCAATCTCACCTCTCTGACTTTGTCTCCCAACCCTCCAACTTGAGCTGACCCTCTAATGTCCTCATTTCTAATCCTGTCCATCCTCGTCACACCCAATGCCAATCTTAACATCTTTAACTCTGTCACCTCCAGCTCTGTCTCCTGCTTTCTGGTCAGTGCCACCGTCTCCAGCCCATATAACATAGCTGGTCTCACTACCGTCCTGTAGACCTTCCCTTTCACTCTTGCTGATACCCTGCCTGCACTCTCTTTTTCACTTCTCTTCCACAATCCCCATTACTCTGTACTGTTTATCCCAAGTATTTAAACTCTTCCACCTTCACCAACTCTACTCCGTGCATCCTCACCATTCCTCTGACCTCCCTCTCATTTTCACACATGTATTCTGTTTTGTTCCTACTGACCTTCATTCCTCTCCTCTCTAGAGCAGATCTCCACCTCTCCAGGGTCTCCTCAACCTGCTCCCTACTATCACTACAGATCACAACGTCATCAGCAAACATCACAGTCCACGGGGACTCCTGTCTAATCTCGTCTGTCAACCTGTCCATCACCACTGCAAATAAGAAAGGGCTCAGAGCCGATCCCTGATGTAATCCCAGCTTCGTCACTCCTACCACAGACCACACCACGGTCACACTTCCCTGTTACATATCCTGTAGCACTCTGCCATACTTCCTCATACAATACCAAAACTCCTCTCGAGGCACCCTGTCATAAGCTTTCTCCAGGTCCACAAAGATGCAATGCAACTCCTTCTGACCTTCTCTACTTCTCCATCAACATGCTCAGATCAAACATCTCATCTGTGGTGCTCTTTCCTGGCATGAAACCATCCTGCTGCTCACTAATTATCACCTCACTTCTTAACCTCGCTACCACTACAGACCACCTAACCTAAAAACACCCCTTTACATTGTAGAAATTCAAATGACGTATACGGAGAACACTCTACATGAACAGAGGGAGAACACGCAAAGGTGACACCTGCAGCAACCTGCCTGGAACGTGAATTGGAATGAGGAGGTGACACCTTTTCAGTCTCGGGGTTTGAACCTCCACACACCAACATGGCAGCATGGAGACTCAAGAGGCTGAGGGTCTCAGAAGCCCACGTAACACAGCTTTACTGGTGTAAAAACAGAGAGCGATGTACCTTTCTTTTAATTTTTTTGCTTGCAGTCAATCCTGACTTTTGAAAGTCCTCGCTGCTCTCAGATGGCTGCCATTTCTTATCTTGTGTCCAGCACGGAGATGACTGGGAGCAAATCTCCGACCCCATACATGGAATTTCTATTTGAAGCCAGGTAGGGGATGCTTCAGTTCGGCAGACAGACGTCCAAGGTTTCTTTTCATTTCGGAATCACACCTACAGCACAGCCAAATGAAGAAAAGCCAGCTGGAGACCACCGGCTCTGCCCATCAAGCGGGATGACTGCGATGATTGGCGTGCTGAAAGTTAGTGGACCTTAAAATTAGTCCTCATCACAGTCAAACCAGGTCCATGCCAATCGCTTCTTCTGGAAGCTGGAATTAAATCTCGCCATTACAACTGCAACAGACTGTGAATGCCAAGGACAATTATCGCAACTTTGATAAAAGTGGCAAAGTATGCAATTATTTGTTTGTAGCCAAGATTTAAAAAGTTAAAAGCCCCTTTTAGTTGTTTAGTGGGCTTTAGGGGTTTTCTCCAACACTACAATGACATGCAATGTTAAATTAGCCTCTGGTGTGTTTGTGTTCACGCTGTGATGGGCTGGCAGCCTGTCCCTGCCTTGTGCCTGATGCTTGCTGGGATAGGCTCCAGCTTTCCCATGATCCTTTGCTGATGGATCATCAATGAAGGAATAGGCAGCACAGTGCTATCCAATAGCTCCAGGAGACTGGATTTGAACCCTTGACTTTGTTAATCGCTGAGGGGAAATTGCCTTTTCACATGACCTTTGACACAGCACAGGGTCAGCCTTTGTAAAGCACCCCTAAGGTCACTTTTTAGGTTAACGGCCCTAACCCTAACCCTTCTGACAATAATTGGGTTGTGAACCGGCAAACTTCCAGATACCAGCAGAGATCCTTAGCCTCAGAGCCACCAGTGCGGTCTGCACCAAGATCATCTGCACCCGACAGCGGAGCCAGTTAGGTTAACAGGCCTGTGGCATGTAGACTGGCACCCTCTGGTCTTGCTTTTGATACTAACTGGACAGTAATAAGAATGAGAGGTGAACCTGTCACATTGAGCGGTCAGCAAGGGGGCAGCAAGTAGACGTGCCACCTGTGTGATGTTCCCTGGCCAAGCAGTGTGACCCAAACCTACACAGACATTGAACTGAAACTGTGAGGCTGCCATACTGGAGCAGAAATGAGCACACAGCAGTGGAGCAGGCTTAGTCCATCTAAAGGGGTCTTGTGTGGCATCACCCTGGTGGTCTTGGCATGCAAATGAGAAATAGAAGGAAAGAAAGAAAGAGTGTTTGACTTCTGAATTGAACTATTGTACATTATCATAAGTAGTCAGTCATCGTCCAACCAGCTATATCCTAACACAGGGTCATGGGGGTCTGCTGAAGCCAATCCCAGCCAGCACAGGGCAGGAACAAATCCATGGACAGGGCACCAACCCATCCCAGGGCACACATATACCCACACACCAAGCACACACTAGGACAATTTAGGATCGCCAATCCACATAACCTGCATGTCTTTGGATTGTGGGAGGTAACCCAGACAGACACGGGGAGAACATCCAAACTCCACGCAGGGAGGAGCCGGGAAGCGAACCCAAGGTCTCCTTACTGCGAGGCGGCAGCGCTACCACTGTGCCACCGTGCCACCCTTATCATAAGTAAAAGAAACAAAAAAAAAAAAACCACAACTCACCCCAAAAAGAAAACTTGTTTCAAGTAAGTAAAATCAACTCATTCTCCTCAAGTTTACAATTTGCCTCACTTTTTTTCACAAAATAATTTACATTTGTTGATTTTATATTATAAGTACACTCCGGCTTTCCCAAGTCCCTGATCGTGATCTCCTTATCAGGTCACACTGCCTATTGGACTTGACTTTTCTCTTTTCTCAACATATAAACAGCCAGCTTGGCCAATCCAGTGAGGCTGCCATTCATTCCTGATTAGTCTGATTTCCGGAAACACCATAAATAAATACAAAATCATTAAAAGACAGGTAAAGAATACTAAAAACAGAGCTAAGAACACTTAAAAGAGGTCAAAATCTAAGACAGGAAAGAAAACAGTGGAAGATGGTCTCTCTGTCTCTCTACAGAACGGACATTTGTCTGTGACTGTAGGATCAGTCAGTGAGACATAGGAATTAAGAAAGAAAGAAAGAAAGAAAAAAAGAAAGATATTGTATTGTCATTGATACTGAACATGTATGCAAAATTTGAAGAAACTAGCTTCGCCAAAAGTGGGTTTTAAATCATTTGCAAGATTTGACCCAGAAAAACAAACAGACAGAGGAGTAAAGTTAAATAATAAAATCATTTAAAAATAGAATTTAGAAGAAAGAAAGAAAGAAGTTGTGGTAGATTGGGGCGCTCTCGCTCCCTTGAACTCCTGTCCACGACTCCAAACACCAGGTAAAAGTCCTCAAATTGACTTTATTAAATCGCCACAGTGTACAAAACACCCTCTCCTCCACTATACTCATTAACCAAACACAAATAACTAACAATAAACCGATCCTCCACTCCCAGACGCGTTGCCACCCTTCCACCCAGCTCAGCGCCATCTGGGAGCTCCCACAGTCCTTTTATATCTCCTGACCCGGAAGTGTTCCTAATCCCCAGTCCATGTGACTCTCAATCACTTCCAGGTCAGGTACAAGTTCTTTTCTTCACCCCGGAAGCACGTCATTCCTCTTGTCCACGTGTGCTTCCGGGGCGTAGGGAAAATAGCCATTATTCCTCCCTGCAGCATCCCCTAGTGGCCCCCACGGCATCCAGCAGGGTTGTGTATAAAAACTACCATGTCCGTGATGCCCTGCTGGTCTTCTGGGGGCCTCCATACTGCAAGGAGGGCTCCACCTGGCGGTTTGGGGGTATTGGCCGGTAAAAAAGGGCCGGCCATTCACCACAAAGTCCACAGAAGTCTAAAGCCTCCCGCTCCTGCACTCCTGCTGCTTTTTGCCACTTTATGGGCAATCACTGTGTAAACCACAAGTGCTAACTGACGTGCAACGTGTGAATTTTCTGCCCTCCCCTGGGATTCTGTATGCCAGGGCCTGACTGACTTTATGGCACTTCACACGCCACTGTCTCTGCAGGTCTGATGTTTCACGTGCGCCTAAAAGCTGATTTAGAGATGTCGCACTACGTCGGACAACATGAATTTATTTGACAAAGTGAAAGACTGCAGACTGCACCCGGATATCCAGCAGCCAAGATTGCCAAGACTCCATTTTGCCAGCTCTTTCTTTATTTTTTTCATTGTCCCCCATACTGCCATTAAAGCTGACGTCACACGACACGACTTCTAGTCAGAGGGGATGTCAAACTTGATGACTGGGCTTATTGATCTCACTAATGGAGGATGCCCGATTACACAACTAGCCTCTTATGTCAAATTAGATGTCGGAATAACAATTTTCCATTTCTGAAGTATGGTGAGCTCACCCATTTTTTCTGCAAGCCAGTAAGGTGCTGCCTGGCAGAGCCGGTACCCGTTTGAAGACTTTACAGGTACGATAAGTTCAGCCTTTTTTTTCCATTCTGTTGTGGTACATAAAACCTGAGACATCAGACAGACGACCTTCTCTTCTGTTTTTGAGGTCCAAAACTCCTGCTCCTGTTCCTTACTGTTCTTCTTTGCGTTCTACATGTTGCACCACCGGCCGAGTACTTATATGTTGTCAGCTCTCACACACACAGAGCCCACCCGACCGGTTTAAGACAAAATCAAACCAGAATGGTGACTGCCTCCGACTTGCTGAGGTTAAAATGAAGTCTGTGAGAGAAGATGGATGTGAAGGCCGTGTAATGCGGCATGGCCTTTGGAGCTCAATGCCTCCTCTACCACACAAATGTCATCCACGGCTGTGTTGGTGGTACATACAGCGCCCTCTAGAGGCTACTTTTGAAAACTACAGCCCTGCTTACAGGTATGATCCCAGCATACTGGTGCCTAATGGATTTGGCATCTTGGGTTCATGTGTCGGCTTTGTCTGGGCGGCTTTCCTGTCAGGACCTCTGGTTTTCTTCCCACATCCCCAAAGATGTAAGTGCTAAGTTAATTTGAGGTAGTGCGGTGTAGCGGTTAAGGCTTTGTTTCTGATAACTGTGTGACCCTGTGCAAGTCACCTCACATGCCTGTGCTCCTGCTGGAAAAACAAAAGGCTGTATGTCAAATGTTGTAAGTCACCTTGGAGAAACATGTCAGCCAAATAATAAGTAAATATTGGTGTGTGCATTTGTTGGCCCTACAAGAGACTGGCACCATGCCCTGGGTGGCTTCCTTCTGTCCACCCAGTGCTTCCAGGAGAGGCCCCGGCACTCTATGGCAGTGATTTGGATTCAGCGGGCCGGAGAGTGAGATGTTATATTAAGCCAGAGAGAAAAAGAAGCCCAAGTATTTGGGCAGGGCTGCCAGTGTGGGTGGTGAAGCTGCTACTGTTTGCCCATTTCAGGATGCTAAAATGACCTTACTTTTGAATTCATTATTACATCTTGCATAAATGTGGGTTGGCATCAGAGACATTTTCTCTTTTCTGTGGTGGTAAGCAGTAATGACACACGCACAAGACTCTGAGTTGGATTAAGTGGGTTTATGTTTTATTTATTATTCCAATGGAGTTCTCTATTTGAATGCGTTCTTGTTTGCCAGGGTGCCGGAGACAGACGACGTGTTGCATGTTGGTCGGACGTGCAGAACTGAGAAATTCAATGTGCTCCGACCACGTGACTGCAACTTTTTGCCTACAAGAAATGTGGTGGCATTGTGTCAGGCTGCTTGGCGCTACCACACCGTGGCTCAGGTGGTCTAAACTTGAATTGCAGCCCACTCACTGCCTGGGTGATGTCTGCATGTTCGCCTTGTGTCTGTGTCCCTCATCCTAATGAAGGGTAACTCAGTGAATGAGTGTGCCCTGCAGGGGGCTTTTCCAGTCTTGTGCCTGATATTCCAAGGATAAGGCTGGCATCCCATACCCATCGAAATGTAAACACTGGCATTTGAGGACAAATGGAGGGGTGAATGAATTACCGGGGTCTTTGGAAGTTAACATTTGTCATAGATGGCATAGGCTGGCTGGCATCCCAGCTGGGCCTGACATGCCACTTTACATGCCGCTGTCTCTGCATGTCTGATGCCCCACATGCATTCAAAAGAAGATTTAGAGATGCTGTACTATGGCGGACAATTTCATGTAAAATTGAAAACCACATGTTGTACCAGTAAGGTTGCCAAGACTCCATTTTGCCACCTCAGAATGTCCCAGCTTTCCCAGTTGGAAGTCCATTATAAGGAAAGGGCGGAGGGAGACTGGCTGCCAGGGCCATGTATGGGTGGTAATATCCCTCTTGTATGGCCACCCTGTATGGCAGGGCAGCATGGGAGTTGTAGTGTTAGTGGGCAGCCTTGTTGTACTGGAAGGGAGGCTATCCAGTCACTGTCACTGTCACTCTGACTCCGAAGTGCATTCTGGGTAGCACCAGAAGTACACCTGGGTCCGGCATAAAGGAGGCTGATTTAGGTGACTTGGAGTCGGGTGTGGAGGATGGACAAGACTCAACTAAGAGGAGTGGAGAAAGAAGAGAAAAAAATATACAGGAAAAACTCAATCATCCGTCACTCGAGTCACCATCGGGGGCCAAAGGAAAAATAAAATGGGCACGTCAACCCCTACCTATTACTGTACTACTACTGCACGAGCAACAGTAAACAACAGAAAGCGTGGTGCCCACAAAATGGAAACCACTAACGGTAATGTTATTCTGTATTAATGTTAATGTTCTTCTGTACTGTCATTTTCTTTTGAAATTCTGTTATATTATGTTTTGTTAATATATTGTGATGCGCTGTGCATTGCTGTGTGAGTGCTGGGACTCTGTGGAGGTCTTCTGTGCCTCTTAGGAGATGAGTGGCAGGAGACATTAGGAGAGAAAGGAAGGTGCGGCCGAAGGAAGTTGGAAGTAGGGAGTCAGGAGACGGTAACGAGAAAGACAGAACGTGAGTGGCCGGAGATAAACGCACTGGTAGGGCGAGCTTTCTTTTATTTTTTAGGAGGTGTAACCCAGATAACGGCATCTTAAAAAAGGGCACCTTTTGTCACAAAACAAAGACTCCATTGCCTCTGAGTTGTGTTTGCTTATTACGCTGGCTGTTATAATAATAAATGAATGAATTATCTTTTATTACTACTACATTTTGTTAATATAGTTTTGCTTTGTAAAGAAATATGACTAAATGCTAAAGTAATTTACAGTATATTATTTATAAAGTAGCTGTTCTGTCATCCGTCTTTTCTCCAGACCCCTGCTGGATAATCGAGGTTTTAATGTGTTGTGGTTGTAAATGTGGTGAAGAAACCAGTTTAAATGTACTTCTTTAATCTCCTTAGCCTCAGACTCGAGCGCCACTCGGGCTGTAAAAACAAAACTAAACGCATTAGTCCCGAGTGTCACTCAGTCAACGGTATTGACGCATCTCACGTAAAACCTGAGGACCACTCAGGCTGTAAAACTGCCAACAGTGTTACTGCTGAGTGTTACCTAGGCAACAGTGCGGGCGTGTCATGTGTAAGCATCTAGCCCAAGCGTTACCTAGGCAACGGTGCAGGCGTGTCATGTGTAAGCATCTAGCCCAAGCGTTACCCAGGCAACAGTGCAGGCGTGTCATATGTAAGCATCTAGCCCTAGTGTTACCTAGGCAATGGTACAGGCGTGTTATGTGTAAGCGTCTAGCCCTAGTGTTACCTAGGCAATGGTACAGGCGTGTCATGTGTAAGCGTCAGGCACAAGCGTTACCCAGGCAACAGAGCAGGCGTGTTATGTGTAAGCATCTAGCCCAAGTGTTACCTAGGCAACGGTGCAGGCATGTCATGTGTAAGCATCTAGCCCTAGTGTTACCTAGGCAATGGTACAGGCGTGTTATGTGTAAGCATCAGGCCCAAGTTTTACCCAGGCAACAGAGCAGGCGTGTTATGTGTAAGCATCAGGCCCAAGTGTTACGCGAGCAACGGTGTAGATGTGTCTTCTCCTTTCCACATGATGAGATGCCACTCAGCAGTGACGATGACGAGGTCCATCTGTCTTCAGGCAGCGAAACCTAACTGAAAGTGATTCTGAGGAATCCAAAAGTGACGCTCACGTGACTCGCACATGTGCTGTTCATATTATTGTTATTATTTATCATTTTTTGTATCGTTATTATACTTTCAACACTTCTGACTTTATACTTTTAGCATTCTGTAGAAAGATGAGATTTAATAACAATGTAATTTTTCAAGCCAAAAAATGCAAAGCTTTTCATTTTTTTTTTTTTTAAGAAAAAATGAAACGCTAAGGAGATTAAAATAAAAACGGTCATTTTTGAACCCGGGCACTTGTCTGTGCAATTGTGTCTAGGGTTTGGGGTGCTGTTACACCCCCACATTATTATGTTCACTGATAATGAGGCCCACTCTATGAGACGCTACATCTTAGCCAGGGTTGGCCTGTGGGTTGCCACCACAGGGGAGCAAGTTCTTACCGTATTTAACATGAGTGGGTTGTGGTGGGACTCCACGAGTTGAATAAGCAACACTGACATTGTCCTCAATCCAATCTCCAGTGATTCTCCAACGGTGACCCTACCCACACGCCATGACGATCGTCTGTGAATCTCCACGAGAGACCCAATTGTGATGATCATCAAGGACAGTTAACTCATCTAAGAAGTGCAGGATTTGGTTGCGACCAAGAAAAGTTTAAGAAAACAATTAGAAAACATGTCTCGCTTTTTTCGGCTTCCATAAAAGCAGACAGCTTCTTATTTCAGCGCTGCGGTCCACGAGTTACAAAAAGTAGAAGGCACTGAATTTTAAAATGCTCAACTTTTTGACTTTTCGGCATTAAAAATGCTACGCGCAGCACATTAGACATGGTGGTTTAATACAAGCAGAACATGTCTGGACTTGGAGATCAGAGTTGTAGTCCCAAGCTGGGAATTTGTAAGCCTCGCTATAAGTCTTAAATGAGCGGTCTGGGGCAGGGTAGCCACCTGTTGGGGTCAGAGGTTAAATCAAATTCAGTATTTTAAAAAAGAAAAGGAATTACCATACGGAACTGTGGATCAATGTCAATCTAAAGCTAGAAAGACGACACACAATCCCAGCAGTGCAGGCTCAATGGAAATACTGACGCCGAAAACTGATGGGATGGCGCCTGCAAGGAACAGAGGAAGATGAAACAAGCTGGGGTGGGACAAGACCCGGTGGATGTATGGAGGGGCACAACTTGGGGGGAGACGAAGAGCGCGAGACGCCAGGCTTATGGGATTATTCAACGTTCATAAAACTAGACTCCTATTTTCAAAATCGGCTGCTTTAGCGCACACCTCTGACATTCTAAACGCGAGCCAGCAGTGCGGCATGCTCGTATAACTCTGAAACTGCTTATGAAACCAGACATGAGCCAGAGTGACTCGTTCAGTCTTTCAGCAGTGAAAGACGTGTCAAGGAGGAGGTCAAGTGTATCCGGAATAGCAGAGGCCATAAAGTTGCATCTTTCTGAAGTTTCCACATGTGAGGAAGTGCATGACCTGCCAGCAGTAACAGGGACTACTAAGGAACTGCTGAGGGGTTTGGAAATTGTAGAGGGAGAGTGTGATGCCCCGCAGCTGGCATCGATTGTCACAAACTGAGACAGACTGGGCAATGAGGGCACGTAATACAGCAACGGGAGGTGCAAAGCGTGCAGTGCTTTTTTTATTTTCAACAATACCGTGTCCCAATCAAAAGTGCAGGGCAGTTTCTTCTAGACGTAAATGAATAAATAGTCCATAGTGTTTGTGGTGGAGGTTAAAAGCACAAAAATGATTAATAAATACAGTAATACAACAGAAAAAATAATTAAAATCTCTACCATGATCTGTTCATTAGAAATGATACAAGCTTCAGTGCTTCTTTCTAACATCGATGGTCACTCTGCTCGCCCCTTTCAGCTTTTCTCAGTCAAGCACAGTCAACCCTCATGTCCGGCTTGATTTCCCGTTACCATCCAATGGTCTTCAGTAGTAAACCCCACAATCCCTGCTCCTTTATCCCATCACCCTCAGCGGGAGGCGACTCAGAGTTCCTGGTCGTTCCTGCTCCTGCAGCATTAACCCCACCTGCTCACTCCTCTCTGGGCCGCATCCCGACTGTTTGTCTTCCCACAGCTGCGCCAGCTCCGCCACAATCCAGCCTCCCTTTTCTTTCATTTAACCTCCAAACTTCTCCATTGGTTTCTTTTTTCACTTATCGATCTCTCTGTCTCCTTTGTCCTCCTCAGTCTGTCTTATACTTTAGTGGGAGCAGCTGCCTAATTTCACACGCCACAGCGCTAATGAGGAAATCACCAGAACTGCACACATTGGCATATGAATAAAGGCTCTGCCAAATCCCTCATCAACACCCTGGGGCCGCCTGTCTACACTACCACATGCGCCTATGCCTGCCCAGAGCGTCAGGTCAGGTCAGGTCGGGGGGCATGCACTGGTACAGCGTGTTGCCACACCCACCACATAATTAAACAGCTCAGGATCCTAGTTGGCAACCCCCCCGACAGACACACTGTCCCATCCCACCCTCTGGAAATGACCCTCAATCTGCCGCAGCCAGGTGTTATGTGAGCGACCCCTTGGCCTGGTCCAGCCATTCATGGCCTCCAACAATGAAGAACTTACGAGCTGGATCACCCTTGGGTAATCACGCCACATGGCCGTAGTGCCATAACTGACAATCCCTTACAATGCAGGTAATGTGTCTCATTCGGGACTCTTTGAGCAACACAAAGTCAAACCAGTGACACCCAAGGATTATCTGAAGAGACACAACACTAAAGGAGTCCAGTCTTCATCTCAGGTCACTGGATAGTGTCCATGTCTCGCAACCATATAACAAGACAGGAAGCACCAGGACTCTAAAGACATGGACTTTCATCCCTTTGCTGAGAAATCAGGAGCGCCACACACCCCTTTATCAGCGACCTCATGAACCCCCATTTGATGCAATTGCTCACGGAGTCCCAAATGAGCCACATTACCTGCATTGTGAGGGAGCGTCAGTTACGGCACTACGGCCATGTGGCGCGATTACCCGAGGGCGATCCGGCTCGCAGGACCCGAGTGGCTGGACCAGGTTAAAGGGATACCCACAAAATACCTGTCTGCAGGAGATAGATGGTCACTTCTGGAGGGCGGGACTGGACCGCGTCTCTGCCTCGGGGGGTTGCCAGCTGGGTTTTGTCGTGTGTTGGGTGTGGCAACACTCTCTATCAGTGGACACTTCCCAACTTGGCCTGACCTGAGTCAGTCGGTCACCTAGAGTCACTTACTTTGGCAAGTGATTGAAAGAACTAGATTATGATTAGAGAGAGAGAGAGAGAGAAGTTAGGAGCAGGCACCGATACAGCGCACTGCCACACCCACCACACAACAAACCAAATCAGGATTCCAGATTAGGACCTGAGTGCCAGCCATGCAACGGGTAAGCAATAGAAATGAGTTTCCTTTACAGGGTGTCTGGGCTTAGCTTTATAGACAGAGTGAGGAGCACAGACATTTAGGAGGAGATCGAAGTATAGCCATTGTTCCTCGGCGTCAAAAGGATGCAGTTGAGGTGGTTCAGGAATCAAACTGGCATATAAGTCATCACCACCCCGGCTGTTTCTCGGGCACGACTAACCAAGAGGAAACCTCATAATGGACTTGGCACATGCTGGAAAGATGACCAGGGAATGCCCCAGTTGGAGGAGGTGGCGTGGAAAAGGGACTTGTGGGCATCTTTTATTACCTGTGACCCAGGTAAGTGACACAAAATGAAGGGATGGATATTTTCCATACCCTTTTCAATATAAAATAAATCTCTCTATTATAAAAAAAAATTTTGGGAAGGAGACTAGGGAGACGAGACGTGATCTTCTCGCAAGACAATTTGACGACCCGCGAGACAGGGCAGTGAGACAACATTTCAAACAAGTTCACAGACATCAAACCTAGCAGTTGTTGGAATGCTTTTGGCAGACATGCTTCATGTGCTCCCAGCTCTTAAAACAATGACAAGCAGAACATGCAGCTTGCCAGCAGCAGAAAGCCTGAATTCGTAACGTGAGTGGCAGAGACACAACGTGGCACAAGGATAGCTGCAGTACAGGTTTTTAAACGATCAATGCACAGCGCAACAAGCAGAACACGCAGCTCACCAGCAGCAGCAACAAACCAGCAGATGATCCAACCGCATCTCCTTACTGTGCGTTCAGCCCTCCCATTCACAACGTGAGCGGCAAAGACACAGAGTGGCACAAGGACAGCTGCAGTGCAGGCTTTTAAATGATCAACGCACAGCACGACAAGCAGAACATGCAGCTCTCCAGCAGCAGCAGCAGCAGCAGCAAGCCAGCAGATGATCCGATCGCATCTCTTTAGCATGCGTTCAGCCAAACTCACACCCCCTTCACAATGCGAGCGGCAGAGACACAAAGTGGCACAAGGACAGCTGCAGTACAGGCTCTTAAATGATCAACGCACAGCACGACAAGCAGAACACGCAGCTCGCCAGCAGCAGCAAGCCAGCAGATGAACGACTGCTTCTCCTTAAGCACTTTGAGCTACTTTTTGTATGAAAATGTGCTATATAAATAAATGTTGTTGTCCTTAGCATGCGTTCAGCCAAACTCACCCCCCCCCCTCCTTCACAATTTGAGCGGCAGAGACACGAAATGGCACAAGGACAGCTGCAGTACAGACTTTTAAACGATCAATGCGCAGCGCAACAAGCAGAACATGCAGCTCACCAGCAGCAGCAACAAGCCAACAGATGATCCAACCGCATCTGCTTACTGTGCGTTCAGCCCTCCCATTCACAATGTGAGTGGCAAAGACATGAAGTAGCCCAAGGACAGCTGCAGTACAGGCTTTTAAATGATCAATGCACAGCACGACAAGCAGAACACGCAGCTCGCCAGCAGCCACAGCAGCAGCAGCAAGCCAGTAGATGATCCGACCGCATCTCTTTAGCATGCATTCAGCCAAACTCACCCCCCCTTAACAATGCGAGCGGCAGAGACACAAAGTGGCACAAGGACAGCTGCAGTAAAGGCTCTTAAATGATCAACGCACAGCACGACAAGCAGAACACGCAGCTCGCCAGCAGCAGCAAGCCAGCAGATGAACGAATGCTTCTCCTTAAGCACTTTGAGCTACTTTTTGTATGAAAATGTGCTATATAAATAAATGTTGTTGTCCTTAGCATGCGTTCAGCCAATCTCACCCCTCACAATTTGAGCGGCAGAGACACAGAGTGGCACAAGGACAGCTGCAGTACAGGCTTTTAAACGATCAATGCGCAGTGCAACAAGCAGAACACGCAGCTCACCAGCAGCAGCAACAAGCCAACAGATGATCCAACCGCATCTCCTTACTGTGCGTTCAGCCCTCCCATTCACAATGTGAGTGGCAAAGACACAGAGTGGCACAAGTACAGCTGCAGTACAGGCTTTTAAATGGTCAACGCACAGCACGACAAGCAGAACACGCAGCTCTCCAGCAGCAGCAGCAGCAGCAGCAGCAGCAAGCCAGCAGATGATCCGACCGCATCTCTTTAGCATGCGTTCGGCCCCCCCTCTTCACAATGCAAGCAGCATTATACATCCTGCGAGGAAGAGATTTAATAAAGGACAACTATTGTTTTTACAAAAGTATTACAGTAAAAGTGAAAATAATGCATATGTAACAATTCCCATGAAAATAACATTCTCTTTAAATTGTATTGGGTGGGTGGGTGAGTGAGGTGGGGGCCGAGCCCCCTAGTCTTCCTTAATAATGTCTCCTTTGCATTTACAATTTTAAAGCCTTTGTTCAACTTCTGATGGCTGACTGACCCTTTATTTTTAAAATGTTTTAATGTTAACTGTCGGGGCCTCTCCAATACTTTCTTCTTTTAAGGGTTGTCTTCATGGTTGGGGAAAAATATTATTGTTACACAAGATACGATTTGTTAGAGGTAATAAAATAAAGAAAAAAGAAAAAAAAAAGGAAAAACAATTCAATACGGCAGCGCAGTTCCTGCAATTTCTACAAGGCAAAAGCCGAAACCTTTTAATACCTTGCCAGTTGTGACCTGTGCCCTGGAAAACTCACATTAAATCTCGATTCTGCTGAAATGTAACTCCTTCCTATTACCTGTCAAGTCCCATCAAGACGGCTCTTAAGTGTTCCTGGAGTGCATTTGACCTTGAACTCAGGGGGGCCACGACCTCCGATGTCACAAGCATACATTAAATTCCCCTCTCTGGGACCTCCGGTTTCTTTACTCTGCTGCAAAATGTGTCTTTTTTATTTTTAAACCGCTGCAGCCTTCATGCTACCATATTTGCTATTCCAAGTTTAATAAAACCTAGCAAAAGAGCCGGGGGTCTTTAAAAAGGCTGATAAGGATGTCTAAGGACACAGAGGGCTCTTCTAGCCACAGAGAACTTCTCTGCCAGTGTCCGTGTCAACCTGAAATCGAGTGTCCTGGAGATTGACAGCAGATTACCACGGAGCAGCTTGTTTTGCCATCATTTTAATAGAATCCTGATAACATGGCAAAGCCAGGGGTCTGCCATTTAATGGAATGTGATGCAAGCTCAATAAGGTTACGTTCTCTTGCTTCTTGTTGATTATCTATTAGGAGGATATGCGTTTCAGCGGCCGTTCGTTGAGACATTCTGCACATTTTGATTTTAGGATATCGAATTCCTTGGAAGCCTTGATTCTCATTGATAAGACACTCTCTGCTAATGAGGGGGTGCCCATTTGGGACGGGCCATTGGGTGGGTGGTCATGGCTCGCATTGACGGTCGCAGTGAGCCCCTTGACACAATATTAGATTATACACAGTGGTGCAACACTTGGAGACCACCGCAATGGAGTCCAGCGCTTGTGGGTCAGTGACTGGAGGCGTCCTGCAGAGTCACAAAGTACTCAGACCCCTTCGTCTTTACATTGCAACCTTGTACTAAAATCATTTAAACTCATTTTTTCCCCTCATTACGTAACACTCAGTACCCGAGAATGACAAAGCAGTAACAGGAATTTTTGCACATCTATATATATATATATATTGTAAGACGTTAGGGGTCACTGTTGCCCTTTTAAACCCCACAGACAGATGCTCAGGACACAGGATAAAAGCACTAAGAAGTATTTTAATACTTTTTCTTCGTATTAATAGTCTCCAAAGCACCACAGCCACCAATAAACAGGCAAGTAATCACTAAGCACAATAATAAACACAAATCTTACTCCTCCACACTTCCCAGCAAGCTCTGCCCTACACCCACAGATTCCAGTTCCCAGCAGTCCTTTATATAGTTCTTGACCCGGAAGTGATTCTGTTCTTCCTCCCACATGACTTGCCGGCACTTCCGAGTCAGCTGGAGAATTAAAGTTCTGTAATCAGCCCGGAAGTACTTTGAAGCTTCCATCCTCGTGACTACCTAGCACTTCCGGGCTATAGGGAAAGCATTAATCCCCAGGTCCTTGAACAGCTCCCCCTGGCGGCACCCAACAAGGCTGAGAAATACTGAACTCCAACTCCCAGGATGCCCTGCAGGAATCCAGGGCACTGCTAGACTCCAGGGAAGCTGCCATTTAGCGTCATGGGGGAGACAGTGTCCATAAGTAGCTACCTTTCCCTATCCTTTCATTCTCGGGGTGTTCCGGCCGTCCATCACAATATACATAAAACCCGTCTGTCTGTCTGTCCTCTTTCCATAAGTGAACTACTTATCGGATTTAATTTACTTAAAAATTTACTTGAACATTTCAGTTGATTTTGAGACTTCTCTCATCGCATCGCATCGCACTAAGAATCATAGTTCGCTTGCTGGAGCGATATATTTGCGCTAATCTGAGAAAGGGGCTGCGGGCCGAGGAGAAGGGGAGGTGTGATGTCTGGAGTGGGGGGCCGGGCAGGGCCCTCCTCACTCACGCACCAGCCTCCATTTGAGTCGCCACGTGTTAGAGTGTACCTTGCCTCTGCTTAGCTTGCAGTACCGGTCTGCCCAGCAGACATTATCATCTAGAGATTGTTAAGGAGTAACGTTTGTTGTTTTTGAGAGAGAGATCAGAGCTACGTGTGTTTTAGAGGGTAGCTGCTCATTGGCAGAGATAACACGGCCACGTGCTCTTCTCCCCACTTGAGGCCTGCTCTCCCATCAGACCTGAACACGATCAGATACAGTGCTAGCGTTGGACGCTGGAGGGTACCGACTTTCTGCTTGGCCAGAGATACCTTGCCAATTTTTTACATTTTTGGCAAAGAGATCACAGTTACATTAGAACATTAGAACACTCTAGATGAGAACAGGCCATTCAGCCCAACAAAGCTCGCCAGTCCTATCCACTTATTTCTTCCAAAAAAACATCAAGTCAAGTTTTGAAAGTCCCTAACGTCTTAATGTCTACCACACTACTTGGTAGCTTATTCTAAGTGTCTGTGCTTCTTTGTGTAAAGAAAAACTTCCTAATGTTTGTGTGCGGAATTTACCCTTAACAAGTTTCCAGCTGCGCCCCAGTGTTCTTGAACTCATTTTAAAGTCACCGTCTCGATCCACTGGACTAATTCCCTTCATAATTTTAAACACTTCAATCATGTCACCTCTTAATCTTCTTTTGCTTAAACTGTAAAGGCTCAGCTCTTTTAATCTTTCCTCATAACTCAACCCCTGTAGTCCTGGAATCAGCCTTGTTGCTCTTCTCTGGACCTTCTCTAGTGCTGCTATGTCCTTTTTGTAGCCTGGAGACCAAAACTGCCCCCAGTACTCCAGATGAGGCCTCACCAGTGTGTTACAAAGCTTGAGCAGAACCTCCTGTGACTTGTACTCCACACATCAAGGCGCTATATAACCTGACATTCTGTTAGCCTTCTTAATGGCTTCTGAACACTGTCGGGAAGTCGATAGCTTAGAGTCCACTATGACTCCTAAATCCTTCTCATAAGGTGGACTCTCAATTTTCCGACTGCCCATTGTGTATTCAAACCTCACATTTTTACTTCCTATGTGTAATTCTTAACATTTACTGACATTAAATTTCATCTGCCACAAATCTACCCAAGCCTGTCTGCTATCCAACTCCTTCTGTAATGATATAAAGGATTCCAAATTATCTGCTAATCCACCTATCTTGGTATCATCTGCAAACTTAACCAGCTTGTTACTTATATTCCTATCTAAATCATTAATATATATTAAAAATAGCACGGCCTCAGCACTGACCCCTGCTGGACGCCATTCTTAACATCGGCCAATTCTGATTGGACTCCTCACCCCATCACCTCCTTCTTCCTGTGTCTGAGCCAATTCTGCCCCCATTTACACACCACACTTTGAACTCCCGCTTCTTTCTTGATGCCCAACCTCTCATGTGGCACCTTATCAAATGCTTTCTGAAAGTCCAGATAAATAATATCATAAGCTCCTCTCTGATTGTATCCTTTTGTTGCCACCTCATAGAATTCCAGCATATTACTAAAACACGACCTCCCTCTTCTGAACCCATGCTGACTGTTCCTAATAACTCCTGTCCTTGCCATGTGTTTCTCAATCTTATCCTTAATAATTCCTTCCATTAATTTTCCTGTGATGCATGTTAAGCTTACTGGCCTATAGTTGCTTGGATCTGCCCTGTCACCCTTTTTATATAATGGGATGATATTTTCCATTTTCCAGTCCTTCGGAATCTCTCCAGTGCTCAGTGACTTCCTAAAAATATGTGTCATGGGTTTATATCTGTACTCACTAGCCTCCTTAAAAACTCGAGGGCAAGTATTATCTGGTCCTGGTGATTTGTTTGATTTCATTTTATTTAATCAGAGCAGCTCTTCTTCCTCTACAATTTCCAAATCCCTCAGTACCTCCTTAGTAGTCCCTGTTACCACTCTGAGGTTATCCACTTGCTCACTTGTAAAGACCTCAGAAAAATGTCAGTTTAGGGCATCTGCTATTTCATTGTCTGTATCTTTTAATTCCCCTTTACTATTTCTCTATTTCGGATGCACTTCACCTCCTCTTTGACTTTTCTTTTGCTACTAAAATACTGAAAGAATCTCTTGGGGTCTTCTTTTGCTTTATCTGCTACTAGCCAACCCGCGGCGTACCATATACCGCATAATCAGTCCAGTTTTTTAATGATTATTCAGCACAGGGAGAAAATTAACATTTGAAAAATCGGTAATGTAATAAATCAGCAAGAAAAGCAACATTATAACAATGCACGGAACGAACCAACACACAATCGCCCGTGACTGAAAACTGGCGGACTGCCATCACTCATGTGCCCACCTCCAACTTGTCGCTCGAGTCGTTGTCGTCTCTGCACAGTCCAGATGCACATGTGACTCACGTCGACTTTCCGTGTTCCTGCAGGAGCATCTAAGAAGACGCACTTTTGTTGCGTTTATGTGAATTGCTGTATGTAGTGTGTAAAACAGATTGCTATGGTGCATGCGGTTGTGCGTCGTAACCGAAAACTCGGTTTTTAAAGACTGCTTACTTCATTGTGTTTTAACCTCAGTTGTAAAGGATTGTTTTAAGGATCCCATGGGATACCCCTCGCAAACCGTTTTACACGCTGCATATGGCGACTCACCTCCTTCCTGCGTGCGCCATAGGTGTCATAGGATTTTTAAGCACAGGGAGAAAATTAACATTTGAAAAATCTGTAATGTAATAAATCAGCAAGAAAAGCAACATTGTAACAATGCACGGAACGAACCAACACACAATCGTCCGTGACTGAAAACCTGCGGACCGCCATCGCGCCTTCTCCTGCCAGACGGAGGGATGGGGGTGGACGGCGCTGAGGCGCGGAGAGGAGAGGAGAAGGACATCCATTCCGCTCCCTCCGTCATGCTAGTGTGCTGATTTCTCATTCAGTATACACTGCCAGCTCATGTGCCCACCTCCAACTCGTCACTTGAGTCGTTGTCGTCTTTGCACAGTCCAGATGCACCTGTGACTGACGTAGACGTTTCATTGCTCTGTGCGGTTTTGGCTGCTTTTCTATATATAATCCAACAAGACACCCGACCACGGTAGTAGCCGTGTTCCTGCAGGAGCATCTAAGAAGACGCATGTTTGTCGCAGATGTGAATTGCTGTATGTAGCGTGTAAAACAGTTATATGGTGCACGCGGTCGTGCGTCGTAACCGAAAACTCGGTTTTTAAAGACTGCTTACTTCATTGTGTTTTAACCTCAGTTGTAAAGGATTGTTTTAAGGATCCCATGGGATACCCCTCGCAAACCGTTTTACACGCCGCATATGGCGATTCACCTCCTTCCTGCGTGCGCCATAGGTGTCTTACTTGTCGGTGGCTTAGTGAATCCACGCCCCTTCCGGCGTGCTTTCCATGGGTGTCTTGCCTTAGTGAATTATATATATAGATATTCCTCTCCAACTGCCTTTTAGCCTCCCTGATATGGTTGCCCTCATGTTCTCATACGCGCTACGATTCACTTTGCAGTCATTAGTCTTATATGCCTTATACAGCCGTTTTTTCTTTTGCAACTTCTTTTTTAAATCTTTATTACTCCACCGTGGAGTTTTTTTTTAATTTCCTATTAATTCCAAATTTAGGTCTGTATCTGTCCTGCATTACATGTAAAACATTTTTAAACCTCTTCCACTGCTCCTCGACTGTGTCCACATTTAAAAGCTTATCCCAGTCTATCCTACTTAGACTTTGTCGCATCTGCTCAAAATTAGCCCTACCAAAGTCTTTGCATCCGCACTCTTACAAAATACTGAGAATTGTATTATATTATGGTCACGTGACCCTAGTGGTCCAATCACCTCCACACCCTCAATTCTATCCTGATTATTACAAAATACTAAATCCAGACAGGCTTCACCCTGTGTTGGTGCTTTAACATGCTGTGTTAACAAACAGTCGCTGATTACTTCTAAAAACTCCTCCATCTTCTTCTATAATACGCTACCGTGGCTGTTTGTTTGTCTGTCCAGGATTTGAAATCACCTGTAGCTCGCAAACCATTTCACCTATTGATTTGAAACATGGTACACATATACTACGTGACGTCTACTATCCACTTTTGGGGTGATGATTTTTGTTACTCTTTTTATTTTTATTTTATTTTATTGTAGAATCAACTCTCGGCAGTGCACAGCAGGGTGGCCGTGCGGTGCATGCATATTGGCACCGTTCTCATTTCCTACCACTTTCGCTAATCATTCTTGAGGCAGATTGAAAACTTAAGTGCCAGCTTAAGTGAAAAATGAAAGAAAACATACTAAGCAATTGCAACACAAAAACTAACTTAATCAGTTTTAACGCGAAAAGATGAAGACAAAAGAAGAGAAGCAGTGGGCCGCTAAGGTGGAGAAAAGAAGAGCTGCTCAGGAAGCAGCAAGCGCATCAACCTCTGAGTAAATGAATGCTAAACATACAGAGGAAGAGGATGAAAATCAGGAATAGTCAAGTCAAGTGTATTCACTGCAAGTTATCATGCAGTCCGCCATTACTGGTACAGTGGAACCTCGGGTCACGAACATCTCTGGTACAAATCAGGTTATGACCAAAATGTTCGCCAAACTTTTGCATGTGTTCACAACCACACACTTGGGTGACGAACAAGCCAGTTTCCTTTCCAGTTCATCAGTGCTGATGATTTCCGTACGTGTTCAGTCTCTCCCTGTACTGTACATTGTTCTTGGTGCATCACGCAGAGGGACTCTCCCTCAAAACTGTAACATCCTCTCAACCCAGCTTCCTCCCTTGGTATAGCGGGTCCACAGCTCCCATCAAAAAAGGCCTTTTTTACAGTAATAAATAGTCACCGCACTCGCGGCTTAGTGAGGGGGCGTGTGGCCGAGGAGTTTCTGATGTGGGTGTTTCTCAACTAAGTGCACAGGAAAAAAGCGGTCCGTATCCAGAATTGCCATGACTACCACGTCCTCTTCATAAATAGAAGCACGAGTCTGCTAAAGGGAAAAAGAAGAGAACAGGAAAGAACGGGAAGTTGCAGGAGAAGACAGGAAGCAGGAGGAGAAAGCCGGTGCAGGAGAGAGAGAGAGAGAGTGAGTGAGCAAGCGAGTGAGCGCAAGAGAGAAAGTGGGAGAGAGAGAGGGAGAGAGAGCGAGCGAGTGAGCAAGCGAGTGAGCGCAGGAGAGAGAGTGGGAGAGAGACAGGGAGCGAGCGAGAGAGAGAGAGAGTAAGAGAGGGAGCGAGAGAGAGAGAGCAATAGAGAGAGCGAGAGAGAGAGAGAGTGAGCGAGAGAGAGAGAGAGAGAGAGAGTGAGAGAGAGAGAGCGAGAGAGAGAGAGAGAGAGAGAGAGAGAGTGTGAGAGAGAGAGAGAGCGAGCGAGTGAGCAAGCAAGTGAGCGCAAGAGAGAAAGTGGGAGAGAGAGAGGGAGCGAGAGCGAGCAAGCGAGTGAGAGAGAGAGAGTAAGAGAGGGAGCGAGAGAGAGAGAGCAATAGAGAGAGCGAGAGAGAGAGAGAGTGAGCGAGTGAGAGAGAGAGAGAGAGTGAGCAAGAGAGAGAGCGCAAGAGAGAGAGTGGGAGAGAGAGAGGGAGCAAGAGAGAGAGCGGGAGAGAGAGTGTGAGAGAGAGAGAGAGAGCGAGCGAGTGAGCAAGCAAGTGAGCGCAAGAGAGAAAGTGGGAGAGAGAGAGGGAGCGAGAGTGAGCAAGCGAGAGAGAAAGAGAGAGAGAGCGATAGAGAGAGAGAGAGAGAGAGAGAGAGAGAGAGAGAGAGAGCGCAGGCTCGCGTGCAGCTGAGCAGGAAGCCTGGGTGTTTGTCTCAGTGTTATTCAATGTTTTTACATTTAGTTTAATATTACACTGTGCATTCTATGGTATAATTAACTATTTTTGTGCTTAGAAATCATTAAAGAAAATATATTTACATACAGTTTGTATGGTCTGGAATAGATTAATTATATTTACATACAATTCTATGGGGGAAATTACTTTGGGTCACGACCAAACGAGTTTTGGAACAAAGTACAGTCGTGAGCTGAAGTTCCACTGTATTTGGATAATTGAGTCCCCGATGACTAAAATATCTCCCTGTAAACTTGCCTCTTTGATATTACCAAAAAGATGTGTGTTGAAATTACTGTCTGAATTGGGTGGTCTATAACACACTCCTAAAATAAGACCTCTTTCCCTAATGTTTTCCAGGCGAAGCCAGATGTTCTCACTAAGGTGGGGCTCATCATCCAACTGAAGATGACTTACATTTAAACCCTGTTTGGCATAAACAGCAACCCCACCTCCTTTTCTGTTCTGTCTATCCTTCCTAAAAAATGTGTATCCCTCTATGTTACACTCATCCCCATGTTTGTTACTTAGCCAGGTTTCCGTTATTGCTATAATATCCTAATTATGCTCTGCACATTTGTGTCTGGGTCTCGCTCCTCTCTGCACACTCATGGGGGTCGCTACAGGATGATTCTGAAACACACTGCAGCTCTTGTCGGATACTCCTTCAATCTTGTCAAAGCAAAAATGGCTTAAGACATACGCACTGTCAGAGTGGGGCCAAAGTGAGACTAGCATGAATGATGGCAAATTAAATAACAGGCTGATTTAAACAGATAATGTAGCAAAGGAGGATTTTTTTTCTTTCTTCTGGAAATTACACTCTTTTTACGTACATCAGTAATGATTATACACTTAGCAGATCTGCGCTCTTATTTCTCCTATTCATTTTACTGAATTGGCTACACAGAACGAAGACAAGAATCTAATCAAAGCCGGGGATGAAGAGCTTATTAGCAATCCCGGGTTTAGAAATGTTTATATGATCCATTGGAACAGAATGTATAGGAGCGAAGATTTACAAACTCTAAGTATCGCTTTCATTTTCTAATCAGCTGTAAATTAGCAGCTCCTTCTTTTTTCAATGCTTTTTTTAATGAAACACTTGCAAAATCGGTCATATTTACTACATCTGTGAGCCTCCCTTACTGGAGAGCAAAAGGGGGACTCTTCATCTGATCACTTTAAAGATTCAAAGTTCTTACACGTTTGAGAGTTTTCACCAGGAATTTGAACCCTTCAACAGGTGCAGCAAATGACTGCAGACAAGAAATGAATAAGACAGACAGACAGATCGATAGAAGTGAAAGGCACTATATAATAGATAGATAGATAGATAGATAGATAGATAGATAGATAGATAGATAGATAGATAGATAGATAGATAGATAAGGACCTATATAATACGAAGATAGATAGATAGATAGATAGATAGATAGATAGATAGATAGATAGATAGATAGATAGATAGATAGATAATGAAAGGCCAGGTCCTCCCTGTGTGGAGTTTGCATGTTCTCCCTGTATCTGCGTGGGTTTCCTCCAGATGCTCCAGTTTCCTCCCACAGGCCAAAGACAAGCAGGTTAGGTGCATTGGCAATCCTAAATTGTCCCTAGTGTGTGCTTGGTGTGTGGGTGTGTGGGTGTGTGTGCCCGGCGGTGGGCTGGCATCCTGCTCGGGGTTTGTTTCCTGCCTTGCGCCCTGTGCTAGCTGGGATTGGCTCCAGCAGACTATCGTGACCCTGTGTTAAAATATAGCAGGTTGTATTATAGATAGATAGATAGATAGATAGATAGATAGATAGATAGATAGATAGATAGATAGATAGATAGATAGATGTGATTACCATTGCTTTTACAAATCCCATACCAAATGGCATATAACAGAGACATGAATTGCATGGTGCACTTTAAATGTCAATGCTGAGGTCTACATTGATTGCTTAGATTTCAACTCAACTTAAATGGGTCCCCTTTCTGACAGCATTACAGCCCAACTGGAAGACGCACGTAAGAAAATAAAACAAATGAAAAGGAAGATAACAAAATGAAGCTGAAGTCCAAAATGAGAACCAGGAATCAATGTTTAAAGAACAAAAGGGTAAAAAACAAAAGTTAATATGCAAGATGAGAGTCATTAAGGTTGTTTTTGTATTTTGTATACTATAAAGTGTGAAGTATAGACTTCAAGGTATTACAAAACAATAAGTTTACAATAAGTTTGAATACACATATATATATATATATATATATATATATATATATATATATATATATATATATATATTTATATATATATTTTTTTGTGGTGGTCGGCTGGGGGCTGTGCCCAGCTGCAGAGGGCAGCCACCTTGGTTGGTATGGGGGCCACAGGAATTGCGTATGGAGTCTCAACCCTATAGGGGCCTGTGGCCACTGCCAGGGGGCACCCGGACAAGTAAGGAGCCCTGGACACCCGGAGGTGCTGTCGGAAGGAATACCAGGGACACTGAAGTGCTTTTGGGTGGGATAAAAGGGGCCGCCTCCCTCCAGTCAGAGGACGAAGCTCGGAGGAGAGGAGTGGAGGCGGTGAAGGAAGGCGCATTGAAAGGCCCAGACTTGATGGTGATTGGTGCAGGGGCACTGTGTGCTGTGCAGGACTGTTTTGTGTAAATAGTGTAAATAAACGTGTGTGTTGGACTTATTGGTGTCTGCCTGTCTGTGTCCGGACAGTACTTCCACAATATATATTTATATTGTGACTCTTTTATTACATATCTCCTCTGTTCATCGTGCTAATTATCTAAAAATAGCGTGATATCAGACCCATTTTGTTAATACACAGTTGGAATGGCTGCAGTCCCTTCAGAAGTTCCAACTTTTTATACCTCATGGATTCCCATATCTCAGCCCAGGCACTCTGAACCACCAACCTCTTCATCCTTCAATCATTTTCCAGGCAGAGGGGCACCCCTTTATTGTTCACACAGAGGTTACGGGGGGGGGTTCCTCTTGTCCACGTGGCCTGACTTAACACAGTGCGCCATGTCAGTGCCACCTTTTAAAACTGAGCTCTGAGGCTCTCAATTTGAGCCAAACTTCATCCTAAGGGTTTTAGGTGAATTTTCCGCCAAGCGCATGTTTAGCAGCAAACAGAATTCACAACATGAAAAACTAGCCACACTCCTGTGCCAAGCTGGCATAAACTGCCACAACAGTGATATTACACTGTTAATTGATTCTTAGCAAGTTTCTTAGCGCAGTAATTGATGTGAACAAACAGTCTCCACAGATGTTTCCGATTTCTACAGCCATGCAAGGTAACAGATGCAAAAAAGAGTGAAACCATAGTGTGGAATTTAAAGCCCCCCAGGGAATGCCAGCGTGAGCCTTCTTTTCCCTAAGAGCTGAAACACAAAGCCATCATCACACTGCAGCCTTCAGGGGCAAGTTGTATTTAAATGAGTGAGAGACGACTCGGTAGGAGTCAATGCTGGTGTGTGTGTGTGTGTGTGTTCTGGAACTGGCACCCATGCAGGGTGGGCTTCCCAGCTTGTACTGCTAGGTCTCCTACAACCTTGCACTGGATATGCAAGTCAGATGAAGGAAGGATAGATAGATGAATGGATCCCTAGTTATTTAAATGTAGCGTGATGACAGACCCATTTTCTCTTTGGATAAACTCTATATTATATTTTATAAAATGGAGGCCACATTCAGAAGTAAGAATATTTGGTTAAAATTGTAAAATTCCTATTACAGGCATATACTTTAATACATTCTCTTGTATGTTAATAATAATAATAATAAGTGACATCACCCAAATGTAGAGATGGTACTTCATTATAACAAATAAGAAGAACATTCTGCCATGAAGAACTAACATCCAGACAGCCATTAAGAAGGTTAAGAGGATGATGTCACGCTATTGTCACACATGTGCGTCGAAGGACCACCTCACAGGCTCAGTCAAGGCGTGTAATAACTCTCCAAGATGTCAGGGGGTGCCGCTGCTAACGCCGTCATCTCCTGTCTTTCCCACAGTGGTGAGAAGCTGCCAGGTCAAGACACCCCTTTCAATCGAGCCACCATAAAATCCTGGGCATCCAGGAAGGGGGCGTTCATTACTGGGCAGAGCAACCCGCTGGACAAGCTCCACCACAGCGACTGCAGCCTTTGTGTGTTTTGAGACCCACTCTGATGGGGCGCACACTCACAAGCATGACTTTTGTCTGTTTCTGTTTATTTTGCTGTCTCTGGTCAATAAAAGGGACGAACAGGTTGATGCCCCAAAAATTTCCTCGCTGCATCCCGGGCCATCATTCCGGCATTCAGCCACACTATAAAGTACCCACAATCAATGTGTGTGGGACAAGTCACAGAAGGGTATTCCTAAAATACATTAAATAGCGAAAAGGATGTGGACACCCCTCCAAATTATTGAGTTCAGGTTGCCCACCGTTATCAAGTACATCAAATCATACACAGCACCATTGGCATACCAAAGAGCTAAGAGACTTCAAACATGACACTGGCATAGGATGCCACCTTTGCCTCACGTCAGTATGTGACATTTCTGCTCTACTAAGAATGAAAGTGCCATTAATGTGATGTGGAAGCATCAAGGAGTAGCAACGGTTTAGCCACGCAAGCTCACACAGCGGGTCAACCAAGTGCTAAAACCGCCCAAAGATGGTCTATCCTGAGAGGTGCCATTCACAACTGATTTCTAAACTGCCCCTTGAAAACAACATCAGCGCCAGAACTGTGGGTCAGGAACTTCATGAAATGGATTTCCTTGGCTGAGCCACTGCACACAAACCTAAGATCACTACGAACAATGGCAGGTGTCGACTGGGGTGGTGTGAAGCATCTCGCCATTGAAGAGTCAGGAGCAGTGTAAACGTGTTCTCTGCAGTCTGATGAATACATTTGGGTCTGGTAGATACCTTCTGGACTGCGTAGCGCCTCCTGTGAAGTTAAGTGTAGGAAGGATAACGGCAGGGTCTGGGTGAGGCCCCTTGGCTCCAGTGAAGGGTACTGTTAATGCTACAGCATACAAAGACATTTAAGACAACTGTGCCTTTCCAACTTTATGACAAAAGTTTGAAGAGGACACTTTTGTGTTCCAGCATGACTGTGATCCTGTGCAGAAAGCCAAGTCCATGCAGACATGGAGGAACTTAAGTGGCCTGCACAGAACCCTGATCTCAACCCCACTGAACATCTTTGGGATGAACTGGAATGACAACTGTGAGATGGATCTTCTCATCCAAAACCACTACCTAACCTCACAAATGCTCTTGTAGCTAAAGGGGCACATATTCCTGTGGACATTCTCTAAAATCATGGGGAAAGCCTTCCAAGGAGAGTGGAAACTCTTATGGTGGGGGGCAACTCCATATGAATGCCCATAGTTTTGGACAGGGATGTACAACAAGCTGATATAGGTTTGAGGGTCAGGTGTCTGTCCACAAGCCTTTGACCACAGAGTGTACAGAATGTAGCACACTTCTGAGGCCCCCTCTTGAGTGCTGTGTGCTGATATGACAAAAATAAGACATTTGTGACACTAGAAGAAGTCCAGAGGAGCGACTAGGCTGATTCAGGACTGACAGCTATGAGGGGAGACTGAAGGTGCTAAACCTTTTCACATAAACCACTAGGTGGAACACCCAGGCATCACAGCGGCCTACACGCCAATGAAATCGGTGGCAGCTCTGCAGACTCCGGGATGAGAAATGTAATGTGATCGCTGGGGCAACATGCAGACGTTCCTCACCAGCACCTATTCCAGCAGCAACCCAAGCTTTTTCTAGATGATCTCCCACCCAAGTACCAGCCTGGCCCAAACGTGCTTAGCTTCAGTTGAATGACCTGTTCTGAAGCACAGGAGGTATGAAGCCCCTTTAGCAGTGATTCCAGCCTTGAGTCATCTTGGTTTGACGTGACAAGCTTCACACACCAGGATTTGAGGATTTTCTGCTTTTCTTCTCTGCAGATCATCTCAAGTTCTGTCAGGGTGAATGGAGACCATTGGTGGATAGCTATCTTCAGGTCTCTCCAAAGATGTTCAGTTGGGTTCATGTGCAAGCTCTGGCTGGGCCATTAAAGATGATTAAAGTTGATCCTAAGTCTCTTCTGTGCTGTCCTTGCTTTATCCTGTTGGAAGGTGAACCTTTAGCCCAGTCTGGGGTCTTGAGTACTCAGGAGCAGGTTTTCATCAGAGACATCTCTGCCCTTTGCGCCATTCAGCTATCCCTTTAGTCTACCAGTCCTGCCACTGAAAAAAACTACACCAAGATGGAACCACCGCCACCCTACATCAATGGAATGTTATTGAACAGGTAACGAGAAGAGCCTGGTTTAATAAAGATGTGATGCTGAGAAGTGAGGGAAAACTGTTCAATCTTGGTTTTATCAGACCAGAAAACCTGCGTTCTGATAGTTGTTGGGGACCTTCTGACAAACTCCAAGTGGGCTTTCATGTGTCGTCTTTTCAGACACTAAAACTGAAGAGTTTCAGCCAATGAATTATTCAGCAAAAGTGTGTCAAGAAATGCGACAGGAGCTCCTTAATACCAACAGCAATACGCCTCAATGATGTCTCACTGGGACTGGGACCACCAAGTCAGGAGCTTTCTTTGTTAATTTGCTTCCTTTTTAGTCATTCTGTTGTGGTGGTGTTCAGACCACACTGTGTGTGTGTGTGCGGGTATAGTGATTAATTTAAAGAGCTGTGGTAAAGATAAAGCCATCTATCTATCTATCTATCTATCTATCTATCTATCTATCTATCCTGCCTACTATGCTAAAATTAATATCTATCTATCTATTATTATATATTGTCTTTCCTATCTATCTGTCTATCTATCATCCAGCCATAAAACCCAAATGGGTGGAGTGTTGTAGTGATGGCTGTTCTTCTGGAAGTCTCTTCAGTCTCCACACAGGTTCTCTGGAGCTCAGCCTGAGTGGCCATCATGTTTTTGGTTACCTCATTTTGCAAAGGCCCTTCTCCTCTGATTTTTCGGACAACCAGCTATAGAAAGACTCATGGTTGTTCAAAACCTCTACCCACCCTTTTAAGAAGTGATGTTTATGGGGGTTGTTCTGTGTATTACATAGTGCCTTTCATATCTATCTATCTATCTATCTATCTATCTATCTATCTATCTATCTATCTATCTATCTATCTATCTATCTATCTATCTATCTATCTATCTATCTATCTATCTATCTATCTATCTATCATCCTGCCATAAACCCCAGAAGGGTGGAATGTTGCGGTGATGGTTGTCCATCTGGAAGTCTCTTCTATCTCCACACAGGTTCTCTGGAGCTCAACCCAACTGATCATCAGGTTCTTGGTCACCTCTTTTACCAAAGTCCCTTCTCCCCTTCTTTTTCAGTTTGGCCGGACCACCAGCTCTAGGAAGAGTCATGGTTGTTCCAAACTTCTGCCCACCCTTTTAAGAATTGATGTTTGTGGGGGGTTGTTCTGTAATGGGGGTTTTCGTTTGGTGTATGATTTGGCTCTTTGTTGTTTCCCAGCATGCACCTAGCACTGTCCAGATAGGCTCAAGTGCCCTGTGAGAATGTATGCACTGGTATGTAAGTTTCATTAGAATAAACACAATTTTTTTCGGGGTGGGGGGTATGCGGGGGGGTCATGTGCTCAAATATTTTTACTCCCATTTTCCAGTTCCGAAGTCTGCACTGAAGGGCCACTCTATTGCAGCCTGAGAGCAAATCCTATTTTCATGGAATTTGCTGCATGTAATTCCGCCCTGCTCGAATAATTACTTCCAGCATAATATGTGAATTGAGTTGGCAGTTCAACAGAAATTGCGATATTGATTAATAGCACATTACAGACTTTCAGTTATTAAGCCATCAGTGTGCAATTTCATTTCAAGTCACAAACCTCAGCTCCGTGTTACCAATGTAATTACACTGCAAATAATATATCCTGCTTTAAGTCTTCCTTAATTGTGAAACTCCGCATTCTAATGATGGCTTAGCTGCTATTGTAGTCATGAGACGTGTTCTTCTCACATTGCGTTTAAGTAACAGAGTGGCCACGAAGGGACGGTAAACCATTTCAAAGCCACACTCAAAGCCTCACCTTCTGGAGCAATCTCTGGGATATTTCTATTAACCTCTTTGAGTTTTCTTACCATTCAACCAATGGAAGTCTAATTTTGATCCACTTTAATAAGTTTCAAGCAGCTCCCTATTGACTTTGTGCCTTTGCAGAAGAGCCTAAAGATGGCCTATCCTGAGATGAGTCACTCACACCTGATTTCCAAACTGCCCCTGAAAGCAACATCAGCCCAAGAACTTGGCGTCAAAAGCTTCACGAAATGGATATCCATGGCCGAGCAGCTCCATACAAAGCTAAGGTCATGATGTGCAATGCTGTAGTGTGAATCAAGAGGAGGATTAGGGAGCCAGGATGGATGAGGATGAGGGCAATTTAGCCTGGATATCAGGATATGCCTTAATGATTTCGAAAGATGCCCAAGGATCTTTGATGACCACAGAGGGTCAGGACTTACAGTTACAGCTCAGTTTCCCCCTTCACTGCACTGGGGCATTCAGATCCACACACAGGCTCCTGGGAAAGTGCCCCCTGCTGTCCTCACCAGCACCTCCTCCAGTAGCAACTCAAGCTTTTTCAAGATGGTCTCCCATCCAGGTGCTGGCTGGGCCAAAACGTGCTAAGCTTCAGGTGAATGACCTGTTCTGAAGCACAGGAGTTATGAAGCCCCTTTAGCAGTGATTCCAGCCTTGAGTCATCTTGGTTTGACGTGACAAGCTTCACACACCAGGATTTGAGGATTTTCTGATTTTCTTCTCTGCAGATCATCTCAAGTTCTGTCAGGGTGAATGGAGACCATTGGTGGACAGCTATCTTCAGGTCTCTCCAAAGATGTTCAATTGGGTTCATGTGCAAGCTCTGGCTGGGCCATTTAAGAACATTCCCAGAGCCTTTTCTGTGCTGTCCTTGCTTTATCCTGTTGGACGGTGAACCTTCAGCCCAGTCTGGGGTCTTGAGCACTCAGGAGCAGGTTTTCATCAGAGACATCTCTGCCCTTTGCGCCATTCAGCTATCCCTTTAGTCTACCAGTCCTGCCACTGAAAAAAACTACACCAAGATGGAACCACCGCCACCCTACATCAATGGAATGTTATTGAGCAGGTAACGAGAAGAGCCTGATTTAATAAAGATGTGGGAAAACTGTTTTTATCAGACCAGAAAACCTGGGTTCCGATAGTTGTTGGGGACCTTCTGACAAACTCCAAGTGGGCTTTCATGTGTCATCTTTTCAGACACTAAAACTGAAGACTTTCAGCCAATGAAGAACAGGAGCAGGTTTTCATCAAAGACATCCCTTGATTCCTTGAATCACGCTGGCAATTGGACTTCTGAGCAGTGGAAACGAGTTTTCTGCAGTGATGCTTAACACTTCACTATCTGGCGGTCCAACTGACGAATGAGTCTGGTGGATGCCAGAAGAAAACCACCTTCTGGACTCCGCAGTGCCTACTGCGAACGGGATAACAGTAGGGTTTGGGTGAGGCCTGTTGGCTTATTTTCAACTGAAGAGACAGAAAGTCACACATGCAGGACCCTGGGTGGCTATCTGTGAGAAGTTAGCGAGATCCCCACCTTCTGTGTCGGCCGACCAGTTTTCCTCAGATATTCCAAAAGCAAGCTTCTTAATTGTTGCTCCTAAATTGGGTGGGTGTTAGTGTAATGTCCTGCAATGGCTGGCTTCTGCCCGAGGTTCTGATCCTGAATTTGGAATAAGAGGCTTTGACAATCTCATGTAGAAAAGAAGAAAAGAAGCCCATGTGAGCTCGTGTGAGTGTTGAAGTCGTTTATGATCTCTCTCTTGACTTGATTTCAGGCTTTACGTCAGATAGAGGGGTCCTTTCATCGGATTGGCTGGTCCAGCGCTGACTCAGCTGTGGAATGGTCAATAGGGTAATGATGGCCGAAGTCTCCTGGACTCTGAATGAATCCAAATTGTATTATGTGATGTCATCTACTGTTGTTTTTTTTTTCTATTGCACTATTGTATTGTATTCATGATCACTTGTGTTCTGTTCTGTGTATTGTCTTGTATTGACCCTCTTTTTTTGACACCCACTGAACACCCCAAACTACCTGGAAAGGGGTCTCTCTTTGAACTGTCTTTCCTGAGGTTTCTTCCATTTTTTTCTGTGAGTTTTTTCCTTGTCTTCTTAGAGAGTCAAAGTTGGGGGGCTTTCAAAAGGCAGGGCCTGTTAAAGCCAATTGCTGCACTCCTTGTGTGATTTTGGGCTATACAAAAATCAATTGTATTGTATTGTATTGTATTGTATAATTTCCTGGGTGAGCACATCCTGGACAAATTAGCAAATCAACGCCTCTTGTAGATGAATTTCCTTACAGAGGAAGAGCTGATTTCAAATAATTTGTTGAAATCTTTTCAGATCTCTTGTCAGACTGCTGAGTGTCCACAACTTTCTTTCTATGGGCCCCAGAGAGCTCTTTTGATCTTGGCATGATGACACCACCCACGTCAATAGCAAAGAGAAGGCTGGACCCTCGGCATTTATGGTTTAAATAAGTCAGGGTCTGTCTGAAGACTCACTGAGGAGGTTTTATGCATTGGCACCTCATCTGGAACATCTCATTCAAATTTGGTAATAAATGGTAGGGTGGTCTTACTTTTTCCATGTGACAAATCAGCAGAGTGTTAATGTAGTAATTCTTCGTCAAAACTTTATACTGGATTAATGGCATTGTTTGTTAACTTAGCAGCCAAAAAGTTTCTCCTCCCAAGGAATGAAGAGGTCAGTGGAACGCTAGAAGATGCGCCTCCACCCACAGAAAGTGACAGAAGTGTGACGTTCATCTGCTCACAGTTACTGGCATTAAAGGGTAAGTTGCCTGTACCATTTGGCTTCTCCCTTTTTTCTTACAGGAATTACCTCTGTTAGTTATTTCAAGATAAAAGATATCATCAGTTGCTCAAGAAATTTCCATCTTGATCCCGCACATCCAGTTAAACTGAGCCAAGTGAATATTTCTTTATTGCATTGCTAAGCAGTGTGTTTCCCAAAACCCTTCAACGGATCTAATCTACTTCACGTTCGTATGCTACCTAGGGGATCGCTGGTGTCTTAATGAAGACGGATGTTTTTTAATGACTGGGATTTGGGTCGGATTTATAGGAGTTTATAATAAACATAAAGAGTCTTGTTCAACAGCCAAGAGCAAACCAGGCAGAGCTGAGCACATTTATTCAAATGAGGAGTTTATACCACTTGGTCCAAAGTACCGGTCCAATGACGAGGACCACCAGCCTGGATCAAAAAAAGTCAAAACTTTACTGCTAATTGAGATTTTGTGTCATAAAAATGACTAATTAGGAATGATAAAAGTGAGAAAAAAACCTGACAGCTTCTCTAGGCCACCGATCCTACCTACTGTACGGATGCTTGGAAATCTCTCGATTCTACTCTTTTCATTTGTGGTGTTTTTGGACTACTTTCCAGTTAGAACATTAGAACAGCTGTGATGAGAACCAGACATTCAGCCCAACAAGCTCATCCATCCTGTTCACCAGGATTGTTACAAAATAACATCAACTTGAGATCTGAAGTTCTACTCACTACTGCACAACCTGGTCATTTATCCCATGAGTCTGTGGTGCTTTACGTGAAAAAAATGAATTATCCCGCAATACGTTTCCCACTGTGTCCCTGTGTTCTTCCTGAAATAAAAAATCAGGAGTGGTCTCGACTTTCTCGTATACTCAGACTTGGGGAAGGATATCTAAGGAGTAAACAGCAAGACAGTGATTATATTTTTCTCTTATGTACATTAAAGGACCATCAACAACAAATCAAATTAATAATATAAGTAAAGTTGAATAAATTGGACACTGCAGTTGCGGAAATAGCCCAAAAGTTTACAAAAATTGATGTTTTGTATCTAATACTAGTATGCTAAATTTAGTTCACCTAAGTGAAAGCGTATTCGAGTTATTGTGTTTACACACAGACAGACATAATTCCAAAAATGATATTTTCTGACTCATGGAGGTTTGAAACATCGAGATTCATCAAAATCTAGGCATTACATTTTTGGACGATTACAATACTTTCCCTATACAATGATTACAAGAAAGTCAGGGAAGCCTAAAACGTTGAGATTCATCAAAATCTAGACATTAATTTTTTGGATGATTACAATACTTTCTCAATACTTTGTATAAAAGAAAGTTAGGGAATCCTAAAATGTCGAGATTCATCAAAATCTCGACATTGAATTTTTGGACAATTACAGTACCTTCCCTACACTTCATATACGAGAAAGTCAGAGAGGTCTAAAATGTTGAGATTAATAAAAATCTCGAAATGGAATTTTTTGAAAGATTCCAATACTTTCCCCATACTTTGTATACGAAAAATTCAGGGAGGTCTAAAACATTGAGATTCATCAAAATCTTTCCATCAAATTTTTTAGACGATTCTAATACATTCCCTGTACTTTGTATATTAGAAAGTCAGGGAGGGGGACGTCGCGGGACGTGAAAGTGACTCTCCGAGAAAATCACGTCTCATCTCCTTCCAAGAATTTTTTTTTTTATAATAGAGAGAATTGAAAAAAGAAACACAAAAATGACAAAGTCAAAAAAAGAGGCAAAAAGGATTTACCTAAAAAAGCCATTTCAAAGAAACAAGTCCCAAGGCACAACTCAAAAGTCAGAGCGAACAAAAACCAGAAAGTAAATCAAAGACAAGTGATGTTCCCGATCATCTCCTCTACAAGCTCAGCTTCCTCTCTCTGACCAAATATACGTGCAGAGTGAGGCCCCACTTGAACTTCTGTCACGCTCACCTCTGGACGACGAGGGCATAAGAAGCTTTTAAGTTCCCACTTGGAGTGAAGTCCAGGAACATCCCAGAAATCACTTGCATGGTCAGGAGAGCACTCTGTGTCTCCTGGGACCTTCTACAGCTCTGCCCAGCCGCCTCTGACTGTGCCATTGGAAACAAATATGGAGACAGCCTAAGAGATGGAGGGAGAGGAATGCACAGATTTGAAAGTAGAACGTATAGTGGTAGGATGGAGGGCTGTCATCTAACCTGTTGAGGTCGGGTCCAAGGGCTACATGGGGTGGGGGGGTGGAGGTCAGCTACCCAGCATTTCTTGAGAGGTATGGGGAGTGTCAGGGGCCAAGAAGAAAGAAGCTAGTGGAAGATACAGAGAAAGGGAGCTTCTAACTCTGGCTAAGAAGGAAGGGGTCCTTGGACCGGCATAAAGGGGGCAGTAGGGAGACATCTGCCTCACCACCTGGAGACATTCCTGGACTAATGGGGTGAACCACCTTTGAGCACTGGCTCCTGTCTGATGACCGTCCTGGGCCAATAGCGCCATTGGCCATCTTGCAATTCTCTGCAAGTATTCCAAGTACCTGTTCAGCTATTGAGCATGGGAAAGGCGCTATATAAATAAAATGTGTTATTATTATTATTATGAATATTATTACTGAGAACATCCAATTCATACTGTACAACCTTCTACTCATCCATTCATTCAGCTGGTCTTGAACCCGCTTAATCTGGCGTGCCAAGGTGGTATCATCGGGTGCAAAGCAAGAACTCACTTGTGGTGGATGTGGCATTCCAGTAAAAAAATGAAAACGGAGCAACAAAATAAAAAGTGTGAAAGAAAAACAAACAAATCCATGAATAAAAAGGTTTTAATGAGAAGTGCAGTATTCCAGATATGCATGGCCGCGTTCAATGTTTCATCATGCTGCAGGCTATGTACGGCATGTACTCAAACTAATAAACGTGGATGTAATTTCACCATTTGGGGCTTCATAAATTAGGCCAAGTGGCAATTTGGATGAACAGGAAAAGCAAAGTGAGCAGCTGTGTTTTTTGAGGCTGCTGTTACTGCTCTTGTTTTTTATTTATTTATTTATTTTTTTAATTTTGCAATCCTTGTGTTCAAGGCTGAATGTCCATTTCCATAAAGGGTGCGGGTAATCATGAGTGCGGTTTGTTCACGCGGACTATCTGTACGGCTTGTTTAAAGCATCTTTTCTGGTGTCTCTTAATAACATTTTGAAAAAGATGATATTCATAACATAACACGGCTCTGTCCAACTGACTTGATGCAATTCAAGGTCATGGGTGGGGTGAAGGGGTCCCGTTCCGTCCTAAACTGGCAGCACTTGGCACAAGGCCAGAAGTGACGCTGGACAGTCACATGGAAGGCACGCTCGCGTATACACGCATACACATCTAATCTAATCTGTGTTATGGTCAAGCCAGCGTTCCTCCTCAGCCCCTGTTTAAAGGACAGTCGTGCGCTGACTTACAGTTCTGTTTGGGACCGGACATTGGGATGTATGACAGTCACAAAGTGGACAGGTCACTGCAAGTGAGGCACTGTGGGTCAAAGGTTAGTACACTGTGACTACTGTAATGGAGTGGCACAAAGAGATATTCAAGTCTAGACAGACTTGGCTTTGGTCTGATTGGTCAGTTTGTCTTTGGCCAGTTGGATCACTTTGGTTTTGACCTGATTTATCAGTTTGGCTTTGGTCTGATTGGTCAGTTTGCCTTTGGCCTGGCTGATTAGTTTGGCTTTGACCTGATTTATCAGTTTGGCTTTGGTCTGATTGGTCAGTTTGGCTTTGGTCTGATTGATCAGTTTGGGTTTGGTCTGATTGGTCAGTTTGACTTTGGTCTGATTGGTCAGTTTGGTTTTTGGCTTGATTGGTCAGGTTGGCTTTGGTCTGATTTGTCAGTTTGGCTTTGGCCTGATTGGGTGAGTTTAGCTTCGGTGATGTGATCGAAAGAAGAAGTGCTGGAGAAAAAGAGGTTGAGACACAATGGTCAGTTTGACTTTAGTCTGATTGAATTTGGCTTTGGCCAGGTTAACCAGTTGGGCTTTGGTCTGATTGATCAGTTTGGCTTTGGTCTCATAGGTCAATTTGGCTTTGGTCTGATTGGTCAGTTTGGTTTTTGGCCTGATTGATCAGTTTGGCTTTGGTCTGATTGGTCAGTTTGGCTTTGGTCTGATTGGGTTTGGCTTTCGGCCTGATTGAACAGTTAAGCTTTGGCCAGGTTAACCAATTTGGCTTTGGTCTCATTGGTCAGTTTGGCATTTGTCCGATTGGTCAGTTTGGTTTTTGGCCTGACTAATCAGTTGGGCTTTGGCCTGATTGGGTCAGTTTAGCTTCGGTGATGTGATTGAAAGAACAAGTGCTGGAGAAAAAGAGGTTGAGACACAATGTGGAGGAGAAAAGGCACTGGTGGAACGCTGAGAGTCATCTTTAAAGACATGAAGTATACCAGCAGACAGGAGGTGAGCAAGGTGCCTCAAAATGGCAGAGTCTGAGAAGTAGGCTTTATGGGACCTCACTCGACCGACCAAGAGGGGGTCAGACACATAAGGACATCAAGGAAAGTGCTGAAGGTACACGTAAGACAACAGATGTCAAGTACTTTTTTTAATTTATTCCAGGTGACGTGACTGGTGGATGCATACAGATGTACAGAGTCTGTAGTAAGATGATACTTTAAGTTTAGAGTACCCTTTTGTTGAGAGCCCTCTCATGGCTTATGAATCCCCCTCTTTTCACACTCCACTGTGTTTACAGTCTCCGACAAGAAAGCCGCTCTAACGTTTGTAATTTCACGCGTTTTCCCTCTCTCTGCCTCCAAAAAGAATATTTAACAAGCCTTTAGAAAAAAAAAAAACTGCTGCCAAATTGTATTTCCAGCAGATGGCACAGTGGTAGTTTTTATGGGGAAAATGTAATAATCTGTCTTTCGGCTGGCAACCTGATAAAAGCCATCTCTCCTTTTCCTAAATAAAGCTTCCACATGACCGCTGGCAGGACCTAATTGTCATGGACAGTCCTTTAATCTTTGTAACCCCCCCCACCATCCCGCACGCGTATCTGGCATCTCCAAGATGGGCCTTCACTGGATTGTCTGTGCCCTTTTCCAATATTAGTGAGTCTTATCTGAAGCAAGCTGAAACAGCAGGCGCTGCGGCCCTGGCTTGGCCATATCAGAAAAAGGCTTAGGTAAAACATGCGAGCTCAAGCTGCTATGACAAATACTGCAAGCACTTCTTAAGCCCACGGATAGATCCACTTCCAGCATTTCTACCGGAGATTTCCACCTCGACGTGACACAGAAAATATGCCAGGAAAGAACCCGCAGACTTTGATTACACTATGCCCCCTATCAAAATGTGTTTTATTTTTACCAAAGAGCACTGAAGTTCTTTAATGTGGATTCTGCTGGCTGCTACGCTCTTTGGGTTGCCCGTTTCCGATTTCAGGTCTAAATCTGGACATCTGTAGTGCTCCTCGATGAATACAAGAACAACCTCCCACCTCAAAATTCAGTCTGCAGCGGGGAGCGAGGAGTGTTTCAGCAGCCTTGGTGCCCAGATTAGTGCCAAGGTGTCAGGGATGCACAAACATAAATCATTTTTATTAAATCTAACAGAACAGAATGATGGACAAAGTAGTGGAAAAGAACAAAATGTGTAACTGGTCAGGACTGGACGAACAGGTCTCGGACGTTTGTTTGTCCAGTTGTGTCCTTCCTGGACCCTCTTCATCATGATGTGGGCAAATGCGTTAGTCCCCTTACTGCTAATTGAAAAAGTGCTGCATACCCCACGAAAAGTGACAAAATGAAAAGCAAGCATCCCCTGTGTACCTTGAGGTCCTTGATAAGTCAACGAGCATGGCAAAGCAAGTGTGACAGGGGATCAGGTATGGCTTAATCGACAAAGGCCTTCTAAAATGGCCCAAACACTTTCGATGGGACCCTTAGAAAAGATAAAAAATAACTGGATGTGAGTGACTTTCCATACTTGCAGTTTTCTTGAATTTGTATCTCGTGTGTCTCCAAAAGTGTAGTCAGTCATTCAGCCAGTTTAAATGGAGGAAAGTCAACCCTCTGCTTTTTGGTGTGTGACAGGAGGCCACGGCCATTGCCTGGCTAGGATGCCAACTGTATGGAAAGACTGGGGGAGAGAGAATCGGCAAGGCAATACCTTCCCTGGGTGGCTAGAAGGGCAGCTCTCCTGGGCGGCTGTTGCACAATGGATTCCCTGCCAGGTATGCTGGGAGTTGGAGTTTGGCACAGCCCTGTTGGGTTCCATGGGGGCCACCAGGGGGAGCTGCAGAGCCCTACAGTGGACTTTCACCACACCTGGGAGTGATTCTGGGTAATACTGATGAGCCACCTGGAACACTCCAAGGACCTGAATAAAAGGAGAGCCAGAGACGGGATGTGGAGGACAAACCTTGCAAGGGAGGAGTGGAGGCGGAATGACTGTGTTGTGGTGCTGTATGGAGTGTGCTGTACTTTGGGGGAGTGAAGAAGAAATGCATCGCTGGCTGTAAATAAAGGCGTGTTGTGTGGTGAACCTGTGTCCTGCCTGTCTATGTCAGGTTAGGGTGGCTGTATGCGTCTCACTCTGAACACGGACCAGAGAGAGTTGTCTGAGGAGATCAGATTGAACATTGTAGACCAGCATGTTAAAGGCAAAGGCGAGAAGACCACCTCCAAGCAGCTTGATGTCCCTGTGGCCACAGTCGCAGATATTCTGAAGACGTTTAAGGTCCATGGGACTGTAGTCAACCTCCCTGGATGAGACCCCAGAATGGGCAGAAAGGTACAAGCTGAGCTCCAAAGTCAAGGTCCATCAGTGTCTGATCAAACCATTGTATTATTGTGGTATTTCCCTTTACTTACCCATTACTCAGGAGTAAGTGTACTCGTCAGGTTCGTTACCGGCTTGGTCTACTGTCGCACCTTAAGATTATCACACATATACATAGATATACGCATACACAGAGACCGTAACCACAGCAGTGCCCCATGAGCGACACACAGTCAGCTGGTTAACCTCTAGCATTTTAAACCACATAAGTGCCTTAGGAATAACACAACCTGTCACTCTCCCAGGACTTTGAAAGGCTTATTTATTATTGGCACGAACAACACGATGTTTTAATATCTCAGACCTAAATATTACTTTTGGTCTCCAAGAATGTATTCAAACATACAAAGGCTCAGCATCCTTGACTGTTGACATTTATCAGCCAAGAATGTGTCACTTATGTCCTGTTCCCTACTATTGGGTGAAGCTCACAGCCACAGCCTTAATAAACCTCGCAGCATGGAGCGTATGGCAAACCTCCGGCTGCACCAGGTGCTCAAAGAAATCTACCTTATTACTTCAATCACTCTAGACATGAAGACAAAGCATAGAAAGTTAAAAGCAGCATGACATTTATTACAGCAATAATAATACCAATTAGAACAAAGAATAATAGAAAATAGGGCTGAAAGTAAAGTCTGGATATATATAGCCTTTAGAAAAAACTTACAAAAAGTTAAAGGACAACAAGGATGAATGTCACAGGTGGCTTCTGATTTCGCATTCGTACTTGTTCATTAGATGCTTTTCTGACGATCAGATGGAAACAGCTGCACTCTTCTGACGGCGCTCTGTTCTACTCTCCTGACTTCTTCAGACAAGGCATATCTCTATTTATATAAAATCTATCGTCTGTCTGTCTGCTTTTTAAGAGACAACTACTTAAAGGATTTAGATTTTTTTTTTTCTAGAATTTGCTTGAACATTCCGGTTGATTTTGCAACTTCTCTCATTGATCTATGTATCATAATTTGCATGTGGTACCGATTTATTTGCGCAAATCCGAGAGACATGCAGCGAGCTGAGTGGAGGGACGGGACCTCACCTCCACTTAGTTAGCGAACAAGAGAACTACTTAACGGATTTAGATTGGGTTTTTTTCTATAATTTGATTAAACAATCCGGTTGATTTTGCGACTTCTCTCATTGATCTATGTATCATAATTCACATGTGGTACCGATTTATTTGTGCAAATCTGAGAGACATGCAGCGAGCTGAGTGGAGGGGGACGGGGACCTCACCTCCACTTAGTTAGCGAACAAGCGAACTACTTAACAGATTTAAATTGGGTTTTTTTCTATAATTTGCTTGAACATTCCGGTTGATTTTGCAACTCATCTCATCGATTGCAGGAGAGATATATTTGCGCTAATACGAGACAGAGACTGCGGGCCGAGGGGAGGGGGAAGTACGACATCAGGAGAAGGGAGCCAGTTGGGGCCCTCCTCACTGTTCTGTTTCACTAATACATGGGCGGAGCCACAGGGGATAATAAATTTCTACTACGGGGTTTCACAACACGTGATTGTTAGATATTCTGATTGGCTGGCTGTCAATATGATGAATTAATTCATTCATCCATTTTCCCAGACAATGATGTTACTTAGTACCTACTAGCCTCTCTTCCTTTCCCAGGCTGTAAGCCCATTTAGCAACTTGTTGTCCCAGATGCCCATTCTTTCTCAAGTTATAAAGTATCCTGAGGCATCGCCAGGTCTTCTTTTTGTTTGAACAGCCATTTTAAAAGTGAGGTACAATTGGGGAAGAGGATATGCTTTGTTGTGTCCTATATTTAAGTTCATCTAGTGCTGTCTTGAGCAAAATATAATAAAAATATGGACAAAAATCTACAAATTTTGTACACCACAACAACCATCCATCACTTTTTCAGTGTCAGTGGGCTCAATGGAAGAAGGAGATCCAGGAGGACTCCACTGTTGAAAGGAAAAACCTAACAGAGCCAGACTGCAATTTGCTCAAAAGCAAACTGACACATCACAAGGCTTCTGGGAGAATGTCCTTTGGACAGATGAGACAAAACGGGGGCTTTCTGGCAAGTCACATCAGCTCTGTGTCCACAGGCGAAGAAAATGAAGAACACAAGACCTACTGTGAGAAACGGAGGAGGCTTGGTGATGTTTTGGGGCTCCATTTCCAAATCTAGCATGGGGCATGTTGAGTCTGTGCAGGGAACAATGAAATCTCAAGACTAACGAGACATTCTGGACTCACTCGCTGGCGATGGATCATTCAACAAGAACACAGCTAAAAGAGCCCAAGAAAACAGTGGCCTGCTAGTAGCCCTGCCTTGACTCCCATCAAACATCTACGGAGAGAAATGACAGTCTGGAGAAGGAAGACCCTCTTCAATCCTGACACAGCCGGAGCAGTGTGCTCAGGACAACTGGGCCACATGACTCATGGAGAGCTCCACAAATCGCTTATGTGCAGTGATGGCAAACTATAAAGGCTGTAATACAAAATAGGAGTTTAAGGGTCCCATCAATTTTGTCCATGTCATTTTCATTTGTGTTATTATTTGAAATGTTCGACTGAATCAAAAGTTTAAAGCAAAGTCAGATTTTTATTAAAACTAAATACTGTTCACTGAATACATACAGGATAAAACATTGATGAGTGCAAATATGTCTGTCAGTTTCAAGTTATTTCAGGGACAATTGTGGTGGTCTTCCTTTTTCATGGAGGAGTACCAGCAAATTTGTTCACGTCAGCATTACTAAGGTAAGTGGTACATAAATAATAATAAAAAGAAAAACTAAATCTATAAATAGTTATACCCCCTCATCAAAACGAAACCTTATGACGTAGCCCACCACACTAGCTGATTGAGTGTATGAGCTCTAAGCAGCTGGGATGAACTCCGGTCAAGTGCTGGAAGGACCTGCTAGGTTGTGGCGGCCCTGCATTTGCTCATTAAGACCCCCATGAATCTATAAACCCTTTAATTTAAGACATTGTGTTTTGGTTTTCCATTTCTGTTTTTTGTTTTAGTTCTGTATTGAGTTTTAGTAATTTCTGATCCTGGCATTTGTTCTCTACTGGATTCTATTTTGGATTTTTTTTTTTGTCATTACATTTTGTGATGTTATTTTTGCTCCTTTTTTGTGCACTGCCCTTTAATTTTTCCCTTTTCCGTTTTTCTTTAAATAAATTATTTTATTTTTAAGAAACATTGTGTCTGTCTTTTGGATCAGGTTTTTCTCTCTTCTCCTTCAAAGTCATTTTTGAACTTTTTTCTTCCTTTCGTTTTGTTATTTCATTTTTTTAAATAAATGGTTACATACTCAAGGAGGTTGGACTTGCTTGGCCAGAGGTGTCTACAGCTTTCCCTCTCTCCTTTATTAATATTGAGGACATTTTTTTTTTTAATTTTAAAGGAATTAGCCCTATTTTGGTGCCTAAGCAGGGTTAAAGCCTGCCTGTTAATTTTGGGGATTGGCTGCCTGGGGTGTGGGCAATCCAGTGGGCCCAGACCTAAATGTAGGGCTGCTCAGGCCATATGGGTGTTTTTTAGTGGATTTCCAAAAATAAGGTAGGGATGATCAAAGGACGTCCTAAATAACTGGCTAACAGGTCCTGGCTGCCCCACTTGGCCTAGTCACACTGGTTTAGGTCCCACACTGTCTGACTGGGTGACTTTCCACTTTCCCACTGTGCATGAACACATTTCCTCAGCTGGCACACATACCTGCTGTTTGTTTCCTCCCAATTTCTCACTCCTTTCCTTTGCCACACTGCACTCCTGCCAGGCGAGGCTTGGTGTCAGTTTGTCTCCCACTTTCCATCCCCATCAATTCTGAGGATACTCTCAGGGAATCCCCCAATTACAGCAATGTCCTCTCAGTGTTTTCAAACTCTGTGCGGACGTCCAGGTGGGTTGTTTAAGGACCACGCAGTTTAAGAAGCCTCCCTATCATCTAGCGATTTCTCTCTGAATCTTGCTAAGAAAAGTCCGGACCTTCTGACTAACCCCTTGTGACTGTGCTTTCACTTCAGTGCCCTAGGGAACTACTTAAAGAAGTAGGTCAACCACCACCTTGGCAGCTATGTACCCAAACTGGCATTTGGAGAGCTTCCCCCATTACCAGCATCACTCCTCCCATGTCATGTCTTTGCCCCATGCCACTTCTGCCCTTGGCAACCTCTTGCCAGCCAAGCAATCTGTCACACTGGCATGCTTGCATGGGAGTGCAGGAGAGCAGAGCCAATTAGAACAGGCCTGGTGATATACTACCAGGCACAGTCATGTGAAAAAGTAAGTGCACCCCACTGAAACATATTTGAACAGGCTACAGATAGAGGTGATACACTTGAACTAGTGACACATCAAATTGACATGACGTATTCACTCTCATAATCTAAGTTAACAAAAATGCTGAAAAAGTAAGACCACCCTACCATTCATCACCTTTTAAAGTCCATCAAATTCAAATTAGGTGTTCTAGATGAGGTGCCAATGAATAAAACCACCTCAGGGACTCTTCTGATAAACCCTTACTTATTTAAACCATAAATGTTGAGGGTCCGGTGTTCTCTTTGCTATTGACGTGGGTGGTGTCATCATGCCAAGATCAAAAGAGCTCTCTGGGGACCACGGAAAGAAAGTTGTGGACACTTAGGAGTCTGGCAAGAGATTTAAAAAGATCAACAAATTATCTGAAATCAGCTCTTCCTGTGTAAGGAAATTCATCTACAAGAGGCGTAGATTTTAAATGACTGATAATATGTGCTGGCCAAGGAAATTACACAATACAATTCATTTTTATATAGCTGAAAATCACACAATGAATGCCATAATGGGCTTTGACAGACCCTGCCTTTTGACAGTCCCCCAGCCTTGACTCTATAAGAAGACAAAAAAACTCCTTGTAGGGATAAAAAATGGAGGAAACCTCTGGAAAGGCAGTTCAAAGAGAGAACCCTTTTCAGGTAGGTTGGGCATGCAGTGGGTTTAAAAAAAATGGGGTCAATACAACACAATACACAGAACAGAACACAAGTAATCCTCAATACAATACAATAGTACTGTACAATGGAAATATTACAAGGACAGAGCAGAATTCAACAGTAGATGACGTTACATAATAGGATTCCGATTTGTTCAGAGTCCTGGAGACCTCGACCATCAAGCTCCCTCCCCTACCTACCAGTGCCGGGCCAGCCAATCCGATGAAAGGACCCCTCTACCTGACAATTCTAGCGCTCCTCCATCAGAGGTGACTTTTACTTAGGCAGACAAACACCTTGGCACCCCAAGAGCTAACCATTTGATCCTAAAACATGTTTCCAAGAACCCCAAAATGTCACCTCAGGATTTACAAAAGGTTTCTTTCAAATCAGAAAGAGGCAGTGGTGCCAGCAAAAATTCTCTTCTGTCCAAAATGAACATCACAGCAAGATGGCAGTTTGGTACTAAATGTCTAGGGCAGTGGTTCTCAAACTGTGGGGTGGGCCCCCCTAGGAGGGTACGAAGTAACAAAAAGGGGGGTGCAAAGATGTGAAAAAAAGAAAACAAGAATCAAAAATATGAAAAATACATCTATTGAAAACAAAACACATTAACTTAAACTACATTCTGATACTAGAAAAATAAATATAGAGTTAGATAAATGGCGATAAAATTTAAGTAGGTATAATAAAATATGCATCTATGATATATCATTAATTAAAAAAGAACACATTGGTATTAGTGGGCTCCTTTCAAAAAAATGTTAGAGGGGCGCGATTAAAACTGTCATGAAAACTCAGGTTGCAAATACTTACAGGTTAAGAAATGCTGGTCTAGGAAAAGATCAGGCCTTCTTAAGAAGAACCTGGATGAGATACGGGGGGACATCTTAGCTATGAGCTAAACAAACGGGTCTGATGGACTGAATGGACTCCTCTCTAGTTTGTCAGATTGCTCATGACTGTAAGAGGACACATGAAAAATAAATCACAAGTGAAATCCCTGGCCAAATAATAATAATAATAATAATAATAATAATAATAATAATAATTGTTCTTTACATTTACTGTATACAGAGTGTGACCGCTGCCACTGGGGGACGCAGCCACACTTCAGAAAACCCCCCTGTTGTGATGTGAAATTTTGCATAAAAGTTGATGAATATTTTGTATGTCTTTATTTGTAACTTAGGCAAAGCAATATAATATTAATGATACAATAGTGAGAAATGTTCATGTTTACCCCTCTTAGGACTGAGTCTCTTTGTAATTTTACGACAGGATTGGGCGAAGTCCCTAAGACAAGTTTGGCTAATATTTCTCTGCTGGATTCTCTCTCAGTGCCCTCAGGAACACCAGGCTGCCTAACTGCCAAGCATTACCTTAATACATGGTTGGGAGGTCAGGGGTGAGGGTATTCTGTCCCCCTATTGGTCTGAAGTATGGCTGTTTGGAACTGGCTTGTATCAGAAGCCTTTAAGTACCATGACACCCTATTGGCTGTAGGGGATGGACAGAAAATCTATAAATTTGCTTGCTTTACCTCATTCTCTCTCTCTCTCACCAAACTTACCATCTCACACACCCACCATGAACTGAAAAGGACAACACAATGAACAGCACAGCTCAGCAGCCATATTGAGACAGGCATGCAGCCTGTTCTGAAGAAAACTGACCAAACATGAGGACTTAACTAGAGACATTTTAAATAACGAACAAGTCTGTGCGCCGCCTGAAACTACACATCAACATTTATCATGTTGTATGGCTGCCAATATTCAAATGTACTTTGCATATTGTTATTATTTATGAATATTATCATAAATACATTATTTAAATTGTAACTTAACTCCTGCTTGTCTTTTACTATACCTAATTACCTGAGGTTGTAGATGTAGAAGGGAAGCTGGGGAGAAGCTATAAAGTACAATACCTTATAAACCGTGGTAAGTCTGGGAGATATGAGGCATTCTGACAAAGGCGGCAAATTAATAATACAAAGGGTTAAAGCTGAGTCATATATTACTGTACCAAGACAAAACACCCCCTTAAACACTTTTTCAAACATACTCTTATGCCTCCTGTTTGCAGGATCAGCTGCAGGCTTGCTGGCTTTGAACATTTAAAAGGTCGAGCCGCGGCCTTCCTGAGGTCTCTTACTCGCCTGTCTCTCATCCCCCAGACTCCCTCTGCTCCTGTCGCTGCTTCCAAGCTGCTGTAACCCCTTTGAAGAGGAAGACTTTGTGTTCTTTTGAGCAGGCGTCACGTTTGACAGCTGATCCCTGGCTGGCCGGACCGCCTCATTGAGAGACTTGTGTTTGTATCTGCCTGGACAGCAATGAAGCTTTTACTCCTTGGAAACCCTTCTGTGCACCTTTATGACCCAAACTTGATACGAGCTTTACACAGTGAGTGGGGAGCCACTTCAACCACTGCTAATGTGCAACACCCAACTGGATGACGTGATGACGGCCATTTTTACATGAGCTGTTAGGTGGTGAAGGGGTAAGAGAGAGACATTTAGCCAATTAGAGACAGGAGGGGTAATTAGTGGGCCGAAAAGACTAGAAATTTAGCCTGGACATCGGGATACACCCTACTCTTTATGAAGTCAGAACCTTGTCTGAAGGATGGCACAACTGTCCCCCTCACTGAGATCCACATTCACACTACAGGGTGGGCACCCCCTGCTGGCCTCACCAACATCTCTTCCAGTGTCAATCCAAGCTTTTCCCAAGCACTGCCAGGCCTGAACGTGCTTAGCTTCAGGTAGATATCCCCCCACCCCACCATATCATCCCAAACAACACATAATGATGGGGCTCCATACGCCCCCTACGATCGATCAAGTTGATCCACTCACTCAGTGTCTACAGGTGGCCACTGAAGAAACGAAGGCTGCTTAGCTTAGGGGCCTTCATAAACAGACAGACATCGTGAACCGGAGTTCCCGTCTGAGCTGTCATCTCGGCATGCTGCCTTTCAACCCACCATTAGAGCTAAACGCGTTTCTTTTTACTGAGACTGCGAGCAAAGCGGAGATGTCAGTCCACGTGGCCCAGCTGCACCGCTCACCGAGCTGACAGACAAAGAAAATCAGAACAAATGACTAGCTGCTTAGCGGCTGCAGTTGATCTCAAACGTCGCAGTGATTGTTGTGTCACGGCGTGCGACATGTATGGATTACCTGACACTGTCATTACGGCAACTTTTGTAAACTGGAAGGCTGCAAATAAAGGACTTTATGGCTCTGAGTGCTGCCTAATCACTAAATGATATGCTTTATTTATACGGCACTTTGCCAATCACGCCAGAATTTATTTCCCGTAAAAGCTCTAAAAGACCTCCCAGTTAGCGCTGACCACTGGTTAACCTATTAGCCAGAGAAGGGAAGGTAATTGTGGTGTGGAGAGCCGGCACAGAGTGGGCAGCGGAAAAACTTTGCTTCAGCGGGCTATGAATGTGCCGTGAGGATAGAGAATTACAAGGGTAGGCTATTGATCGGTAAATATGGGCAGATTTATCAACCGCTGTCATTAAACACTGCACAGCTGCGCTCACAGTGATTACGGCTCACTAACATTTATTGTAGAAAATGGCAACGTGAGCTTGCAAGGGTATTGATCTTCTGTTTAATACTCGCAGCTTGGCACTTTCACAAAACAATTTTCTCTTTCATTACCACACCAAGTCAGGGCCGCTCTCTGTCTATTTCCAGGCCTGTGACCCACCCTCCAACCGAAGCACCAACACCCGTCCCATCCTTCTAAAAAGACAAAATCCTTCCCGAGACTCTTCAAGTCAACATATGGCATTGGGGGGACCCAGTGTGCTTCTGGGAAATTTAGAAGTGAAAACCCATTCTCTCATTCTCTGGTGGGCCTGTGAACTTGGGGCATCGGTGCCCTTTGTACGCCTTGGTGATCTGCACGGCTTAGTGTTCCTGGTCCAAAGGCTCAGGCCAAGAAAAGAGCAATCCAGAAATAAGATGCCTTTCCTGGGAAAATCATGCTGAGCTTTGCCTGGGGCAGAGATGCCAGCTCTGACTGGCACATTCATAGTCTTATCAGAAGCCATTCCTGGTGGGTCAAGTGTCCAAAAATGACTTGAAGCCAGGCTGGCTTCAGCCTGAAGGGCTGCCATGTGAGCTCACCATCTGCAAAGTAAAGAATGGAGTTCATGTGCAATGCCAGCCAGATGACAGATCTGGATAATAATAATATTATTATCGCAGAAAGGAGACCTGGGTTCACTTCCCGGGTCCTCCCTGTGTGGAGTTTGCATGTTCTCCCCGTGTCTGCGTGGGTTTCCTCCCACAGTCCAAAGACATGCAGGTTAGGTGCACTGGAGAGTCTAAATTGTCCCTAGTGTGTGTGTGTGTGTGTGTGTGTGTATGTGTGTGTGTGTGCCCTGCCCGGGATTTGTTCCCTGCCTTCCGCCCTGCAGACCCCCGTGACCCTGTAGTTAGGATATTAATGGATGGATGGATGAATATTTGTCTGTGGAATCATTTCAAAGCATCACGCTATCGCCGAATCCCTTTGTGCAAACTGGAGCTGCTGAACTTTGGTAATTTTGGGAAAATGCAGCTACAATCACCAAAAGCATCCTGTGATCGATAGCTGGGGACCATAATCCACCATGAGGCCTGGAGAAACAGGGGACCGGGAGAGGGGCAATTCCTTCCCCAGGATGCAAAAGAGCAGCCATCCTGGACTGTGTTGGAACCACGGAACTGGAAGGCTCAACCCTGTGGAGATCCATGGCCACTACCAGGGGGCACCCGAAGGACCAAGGAGCCTTGGACTGCAGCACTTCAGCCACACCAGGAAGTGCTGCAGGGAGATCATCAGGGAGCACACCCGGGTGCATTAGAAAAGTGGCCGCCTCACTCCATTCAGGGAGCTGGAGTCGGGTGGAAGAGGACGGAGCTTGCAGGAGAGGAGTGGAGGCGGGCAGAGAAGCAAAAGATAAGGACTGAGTTTATTGTGTTGGTTTGTGTACGGGCCATCCACTATCTAACCCGCTATTATCCTAATGACAGGGTCACGGGGGCAGGAAACAAACCCCGGGCAGGGCGCCAGCCCACCGCAGGGCACACACACCCACACACCAAGCACACACTAGGGACAATTTAGGATCACCAATGTGATCCTAAATTGTATTATTGGATACGCCAGGCTTTGACTGTAGGAGGAAACCGGAGGAAGCAAACCCAGGTATCCCTACTGTCCACTGCGCCACCGTGCTGCCCCTGTTTAATATTTAAACAAAAATAAACAAAAATGGTATGCTTCTCATACATCTTTGCCCTTGTGTTCAGGCTACAAAAGGCTGTTGAAAATAGTCAGGTTCAGTCTGCTCGGGAGCTCCTGACAAAACAAGGCTTCCTTCTGGGAAGCCAGGACTTTTATGGGCAATGAACAGGAAGGGGCGGAGTCAATTGCCCTAACTGGGCGGTTTCTCAATGCTGCAGGGAGAAAAGGAAATGCCAATGTTAGCGACTGTGCCTCCTTTTCTTCCCGGCAGGTTATTACATACTTTGAGTGAGCCCGTAAGGAGATCCTTCGATGTGCATGTGTGACAAAATATAAACCAGCTGGCTGATACACAGAGCCTCACAACTTGGGGAGGAAGTCTACAAAGGCACAGAGCTGAAGCAACACTGGATAGGTTTTGAAAGTGTTAGAAGGCCGGCATTGGAAGATCTCAACTGTCTAACAATTTATCTCAGCTTATTTAATTAATTGTGCTAAAAGCCTGCACTCGCGTTGTCCTATGATCACCATTAAGCACACATGGATTGTTGTCACCTTGTGATGGTCATATTGGATTAGTTTAAAAACATTTCTGCAGCAACTCTTCGCGGACTGAGCAAACCATTGGCGTTAAAGCTGGGACTGGCCGACATCGTCTTTCACGTCCAATTAATCTTTCTGAAGGAATGCCGATACGACAAACTGTGTGCCTGAGGCATGGTCAGAAGTGCATACGTAAAAACGGCCATCAGCCGAGTCAAGGAAGAAGGCATCAGGGCCATTAATTCTCACAGGCACTTAAACAGACAATGCATGGCAAACACATGAAACGTCTCTTTCACTTCAATTTTCACTTTCATTATCACATCCTCAAAGACGGCCTGCATCTGATTCATAGTGTTAGGGTTGCCCAGTGGAAGCAGGATGAGGTGTAAGGTATGAAGAAGCACTGGATGGTCCACAGACTCATGCAGCCAAACAGGACAGTTCAGGGTGGACAACTGACCTGACATGCCCTTTCTACACAATTAAACACAGGGGCAATCTGTCCGCCCACGTCCCATGAATTCAGAAAGGATTCAGACCCTTTCACTTTCCGCATGGTTTACTGTGTTGTAGATTTAATGTTAACTCAATAAATTTGCCATTTTTGCCCATCAGTCCGCACTCAATCACCCATAATCACAAAGTGAAGACGTGTTTTCAGAAAGGTTTCCAAATTTATTAAAATTCATAAACTGAAATCTCTCACTCCTAGAAGTATTCAGACTCTCTGCGGTGGCACTCCAGATGTGGTCAGGTGTCTCCTGTTTGCTTTAATTCTCCTTGAGATGCTTCTAAAACTTGAGTGGAGCCCACCTGTCGGAAACTGAATTGACAGAACATCATCGAGAAAGGCACGCGCTCGTATATATAAGACGCAGGGTGGCATTGCTAGATGGCAGACCTGAGTGGTCAAGAAGGACCACAGGTGACCCTATATTATATAGGGGTGCAAAATACGAAATTTTGAGAACCGCTGTCCTAGACCACGGGTGTCGAACTCCGGCCCTGGTGGGTCGCAATAGCTGCAGGTTTTCATTCTAACCATCTTCTTGATTGGTGAAAAAATAATATATAAACATTTATATTAAATATATAAATATCTATTATAATAAAAAAATCTTGGGTCGAGACATGATCTTCTCTGAGAGACACTTTGACGTCCTGCGAGACAAGGCAGTGAGACTAAAGGACAGCTGCTGCACTGGCTTTTAAATGATCGACACGCAGTACGACAAGCAGGACATGCAGTTCGCCAGCAGCAGCAAGCCAGCAGCTGATCCGTCCGCATCTCCTTAGCATGCGTTCAGCACCCACACCCCGCCCTTCACAACACGAGCGGCAGAGAAGTTACTTAGCAGCAAAAACTGGTCACCAATCAAGAAGATGGTTAGAATGAAAACCTGCACCAGGGCCGGAGTTCGACACCCGTGGTCTAGGACAGCGGTTCTCAAAATTTCGTATTTTGCACCCCCTATATAATATAAGATAGATGAGAATAACCCATGATACAACTAATAAAGGTGTCGCAGTATCCTATCATTTTTACTTCCATAAGATTTGCATGTATTCGGCTAACTTCGATGAAATATTTGCAATTTATTTTTTTTAAAGTGCTTTAATAACTGTTAAAATTTCTTGTGTGGTTTTTGGTAGTAATTCTAATCCCAAAAACAAAGAATAAATTATTTATTCTTATTTAAATATTTTTTTATGTAAAGAAAAAATTAAATATGTTTTCATTTTTAAAAATCTCGTAAACGAGGACACCGATGAAGTCAATCTGCACAAGAAGAAGGTATTTTCGTCTGACAAATATTATACTGCTGTTAGTTGTATCATGAAAATAACCCAATACGCAGTAAAGTATTTAACTCAATTTGGCAATATTGGCTACACTGCCAATGTGGTGCAGTCGCGCCGCATTATCACCTGATCTACTGTTACCCGAATGTTTGCGACAGATACCGATACGTCTCGAACTTTCTGGATTGAAAATACGCGACTATAAAAGCAGCAGCAGCGGCGCCGCTCGTCATAGAAACAAACTTCAAATAGAAAAGGAGCTCAGAGTGTCTCGATATCTCGAATATCAAACCAAACCTGGACAGGCTGTGCACTTTAAAGCAGGCACATATTAGTCATTAGATCAATGCCTTAGAAATGTTTTATTTTAATTTTAGTTATAATTCATTCATTGTGATTATATGCTTGCAAATTTAAATTTAAAATAAAAATGTAAAAAATTAATTTTGATGTCTTATTCATTTATTCGACGCCCCCCTAGTACAGCTTCAACACCTCCCAGGGGGCGGACCCCACAGTTTGAGAACTGCTGGTCTAGGAAGTCACAAGAGTCACCAATCCAAACAAAAGTCAAGCGTGATTTTGACCCCAAACCTGTCTCTTTTTAATCTGATTAGGTCGGAGGAGGGCAGGGATGCTCCTGGCAATGCATTAATAACGTATTTCATCATCATCCTCATCGTCATAAACAGGCACACGCTATGAACTTCTAAAAGTAACATACAAGAGTGAAGTTTCTCTGCCATGTCAAACACGGGCGCACTCTCCCCAGCTCAGTGCTTCATTTCTACATGAACATCTTTCCTTGTATTAACCTTGATCAGTCCATACCATTCCATCTACCTAAATACACTTGCTGTAATGTATTTAAACAAGAACAAACAGAAATGCAAAATAATTCTTCTTGTGGATATGAAAATATCACCGTTGTCCTTCAGAGAGAGAGAGAGACGCTTCCTATTTATTTTTAATTAAAACCGTCTTTTGTTGGATGATGGTTATCGTAATACACTTCAATCATTAAAGCAGCTTCAGTAAAGCACTGAACACACACTGAATTAAACCTCACCCTGCGAGGAGGGAACGAGAATGTGCGCTCCTTCCCAAGAACTTCACAAAGTGAATGGATTTTAGACGGGACAAGTTCATGCGAACCCACCTGCTTACCAACTTCAGGGTGGCAGGAAGCTGGTACTTCACAGCTGTTGGCAAAAAAAGCAGTCATGAGAAAAAACGGGATATTTATACGTCCATCACATGCCACGCTGCTTTGGCGAGATAAGTTAACCTGCATGTGTGTGTAGATCTGGGAGGAAAACTGGAGTATCCATGGAATAAACCGGGTGTGGGTGAGGACAGAACCTGCAGTGGAGTTTGGCATGAGCCACGGGACATGAGCATAGACGTGTCCGCCGCCAGGAGGCGCATGGATATTTTCAGGGCCCTATTTGCTGCCGGAAGAGGCTTGTTGGGCACCTGGTGTTCTTCCGGGTGCCCTATAAAAAGGGGCCAGTGGCTGGAAGTGATCGACTAGAGTTGGGAGGAAGAGGACAAAGCCTGTAGGGAGGACTGAAGGCAATGGAGAAAAGACTGTGCTTGGCTTGTGTGTACCGTGTTGTGATGTGGAGAGCAGAGGAAAGCGGCCCCTGAATGTAAATAAATCGTGTGCCGTGTGGACTAGAATTAGTGTCCTGTCTGTCTGTGTCAGGGTTGGGGCGGCGGCTGTACGCACCCGGGAATCACACACACATATATATATTATTCAAGGCATTCATAGTCTGAATCACAATCCAATTGTATAAGTGGTTACCTACCAGGTAATGCTTGTGGTTGGTCCGCCACGGTGCCCTCTTTCAGTTGCAAGAAGCAGATCATAGAATGGTTGAAATAGATTTTACGGTTTTAAACGAACCACACGCAGTAGCGCAACGTGAGAGGCTTCGCCGAAATGGAGTGCAGTGAGTGTGTACGTCTGATGAGCCCAGAATTAGGGCGAAACATGTGTCGCGTACTCTTTGCACTATTTGACAGTAAAACCTGTTTCAACCATATATATATATATATATATATATATATATATTGAATGTGAATGTAAAGATAGTCCTACTGGTAGATCCTGAAATGGTGAAGATGGATGGACGGGCTCAGGAGTGCTCCTTTCTTCGCAGGATGGCCATGAATCCACTTAAAGTCCTCGTGTACACAGACAGACGGCAGACAATCCAGACGCCAACCACGAAATGATCCAGGACAAAATGAATAAGTATGGGTAACCCAACAGAAGGCAGACAGACAGGAACTTGAAACATAAATTACAAAAACTTTTTTTTTTTATTTTGGTCATCGGCCCCGTTTTTTAAAAGCCGCACTGACATCCTTTGACCCCAACAGCCCCTGCACCCTCAGCAGAAGAAGCTGCAGAGACTGCTGGGAGTTGCAGTTTCAAATTCTATTGGCTACTTTCACCATCACAAGCCACGTTTTCCTCTACGGTTGCTTCCTGTTCTCTCTACAGTACAGCATTGCTACGAAAATAGCCATAAAAAATTGAGGAGGATATTTGCGGTTTCCGCTAACAATTATTAGTCAGGTTCTAAGGAAAAATCTGCGAACGACTGAGGCTGCGAACTCTGAACTCTGAACTGCGACTTTGACCGGGATGTGGCAGGATGCATTGATTCTTTTTCTCGCTTTCCTGCAGACCATTCATGGGAAATTCTGCCTGGCCCTGTTGATGTCACTTCCAGGTCCAAACCTATAGATGAAGACCTTTTCAGTTCCGCCCCCCCTTGATGTCATATGCGGGCTCGAGCCTATGGTTGAAGACCTTTCCAGTTCCGGCCCCCTTGATGTCATTTCCAGGCTCGAGCCTATGGTTGAAGACCTTCCCAGTTCCGGCCCCCTTGACATAACTTCCGGGTCCCAACCTATACATGAAGAAGTTTTCCAGTTCCGGCCCCCTTGACATAACTTCCGGGTCTGAACCTATAGTTGAAGACCTTTCCAGTTCCGGCCCCCTTAATGTCATATCCGGGCTCTATCCCAGCCCTTCTGATGTCACTTTCTATTCTGACCTTTAAAAGCCTCCATCATTTCTGTTTTGGGCTTTGGTTTGTGCACATCAGTGCTATCATTTATTTGGCAATTTTTGCCAGAAAATCAAATATACGGGTGGCTGCCCCAAACCTTGCTATGGCTCTTTGTGGAGTTTATTACAATAGTAATATCTGTAAAAGCTTAGTCCGAACAAGGAACTGCTGTCAAATCCACAATTACAGTGCAGAATTAACATCTTACTTGGTGTGTTTTTTAGAGGTCTTTGTGAAATAAATTTTATAAGTGAAATGAGCATGAAGAGAAATTTGGGTTGATCAAGAGTTCAGGAACTGAAATGAGAAGACCTACACTTGGACATGGAACTGTACTTGCAGCCAGCTCTAAGGATGTAGTGTTAGAAGGATAGGAAACCAAACTGAAATCCACTAAATGACAAGAAATCCCACTTCAAAGACAGGATGTCTTGATGTGCTAAACATTATGAATGAAATCAAAGACGGCTCAACGAGTCAAATGCACTCGGTCATAATATACTGCAGGGAGTACGGCTGCAGGGTCAGCAGGGTCAGTTCTCAACTCAAATTATTTTGTTTGTGAAGAAAATGCAAATGTTTTGTTCTTATTGTTCATTCCGTATGATTATTTGCCAGACCAATAAAAGGTGTGAAATATACGAATAAAAGAAAATAAATTTATCACTGCTCACTGCATTGTAAGGTTTGAAGCATGAGCTATTACAGCAGGGATCATCAAGCAGATCTGACCTGCCGAGGCCCCCCAGTACCTCCACACACACACACACAGAGGACACAGTTTAAGAGACACACTCCCGCCTTCACTCCTGGACACTCTCATACAGCCCTTCACTCATTCACATCACACGCGTTTAGTCATTTCAAACCTGTCAAGTTTCTATTTATGCAAGATAAGGAAGGAATCATCAAGCGTACGCTGGCGCAAATTCATTCTGGTGTTGTTATCATTCCAAACAAGTAAGCTCAATCTTTTAAATTCATTTGTTTTTTTTTTCTGTGAAAACCTGCATTAGGGTGGAACATGAGAGTCGGAGAACATGGCTGTCACTGGCCACATCAATGGCAGACGCTCTTCTAAGAGTAGGGTGTGTGACTGGACCATTCCAGTCTGTTCCTGATGCAGACAGTGCACCATCTCCACATCCACTCCCTCAATGGTGGGCTTAAGGTCAGAGGTAACTTACACGTTGGCCATCATTTGATGACCCCTGGCATTGAAAAGGGAGGCTGGCCAGTCGGGTTGGCCTCGGACTGTCGGACCGTGTCTGATATCCAGAACCCTAACTCCCAGAGCTTCTGCCAACAGGAGTTTTTTGTGTTCTTCTCCTCCTTTGTGAACTGGCCACAGATCAATGATAACGCTATGTTGGGTTCCATTTATGTCAATCAGTTTTTCTTCACTGAGACTAGTGCCACAAACCACAGAGTGTTTCAAAATTGTGTAGGGGCACCAACTGGGTGACCCCATTTAATATAAAAAAACTAAAAAATCAGGGAGTGTGTGATGGCACAACAAAGAAAACAGCCAGCAGTAGCCCAAAGCTTTAATAGAAGGGTAGCGTCACTCCACGAAGGTCAGGTTTGGGTGAGACCCCATCTTCCTGAAGCCCTCCGCTTTTATGGCATTGTACAAAGGACAGATTCGTACCCGACCAACGGACCATAATGAATGGACTGGGTGAATGGGCTTACCGGGAGCAGTTCATTCCCTCCAAAGGACAGGTGGCAGTGCTCCTCAAGGCTGGACCACATTAACACCTTTTTGCATAAATTTACTTACAATGATATAAAAAAAGAAATTAATGTTTTTGCTGTCAAGCAGATGCTAAATTAAGGAGAAAGGTCTAACTGCAGCCTGCGATACCTATGACACAGGTCAGATAATGTCCACAACATCAGTCACAAAATGCTGTTTGACTCAGATAACCATCCTATGACCCTAATCTTAACCACAGTGTAACGAGGCCCTAAGGCCCTAATGTTAATCATAGTCTAACACGATGGGTGTTACATGATGGACGTAGAGGGTGATTCGTGATGTTGGGTCATTACATACATGACTGACCTCATAGGTACTGCAGTCTGCAGTTACACTCTGTTGAAATTAAGTGGAGATTGTTAGAAAGAGATAGCACACAAGCAAACAATAAGCTGGCACGTATTTTTATATTAACACAACTTTCCTCAAATTTGGACAATTTCTCGAAATTAGTAGCCAAAATCCATGTGCACGGCCACACCAACACTTCGCTTCCATCAGGTGCATGTAACTTCCACTACGACTGCTAAATGGTGTGACTAGTGCTTCCAATATGATGCTTGGTACGTATCAAATACACATCAACTGGCATTGGCGGGATACATATGCCACCTCGGCTGAATTCAGGCCAGAAGTGGTTTGAAGGGATTTCACGAAAATCACCTACAGGGGGTTAAGACGCTGTTTCCTTTGGAGGCATTAGCTCTCTGGAAATGTGTTCTTTTGAAATTGCGGCACATTAAGTAACTAAACAATATAGTAATATGACAGAAAAGGCAATATCCCTCCCATCGTGATTACGGTATAAGAATCACATGAGAAAAATATACTTTAGCTTACATTTACTGACAGTTGACGTGGTTACAGACGGGAAGCATACGACAGACTTTTATCCAGGTGGGAGTCTGGATCTACGCAGTCTGTCATTTTTTCGTCACCACTCTGAGAGGGTTTTCGGACGGAGGTCCGACACACCTTCGAAGGGTCTGGCTGTTGTCCAAGCCTTTTAATACTGTCTGCTTCACTTGCTGGTCTTCTCTGGTCTCCAAACAAGGGCAGGTAGGGACTGAACTCCTACTCCACAAAATACAGAAATATCATAAGGCTTACATGCCGGTTCTCATTCTCCCAACAAGGAAAGAAGATTTTGTACCGACAGAGGACAGAAATACTCTTCTGTGTTTAGGCTGACTATACAATCCTCCAGTTTTCTGTCGCTGTCTATTCCAATGCTTGGTTGGCAATTCTAAATGCTGAGCCCCTGTGTGAAAAACTTAGCATGCACATGGGAATGGATCCTTTAACAGTGTTCTCCAGATATAGTGACAGAAATATTAAAGAAAAATGTATTATAACAGACACCTGCAGAGTGGCATGGGAGTTGGCATCCTGAAAACACAGCCCTATTGCGGTCTTTAGATACCACCAGAGCGCACTGTGGGTTCTACCCTGATTTCTGCATGACCTGGACAGGAGACCAAAGCAGTACCCGGGTCTAATTTAAAAGAGCCTCACTTAAATTGGGTCAGAGTCAGGAGGCAGTGGGCAACACTCCTTGTGGGGAATCGGGAATGGTGCATTTTGCTGGTGTTCTTGTAGAGAAGAGGGTCTGTCAAATAAAAATCATTTATGTGAACCTGGAGTTGTGTTTTTGTGTGTTACTGTGTCTGTGGTCTGGGGCTCCGTGGTGCCCCCTTGTGGTTACAGCGTCCAACAAGAAGGGGTGTGGTTTGCTCTGGGTATTGGAGGCGGAGTTAGCTGAGTTCCAGGCAGGGCCGTCTTAACGCACACACAGTTGTCCGGGGGCCTCCACAAACATAGGGGCCCATGATATTTCTGCTGCCAATGTATGTTTCCATTTTGCTATCAAAAAACGGGGGCCCCAGGGACCTATTGTGCTGTTAAGATGGCCCTGGAACTGTTCGAGGGGTTGTATCTCAGAACTGCACTTTAAGAACTTGACTTTAAAATACTGCTTATGGTTTACAAACCCTTAAATAATCTGCTCCATCTTATATATCAGAATGGCTGACACCTGACACTACAAATCGTAACCTTAGATCTTCAAATGAGTGTCTGCTTAGAATTCCAAGAGCAAAACTTAAAAGAAGTGGTGAGGCGGGTGGTCTTCTGCTGTTATGCACCTAAAATCTGGAATAGCCTGCCAATGGGAATTCGCCAGGCTGATACAGTGGAGCACTTTAAAACACTGCTGAAAACATATTAGTTTAACATGGCCTTCTGATAACTTCACCTTCATCTAATCCTGATACTCTGTGTATTCAATTCATTATAATTACTATTCATGGTGGCTCTAAAATCTGCACTGACCCCTACTCTCTCTTCTCTTTCTTTTTCTGTGGTGGCGATTTGCACCATCACCACCTAATCAAAGCAACGCAATGTCCTACACTGATGGATTAAAAGCCAGAAGTCTACATGACCATCATCATCAAGTCCTTCCAAGAGAACCCTAAATACAAAGAGGACTGTTTCATTTATGTTAGGTAGAATGCCTAGAGGGGACTGGGCAGTCCCGTGGCCTGGAACCCCTGCAGATTTTATTTTTTCTCTTCCACCGTCTGGAGTTTTTTTTTTTTTCTGTCCTCCCTGGCCATCGGACCTTACTCTTATTCTATGTTAATTAGTGTTGTCTTATTCTAATTCTTACTTTGTTTTCTTCATCATGTAAGGCACTTTGAGCTACATTATTTGTATGAAAATGTGCTATAGAAATAAATGTTGTTATTGTTGTTGGCAACAGCGCTCCCTCTCATTCCGGCGTGGTATTGCTGACCTTCACAGAGCCCAGAAGATGATCCCCTGGCATGCACAAGTGTGCATTAGTTATTTATCTCTATATATAATCTTCATTTGGATCTTGATCTTTGTTTGTCCGTGAATGAATTAGAAGAAGCACTAGATGGCAGTAGAGAGACAGCTAAAACATAGGCATTGCATTAAGAATCTCCTCCAGGCTTATACTACTGAAGACTGTAGTACTCCAGTCACACCTCAAAACACAGACATTCAAACTAAACAAATTGTTGTACTTTAAATTAACTAAATAGATCTTCATTTAGATCTTGATCTTTGTTTGTCCGTGAATTCCACATCGTAGACCACCTACCAGTTTAGTACGTTGTTGTTACTCACGGATGTCAACAATGTGCCGGAATAACGAAAGGGGTGGTGGACAGTGTTACGCTGGTTAGCTCCTGAGGCCTGGTTAGAGAATGAGATTGCCGAAGATAAAAGTGCGTGCCTATGTAACATATGAATGAAAGAAAGACAGTGGGTAAAATGAATGACAACCTAACAGCACGTTCCGGAAATTATTATTGTTACGTTTTAGCGGCGAGTGCTGCGTCTCACAGTTGTACTGTGGCTTGCTCACATGTCAGTGAAGTGATCCCTATTTATGCTTTAAAGAGCCTGGATACCTATGTGTCCCCTTTATAACCATTGCTCCGTGTATATTGCCTTACTCTTTGGATTGCCACAAAGCAACCTGCGAGATTGGAGAATGGTTGAGAAGAGATCGTGAGAGGAAACGACAGCATCGTGAAAACGAGACGGACTGTGAGCGGACAGAAGCAGAAATGCTCCTACACCACCACATAATTACGATTCGGACAGTGATTCTGAGTAGGCCGTTCCTATCGAATCAATGTCCAAGGGTTTTCTTTTGTAATTTTGTTTCCCTTATAAAAATATCCTAATGCTGTGCGACGAAGGGCCCAGTTCACGACTGGCAGCCGCATTTAAACAGGGAGCTCCTTCACAGACAACTTTAACACGCGCAACGTAGTTGGGCGCACATGGCTAGTAAAGCAGTAAATGTGGTTTACTTTTGGACTCTACAGCAGGGGGGCTGAGCGCTCCTCCTGTTTCCTAATGTTTCGTCTCATAGCTTATTTCAACCCAAACAAACTGAATGAGCTTGTTTTGCCTGAACATTTACAAAATGTTGGTGTCCACAACTCAAATTTTGCATTAAAACATCACAAAAAATATTTAGTTCACCTGCAAGTGCATTTTGTATGTCTGTATGCGTTTTCTAGTGTATCTCACACTGTTGAATTAAAACATGAATGCTCTCAAAACCAAACAATGCAATTACAAATCCACAGTGTGATAAAGGCGCTATATAGCGCCCGACCCGGCACAGACTGACGCAGAGGCACATGTAAAATCACACAGGTTTTTTATTTTTCTTCAGCTGCAGGGCACGTCTTCCCCGTAATCCCTCCAGCCACAACACAGACTCAAAGCACTTTAAACAGAGCACAAACAACCCTTCCTCTAGCACCACCACTCCTCCGTGGCAACCTCATCCTCTTCCTCCCGATTCTGGCCATTGAGTGGTGGAGGCTGGCCCGTTTTATAGCCCACCCGGAAGTGTTCCAGGTGTTTGACCACCTGGTCCCAATTGCACCTCCGGGTGAGGCTGAACCCAGCCGTCCATCACAACAGATATGACTTATTCATTTGTCATTTTGTTCCAACATGTCCAGTCGCAGGTGTGATGTGTTTTTTAGTTAGCCAGATGACTGGCACTGAGGTGTCTGGTGGAGTGGAGCCACTGAAGTTCACTCTTCTGGAGTCATTTCAATGTTCGTCTGTCAGTCTTGTTCTGAACTGAAATGGCAGAGGTATGAAGACACAAACAAAGCAGACATTTTCAGAGCTGCTTGCTGAAGATTCTTATAGTTATCTGGCTCTACTAAGCTCTAGAAATGCTGTTGAGACTTTAACTGCACATTATTTTGAAGGTTTACTAATATATCATATAGAAAATCCAATGTCTGTTTGTCTGTCTGCTTTTCACGAGAGAACTACTTAACGGATTTAGATCGGGTTTTTTCTATAATTTACTTGAGCGTCCCGGTTGATTTTGTGACTTCTCTCATTTCGCTATGTATCAGAGTTCGCTTGTGGTACCGATTTATTTGCGCGAATCCAAGAAAAAGGCAGGGGGCGGGCCGAGGGGGCGGGGCCTTCCTCACTCACTCGCCATCTTCGGGGCGTGCACCTTAACTCTGCGTAGCTAGCGAACGAGAGAACAATTGAATTCAACTTTGTTTGATGTTTAAAATAAGGTGTTACTTAGGTCTTGATGAGTTTGAGTCCGGATATTCTCTTAAGTGTATGCCACATTGAAAAGATAAGATTGCAATTCAGATTGTGGATCGTGATTTTGTGTTAAAAGGATCGTGATATGATTTTTTGGAAAGATCACCCACCCCTAATTTGACTAATCAAGTTTTCAAATTTATGTAGGATTCATTAACCCTTTGGCGAGCTATTTGGAAAGGGGCTGTGAGCTACCGGGAGCTCGCGAGCGACGTGTTGGAGCCCCCTGTTTTACAAGTGAGCAACAGGAGGAACGGAGTTAACTTAATGCGCAGAAGCTGCATACGGACATTTCTAAAATCTTCGTGTCCTGATTTCAGAAGGCTCATTTCCTCAAGTCTTGTAGCTGGAAAGTGGACACAGAGAAAAACCGGCTGTGGAAAAGCTCAGTCTCAGTCTAATTAATAAGCACACACAACGTGATAATCGGAACAGCTTGCTGCATTTGCATAGCAGCGGCGCGCCATCGCCAGCGTTCCCAGCCAGCTGCTTTGCAGAGCTGTCACAACTTCAAGTTGAGAACTGATCTGCACGCTAGCTGAAAGATCTGTCATTTGGGGCTTTACCAACTGCTGCCAAAAGAAATAATGGTTGATCATCTAGAAAGCGGAGTGACAGGTTGACTAGGCTAATATTAAAAACGCACACACACACACTCACATAGCTAACATACACCCTTGGGAGCTTTACATACTGGTGGAGTAAAAAAAAAAACTTTATGTGCTGAAGAAATAAAACACGTCACGCCTTGAGTCCCAACTTCCCCCATTTACTTTTAGCGAAGAACAAATCAACATATTGGACAACTTACAAAGACTCAAAGGCACATATGGCGCAGCCTCCAGCAGTCTCGCAGAAATCAGATGTTAGCCCTCAGAGAAGGCCTTGGCGGCACAAGCCGTCTAAAGTGGCGCGTCTGTTCTCCAATTTAAAAAAAATGGACTTTTTTATTAGGGGGGGTCTGGGGTGTGTGGCCTGGATCTGTGAACCAAAGTCTAATCTTTAAAATGTTTTAAAGCGTTTGAGGTCATTGAAACTGAGACTCTCCCTGCTTAATAACCGGGAGCGAGACGCTGCTCCATACTTTACTTTGCTGGTGAATTCTGCTTCTTGCCAGTTCGTTTTGAATGCCACTAAGAGGTACAAAACTGGCATTTCATTAGAGCAGTGCTTCCCAAACGCAGTCCCACTCTGGCTGCAGGTTTTTGTTCCAACCAACTTTTTTTTAAATTGGACTCTAAGCCCAATTTTCCACTTGCCCAGTTTCTGTGTTTTGGAGCCAATGGAGAAATAACGAAACTAAGTTTGGTAAATTTGTATTAAAATGTACTGAGCACTTATAAGGGGACAGTTTTGTTTAACATTTTAACAATTTTCAGCTTTATTTTCCTTCTGCTATTCCAGGTGTTCTGATAGATAGATAGATAGATAGATAGATAGATAGATAGATAGATAGATAGATAGATAGATAGATGTAAAATGCACTATATAATAGATAGATAGATAGATAGATAGATAGATGTGAAATACACTATATAATAGATAGATAGATAGATAGATAGATAGATGTAAAATGCACTATATAATAGATAGATAGATAGATAGATAGATAGATAGATAGATAGATAGATAGATAGATAGATAGATAGATAGATAGATAGATGTGAAATGCACTATATAATAGATAGATAGATAGATAGATAGATAGATAGATAGATAGATAGATAGATAGATAGATAGATAGATGTGAAATGCACTATATAATAGATAGATAGATAGATAGATAGATAGATAGATAGATAGATAGATAGATAGATAGATAGATAGATAGATAGATAGATAGATACTTTATTAATCCCAATGGGAAATTCACATAATCCAGCAGCAGCATACTGATACAAAATAAATAAATAAATAAATTAAGTTAAAGAGTAATAAAAATGCAGGTAAAAAAATGTTGAATTTATTATACTAACCAATAACGGCACACTGTACGATAACGTGCAGTGAATCCATTTGACTTGAGCAGTCCTAGTTTTCCTCTTTCTCTGTACATTTACCATTCGTTTGCTCAGAAGTTGATGCACTTGTTGTTTCCTGAGCAGCTCTTCTTTTCTCCACCCTAGCGGCCCACGGCATCTTTTCGTGTTAAAACTGATTAAGTCAGTGTTTGTGTTGCAATTACTTAGTACGTTTTATCTTAATTTTTCACTTAAGCTGGCATTTAAGTCTTCAATCTGCCTCAAGAATGATTTAGCCGTACGCATGCGCCACATGGCAGCCTGCTGCCGAGAGTTGATTGCACAATAAAATAAAATTAAAAGAGTGATAAAAATTATCACCCCGTAAGCAGACAGCAGACGTCACGTAGTACATGTGTACCAAATGTCAGGCCAATAAGCAAAACGGTTTGCGAGCTACAGGTGATTTAAAATCCTGGCCAGACAAATGGACAGCCATGGTAGCGTATTATAGAAGAAGACCAGTAACGGCGTACTGTACGATAACGTGCAGTGAATACCCTTTACTTGAGCATTCCTAGTTTTCATCCTCTTTCTCTGTACGTTTACCATTCATTTGTTCAGAGGTTGATGCGCTTGCTGTTTCCTGAGCAGCTCTTCTTGTCTCCACCCTGGCAGCCCGCTGCTTCTCTTCTTTCGTTGGCATCTTTTCACGTTAAAACTGATTAAGTCCGTGTTTGTGTTGCAATTACTTAGTACATTTTCTTTCATTTTTCACAGGTCGTATCCCAAATTGGTCTTGACCCGAAGAAATTTCCCCCATAGGATTGTATGTAAATACAATTAATCCGTACAAGCTGTATGTAGATATATTTTTTTTAAAGATTTTTAAGCACAAAAATAGTTAATTATACCATAGAAGGCACAGCGTAATAATAAACTAAATGTAAAAATATTGAATAACACGGAAAAGGTCTTTAACAGAGAAAACTAACAAAGAGTTCATGCTATAGCCTTACGAACCACTCACTGCAAACACTTTTTTTTTAATGAGTTTTAAGCATAGGGAAAAAAAAGAACATTTGAAAAATCCGTAATTTATACAAAAACGAACCATAAACAACCAAGAAAACTAACCTTGCATGAGTCGAGTTCTGGCATGAAGGAAGTGAGGAGGAACTGAGTGGAGAGGAGATTACAATTTTGAGGTAAAGTCCCTCTGCGAGATGCACGTCTGACCGAGAACATTGTAATGTACAGGGAGAGACTGAACACGTGTGTAAATCATCGACGCGCACAGGAGAGACGACACCGGAAAAGGAACCGAAATAGAGAACAAAGAGTTCACAGCGGGTGAATGCACAGCGTGAGACAGAACATGAGCGGAAATCATTGGCACGTACGACCCAGAAGGGAAACGAAATAGAGCACAAAGAGTTCACAGCGAATGCACGGGGTGAGACTGAACACGTGCGGAAATCATCGACGCGTACGACCCGGAAGGGAAACTGGCTTGTTCGTCGCCCAAGTGTGTGGTCGTGAATAGATGCAAAAGTTTGGCAAACTTTTTGGTCGTAACCCGATTTGTACGTGTTGCGAGATGTTCGTGACCCGAGGTTCCACTGTAAATGGATATTAATTTGCATTAGTTGACCTATCATGACAAAATGATAAGGTGCTTTCAGAAAGATTTGCAAATGTATTAAAAATTAAACAGTGGAATCCCTCATTTATAGGACCATTTGTACACTCTTCTGTGGCACTCCAAAGTGAAGCCTGTCAGTTGTGCTCGGGGTCTGGCTGCCAGGGGTAAGACTCTGGTCTAGTTTTGCTACTTTTTTTTGATGCCTTACATCCTTTTCATCGTGTTTGAATAGTGAAATGAATGGCAAAATGAAAAGAAAGAAACATGAATCCCAGGGTAAGACAGGATTGGAGCCAAAGTAACTCTTTAAACCAAAGAATAAGCACAAAAGTCTACATTAGTAAAAGTGAAATCAATAAACTCTCAGTCTGAAGCCAAATTTCATTAAACAACCCTAAACCAGAATCAAATCCTGAACACTTAATCTATATACCAAAAGGCAAAATATCAAAGCCCCTGAAGACACGAGACCACTCAAGAAGGAGCTGGAATCGAGTAGCACCAAAGCTCTCCCTTCTCAAATGCAGCCATACTGCCTGCTTAGTTGGCCATTAATAGTTAGAGAGTGAGAACAGGAGAAATAGCGAAGTAAATCAAACTGGAAGGCTGCATAGATCATCAAAAATCATAGTCAAAGAAACATACAGGGATCAGAAAACAAAATTAACAGAGAGATAGAGAGACTGACAAACTAAATTTAAAGATTATCCAAATCATGGATAGACAGAAACAGTCTTAGTGAACCTTAAATAGTCGTGCCAATGACATCATCACCACGCAGATCCAATGTGTTTTGGGATACAATGTCACGGCAATGGCCGACATGAAGCCCACGACATGGCTGCACCTAATGACAAAACAAAACAACATTAAAAACGGCGTGAAATAAATAGACTTCTGAACGGGGGGTCTAAAAAAAAGCAGCAGATAAAGAGAAGCTACAGAAAGACGATAAAACAGAAGAAAAGGGCAAAAATGAAGAGCTGTCGGGAAATCCCAGGCCGATACACGGCACTCTCTTTTTGATTCAATTTTTGCCGCCTGTTAGCCATTTTTTTGCTCCTTCCTGGCCTTCATTATGCACCACGCTCTTCCATTTATGCTCCGTTCTCAGGTGTCTTGGTTGCTGGTGCCCATCAGGGCAGTTCGAGTAGGCAGGTGCTGACCCTGACGCCACACGGTCAGGTGGGTGAAGCAGGCTCTTGTTAGTTTCACGTTATAAATAACTTTTTCAGGTTTGAACTTTGTAAAACTCTTTTATTTTGCTGTCTCTCTACTACTAAAATACAGTATGCAATGACTCAACAGCAGGTTTGCACATATCAACATTTTTATTTGGAAGTCCTTGCTGGTCTTGACACAATTAAAATGGCGCATGTTGTTGACATACGTGTCACTTTTCAATGTGATTTCCAGTTTATCGTTCAGGTAACCATGACAAAAGTATGGGAAGCCTCATTCCGAATTAAGAAGTTAACTCTTGGGAAAAAACAAAAAAAAAAAAAAAAATTAAAGGAATTGGGAAAAGCTGGCTTGGAGAGTCCAAAAGACACCCATTGCGTGCAATGTAATCTCTACCTCACCAAGCGTCTCCCTTTTTCTTCGTTCTTCATCTCTAATCAACCTATTTTCCTCTTCTGCCACCACAGCAACAAAAAGCGACTGATTGGAAACATTCATCAATCATCCTATCAAATGTGCCATTTTAATGGGATCAGATTATCCCGTCTCAAAGACACCTGACAGAAGTGCTTAGCTGCCACACAACAGCCCGTCTCCCCAGCTTCTCCACTCTACTTAGCATTCCGAAGGCTTTGTTCCCGTTGCCACATGCCAGCCCCCAGCCTAAGGTTTTCATTCTCTTTTTTTGTGATTAACATGCATTACCCTGACTGCCACTTGAAATAGAAAGAATTTCCTTCAGAGAAGGATGGGGCACCATATGCATTTACATGGAGACCTGCCACCCTCTACAACACTTTCTATTTCTTGTACCTTTTTTTTGGCTAAGGCAAAAATGTGCAATCTTTTTCACATTTCTCAAGTGGCATCCACCTCACTGTACATTAATACAGATATACATATTCCAAAATGAAATGAAATGAAATATTTTTGCAGGTACATAATGAAAAATCTTAGGGGATGGGACCCAAGTCAGAACATGAAATATATTTATTTAATATATTTACTTACAAACCAGAGCACACAGTAAGATCTCAAGATGCTGGTCTGCTTATGATTTCAAGGATTAATAAAATAACAGCGGGAGGTTGAGCTTTTAGTTACAGGGCCCCTAAACTGTGGAGTGGTCTGCCTGCCACTATAAGAGATGCCCCTTCGGTCTCAGCTTTCAAATCTCACTGCTTCAGTTTAGCACACCCTGACTAGAGCTGCTGATTAACTGTACAGACTACATCTCTGTTGTCAGTCATTAGCACTGAAACACAAGTAACATGATAGTTAGAATTTGTTACTAAATCTCATCTATTATGTTTCTCTTCTCGGTACTCAAATGTGGCACTTGGTGCCACTGCCCACCTGCCAAGTTGTTTGCCTGCCTAAGGTAAAGTCATCTCTGATGGAGGATCGCAGGAATCGTCGGGTAGTGGGGTCCTTTCATCAGATTGGCTGGCCCAGAACTGGCCAATAGGGTGAGGCAGCTTGATGGCCGAGGTCTCTAGGACTCTGAACAAATTCAAATCCTATTATGGGATGTCATCTACTGTTGAATTCTGCTCTGTCCTTGTAATATTTCTATTGCACTATTGTATTGAATTGAGTACTAGCAAAATACCCGCGATTTGCAGCGGAGAAGTAGTGTGTTAAAGAAGTAATGAAAAAGAAAAGGAAACATTTTGAAACTTTTTTTGGTTTTGTCACTGTTATGAGTGTTGCTGTCATATACTGTATATATATATATATATATATATATATATATATATATATATATATATATATATATATACATATATATATATATATATATATATATATATATATATATATATATATATATATATATATATATATATGGATTTCAGAGAGGATGATCTGAACTTCACAGGAGGAGATTAGGGTTAGGAGTTAGCAGCAGGGAGGGGGCCATGAAGAATAATGCGATGCAATGTGCAGTCGGTTTGAAAGTTCACAGGGGGTGACCATGACTTCATGGAGGTTAAAGTTAGGGCTAGCACCAGGGAGGGGGCTATGAAGAATGATGCGGTGCAAAGTGCGGTGGGATTGGCAGTTCACAGGGGATGATCGTGACTTCACGGAGGAGGTTAGGGTTAGTATTAGGTGTTAGCACCAGAGAGGCAACTATGAAGAGTGATGCAGTGCGAAGTGCACCGATCCATCTTGATCAGTAATTCTCCAAAGCCCAAACTATACCAACAGGTTTTTAAGGTGGCACCAGTGCTTATGGTCAACCAACCAGTGCAATTCCTCACCCAAGCCCCACCCACCATTAGCTCCTGGTACATATCGTGGAGTAGGAGCTCGTTCTGCCTTGCACAAAAGTTGTTTGTTATTCAAAGAAATGTGAACGCAGCCTTATGAATATTCATATAAAAAAGCTGTAAGGAAGCGGAAGCAAAATGACAGGAAATCAGGCAGCCTGCTTCACAAATAGTGTGTGTTTGTTAGTCCCAGTTAGTATTATTTTACATTAATTGGATAAATATATAGTGAATATAGACTGTTTGCTGCAAATCGGTAATTATTTCTAATTTGTTTCTTTTCAGTTTCGTTCTGGTTTCATGAAATTGAAATAAAATTCAAGCAAGGCAACACCTCCTGACTCTGTGAATCTTTTGTACGGTGGAGTTTGGCTGCTATTTAGTTTTCTGGTTCAAACACCAAAGACGAGAACAGCACAAAGCTAAAACAAGTACAGGGAACTACCTACCAGGAGCTACAAACGGCCCGAGTTCCTGCCATGGGAATGCTACAAACATTCCTGAGTTTGTTAAAAAAAACCCTGGTTCCGGAAACAAATTTCTTATGGTGGGAAAGTGCATATTAGAAGACAGCAAAACAGGAAGGGCTTGTTTAAACTGAAATCTTTTAAAACAAAAACAACATTCAGGAGCCGGAGAGTACTGGGCATCGGCCTGGATGGAAAACAACCACAGACAGGGCACCAGTTCACTGCAGAGCTCTTCACAAACATTCAATGGGCAGTTCAATGTGAACTGCACACCGTAGCACACACATCTTTACAATGTGAGGGATACACTGGAGTTCTAGACGAAAATGTGCATTGACGTGTGTGGCCGGGTGTAGGAATGACAGGTGGGCCAACAAAAGAAAAGTCGGGACGCCAACCGGGTTGCCCCATTTACTGAAAGCAGCCCAAACAAAAATTATGCCTCTTGGCGTCACAGTAAATAGTCTCTCGAGCACACTTTGCCACAGAATTAGGGGTCGACCACTGGAGCTCTGTCTGGCAGGTCGCTCCAAGTGCAAAACACGCCTCCTTCTGAGCAGCTGGGCTTCTTATTTCACACGAAGCAGGAAGGGGCGGGGCTAAGTGCCCTCACTGGGCGGTTTCTCAGTGTTGCAGGGAGAGAAGCAAAGGAGAATGTTAATGACGGCACACCTCTCACCCTGGCGGGTTATCACAAACCTCGATGGAGTCGGTGAGGAGATCCTCCGATGCACATACGTGACACACTGGCTGGGAAGTGCCAAAAACGGAGCCTCCCACCCAAAAAAATGGCAAATTTCTAAATATTTCCCAGTTCAGATTCTTCAAGAATCTTGTTTTTTTTAGTGAGTAAAATAATTCACAATGACACCCATGCTGAACCTGAGCTGTGAATATACACAGCCTGTGGGTGACACAAGTCTACACTACGCCACGTAAAGATAGAGTCGGGTTAAGTGTGTTTTAAAATTTCTACTTTTCCTACACCCGGCGCCCTCATGCCCACATGTAACACGGGTGCAGCACCTGAATCGCACCTCAAGAACTATTTGAGCCCAAACTGGAACTGTCAAGCAGGGAGTTCCCATCTGATATCTGCTTCAGGCCACCACTTCAGCTAATTAAATTGTACAAATGAAATGTTTGCCATCTTAATGCTAAGTAAATGTTTCATCTTCAGTATGTGCACATATACCCATAAATGGGAGGGAATGATGAGACACTAGAAAATCAAGACAGTTATCAAGTGATAAAAAAAAACAATCACTTGAGATTTCCTTCATTTTAGACATTTGTTATTACAGATTTGTCAATATTTAAAGTGAAACCAGAAAGCCCAGCACTGTATTAAAGCAGAAAGTTCAATCTATAGCCCAGCGCATGTGAAATCTGAAAAGTGCTTAGCAGGGTGGAGATGTGTCCTAAGTGAACGTCCTGACGCAGGGTGTGTGGCAATGTGTTAAGTGACACAAGTCAAACACTCAATGACCGGTGATGACTGATGGGGTGAGAATGCCCTTTACAATTGGGCTACAACACCCAACAAAATGTCAAAGTAAAGTTTGCTAGCAAGCAGAACCTCTGTCATAGCCCACCCCATTATAATTTAACACATTTTCAGTATATATTGTGATTTGGCCAGAAAAATAAGACCTGGGAGGACAGCCAAAAAAGGTTGGGGGGACGAGCCAGGTAACCCCTTTCAATAATAAAAATGGAAAAGACACCCAGCAAACGGCTCAAAGCAAAAAGCAAAAGCTCAGTTGAGAGGCAACAACAGCTCTGTCTGTCTCGGGAGTCAGTTTGACTTCTGACGCCACCTTCAGGGAGTGGGCTGGCTTTAGAGTCCTGGAACCGGAAGGGCGGAGCCTACTCTGGGCATTGAGGCAGAGTTAGGTATGTGATTGGTTGTTTTTGCAAGAAGAATGAGGAGATATTGTTAGCATCAGCATCCAAACTCATCCCAGGATGCAATTGCTTACTAAATCAGATCTAGGAAGGTGATCCCCAGGAGTGATTTGCTGTATATAAACTGTCACACACGTGCACTTGGGAAGCAGTCGATGGGCTTGACTAAGTGTGTGGTAACGCCGGACCAAGGGTTGACAGGGTGCACTAATGCCTCTCTTCCTTCATCTGCAGATTCCCAGAAGCAAAACCCAACTAACGACACTTCTGATCCATCCACAGAGTGCACTTCCGGCCCCGCCTCCAGAGACCTCCTATCCACTCCCAAGCCTATCATCACTGCTGCTTCCAGCTTCAGAGACACGCCTCTTTCCCCCGACCCACTATAAAGCCGCCATATTCCTGTCACATGATAGTCAAAGGTGTGTTAGACTCAGTCCTAGGAGGCCACTCTGTTGCACTGCAACCTTCCTTTGTGTCAAGTATATGAGGTGGATCCCCAAATCATTTTTTTGTGTTTTCTTGTCATTCTAATGGCATATATATATATATATATATATATATATATATATATATATATATATATATATATATATATATATATATATATATATATATATATATATATATATATATATATACTAGCAAAAGAGAAGTAGTGTGTTAAAGAAGTAATGAAAAAGAAAAGGAAACATTTTAAAAATAACATAACATGATTGTCAATGAATGTGTTGTGTTCAAGTTACATTCCGTGTTTGTGTAGCCTATCCCTGACCATCTCATCTTCATTGTCAACCGTTGTAAAGATAACAGGTTTCATTCATCAAAGTGATCACTACCCAAATCGGTACTCGTGAATCTAAGATGTTTAACAGGCATTCCCAGTATTAAGTTGTGGATTTGCCTGTGAATACTTAGCGGCAGCGTGTCTATGAACGTAATTTAAACTTAAGCTTTACACCTTGCTTTCCTATTGATATGTCTACAAAGGCTTGTTCAGCGTTAGAGGGTTGTTCCTTTCCTACTGCATCAATAAGCAGCTCGTCTTCCTCTTTATCTGAGACATCACACACTGCATTCACAAGTTTACCTTTCCCAGTCCTTCAAAGTCAGTTCACGTGAGCTGCTCCGAGTACATGCATCAAAGCTTCTCAGCTGTGCTTGTGCTATCTTGTGCGATCTCGCGATGTCCACGGCTTTATTTAATGTTAGCTAAGACCCGGCACTTAAAAGTTTCTCTCGCACTTTCGCTGAGTTAGACCCCGTAGGAGATGCTCTGATGTCCATGCCTGCCAACTTTTCTTTTTTGTTCTTTGGGTCTTTAATAATATTTTTCACACAAGTACGTGTAGAATGTGATAAGTGTAACGTGAAGTTTACGTTAATGTGTGGCTATTGACAACAGTGGGCCGTCCTTATCTTTGACAAAGTGGTCTTCAGTTCAATAAACACTGAGTTAGAAGAAGCCATGGCACTGTGCTGAGTAGCTGAGTATTCCCAGCCTTGCTGTAGAGACTGAACACAGATCTGAAAATTTTTCTGTCCTTAAAAAAGACTAGGGGGCATCACCCCCTGCTTGCTTCACTTGCCAGCCCCCCCTGCCTGCGCCACACGCCAGCCACTTCACGTCTTTGTCGCTCAAGTGTGTGGATTTCACTTTCACCAAACAACAGATCTTTTCATTCTCGCAGATACGTCTCTTCATTGGGAAGAAAAACTACTTTTCCCTGATGGCAACACGAATTAGACGATCTACAAGTCTCAGACTTAAAGTTTAAATCCCAACGATATCCACATACTTCTCTCATATCAATAATTTCCATATATTCGATCTTTTTCGCTTTTACCTTTTCGTCAATATCGCATTGAATTTTGATTGCGTGTTTGGAATTACATGTTGACATTGCAACGTATAAATGCCCGTGAGTGAATATTGTTTCATACTCTCTACATGAACTGTGTCTGACAATAGCATTAACACAAATGAGAAATGATTGAACTGTGTGCGTGGTAAAGTGGGCAGGACTTTTCCAAATCTCTTTGCGTAAAGTCTTGTCTCGCGGGGCTTAAAATTTTCTCTCGCGTGTGTGGATTTCACTTTCACCAAACAACAAATCTTTTAGTTCTCGAAGAAACGCCTCTTCTTTGTGGAGAAACACTACTTTTCTCTGATGGCAACACGAATCAGACGATCTGCAAGTCTCCGACTTAAACTTTAAAGCCAAACAATATCTACATATGATATGTCATATCACCTCTGTCCATATATTCTCTTTTCGCTGTTCCGTTATTGCACCAAGTAATAATTTCCATTTATTTGCGCTAATGTGATCTTTACTATCATTTTTTTGAGACTTTCGAATTGTAGTATTTTCATTATCTCTAACCTGCTCGGTGTGTGTATTGCGCCAATGTTTTTGAATTCTTTACGATGTTCTACTTTGTCTTCTACTCTTTGGCTTTGATTACCGGGGTTGTTAAATCTCTTGGCACAAAGTCTCGTCTCGCGGGACGTGAAAGTGTCTCTGTGAGAAAGTCTCTCTTTCTAAAGACATTTGAGTGGCATGATACGCATCAGGGGCTCTTCTCATTTGGGTTAACAGATTGAAACATTTTAGCGAAATTCAGAGACTTGATTTCAAGTTTAGCTTCGGTCCAGTTCACTGGAAAGAATCTATATATATAATTCACTAAGGCAAGACACCCATGGAAAGCACGCCGGAAGGGGTGTGGATTCACTAAGCCGCCGACAAGTAAGACACCTATGGTGCATGCAGGAAGGAGCCACGCCCACCAACTCCAAGACCATTGGATACGACGACAACTTGCAGAGCCACACCCACCAACTCGGATGCAACGACAGAAAAAATGATGTCATTTATATTCGTCTGTCATAGAGGCCACATGCACCTCCGAGCCACCTTGACTGTTCATAGAGGCATGTTTCTCGCGGAGGTGAATCGCGATATGCGGCGTGTAAAACGGTTTGCGAGGGGTATCCCATGGGATCCTTAAAACAATCCTTTACAACTGAGGTTAAAACACAATGAAGTAAGCAGTCTTTAAAAACCGAGTTTTCGCTTACGCCGCACGACCGCATGCACCATATCAAACTGTTTTACACGCTACATACAGCAATTCTCATCCGTGACAAACATGCGTCTTCTTAGATGCTCCTGCAGGAACACGGCTACTACCGTGGTCGGGTGTCTTGTTGGATTATATATAGAAAAGCAGCCAAAACCGCACAGAGCAATGAAACGTCTACGTCAGTCACAGGTGCATCTGGACTGTGTAAAGACGACAACGACTCAAGTGACGAGTTGGAGGTGGGCACATGAGCGGGCAGTGCATACTGAACGAGAAATCAGCACACTAGCATGACGGAGGGAGCGGAATGGACGTCCTTCTCCTCTCCTCTCCGCGCCTCAGCGCCGTCCACCCCCATCCCTCCGTCTGGCAGGAGAAGGCGCGATGGCGTTCCACCGGTTTTCAGTCATGGACGATTGTGTGCTGGTTCGTTCCGTGCATTTTTACAATGTTGCTTTTCTTGCTGATTTATTACATTACAGATTTTTCAAATGTTAATTTTCTCCCTGTGCTTAAAAATCCTATGACACCTATGGCGCACGCAGGAAGGAGGTGAGTGTAAAACGGTTTGCGAGGGGTATCCCATGGGATCCTTAAAACAATCCTTTACAACTGAGGTTAAAACACAATGAAGTAAGCAGTCCTTAAAAACCGAGTTTTCGGTTACGACGCATGACCGCGTGAACCATCGCACACTGTTTAACACGCTACATACAGCAATTCACATCCGCGACAAAAGTGCGTCTTCTTAGATGCTCCTGCAGGAACACGGAAAGTCGACGTGAGTCACAGGTGCATCTGGGCTGTGCAAAGACGACAACGACTCAAGTGGCGAGTTGGAGGTGGGCACATGAGCAGGCAGTGCATACTGAACGAGAAATCAGCAGACTAGCATGAAGGAGGGATCGGAATGGACGTCCTTCTCCTCTCCTCTCCGCACCTCAGCGCCGTCCACCCCCATCCCTCCGTCTGGCAGGAGAAGGCGCAATGGCGGTCCGCCGGTTTTCAGTCACGGAGGATTGTGTGTTGGTTCGTTCCGTGCATTGTTATAATGTTGCTTTTCTTGCTGATTTATTGCATTACCAATTTTTCAAATGTTAATTTTCTCCCTGTGCTTAAAAATCATTCAAAAACCGGCCTGATTATGCTGCATAGGGTACGCCGCGGGTTGGCTAGTTCATTCTAACACATTGCCAAATTGAATCTCAATATTTATTATTTTAAAACCTTAGAAAAACAATCACAGCATTTTGTAGCAGCACATCCTGACCCGAGTATCAGTGTAACGTCACTACAGGAGGTCTGTGAGGATTTCCACCAGGGAATACTTCTTCCGAATCCATTCTGGCTGTTTGTTTGCCTCTCTCATCTTAATCTCAGCAAGAGCAGAACATCTTTTCAACACTGTTCTGATTTGCCAAGCACAAGCTTTTAGACAATTTCTGATTTTTTTTTTTGGAAGTCCTCTTGGGATAAAGCATATGCTGGATAAAGAATACAAGGAATGAAAATTGTAAGTCGAAAGTAAAACCTAAACAAGACGCCCAAGCAGCAGTTTGGCTTAGCCGACTCCAATGGTCCTGCAGATCTTGTGAAAGCTCACTGCAGTCGAGAGGCGGTGTCATCGGAAAGACGGCGTCGCAAATCACGCCGAGTCCCAAAAAATGGCACTAATCGACGGCAGGTTTGAAAAGCCAAAGCCATTTCATTTGCAAACAATGATTTCCCTCTAGAATGCGACTAATTCTTCAACAACTCTATTTGCATACATATTTGGCTATTTTGCTGCTCTCACAGCTGCTGCCTGATGCTATCTGTCACGACGGAAAGGAATAAACACAGAAAAAAAGACTTTAATGACTTTGAAAGTGCGCATAGCTGGTACAGTACCCTGATGCCAGGCTGACATTACTGAGCACTGCTGAGACCCGCCTGTGGTGACGGGAATAGACTGCTCACATAGGCTGACCTAGGAAACACACCAGTAGCAACTTGGGTCAATCACTCTCTGAGGGACCGCTGCAAGATAAGTGCAGGACCACTCAAGAGAGGAGCAGACCCTGGCATCATCATCATCATCATCATCATGTTAGGTCAGGAGGTAGAGAGCCACAAGGGGGCAGGATTTCCCATAACCACCCTGCGTGATCTTGGAGAAGTGACTTCGGCGGCAGTCGAGGATGACAGACAGGTTATGAGATGCCACCTAAGTTGTGTTATGTTCTGCCCCCCACAATGCATTGCAAGTCAAACCAAGTCTATTGTCAGTTCTTACAAGCCTGTCTCCTCAGAACAATTCACAAAAACACAACAGTAAAAAAGAATTTAAATAAGTACTAGGGGGTTCAGCCCCCTGCTCGCCAACCCCGGTGTAGGCACTCGAAGGGCATTGTGGTGCTCCTCTGTTAGAGAAAGCGATTGGATTTAAAGAGATGGGATATAGAAAAGTATGCAGGGTGCGGGAGGAAGACAGTTTGGTGCGTCGTTATTACAGATAGAAAATCAGTTACCTGAGTAGTTCACTACAGGGTGGTCCAGATCTAATTATGCAGATCCACATCGTCTGGATGTCTGATTTATGTGGGGACGTTTACAGTTTGGCGCGAAGACGATTCTTCATGTCGTCAGTTCGCACACTTCTCAATAGTCCGAGATTTTTTGGGTGATTTTCTATGTAATAAACTTAAGTTATAGCGTAATGAAAATTGCATAATTAGATCTGTTCCACTCTATACAGGCGTCTGTTTTAAATACTAATGAAAATTAAAACATAGTAAGAAGTAAAAGTAGAAGTAATAGAAAGTAAATAAAATATAAAATTACATTAACGCCTCATCATGATTCTCTAACTTACATTCTATAAACGTTGCTTTTTTGCATTTCTGTTCGCATGTTGTTCAGGATGTTTTTGTCTTTCTAATTTAATTAGACGATTCTCAGTTTGGCGCTGATTTTTAATATGTGAAGCTCTTTTTTGTTCATTTTCTTTTTCTTGACGTTCTTTATTGGCTCTTGCTGACATTTTTCTATCATGATCAAAATTTTGATGTTCTTGAATATAACCGACTGTGCAGAAGGGCGAGTCAGCAGGGTGGGACGGGGAGAGAGGATGTGCTCTGTAGGAGTCGTGATTGGGCAAGCGGTGCAAGGGGATCTGAATATGCGGACATGACGGAAAACATTTTAATATAATAGACAGACACACAGCATGCAATGTGTATGTACTGTGGTCAGGAGAGGTACGACAAGAGTCCAAAGAATAAATGTCAGGGTGCCAACCGGGTCACTTATTTTAATGACGGTTTCTAGAACAAAAGAAATATTGCAAACAAAGAAATAAAGAAATGGTCAGGCTGTACTGCCTCCTCTAAATCATCAGATGATTTGTAATCAATTTGCAACTTTCTAGAAACACATTTTACCTTTGTCATAATGAGTTAAATCGGTGTAGACTGATTATGGCAAAAAGGGTAAATTTTCAGAATCTACCTGTACACGATAGACAGACAGACAGTTAGATAGACATGAAAGGCACTATATAATAGATAGATAGATAGATAGATAGATAGATAGATAGATAGATAGATAGATAGATAGATATGAAAGGCACTATATAACATAAATAGATAGATAGATAGATAGATAGATAGATAGATAGATAGATAGATAGATAGATAGATAGATAGATAGATAGATAGATAGATGTATAAAACCAAGTGAAAAGGGCAGATTTTCACCTCTTAGAAATGCTATATAATAATGAGCAGATATTCAGTTTCTGGGAGCAGAAAGGCAGCACATGGTGCTCAGAACCCCGGCCCCCCCAGTGTTGTCCTTACACTCTGCAGTTAAGAAGTCATCAGCACACAACACTTTCACCTCAAACATGGCTGCCTCAAGTGTGCCTGTGCTTGTTAGGTCCTGGCAGCCAATCTTTTATCTGCAGCAACAAGGACTGGGAAACATTATTAAACTTATCCTGACGTTAACTTCTGGGCCCAATAATGCTGTGATGATATGACTTCACAGCCTGGGAGGAAATGGGCCGCCAGTGGAACGGATTTATATTTATTCGGTGAAATATTACAAGCCTACAAGCCAACTTGAGGTGGAAAAAAGGCCTTTCAAATGACTCAGGCCCTGGAATTCTCAGACATGGCAGAAAGTGCATTTCTTTGAGGACACACTGAATGACCAGGACCACAAGTGACATCTAGGACTGCTGAGTCTTAAATCCCCAATGACTTCTTTCTTATTCTCTTACAGATTATTGTTCATATATAAAAATATATAACGCTTGCTAATTGTCTCCTCTCATTTTCTTGTATTCTTTTGGTCATCCACAGGACTTCAGTCCCACAAGACCCAGCATGTCACACCTAAACCAAACACCATTTTACTAAATAATGGCAGGTTTTCCATGAGGGACTTGAGGATAAGCCAGCCTGGGTATCCAAGAGTTTCTCTTCTTCTTTGTTTCAGACTGGCACTATAGAGTATGACAGAGAGATAAGAAAGATACCACGTGATAGACAGATTGAGAAACAGAGAACTAGAGAGACAAAGAGCGAGGGTGGTGGGGGTGGTTCGGGGTGAAAGGCACCATATTATAGACAGATATGGCATGAAGCATCTGCTTTATAGCACCACATTGGGTAACACAACTAAACCACACTCACTTTTCAAATGTCTACAACATACAGGAGCATTACATTTACAAGGAATGAAAATCAAGGTGACAACTCCAATGATTAGGACCACCACAGCAGCAGGGAGCTTCTGGGCCATTTGTAATAGAATTGAATGGATCTATATGAGATAGATAGATAGATAGATAGATAGATAGATAGATAGATAGATAGATAGATAGATAGATAGATAGATAGATAGATAGATAGATACTGTAGTGTGACAGGGGCTTGGCGTCCTTACCTAGCTTGGACACCCCTGCACACTATATTCAGGGGGAACAGCCATGGATGTTGCAATACCTCCCCCTGAATGCTAGTTGGCCACCTCCCTGGGGTGGAACAGTGTCTCGGGTTCCCACAGGGCATCCTGGGAATTGGAGTTGGATGCGGCCCTGTTGCGTCCCACAGGTACCGCCAGGAGACGCTGTATTTGGGACTCCTGAGCACGTGTGGGCAACCAATTTGTCATACCCGGAAGTGCAGCCGGAAATCAGGGATCAGGCACCTGAAGCACTTCTGGGTGAACTATAAAGGGAGCCAGCGACCACCACTCAGAGGCCAGAGTCAGGTGGAAGGAGGACAAAGCTTGGTGAGGAGTGGTGGAGTGAGAAGAAGAGGAGAAGAAAGTGTTTATTGTGTGCTTGGGACTGTGTTGGGCTAGTGAGACACGGGGAAGACATGTCTCACAGCTGAAGAAAAATAAACATTTATTTAATTTTTACATGTGCCTCCTGTGTCTAATCTGTGTCGGGTCGGGTGCTATATAGCGTCTTTCTTACAATAGATAGATAGATAGATAGTTAGATAATCATTCCAATCAAAGGAAAAAGCGGACAGTTGTATGTTTAACGATAAGCTACAGTGCAGCTCTGAATATCTGTGAGCAGAAAGGCAATGCATGGTGGCAAAAACAAAGCTGCTGTTGATAGATAGATAATGCTAATTAACGTTTAAACTGTTAATTTCATGGTGAAAACGTTAATTTTCCAACAATAATTCCTCACATTACAAACCCATCAGCATCACTAATCATACAGCTCAAGAGCTGAGTGTGGATGCCTGAGCTCAATTGCTCCATAAATGTTTCTGAAAATAGAACAATTAAAAATTTACATATGCATTGAGAAATGGATAAATTCTGATATAATACATGACAATCAGAAACGTGTGGAAAATACAGAAAAATGAAACACAAGCGACACAAAAACGTCAGCTAGGAGGGATGTGGCCGGAATAAATGAGAGTGACAGACATATGGAGTGAAAGGCCAGCAGTGCACTCCCCCAAGCAAACCCTTGAACATAAACCTTCCAGTCAAGCATGTAGGAACAGTGATGTCCCTAATGATTGCCACTGAATTAACGAAGAACTCAGGTGAAGAAATAAACAGAAGGCAGTGCCACTTGAGAGTACTACAAGTGCAGACCCCATTAACTTCTCTGTAAAGCTCAATTGGAATTCCACGTTCTGTTCTATATACTGTACAGTATATGCAGCCCCTTCAATTACACGAGCCTTTAAGTGCGCCGACTTTATCAATTCCTAATTCTTCATGCATCTGCTGTCAGCTTTTTGATGCTACAGCATTTAAGGTAAGAAAGAAGAATAAAAGACGGAATGCAATCAATCTGCGAGTCCTGGCGTGAGTCCTCTGTGGATTCCGACTTCGCTGTCATCCTTAAGTGCCTTATTAAATTGTGTTTTACATTGGAGTTAACAAGTCTGGGGTAATTATCATTTCTAACTCATTTCCTCCTTTGTTTTATAAGCTAATTATTCCAGTGCCAAATTGGTAGAGGTTAAATTCTTTATTACCTGAAATGTCCTGTTCCTTCAAGCACTCTGGGGTAGAATATTTAGCTAAGTGTAGCAATGTAATCAGTGATAAGAATGAGACGCCGACGGCCGGTCCTGACATCCGCACGCTGGCCTGCAATTAATGAATTTCACACAAAGATAGCTCAACTTTTCTTTCCTTTGTGTGTGCCTTTGGTTTGATGATTGCTTTCTTACTGAATTAACAGCAAGGAGCAATCAGATTACATGAATCAGAAAGTGCGAGATACTGTTGGAAGTGTAGCAGCATCCCACCCCAAGTGTCACGAATAACTGACCAAAGTCCCCAGCGTTAAGGAAAGAAAGCAAAGGCTTCTATGTTGTATAAATGGTGACCCTCACTGGTATGGTGATCCACAATGCCGTTTCTATCAACGTCTCTGCTCTCATGAGTCAAATATTTGTACTTTTTGGGTCTGAGTGGATTCCAGAAATGCTGTAACTCGTCGCTGGGTTGTAACCACAAATGCTGTCATGTCCGCCTTGTCCTCTTAGCTCAAGGTGGACAGTTAGTAATGCTTAAAGTACGAATCAAAGCAGGAGTTAAACAGCCACCCTTCGATTCTCCTTTGTGATGCACTGCACCACCGCTCTCTGTCAAGACTCATCCAGCAGCCCCCTGCAAAAGCACACGATACCCCTTTATTTAAAGAACTAGGGGGCACGGCCCCCTGCTCGCTTCACTCGCCCACCCCTGGGTTTGGCTTACCGGATATACAATTTAAAGAGATTGTTATTTTCATGAGAATTGTTACATATGTATTATTTTCACTTTTACTTTAAAACGTTTGTAAAAACAATACTTGTCCTTTATTTCCAGGCCCCGGGCGTGGTTAAATCTCTCTCTCGCAGGACGTATAACGCTGCTCGCGTTGTGAACGGGGGGCTGAACACACGCTAAGGAGTTGCAGTCGGATTATCTGCTGGCGAGCTGAGTGTTCTTTTTCTCGCGATCATTACAAAGCCTGTACAGCAGCTGTCCTTTTGCCACTTTGTGTCTCTGGAAGGGGTGGGGGGGCTGAACGCACACTAAGGAGAAACAGTCGGATCATCTGCTGGCTTCCTGCTGCTGCTGCTGGCGAGCTGCGTGTTCTGCTTGTCGCTTGTAGTTGTTTTAAGAGCTGGGAGCACATGAAGCGTGTCTGCCAAAAGCATTCCAACAACTGCTTGTTTAGATGTCCGTGAACTTGTTTTAAATGTTGTCTCACTGCCTTGACTCCCGTGACGTTAAAGAGTCTCTCGCGGGATGTAAAATTGTAATCTCTTGGCACCAAGTCTCATGTTTAAGGTCCCCACAAGTCGCTCTGTGGCCAATCTCTTTCATCTCGTGGGTCTTTAAAGTGTCTTCCGAGAAGATCACGTCTCGTCTCCCTTCCACCAAGATTTTTTTTTATAGTAGAGAGACAGTAGAGAGAGGCAGCAGGCGGCGTTGTCCACGTCAGTAATGTTACGCTCCGCTCATTTTGTCTGCTGGTTTGGCTTCAGTGTGTTTCACTGGCGTGCAAACTGTAACACACAAGAAAGAGAAAAACACCCACTTGGACTGCCAGGGTGCAAAATGTGGGTTTCAAAGTGGTCTATCTTATCTGCATGGTCCTAGAGAGCAACTCTGCAAAATCTGGTGCAGATTGGTGAAAGGGTGTAGGATTGAATATAAAACAGACAGACAGCAGACAGACATTCTGTGTAATATATATATATACACTCACCTAAAGGATTATTAGGAACACCATACTAATACGGTGTTTGACCCCCTTTCGCCTTCAGAACTGCCTTAATTCTACGTGGCATTGATTCAACAAGGTGCTGAAAGCATTCTTTAGAAATGTTGGCCCATATTGATAGGATAGCATCTTGCAGTTGATGGAGATTTGTGGGATGCACATCCAGGGCACGAAGCTCCCGTTCCACCACATCCCAAAGATGCTCTATTGGGTTGAGATCTGGTGACTGTGGGGGCCATTTTAGTACAGTGAACTCATTGTCATGTTCAAGAAACCAATTTGAAATGATTCGAGCTTTGTGACATGGTGCATTATCCTGCTGGAAGTAGCCATCAGAGGATGGGTACATGGTGGTCATGAAGGGATGGACATGGTCAGAAACAATGCTCAGGTAGCCCGTGGCATTTAAACGATGCCCAATTGGCACTAAGGGGCCTAAAGTGTGCCAAGAAAACATCCCCCACACCATTACACCACCACCACCAGCCTGCACAGTGGTAACAAGGCATGATGGATCCATGTTCTCATTCTGTTTACGCCAAATTCTGACTCTACCATTTGAATGTCTCAATAGAAATCGAGACTCATCAGACCAGGCAACATTTTTCCAGTCTTCAACTGTCCAGTTTTGGTGAGCTCGTGCAGATTGTAGCCTCTTTTTCCTATTTGTAGTGGAGATGAGTGGTACCCGGTGGGGTCTTCTGCTGTTGTAGCCCATCCGCCTCAAGGTTGTGCGTGTTGTGGCTTCACAAATGCTTTGCTGCATACCTCGGTTGTAACGAGTGGTTATTTCAGTCAAAGTTGCTCTTCTATCAGCTTGAATCAGTCGGCCCATTCTCCTCTGACCTCTAGCATCAACAAGGCATTTTCGCCCACAGGACTGCCGCATACTGGATGTTTTTCCCTTTTCACACCATTCTTTGTAAACCCTAGAAATGGTTGTGTGTGAAAATCCCAGTAACTGAGCAGATTGTGAAATACTCAGACCGCCCGTCTGGCACCAACAACCATGCCACGCTCAAAATTGCTTAAATCACCTTTCTTTCCCATTCTGACATTCAGTTTGGAGTTCAGGAGATTGTCTTGACCAGGACCACACCCTAAATGCATTGAAGCAACTGCCATGTGATTGGTTGATTAGATAATTGCATTAATGAGAAATTGAACAGGTGTTCCTAATAATCCTTTAGGTGAGTATATATATATATATATATATATATATATATATATATATATATATATATATATATATATATGTATATAAACATATACACAGTTGAACCTCCTGTACCTCTGTCAAATTCTCCACAGATTCTTCATTTTTGTAAAGGGGATACACCACAGATTATATCTCTTCCCAAAATGTAGTTTGTGGCCCCCGCACAGAAGACTTTGGAAATACAAAAAGCTTCTCATTTTAGATTCTGTCTCTCTTCCAGAGTCATCTAATATGCCCACGCAGGGCTTGCCAGGCTACGCAGTGCAGCCCTTACATAAAACGTAACCCAAAGACCAGAAACGGAAAGGTGACGCTATCACTGAGCGCAGATGACCACAACCGCCCCAAGCTAAGATTTCCAAACAAGTCTTTAGAAGCCACAGAATCAATGAAAGAGTACACCAAAGGTACCAAATGGATACACGTGTACAGCTATACTCTGCAGAAATCAATGAACTTCTAAAGATGTCCACTGTCTCCGCGTCTTCCGATAACTGTGCAGAATCACTCGCTCCGCATCGGCCGAGGGCACAAGAGACAAAGAGATCCAATTACGTTTCTAACAAATATCTTCCAGACAACAAAAACAAGAAAACATCTCAAAATACTTCCTAAAATGCCTTAAAATAGAACGGCAAAGCTTGAGCTCTATTTCCGACGTCTTCATTTTCAGTTAATTTTAAATGCAGAGGGGAAAGGAAAAAAAAAATTACATTTAAGATCATCAGTAGTCTGCTACAATCTAATGAAACGCAATTAGTGCAAGTCATTGACGTCGAAGGAGCCGCCTAATAACTAGTGTCAGAACCAGGTGGTGTTAATTAAATGAAAAAAATTAAAAAATAAAAAAAGGAATTTTTATTTCTTATGAAAATGTCAGTCTTATAAATAGATTTAATTAAGAGTAAATAAAGCACATTTTTTATAGCTCCGTGCACCGCAGGTTCTTCTGCACGTGAGGCTTGAAAATGTGTAAATTCGACTCATTTTGAAACATTATCTTTGAAGGTGTTGTCTCCCTTTCAGGGGTCTTCAATATACATTTTTTTTTCTTTTTAAACTCCCAAACTCTGAATTGGGGTAAAGACCCCCCAAAATGGAATGGATGAAACTTTTAAATAATGCAGGCTGAGGTGAAGGCTTGAAATTTCTATCTCCGATATTAGCATATTTCCATGTTAGCATTAGAAAGCCCTAATTCACTATGAAGGATTTAATTTGCTTTCCTCACACTTTAAATAAATAAATTACAAACCGGCTTACTGAAGTAATCATTTTCTAATTTGATAAAAAGGCTTGTTTGTTTTCATTAGTCTTCCCATTAAAAAAAGGGAGCATTACAGATATGAATCACTTCAAACTGGGAGCGGACAAGCGCAGGATTTCACACTTCTTACACCGATTAGAGTTTGTGAAGTGGGCAGACGCAGAAGACAGCAGATCTGAAGGGGATTCGGGGGGCCGCAAGAAATCTATCTCGACTCCTGAAGGGTGAGCAAGATGGGAGCCAACCTTAGTATTAGATACCAGTAGATTTTCATGGCACATCCTCAACCCCACACATTGGCATCACCAATGAACTGGGCATTCATATCTTTGGGATGTGAAACTCGACGCAAATACCTTGATAAAAGCCCACCTACATATATGGCGGCTACAAATCAAACTTTAAAAAGGTATTTTTTGATGCAGAACTTCTGGATATGGTTTTGTGGGATTTCTGTCTCTGAAAATGCAGCACTCTTTAAGATAAAAAAAAAATGTAAAATAATTATATTATTATTATATTATTATATTTAGAGGCTATTGTGGCAAAGTATGGGTTGGCTCTCTAATGCCTGGAGGTGCCAGCACGATAAGCTGTGCACAAGAAGTTCGGAAACGCCCCAGTTACACCTCACTGGCTAACAATGTAAGTGCCTTGAGCATGGGAAAGGAGCTATATAAATAAAATGTATTATTATTATTATTATTATTATTAACAATTAACAAAAAAATAATGCAGTGCATGCGGTGCACATTCAGACCTCCTCCCTCAAGCAACACTCAACACCCCAGAACAACAAAGTGAAAATAGGAACTTTAAGAAATTCTGCAAATTTATGAAAAACTAGCTGCCCCCTTAGCAGCTCCGCCCATGTAGTAGTGAAACAGAACAACCTTTAAAAATCTATAAAAAAATTTAATCATTTGTATTGAGAAGAATTTATATCGATAGCTTTCACATCCAGGGGCCTCTTGATATGAAATATTTTTGGTTTTGCTATCAGATGCGAATGTAACTGTGATCTCTTTGCCAAGCGGAAGGTAGGTACGTAGTAACGTCAAGTGTTGCCACTCTATCTGATTGTGTTCAGCTCCATGAGGAGAAAATCACACAACTGTGACATCTCTGCTAGTGAGCAGGTACCCTCCAAAACACACGTGGCTCTGATCTCTCTCTCAAAAACGTCAAACGATATTCCTTAACAATCTGTAGATGATAATGTCTGCTGAACAAACTAGCTAAGTGGAGGCAAGGTGCGCTCCATAGAGCGACTCGAACGGAGGCTGGTGCACGACTGAGGAGGGTCCTGCCCAGCTCCCTAATCCTGATGTCATGCCTCCCCCTCCCCTCGAACAACAGCCTATCTCTCTCAGATTCACGCAAATAAATCAGTGCCACAAACTGAACTATAATACTTAGAGCGATGACAAGCTCAGTCAAGTTGGATGGAGACCATCAGTGGACAGCAATTGTCAGGTCTCTCCAGAGATGTTTGATTAGGTTCTAGTCCCGGCTCTGGCTGGACCACTCAAGAACACTGACGGAGTTCCGATGTTTTATGCTATCTGAAATTGGAAAAAATCAAATACTCAGTTAGAGGATCCGTACAGATTTTTTTTAAAAACAAGGCAGAATCTAATCAATAATATTTTAGAATAAGCTTTTAAAGCACCAAGGAAGCAATTATTCAGCATTTCTTTTTCTTCTCCATTCATCTCTATTACTTATCAAACTCATCAATTTAGGTATGTTTACAAGCCTTAAGTTTTACACCATTGGCCTTGCTCTCTCTCTCAGGGGTGGGGTTCGACCTGTTCTCAGTCCTACTTTTTGTAAAAATTGATTGATTTGTATGGAATGATTACAATAAAATAAAAATAAAAAAAAAACACAGAGACGGAGTTGACCCTTTGTTTTGTTCTGTTGTGAGGTGAACCTTCGTATCTGTTTTTATCTATTATATAGTGCCTTTCACTCAATCTATCTATCTATCTATTATATAGTACCTTTCACTCTATCTATCTATCTATCTATCTATCTATCTATCTATCTATTATATAGTACCTTTCTACCTATCTATCTATCTATCTATCTATCTATCTATCTATCTATCTATCTATCTATCTATTATATAGTGCCTTTCACTCTATCTATCTATCTATACCTTTTCTATCTATCTATCTATCTATCTATCTATTATATAGTGCCTTTCACTCTATCTATCTATCTATCTATCTATCTATCTATGCCTATCTATCTATCTATCTATTATATAGTGCCTTTCACTCTATCTATCTATCTATCTATCTATCTATCTATCTATCTATCTATCTATCTATCTATTATATAGCACCTTTCACTCTTCTATCTATCTATCTATCTATCATCTAACTATTTCCATTTCTTGGACAGATTGTGCTATATCTGTGGAGCTGGGAAGTCAGAAATCACAAGTGCATCACTTGAAACCTCCGTGTTTTTTCGCTACCCAGTAGGAATAGTAAATGTAGATTCTCCCATGAAAGCTGGTGATCCAGCAACAAATGCTGACAGTTATATAGTGCAGATCAAAGTAGAAACCCAAGAGCAAAAGAGGCACAAAAAGTATGTTATCTTTCTAAAAAAAGATTTGTATGCTCTTGAAAACAATAAATAGAAATATTTCTGCTTAGAAGCTTCGATTAACAGCACAAAGCAAAAATTGAGTGCAGCGTTTGAAGAGCAGCACGCACCAAGCCAACATCAGTTAAACCTTCAGTGTTCTTTCTGGTAATACTAATGCTTACCTTCACATACTGTATTCAGTATTTTGGATTTAGGTGATTCATTTAAAGTAAAAAATTAAACCTATAAAGTGTTGCTGTTCTTACTCTCCGCAGAGTATGATGCCATTCTGGATCGTCGTCATAATCTGAAGTCAAACAAATTCATTCTTGAGGGACAAGGCTCAAGTTTTTCTGAATCGGAGGTCAGAACTTTTATTCATATGCAGCATTGTACCTCTCATCTGACTTGGCAATACCTGGGAATTCCCCAGTGAAGAGCTAGAATCTATAACTGGGGACAGGGTTGTCTGGGCTGACCTGTATGGCTGGCTGCCACCATAACCCTCACCAGGAGAAGAGTGCATTAAAACAAAGCATTGAGTTTATTCTATTGGAAACAGACCAGTTTGATGTTCGATTTTCTCTAATCCCATCACCTAGCTCATCTCGGTTTCCAGTTCTTTTTGACTGCATTGTACTTCTCCTCTTTAGTCTACAAGCAGCACACTGCTGTCCACGAGCCACTCAGACCTTCTGTCTTCTTTGATACTCGGAGGCCTTTGATTTGAGCGACTGCTCCAGTTCTGAAGCCCCAGCTATTTGCGCTCTGGTCCCCTGATCTCAGCGCTGAGATCTTGAGACCTGATATTGTATTCTATCAGAGAAGAGTTTGTAGGTGCTAAAGGCTTTTTTCCATTAACCAAGCGACTACAGTTAAAGACTACCTCCTCTGCTTGATTGTTATTTATAAAGACGCATTTTCTCTTCAGGGCTGAAGGTACAGTTGGGCCTTTGGAGACTGTCTTAGTGAGCCGCAAATTGAATTTATCGTGTGTAGGCTACACCTTCTCTATGCAGGCCTTTTGGGAAGATATTATCAGGAGCTAATGCTTCTTGCAATATTTAACCTTATCTTGTCTTTTTATTTTTATGTTTTTGTTTGTTTGTTGCAGACTGTTAAGAGTTCTTAGGGCACCTGGGCTGAAAACGTCAATGTAAGACACTTCAAGGAGTTTAAAGCTTAGTCAAATTGGCAAAAAAATGCATTTGCAAATGTGTTAGAAGGACCTAAAAGTAAACTGCTGTGTTTGACGTTTGTATTCACTTGAGGGCCCGCAGTCCAAAGATCTGATGTCATGTTGATTGACAACTTAATATGTGGCCAAGTGACTCCACGTGACAGCTTGCCAGCTGTCCGCGTCCCTCCTGCAGTTCAAGTCTGCATTCTTATTATTACAGGCATGGCATATTAAGTGCTTTGAAACATTAAGGGTGTAAATGTAGGGTGTCGTTGGTCGAGGGAAGGACAGGACTCAAAAGAAATGTTGGGGTGTCAGCCTGGCCACCCAGTATACATGTAAAGTAGAAGAACAGAAAATGACAAGCGACTGACAGCACAATCTATTAACAAAATCATCTTTTAGCCCTGGGCTTCAAATTAAGAGACAGAGCAGTCTGTAACACAGGTAACTCGTCACCTGAATGAGATGCCACCCTCCTGGCGTTCAGGGGCAACTGGGCGACAGACAACTCGGTGAAAAGACAACTCGGCGACAGACAACTCGGCGAAAAGACAACTCAGCAAAAAAACAATTCGGCAAAAAGACAACTCGGCGAAAGACAACTCGGTGAAAAGACAACTCGGCGAAAAGACAACTTGGCAAAAAAACAATTCGGCAAAAAGACAACTCGGCGACAGACAACTCGGCGAAAAGACAACTCGGCGACAGACAACTCGGCGAAAAGACAACTCAGCAAAAAAACAATTCGGCAAAAAGACAACTCGGCGAAAGACAACTCGGTGAAAAGACAATTCGGCAAAAAGACAATTCGCCGAAAAGACAACTAGGCAACATCCTTTACCAGTTAGGTAATAGTACCAGTTAGGTAATAGTTAAGTTCAAGGAGATTTTTTAGTGATCTTTAAATGCCAACTTAGGGCGCTAGAAAATCCACAGAATCACCTGCTTTATGAGAGTCCCAATACGTTAAGATAAAGATATTTCTTAAGCCGTACTCGCAGGTCACCTTTTGTATTCTAAATAACGATATCATGCGATTACAATCAATACAATTTATATAAAGGATTAGCAATTTTGGTTGCAGAAGATAATGTAAGATAGAGTTTGTTCCATCTGCAGAATGAAGTTTGTTTGTCAATTATATAAATTTATTTTCAACATTTGAAATCACATTGTCATATTAAATAAAATTAAAAAATTTCTTTGAACCTAACTATTACCTAACTGGTAAAGGATGTCGACAAGTTGTATTTCGCCAAGTTGTTTCTTTGCCAAATTGTCTTTCGCCGAGTTGTCTTTTCGCCAGGTTCTCTTTGTATAACTTTGTATAATGTTAACGTTTACCCCCCCCGGGTGGAATTGAAGAGTCTCATAGTGTGGAGTCTCCTCAGTCTGTCAGTGGAGCAGGACGGTGACAGCAGTCTGTCGCTGAAGCTGCTCCTCTGTCTGGAGATGATCCTGTTCAGTGAATGCAGTGGATTCTCCGTGATTGACAGGAGTCTGCTCAGCGCCCGTCGCTCTGCCACGGATGTCAAACTGTTCAGCTCCGTCCCATCAATAGAGCCTGCCTTCCTCACCACCATGTAGAAGAGGGCGCTCACCACAACCGTCTGATAGAACATCAGCAGCATCTTATTGCAGATGTTGAAGGACGCCAGCCTTCTAAGGAAGTATAGTCGGCTCTGTCCTCTCTTACAGAGCATCAGTATTGGCAGTCCAGTGCAGCTGGATGATAAATTGGACTGGACTGCCAATACTGATGCTCTATGCAAGAGAGGACAGAGCCGACTCTACTTCCTTAGAAGGCTGACGTCCTTCAACATCTGCAATAAGATGCTGCTGATGAGACATTCTTGAAGGGTGAAGACAAAAGGTTAAGATGAGCTCTTCTGCACAGCACTGTAAACGCTGTCACAGCAGGAACGCACCCGTCGTCAACACGTCTGAATTATTGAACGAGAGACAACTTCCTGCTATGTGCGTAACAGTACAAGCAGGCTTACTATTGAGAATGAATGGGGGCATCGATGGGCGGTTCATCACCAGCCCACCTCATAGTCACCTCCACTACAGTATGCTACCTGCAGCGTCTGCCCACTGAGAATGAACACGGTGCGGCCAAAGGCGGGTGGTGAATCGCCCCAATTCAACAGGCAGCCATACGAGGCACACTACAATGCTACGTTCACCCTCAATGGCCTCCGTTCAGCCACAACCAGGTCACCGCTTGCAGCATTACCAGCCGCACACTGAGAACGAACGGGGCAGCCGTGTGTGGTGGGCGGGCAGTGAAACCGCTTGCCGCCGGGAGCCGCCGAGGAACACTACACTGCGCGGGCAGCGAAATCGCCTCCAGCCACTGCTTGCAGCGTCCCCAGGCCGAAGATGACGGAGCGGCAGTTACTGAGGCGCATGTGACGCAGCTGCAGCCCCATTCGTATGTCGTAGGTCGGATGTCCGTAACCTGGGGACTACCTGTACTGTATGTGAGCATCTCTTACTTAAAACCTATAATATCTCATGCTAGAATACATAGCAACTCATGTGACGCACAAAAAGAAAATGAATGAAAGGGCCAGAAAAACAAATGGTGTGTAAAATAGCGCCATCTAGTGCCCAGAATGCATGCACCAGCGACTAACGCAAGTGTCTATGGCGGCCTGTGTACCTACTGGGCCGTTATGATTGGGAGACACTAACCATTAAGTGCTACTTTTCAATTCTCCCTGCTGGCACAGAAACGTCAGCTTTCATAAGAAAATGCTGCACACTGAAAAGAAGAAATTGACAAAGCGGCCGTCTCGCAGTAAAACCCCCTTTTTCTTTTCAGTGGTTAAATAAATGCTTTGTTGTTTTTATTTCCGATGTTGCACTAGTGGGTATGTGTGTTGCTTTCTGAGTCAGGCATACAAGTCCGAATTTGTATTGTACCTGAACTTCAATCGTTTAAACCCAAAAGAGTAATTGGGTGGAAGTTCTAAACGTCCTCGAGCGGCCGTTTGTTAAATCACTCCTGACTACATCATGTGCGACGAGTGAGACATCTCTTTGTCTGTTAATACAAAGGACATTGTGACTGGAGATGTTTTCTCACTTCTGGAACATTGAGTGCTGTTAATAAAACGGACAATCAGGGCCAAATCCACAAAACAGAGAGGGGTCTAGCAAGGACATTTAAATTCTCTTCATTTTAGTGCCGAGTTTGTATTATATTAATACAGCCTTCAGTCTGGGAGGGCTCGGGGTGCATTTCACGTACAGCTGTTATTGCAGGTAAACTCAGTAGGTGTCATGGGATAAATCATCGAAGGGTAAAGGCTCAGTGCTCTCACGACAAATCTGAAGGCTCTTGTGGACAAAACACCCTTACGATATTACACTGCAGCCGCTCTCACCTTAAACCTGCTGGAAAAATGAGGCCTTTACACAATAAACCTGAAATAGCAAACTAAATCTCATGTAAAATTCATTCTGCTTTTTACAGAGGTTATCAAACACCTTCCTGTGTTCCAAGGAGAATCGCCCAAGGGGCTTTTGCACTCGGGAGACAGAGATTCGTGATGGTTGAAGATCTGCACCGTTCTGCTGTTTACTTGCAGTCAGATAAATGAGGAGAGAAATGGAGGCTATATTATTTAAAGAGGCAGTCGTTCATTTCAAATGCAGCATTCTGTGCTTTCTGATCCGAGGGCCAAGAGGTCTGATCAGGTCACCTGCTGCAGCGCATTGGAAACGATGAGGGAACGCCAGCTGAGGCGGGAAAAATCAGGAGGCTAACACTTTGTTTGCTAACTGTAAGCTCTGTAAGGCTGCTGGATTGTCTGTTTAGCGTCTGCCATTTTTGACTAAAAATTAAAGCAGCCACTAAATATCAAGGACAGAAAAAAGATTATTCATACATTTGAATTACGCAGAAATGACTGTTGTGATTGTCTGTACATATCGTGTAGTGGCTTATAACACACAAAACATCAAGATGGGCACAGTATGACTGCGGAGCTTCAATATACATTTACATCTATCTATCTATCTATCTATCTATCTATCTATCTATCTATCTATCTATCTATCTATCTATCATATAGTGCCTTTCCTATCTATCTATCTATCTATTATATAGTGCCTTTCACATCTATCTATTATATAATGCCTTTCACATATCTAACTATCTATATATTATATAATGCTTTTCATATCTATATATCTATCTATCTATCTATCTATCTATCTATTATATAGTGCCTTTCACATCTATCTATTATATAATGCCTTTCACATATCTAACTATCTATATATTATATAGTGCTTTTCATATCTATATATTATATAGTGCCTTTCACTTGCTGTCTCTCTCTATCTATCTGTCATGTAGTGCTTTTCATATCTATCTATCTATCTATTATATAGTATCTATCTATCTAATAGTTTTCTATCTATATATCTATCTATCTATCTATTATATAGTGCCTTTCACATATCTTTCTATATATTATATAGTGCCTTTCACTTGCTGTCTATCTCTATTTGTTATATAGTGCTTTTCATATCTATCTATCTATCTATCTATCAAAAAGTACCTTTCTTATCTATCATATAGTGCCTTTCATAAATGTACATTAGTTGGTATTGATTGTTTCAGACTAAATGTTTAATAAAATAATTTCAAACCTGTAACATTAAAAAACACAAAAACTAAAGAGTGACACCTTTGTAAATTGCCACTGATTGAAGAGTGGTAAAAATTAGGGCTTGAGTCAACAGACAATTGAATCCAATAAAATAAGGGTAAGCAAGCAACAAACACAAACTCCATACATATTGAAATATCAATTATCTTCATCAGGCTTTATCTGTCTCTGGCCCCAGGAGGGCCTCATAATGTTTTTTGCACATTTTTCAGTGATTAATTGAGTGCAGCAGTTCTTACAAATTGCCTGACACATACACTGTACTGTGCAAAACTTTAAGCCTCTTGTGAAATAAATGCTGTAAAGAGGCGACGCTTTCATTTACATTAACACTTACATTAACCTTAGTTTGATTAGCTGACGCTTTTATCCAAAGCAGCTTACAAAAGTGGTCAACAAGTAAACATCAGTCTGGTGGGCTGTTTGGGAACAAGTGTCATGGGACAAGGGTACAAAATCCACCATCACAAGTGAAGAGCTCAGAACAAAAGGCAAGCGAGTTACAATTCCTTGGTTACAAAAACCTATCAATTAGAGCGGAATTCACCTAACAAGAGAGTCGTCAAACACTTCTTAAAGACATCGAGGGAATCAGAATGTCAAATGGAGGTGGGCAGCACATTCCTCAGGCTTGGCGGTACACGTGAACAAAGTCTGGACGGAGATCTGACATCATGCAGTGGTGGTTCCACTAGATGCTGATCATCAGCAGGCCTCCGCGGTCGAGAAGGAGCACAGGACTTCACAAGTGTCTGCATATCCATGGGCGCTGTCCCCATCTCTAGGTCTTTTTGAGAGTTATCTGTAAACTTGCATGGTAACGGAAGTAAATGAGCTGACATTTACACAGTCATGTCAATGACATCACACATACAGGTTGATTGTCTCGACTGAAAATGCTTAGTAATGCTACGGTAACCCTAATAATGGCTGATTCGTTTAGGGAGTTATCCGTTAACTCAGATGGTAACGGAAGTAAATGAGCTGACATTTATATGGTCACGTCAATGACGTCACACACAGATTGTCTCAAGTGATCATGCTAAGTAACGCTAAGGTAACGCTAAGAATGCTTAACTATTTAAGAGTTTTATCCATAAACTCAGATGGCAACAGATGAAAATCAGCTGACATTTATATGGTCCATGATTGTCTGTAAATATCGTGTAGTGGCTTATAACAGACAAAACATCAAGACGGGCACAGTATGACTGCGGAGCTTCAATATACATTTCTATCTATCTATCTATCTATCTATCTATTATATAGTGCCTTTCATATCTATCTATCTATCTATCTATCTATCTATCTATCTATTATACAGTGCCTTTTCACTCTCTCTGTCTCTAATTATATATTATATAGTGCCTTTTCTATCTATCTATCTATCTATCTATCTATCTATCTATGCTGACCAGGACCAAATGGTGGTCATTTATGAAAAATAAGATGGCATTACGAACAACACAAACATTTTTTGACTTAAATACATTTTAATAAACAAAAGATATTTGAAAACCCCAACCTTATAAGGCCGAAATGGGAAGAACAACATTTAGAAAAACATAAATTAAAGCTTGACAAAAATTTAAACACAGCACGCTGGAGTGACTGATCACAATATGGCTATGAGGGGGGACCCAAATATTCCCCCAATCGGTCCATAGCGTGGGAGCAGTTATCGACAGGTGTTGTGTGCCTACAGTCAGGGTAATCAGTCTACCGAGTGGCACTGTGGTGGGCTGGTTGAGTGCGCGTTTCTAGCGTTTATTCTACAGTTGTACAGGTGACTTTGGAGATTATTTTCATCCAAACAACCATGGCAGACTCTCAAGAGTGGATGGTCATATTTTTTTGACATTAACAGATTTGTTCACAAAGAGTTTGTTCCCCCATGGATAGACATTGCATTGAACTGCTAAGGTGTCTACTGGAAAGCATCAGGAAAAAATGTTTGGAGAAGTGCCACACACAGAGTTGGATTTTGCCCTGTAACAAGGCACCGTGAAACACTGCGTGGTCAGTCAAGGAGTTTCTGTCCAAAAAAGCAATGTGGTTGCTGCTTCTCACATGCCGTACTCACCAGCTCTCACACCCTATGAGTTCTTTTTCATCCCAAAATTAAAACAGACTGAAGGGAAGAAGATTTGAGGAAGAAATTCAAGAAAAATCTTGACACGATAACAAAAGATGAGTACAGTAATGGGGCAAGCTCTGGGACAAAGGTAAATGATTTGTGTACTTGGGGTGTGTCGATGTTGCATAGAAAAGGTGGGCACTGACAAATAGGGAGTTCACTTGGTGACAGTCGCTAACTGAAATGGCAATGCTGCACTGAAAAAGTAGGGGCAGACGTGGAGAAAGCTTGGCCGATGTCTCCAAGAAGGATTTCGTTCACAATGTTCAGAAACGTTTAGTGGACAGCTGACTAAAGGAGCTCTCCGCTTAGCTCACACTGTGCTTCAGAGTCAGGGTTTGAGGCTCACGGTGCAAATCTTCACACTGAGATGCTTTGTAGTGCGAGTCCACAGCAATTCATTTGGCGGTGAGGATGGGATCTCCACTGCGGACGAGAGGAGTGTGGTGAAGATGCTGCATGGAGACCATTTCTGAACACCGTGAAGGGAGCACTTCTTGGAGACCTCGACCGAGCTCTCCCCGTGTCTGCCCCTACTTTTTCAGTGCAGCATCACCACTGCGGTTAGTGACTGTCCCAGCTGCTGGCCTATGCGTCCATTCCTGTAGTCTGAGTCCTGTTCTTCTTCACATACTCGCACACAGTAGAATTTATAAAAAGACGTGAGAGTTAAATGGATTGCCAACATGTGGGATCATCTCTACATGCACAAATTGAATTTTGCCCTATAACAAAGCACTGTCAAACACAGCGTGGTCAGTCAAGGAATTTTTGACCAAAAAACAATGTGGTTGCTGTTTCTCACATGCCGTACTCACCAGCTCTCACACCCTATGAGTTCTTTTTCATCCCAAAATTAAAACAGACTGAAGGGAAGAAGATTTGAGGAAGAAATTCAAGAAAAATCTTGACACGATAACAAAAGATGAGTACAGTAATGGGGCAAGCTCTGGGACAAAGGTAAATGATTTATGTACTTGGGGTGTGTCGATGTTGCATAGAAAAGGTGGGCACTGATAAATAGGGAGTTCACTTGGTGACAGTCGCTAACTGAAATGGAAATGCTGCGCTCAAAAAGTAGGGGCAGACGTGGAGAAAGCTTGGCCGATGTCTCCAGAAAGGATTTCGTTCACAATGTTCAGAAACGTTTATTGGACAGCTGACTAAAGGAGCTCTCCGTTTAGCTCACACTTAGTGCCACATACTGCGGGTTTGCGGTGCAAATCTTCACACTGAGATGCTTTGTAGTGCGAGTCCACAGCAATTCATTTGGCGGTGAGGATGGGATCTCCACTGCGGACGAGAGGAGTGTGGTGAAGACGCTGCATGGAGACCATTTCTGAACACCGTGAAGGGAGCACTTCTTGGAGACCTCGACCGAGCTCTCCCCGTGTCTGCCCCTACTTTTTCAGTGCAGCATCACCACTGCGGTGAGTGACTGTCCCAGCTGCTGGCCTATGTGTCCATTCCTGTAGTCTGAGTCCTGTTCCTCTTCACATACTCGCACACAGTAGAATTTATAAAAAGACGTGAGAGTTAAATGGATTGCCAACATGTGGGATCATCTCTACATGCACAAATTGAATGTAGCCCTATAACAAAGCACTGTCAAACACAGCGTGGTCAGTCAAGGAATTTTTGACCAAAAAACAATGTGGTTGTTACTTCTCACATGCCATCTTCACCAGCTTTCACACCCCATGACGTCTTTTTTATCCTGAAATTAAAACAAACTGAAGGGAAGAAGATTTGTGGAAGAAATTCAAGAAAAATTCGCAGGCAGCTCTTGACACGATAACAAAAGATGAGAACGGGAATGGGAGAAGCTCTGGGACAAGGGTAAACGATTTGTGTACTTAGGGAGTGTCGGTGTTGCACAGTAAAGGTGGGCGCTGATAAACAGGGAGTTCACCTGGTGACAATCGCTAACCGCAATGGCGATGCTGCGCTGAAAAAGAAGGGGCAGACACAGAGAAAGCTCGGCCGAGGGGAGAAACTCTGGGACAAGGGTATTACGTCTTAAGGAGAGTACCATATATACTCGCGTATAAGTCGGGTCTTGAAACCCGAAAAATCAATTATAAAATCAGACCCCGACTTATACGCCCGTTCAGAAATACGACAAATGAGGCAATGCCCATTCGCAGAGCACACTTTGTCTTAGCCATTTTTCTTAATACGTCTTTTTGCCTCCTCCAATCTCAAGTCAGGTTCTCAGACACATCGACTTTTGTTGCAGCAGCGCAGCTCCCAATTTCTTTCGCCACTTCAACGACTTTTAATTTAAAACCAACTTCATATTTTCTTCTGATCGAACACTCCATCGTAGATAAGGGATACTCTTACGATAAAGGTGTATGAGGGTGTGAGATACAAAAAACACAAATTAGTGTAAATGTCGCTTCGGAATAGTGCGGGTATTACCGTGTGGCCACGTTGGCACAATAGAGAGAGAGATGTTAGGCGCACACGCTGATACCGCGCATTGCCGCACCCACATAGAAGAAAAAGGCTCGGTGGGGACACTCTCAGGTGGCCATTTGCATATCATAATCTCGTGTAACAATAGCGTGAGTTTTCCGCATTCGACTTATACGACCGACATTATAAAATACCAGAAATTATACATTAAAATCAAGTCCTGACTTATCCGCGGGAGAAATTAAATGCAAGTATATGTGGCATCTAGAAAATGACTAAATTGCTATTTTATAATAAAGGTTTTTTTTTTAATTAACAAAGATTGGAATTTTTGGGTCCCCCCCCCCTCCTTGCATGTGAGACCTGACCACCTACAACGAAGGTACTTCCAGTGTCATTCGTGTAACGGTCTTTAACTCTGCCATCGAAAGGATCTGTAACTTTAAACACAGAGAAGAAGTCTCATAAATGAGAGATGACCATTCAGCCCATCAGCTCGTCCTAAGCTGTCTCAATATCTCATCCAGGTCTGTTCAAATTTCTGCTTCAGCTACACAAAGCAGATTCCTGTGACCCTACATGTGAAAAGTGCTTCCTGGCTTCTCTCTCAAATGGACTTCCTTTTCATTTCTTCCCGCATCCTGAAGTACGTGAAAAGCAAACAACGCTTTGTTATTTTCATTGTCATGTGGTTCTCCAGTAAAGCCGACGTGCTTCAGATCAATTCATTACATTTAGTACTTCCACGGCGCTGGCAGACAGTCAACGCGAGCTAAAACAGCCCCTACAGCAAGGCAAAAAAGGTTTTATTTAATGATCAAGGCAAACACTTGACAGCAGCATTTAGGATTAAATCAGTCATGAAGAGACACTAAAATGATCATTTCTGAAGCCTGTGTTCTTCACCCTTGCTTCTGCATCACATAACTTCAAGATGCTATTGTGCCTCCTATTAACGTCTTTCTAAGGGAGCGATTGCTAGTGTTGAAATGTGACCTTTGACAGTTGGCTATTATGCACCGTTAATTAAAGTCGGCCCATGTCTTTGTTTGATTGCTGATGGCCTTACTGGGAAATCTGATACAATAGGGTGACTAACTGGGACGGCGACTGGTAAAGTACGTGTTGTTACAATAACTCCTCACGCCTCCAGAGCCGGTCAATGCATAGGTGGCCACCTTGGGAGACGTCACCTGAGGACTGCCATTTTATGAAAGTGAAGGCGGTGTGCGCATTCCAGACCCCCCTCACCCTGGTCATAGAAGTAAGGTTATCATGTCTGCGATATGTACTGTGACAATGACGCCATACCAGTGCTCAGCCGGAAAAACAGACAGATGCAGGAGGCACACTGATTAAACAAAGAAATGTTTTTATTTCTTTCCTTCACCTGTGGGCAACACCTTCCCCGTTCCCTACAAGCACTATCCCAAACACAATCACAATACTTTCTCTTTCTTTCTCCTCCACTCCTCTCCGACAAGCTTCATCTCCCTCCTCCCGACTCCGACTCCAACTCCCGGAGTGGTGATGCTGGATCCTTTTATAGCCCACCCTGAAGTGCTCCAGGTGTTTGATGACCTATTTCCGACTGCACTTCCGGGTGTGGTGGAAGAGCCGTCCACATGGGGTCTGGAACAACTGCAGCACCCCCAGATCCCAACAGGGTTATAGAGACCTCCATCTCACATAAAGCCCTGCGGGAATCCGAGAGCACCACTGCCACCCATGGGGGCTGCCATCTAGCATCCATGGACAGGACCATACAAAGAAGCGGCGTCCCGGCCGGGCAAGAGCCCTGGCCATCCGTTACAGTACGCAAAGGGGTGTTTGGTTTCTGACCCTTAACTCCGTCTGTAATGAAAGTAAACCTGATGGGGCAAGGTCATTGAGCTCTGACAATGGTGAGTGGGCACCGCTACCCGCTAGGCACTGTTTATGAAAGTAAGTTCATACATTCATAAATTCATTCCCTACAGTCAGCTGTACACTGTGTGCACAATTATTAGGCAAGTGAGTATTTTGACCATATCATCATTTTTAATGCGTATATTCCAACTCCAAGCTGTATTAACTTGAATGCTTATTGGATTTAAGCACGTCAGGTGATGTGTATTTGTGTAATGAGGGAGGGTGTGGCCTAAGGAGATCAACACCCTATATCAAGGTGTGCAGAATTATTAGGCAGCTAGTTTTCCTCAGGCAAAATGGGCCAAAAAAGAGATTTAACTGACTCTGAAAAGTCAAAAATTGTAAAACATCTTTCAGAGGGATGCAGCACTTTTGGAATTGCTAAGATATTGCTGTGTGATCACAGAACCATCAAACATTTTGTTGCAAATAGTCAACAGGGTCGCAAGAAACGTGTTGAGAACAAAAGATGCAAATTAGCTGCCAAAGATTTGAGAAGAATCAAACGTGAAGCTACCAGGAACCCATTATCCTCCAGTACTTTCATATTCCAGAGCTGCAACCTACCTGGAGTGCCCAGAAGTACAAGGTGTTCAGTGCTCAAAGACATGGCCAAGGTAAGGAGGGCTGAAACCCAACCACCACTGAACAAGAAACATAAGTTGAAACGTCAAAACTGGGCCAAGAAATATCTGAAGACAGATTTTTTTCAAAGGTTTTATGGACCGATGAGATGAGAGTGACTCTTGATGGACCAGATGGATGGACCTGTGGATCAGTAATGGGCACAGAGCTCCACTCCAACGTGGAGGTGGGGTACTGGTATGAGCTGGTATTTTTAAAGATGAGCTAGTTGGACCTTTTAGCATTGAAGATGAACTCAAAATCAACTCCCAAACCTACTGCCAGTTTTTCGAAGACACTTTCTTCAAACAGTGATACAGGAAAAAGACCATGATTTTTATGCAGGCCAATGCTCCATCACTTGCATCGAAGTTCTCCACTGCGTGGCCAGCCAGTAAAGGCTTTAAAGATGAAGGAATAATGACATGGCCCCCTTCCTCATCTGACCTAAACCCTATCGAGAACTTGTGGGCACTTCTTAAACGCTAGATTTACGGGGGAGAAAAACAATACACCTCTCTGAAGAGTGTCTGGGAGGCTGTAGTCACTGCTCCACAAAAGCTGATCGTCAACAGATCAAGAAACTGACAGACTCCATGAATGGAAAGGCTTATGACTGTTATTGGAAAGAAGGGTGGCTATATTGGTCATTGATTGATTGATTTATTTTTTTTGAAATGTCAGAGATGTTTATTTGTAAATTTTGAGGTGTTTGTTTATTATTCTCACTATAACAGATGAAAATAAACAAGTGAGATGGGAAAATTTTCATTTTTCCTTTAGTTGCATAATAAATCTGCACACTAATAGTTGCCTAATAATTGTGCACATATGTATTCCCCTGATGATGTTCACACTCACATTTCCGTTGTGAAACATTCAGGTTTCAGGTTTATTAACATTTTGGATTTACTGATAGCACTGTGTTTGTTCCATATTAAAATGAATCCTCAAAAATACAACTTGCCTAATAATTCTGCACTCCCTGTATATGCGCAAAGAGTCGCCATTCGTGCTATTGAAGGGTCACTCGCTACAGACACCAAGGAGCACAACCCCACCTCACAGCTCGTGGGAGCCTAATAATGTCGACTACCTGCTACGGATAGCAAAGGGCAAAATCTGTCATCCTAGTCTAGTGCTCTTAATGGGCTTTGAGCGGCACTGCACGTCTCAACAGTGTGGAGCTGGTGTGTTTAACTGAATTATGTTATTAAATCATCGCCATCTACTGCATGTGCTCAAGACATCCACCAGTTCTTCCAGTGACTTGTTCATTTGCCTTGGTCTCCATTAAAAGATTTGTGTACTTGGGGTGTGTCGATGATGCACTGAAAAGGTGAGCGCTGATAAACAGGAGTTCACCTGATGACAATCGCTAACCGCAATGGCGATGCTGCGCTGAAAACGTAGGGGCAGACGTGGAGAAAGCTCAGCCAATGTCTCTGTTTACGATGTTCAGAAACATTCAGTGGACAGCTGACTAAAGGAGCTCTCCGTTTAGCTCACACTGTGCTTCAGAGCCACATACTGCGGGTTTGCGGCTCATGGTGCAAATCTTCACACTGAGATGCTTTGTAGTGCGAGTACATGGCAATTTATTTGGCGACGAGGATGGGATTTCCACTGTGGACAAGGAGAGTGTGGTGAAGACGCTGCATGGAGACAATTTCTGAACACCGTGAAGGGAGCACTTCTTGGAGACCTCGACCGAGCTCTCCCCGTGTCTGCCCCTACTTTTTCAGTGCAGCATCACCACTGCGGTTAGTGACTGTCCCAGCTGCTGGCCTATGTGTCCATTCCTGTAGTCTGAGTCCTGTTCTTCTTCACATACTCGCACACAGTAGAATTTATAAAAAGATGTGAGAGTTAAATGGATTACCAACATGCGGGATCATCTCTAGATGCAATAAAAACATTCATGAAGGATTGAATAATAGGAATTATTTCCAGGATGTCAACGCTGCCAACTTGTTCCTGCTTCCTGACTTCAGATGCTGGTCTGTGTTGAAGTGGAATGTTCTACCATTGTCTGTGTTCATTGTCTTCCAGATACTACAGTTTTCCTATTACGTCGGATGCTCTTGGAGGACATAGGGGCAGCTAACCTGCTCATAGTGATATTTGCTATAGAAAAGTCCATACCAGGTTTGTTTAGGTCCAGATGTTACCACAGTCTACTAAAGCTACGTTCAGACTGCAGCTGAAAGGGACTCTGGTCCAATTATTGGCTCATTTTTTTTTTATTTTGTTTGTTTAAATGTTTATATTAATTCTGCAAGCGATTAAAATCCAATAGGAGTGTGTACCGATGCCTATCCTGAATAGGTAAAATGAATAAAAACGAGTACATCAGACAGATGTGACCTAATAAATAACTACGAGTATGAACTACAAGCAGACTCTACGACAGATCTGCTACTCCTCAGTCAACATGCCCCTTTATTTTTTAACCCTGATTATTCTCTACAGGTTGCTAATCATCGCACAGTCAATTGGTGGTAGGGTTAGGGTTAGGGCTAAGGTTATGAAAAGAAGGACCGCCACGTCTGACCTGCTGCCACTCAATCTGCCTTTACCTTCGATACTGACAATCGCTGTAAATATGAATAGCAATACGACAAGAGGGAGGGGGGCCACCTGCGTGAAGGATGAAGGACGTTAAACACTGAAGCATAAATGCCGTACGCGAAGGGAACACAGTCAGCAGAACTCGAGGCTTACAGTATTTTTAACATATTTACAGTACCACGTAGCTGACATAATGAGTCATGGACAGAGCCCTAGCAAAAACGCTTACGGTGAGTAAATGAGGCAAGAGGCGGAGATAAATTCCATTCTTTTATTTATTTATTTTTTAACTTTATTATTAGGAAATGGTATGCTGCACTTTGCTTTCTTCAAGGGGTGTCATTGCGGTTTGCTAATAAGCACATCAACAAGAACAACAGCAACAATTTATTTCTTGTATCGCCTGAAATCACACGAGGAATGCTTCAATAGGTTTTAACAGGCCCCAGTTTTTTGACAGCCAACCCCAAGCCTTGACTCCCTAAGAAGACAGGAAGAGAAACAAGAAGACATCTCCAGAAACCCGGGGTTCAAGTTATTGGCTGATCACCCTTTGTGTTTATTCCTCAGGACGTCCGCCTGCGGTTTCTCTGCATACTCTGTGTCGATATACAGTGGTGTGAAAAACTATTTGCCCCCTTCCTGATTTCTTATTCCTTTGTTATATTTGACTAATGGTTAAATGTGTTTGATGATCAGAAACATTTTGTGTGACAAATATGCAAAAGAATAAGAAATCAGGAACGGGGCAAATAGTTTTTCACACCACTGTATGCATGTTAGGTTAAAATGGCATCATAACAAGAGGCTCAGAAAATGAAATGCTACAGTTTTATTACTGAGGTCTGATTGGATAAGAAAATAAATATCCATCCAACCATCCATTAACCAGCCTGTTATATCCTAACTACAGGGTCATGGGGGTCTGATGGAGCCAATCCCAGCCAACACAGGGTGCAAGGCAGGAAACAAACCCCAGGCAGGGCACCAGCCCACCGCAGGAAAATAAATATAATATACTGAATTATCTCAGTAACACGGACAAAACTTCATAACCCAATTCAGGATCACAAGGCAGCCTCATGAGGAACGCAGTAACAGCTCCACACAGGATGCCAGCCCATCACGGTGCCCACCCATGCAAACGCCCACACTGACACCCATAAAGGGTCAGTTCACAATCGCCAGTTAAGTCTAAAGTGAAGAAAAAGAGATGAAAGTCAGACGAAAACCCACACAGACAAGCATCATGACTACATGTTCAAAGTACTTTGTGCCCGATAAAATTAAGATAGCCGTGCAGTACGCCTCAGCATCCACGATGGTTAAACATCAACAACAAAATACTTTTTCTCCAAGATAAGTTAGTATTTCACACGAAAGAGAAACCTTTGTGAGTGTGCATTGAATTATTAAGTGTAAAGAATCTGTTTGCTAATTTTTACGTCTGTATTGTTTCATTCATCGTGTGGTGGGAGCGGCAACGTGCTGTAATCAGCGCATGCTCCTGACTTCCTCCTACTCCTCTTTTGCTTATTCAGAGGAAGTACTCTTTAATTAATTGAAAAATTGCTTTATGTTATTTATTTATTTAGTTAGTGTGTGTTAACTTATTAAGGTTATTACTATGAAATAGCTAAATTTTCTGAGTTTTTCTGTAATTGCCCAAATTACCACTATGAGAAATAGAAATAAGCTGTAACGCTCCACCTGAGAGAAAAACTGTAAGGCTAGTCGCCAGCATTCAGACATCAATTCTGATTGCTTCACAGCCGAACAGGACACGGTAAAAAAAAAAAAGAAATAGAAATAAGCACATTTAAGCAACGTATATAATCACGTATAAGTAGAGTTTTGAAACCCGAAAAATCGATCATAAAATCAGACCCGACTTATGCGCCTGTTCGAAAATATGACACTTAGTTTTTTTTTTCTTAATACGTCTTCTTGCCTCCTCCAGTCTCACACCAGTTTCTCAGACATATGAAATTGTGTTGCAGCAGCGCAGCTCCCAATTTCTTTTGCCACTTCAACGACTTTTAATTTAAATCCAGCTTCATATTTTCTACTGATCGTAGAAAAGGGATGCTCTTACAATAAAGGTGTACGAGAGTGTGAGATACAAAAAACATAAATCAGTGCAAACGTCGCTTCGGAATAGTGCGGGTATTACCGTGTGGTCACGTAGGCACAATACATAGAAAAAGAAGGCCGTGTGCTCGGTGGTTACTCTCTCAAGTGGGCGTTAGCAGATCATAATCTCTTGAATAAATAGGGTGAGTTTTCTACATCCGACTTATATGACGACATTATAAAATACTAGACAGTAACGACGTACTGTATAATAACGTGCAGTGAAAACACTTGATTTGAGCATTCCTAGTTTTCATCCTCTTTCTCTGTACGTTTACCATTCATTTGCTCAGAGGTTGACGCGCTTGCTGCTTCCTGAGCAGCTCTTCTTGTCTCCACCGTAGCAGCCCGCTTCTTCTCGTCTTTCGTCGGTAACTTTTCGCGTTAAAACTGATTAAGTCAGTGTTTGGGTTGCAATTACTTAATTGTTCAGTTAAGCTGGCACTCAAGTCTTTAATCATCCTCAAGAATGATTTAAGATATGAAGAGGTAGGGGAAGTGATGGCGAAGGTGGTAGGGAATGAGAATGGCGCCCGTACACATGCGCCGCACGGCTGCTGCCGAGAGTTGATTCTACAATAAAATAAAATAAAAATAAAAAGAGGAATAACCTTGGCGGTCAATCGTCACCCCAAAAGCTGACAGAAGACGTCATGTAGTATATGTGTGTCAAATGATTGGTGATTTAAAATCCTGGACAGACAAACAAACAGCTACGGTAGCGTATTATAGAAGAAGACCAGACATTATACGGTAAAATGAAGCACTGACTTATCCGTGGAAGAACTTGAACGTGAGTATATACGGTACATAAAAATATAATTGTAAACACCAAAAAAAAAAAAATGTGACTGGAAAACCATGAGCATTTTCAAGGGGGTCTCCAGTCCTCTCCAATGGGGTGTCCCCACTGCCCCCCAACCACGAACCTGACGTTAAAATTCACCTGTTCTTCTGGCGTGTTCTTTACATTTCTGAACCTGAAGGTACCATATATTTATTTAGTTCTGTCATGAATTATTATTATTATGGTATTACAGGAATGATTTATCATTTATTTTTAGAGCAGCAGCTCTAATTTGAATGATGTGAACCCATAAAAAAAAATATCTGATACTGCTCTTCTCTTTTGGTTCTTCGGCCCACATTATCTAAATGTGGAACTAGAAGATGGCATCCCCTCAATAATTGATTTTATTTTTTTAGCCCCCATGAAGAATTGTCCTGCTCCCCCGAGTTTGGACGGCCATTTTCAGAGAGTCAAAAGCTGCCAAATGTTTTTTTTCTTTTTGAGTACAACTGGTCATCCCTTTTGCTAACTGACCAGGGGCCTCATGCATAAAGGCGTGCGTGGAATTCGCACTATAACATGACGTAAGCACAAAAGCCAAAATGTGCTTACGCACAGAAAAATCCAGATGCATAAATATGTGCGTACTCCAGCATCTGCGTTCTTCCACTCCATAAATCCCGGTCAGCGTGAAAAGTAACGCTCGTGCACGCGCCTTCTGTCCCGCCCCCAACTCCTCCCAGAATGACGCCTCTTTGAATAAGCAAATCAATATAAATAACCCTTAAGACCAGCGTTCTGTGAAAAGGCTATGGCAAAAGCACGGGGGAAAATAGAAGAAGTTCAGCAAATACCAAGTGGAGGCAAATGTACTATTTGTTGGTTTAAACTGTGGTATAAACAAGAAAAGGAAGTGGGTCGAGTGACATAGCGTGTCGGAGAAACTCGAAAGCTCAAATTCTTAAAGTTGCACAGTGCCCGAAATAAAAAAGAAGTTGTCAGATATCAAAGTCGGCGTGAAAAGGCGAGTCCTAGCCCACCGTCTGAATGTCATATGAAAGCTTATTAGGGTACAGAGAAAAACAAAATAGGTACACAGTGGGGAAAAAAGCACGAAATTTCCACTTTAATCACGTAGTTTATTTTGTCATTAAAGTAGAACATCGTAAACTTCATCTTAAAATCATTTAATTAACTAGTTTCTCAAATCCCATCGTAACTAAAGTAGCACATTAAATGCTTTGTTTTGTATTTGATCTTCAATGTGCTCTATGTGTGTGAATCACTACGTGCTTCCGTTCTTTCTCTTTCTCCGACAGGACACAGAATTCATTACATTTGTGATATTACAGCTCTCTAAATAATTAAAATACTGAGATGTATACGTGATATCATTTTCATCATGATTGGAATGAAAGCATGTTATTAAACATGGGAACACGATGGCGTAGTGATTGTTCATGTCTCACACAAGATGCTGCCGCCATGCGCGACCTTCGATGAAATAATTTATTGTAGCAGTCCTGTCTCTTTCAAACGTACTAACCTCCAGTTCCTGTCGTTACTTTTCTTTCCTCAAATACCCCATCGCCACACAATCAGCTCTGTAATAGACGTTAAGCCATCTGTAAGCTTACAACAACGATTCTTCAAAACTTTTAAGGAACATTGAAATATCTTCATAGTACGTGTTTAATTATTCTATCCATCTATCCTTCCAGTGTCACGCCAGCCTCAGTAAATATACAGCGCAAGGCAGGGACAATACGTGAACTTGCTAGCGCTGCGGCACCGTGTCCTCACATGTTTAATTATTAACAATATAGATTATTTAAATGGAGTTAAAGGTTTATCTGTATAATATAATCAACATATTTTGCTGCATTTCATCTTAAAAATGATATCGTCATCATATGTAAATACGTGCTTTATAAAAGTGGCGCATGTTGTGCAATATTATACTGTAACTGTAGTGCAAGTTTACAGTGAGGTGATTGTACTTATAAGTACAGACAGTTCTACAAGGAGCACTTGATTGACTGTTTATAGTTCTTGGGATGAAACTGTTTCTGAATCGCGAGGTCCGTACAGGAAAGGCTTTGAAACGTTTGCCGTGGCTGAGGCAGGGTGTGCTTGATGCTGTATCCCGATATTTCTCTTTCCGATCAGCTGCTGCTGTGATTCCCCACACAGATACAGTGATTTAAATACTCCGAGTGGTGCAGTGAGAGAAATGTTGAAAAAGATGATCCACTGTGGCAACCCTTAAAGGGAGCAGCTGAAAGAAGAAGAAGAAGAAGAAAGTGCAGTGAGAGTAACAACGCTAAAGCAGTTATGGTATTTGGATTACTATAGATATTCCCTGGACCTTTATATTGTTACAGGTAATCTACAATCGGATGCATTACACTAATAAACAATATGCGGTTAGTTTCAGTGTATTTATAAAGCCGCGTCAGAAATGTGGTTCTAAGAAATAAAGGGTAACCACACAGGAACAGTAGAACTGCTTTGACGTTGGGTGCCACCAGTCTGCAAAACTTGTGTACGACAGGGTATGAGGTACCGTGGAAAAGTGAGTGGCTTTATGCCAAGTTTAGGTTTTATACATCGCAATTTGAACATGGAAACGTTCTTACGCAACATTTCTGTGCGGACGCACCGTTTATGTATGAGGCCGCAGATGTTTGGAGAAAATCTAAATGCAGATATTCACAAATTTCAAGTGTAGAAAATGAAGAGCTTTGGTTCTAAGAATTCGATTAGATAGATAGATAGATAGATAGATAGATAGATAGATAGATAGATAGATAGATAGATAGATAGATAGATAGATAGATAGATAGATAGATAGATAGATAGATAACCCCCCGGGTGGAACTGAAGAGTCACTGAAGGGTCTCCTCAGTCTGTCAGTGGAGCAGGACGGTGACAGCAGTCTGTCGCTGAAGTTGCTCCTCTGTCTGGAGATGATCCTGTTCAGTGGATGCAGTGGATTCTCCAAGATTGACAGGAGTCTGCTCAGCGCCCGTCGCTCTGCCACGGATGTCAAACTGTCCAGCTTCATTCCTACAATAGAGCCTGCCTTCCTCACCAGTCTGTCCAGGCGTGAGGTGTCCCTCTTCTTTATGCTGCGTCCCCAGCACACCACCGCGTAGAAGAGGGCGCTCGCCACAACCGCCTGATAGAACATCTGTAGCATCTTATTGCAGATGTTAAATAATGTTGATTATGCCTGTCCATTAACAATAAATTGTGTACATGTGCTCCACTTATAATAATGCAAACTGCAAGTCTTTCATTTTTTTAATGCTATTTACCAAAATCCCTTTCCTATCGCATACTGCTGGCGAACACCCCTTTTCTGCCATTTGCACTTTTCTTTCTTAGGGGGAGGTGTTGGCAGGCGGTCCAATAGACTTCTCGAGAAGAATGCTGCGTGTTACCAAATCAAGGAGCCCAGATCTGCTCCCTCCTTTTCAATGTTTTTCGTACTCCCCAATTTGGCATCTCCTGTTGACTGCTCTCACTGTGAAACATGAGATCAATTCCACTTGGTTTCTTTGAGAATGGTCAGGAAGCTACAAAGCGTATTACTGTCTTATTCATCTTTGACACGCTCTCTCCTTGCAAGGCCCTTGTTTAAAAAAAAAAAAAGTGAACTTTGAAAGGACGGCTTCAAAGGCGTTGTCAAGGGAAAAAAATAAATAAATGTGGTGGGACGGGAGGCTTCTGATCGAACCTGAAGTCTACTTAATGTCTGACCTGTAAAGAAATGGATGAGTCCAAAATTGGGGCCGTTGGTTTGCTGATTATGTGACCTGCCCTGTGTATCACAACGTAATGATTTGAAATATTTGTTTGTAAGACAGCGTGGCATTTAATCTGCTTGAGATTCCTAGTTATAGTATCTGTGTTCGGTTGATTGATTCTTCCACTGTAGCTATTTATTCAGTGGAATTACAAGCCATTTCTGAGAGTGGCACAAGCTTGGATACGGGCAATGTGCCATGAATTTATTTCACTGCCTGTCTATGGAGTATAAGTTAACATTAATGAAGTTTACCCTGTTATACACCTATTTTGTAAATTTTCACATATTTTAGTCTAAAATAATTGAAGCGTGCAAATATTTTATAAACGTGCCATGGAGGATGGACAGGCATCCCGGCCAGGATGAAGGAGGATTTCTTGCCTGGCCAAGAAGCCGCAATGGGCTTTAACAGGCCCTGATTCTTGACAGCCCCCCAGCTTTCACTCTCTAAGAAGACAAGGAAAAACTCCTTGTAGGGAAAAAAATAGAAGAATCCTTGGGAAAGGCAGTTCAAAAAGAGACCCCTTATAAGGTAGGTTGGGCATGCAGTGGGTGTCAAAAAGAAAGGGGGTCAATACAATACAATACACAGAACAGAACAGAAGTAATCCTCAATACAGTATAAAAATAATAGTATTACAAGCACGGAGCAGAATGTAACAGTAGATGATATCATACAACATGATTTGGATTTGTTTAGAGTCCTGGAGACCTCAGCCATCAAGCTGCCAGTGTAGAAGGAAAATTTTTTTATATTAGCATGAGAGGATAGCAAATTAACATAAAGAGCCATAAAAAGTAATTAAAAGCTTCTAAAACATTAGATTAAGCATAAATTAGAATGTTAAGCAAATAATATAGGTCGAGCAAATAGTTAACTAAAAATCAGTTATATTGCATTATTTTTTAGGCTTACAGTAAAATTTCCAGACTAAGAAAAGAACAGCAAATTAATGCACCGAAAACAGCTTTGGACAGGATAAGAGTTTGAGGACACCTGTGATTCAAGGCTAGGAAGCGATAACACAGAGAAGATGGCTCTGAAAGGCGTAGCAAAAACCAGCTGGGTTAAAGGCAACAAAAGGCTTTTGCTATAAGCAGGGTCACGCTGACATAATGCATGAAGAGAAAATCTTAGTAAATTCAGGCATTAGCAAAAATATTAGAAGAATATATTAGAAATTAACTTTAGTGTAGAAATTAAGACAAATCAAGCATGCCATGCAATGGTTAAATGAAAGCACATACTATACTTCTTTTTTATTAAAAGCTTAAGCTTCAGGTCACTATTATAAAAAGTTTGGAAGGTTTAAGAGAGCAAATGATGAGAGGAAACCCATATATGGATTTGAGGCTTTGGCCAGTTAGAGAAAATGGGAACAGCATAGAAAAATAACAAAGTCCAAGAGGGGGCCAATAAGGAGATAATAAGGAGGAAGCCATCCACCCAGTCTTAGACCAATCAAAATAAGCCGAACAGAAACCAAGAGGAATAATGGACAGTAAAACCAGGTGCAGAATGAGCTAATTGAACGAGGCCAAAATGCTAAGAAATTGCTGTAATGTTCGGGGCTCAATCTCATACAGCCGAATTGGGTTGAGTCCGTGTGGTTGATTTATTGAAATAAAGCCTTAAAGCTCTGTCTGTCTATCTCGAGTCCTAATAGCCTTTATTTTTAGGTAAAAAGCCTTCTGATGATGAATTTTTCACCACAACACCAGCTCCCCCATTTGGCCATAATGCATATGAGAGGTGTTACAGCGACAGAAGCAGCAGCCTACACCAACACTGACGGCCGGGGTTTCAAGGAGGGCTGCCATTTGGTGCTGCCCAAGACTGTAAAGCCTGACTGATCTAAGACATGGAGGACAGAGGATGACCAAGTGCTAAACAGAACAGCTGCTACAGTTCAGCTCAGTTCAATAATTACGTGTTTTGAGCCTTACGGTGGCCTATTTAGAGGGGGCACCAGGGAAGGATTCTGATGTAACATGACTTAACTGTCTGTTGTCTTCTCCTTACAGAAGGGAGAACTTCATCTCCAAGTAACTGCTGTTATCCTGCCCCTCAACCTGCTAGTAGGACAACCTCTTCCCGTCTCCAGGATATCGATTTCTGAAGGCTAGTAAGCTTAATGTTCATCACAGGTGAATTCATGGAAGAAATTATTAAGAAAAAGATGTAGAAACACAAGGCAAGAACAGGAGATTTACAGAACAGTCAGCATGGCTGCAGAAGAAGGAGGTTGTGTTTAACCAACATGCTAGAATACTGTGAAGAAGCACCCAAAGGATACGATCAAAATGGAGCAGATAATAATTCTTCACATTTATATAGTGCTCTTCTCACTATTCTAGATGTTGGGGAGCCACTTCAGCTGCCACTAATGTGTAGCATCCGGTCCTGGAGGGCCACAGTGGCTGCAGGTTTTCATTCTCACTCTTAGTGATCTGTTTTTGCTGCTAATGAACTTCTTTTGAATTCATTCTAATTGACTTGCTCTTGAAGACTCAGACCCCTTAATTGTTTCTTTTTCCTTAATTAGCAGCCAAACAATAAAGAGAAAGAAAATTAACAAAAACACGACTAGCAAACTGTGTCCGTCACACAATATTTTAAAATAAAGAAAGGTGAAGGTCTCAGGAATGATGATCTGCTCAGGTCCACGAGACATTTTACCAGAGATCTTAGAGAAAAGCCAAGCAAAATAACACCTTTATTGGCTAACTAAAAAGATTACAGGCCAGGCCAGATGTAATGGGTTAGGCGTAGGGTTAGGGTTAGGGATGATTACATCTGGCTTGAAGAAGGGGCCCGAGTTGCCTCGAAAGCTTGCATATTGTAATCTTTTTAGTTAGCCAATAAAAGGGGTCATTTTGCTTGGCTTTTCTCCACATTCACAATGTCTAACACGGTACAACACCCTAGTACTACCAGAGATCTTAGGAAGAGAAAATCAACAATTTCAGAAATGTCTGCTATTGTACAAGGAGAGAAGTGAGGAGCCATAGAATTAAAGAAAGACACGACAAGACTCTGTGCCTCATTAAGTAACTGGTTGGGGTTTGAGGCCCTGACTGAGTTGGTCTTCTGTTGGCTCACTCACTTCACGTTTCATTTCTGTTTGGGTGCCATTTAAGGAAAGAAATGAAGCAAATCCGAGGAACGATGACGAAATTTAGGGGAACAAATCTTAAAAAACAAGTCAATTAAAAGGAATGTAAAAGGAGTTAATTAGCAGCAAAAACAGGTCACCAATTAAGAAACGGGTTAGAGTGAAAACCTGTGGCCCTCCATGACCAGAGTTTGAGACCACTGACCTAGACGAAGCGATGGCAGCCATTTTGTGCCGGTATACTCACTACACATTGGCTATTTGGTGGTGAAGGGGTGAGAGACAGCTAGACAGTTAGAGACTGGGGATGATTAGAGGGCCAGAATGACCAGTCTGCGGTGGGCAATTTAGCCAGGACATCGGGGTACACCCTAATCTTTACGAAGTATGCCCAGGGATCTTTTATGACCACAGATAGTCAGCACCTTGATTTTACATCTCATCTGAAGGACGACACCATTTTAACAGCACACTGCAGTGGTCCAGATGGGATCCACACACAGACCACAGGGTAAGTGGCCCCTGCTGGCCTCACCAGTTTTTCCTAGATGGTCTCCCATCCAAGTACTAGCCAGCGTCTGAACGTGCTTAGCTTCAGGTAGGTGGTCTCTTCTGAAGTGCAGGGGTTATGGCTCTTGGTAATTTTATATGACAATAAGACAATGAATTTAATCTGCACCATCTCAAGCTTAAAACAACACTGTTTGCTGCCATCTGCTGTCAAGCTGAGCACACAAGCAAGCCCCCTCCCATGCCCCAGTCACTTATCTTTAGATAAAACCAAAATTGAACATTTCAGATGATTCCAGGGGACTGGATTAAAAAGACGGGGTTGCCACCTCCCCTGAAATGATGACAGTATGGCTGTAAGATCCAAAGTGACACTAAACACGGCCACGCAGCGCGCCAAAGTCTGCGGGAAGAGCCATGAAACGTGTCGGAGGGAGCCGCTACAAATTTCACTTACAAGAAATTACAAGGCGCACTATCAGAAAATTGAAAATTCGATGAGTGCTGTGCTTAGTTACTGTAATTCCTAAATGCAATTTCAATCTCGTGCAAATTACAAGCCATTTACTGCTCCGCGGAGTGACAGCAAGCTAAATGAGGATTTCATTATGCATTTAATGGTCTTCCACTGTTATTTGGTATTAAAAGCTTGTCGTTTAGAGTAATGTTGTTTGCCTCTGACGCAATGTGACAGTGGCCCAGCGGTTCAGGGGAGGCTGATCTCAAAAGTATTTTGTCACAACTAATACCGGCAAATGGAATCCAGACTTCGGCAAAACAAATCGGGTCACGTAATGATCTTGGCCTGGAGATCCTGACGGGGCTTAACACAAATTCGCCATGGGATCTTTCTCATCCTTGTCGTGCTTTACACCCTGGCTCAAATCGAAACAGCTTTGTGCAAGCCGGGCGCGTGATTTCTCTCCTATGATCGCTACTGCTAAATGGTGGTCTCCATGACAACCAGAGGCTTGGATGCCAAAATGGATGAATCTTCCATTAACATAGTTTAATAGCGCTGGCGTCTGCTATTATTGCAGCTTTTCTGAATGCAATGTAAAAGATTAAAAACCGACTAACCTTCAAAACTGTTGCGGCTTTGAACTCCCTGGGATGGCAGCTCATTGCTGCTGCTCTGAAGAGGCTCTCTCCTACTGTTGGCAAACTTGGACCACGGCCTTCTAAACATGTGTCAGATGTTTCAAGAGGTGCTCCAAACTGGCACCGCTGCCGGATTTAAGTGGTGCCACTTCTGCTGTTCTCAGCTACTGGGAGAATAGAAAACAGCTTGTTTCGGGCACGGCTTTGTTCTGCACGGGGAAGTGCAGGCTTCTGCTGTCAAAGGAGAAAAGATCCAAAGGGAAGGATGGGGACACTCCTGGTAGCATTCACAGATTAAAATAAATGACGGTGAAATTCAGTTTGGGAATTCAAACATTGGTATGTCTGTGTGTGTCAGTCTGGGTCCTGTAATGGACTGGCACCTTGTCCAGGATTGTTTCCTGCTTTGTATCCAGGGTCACTGAGATACGCCCTCACTCCCTGGTGTTGTGACTGCAGGTGTCAGAAAAAGTCTGAATTACCATGAGCCCCCCCTAATTTGGGATGTTCATAGGAAATGGAATGATTTACAGAACATAATAAACAAGATCAACAGTACAGATTAATGGGATTGTGGAAGAGAAGTGAAAAGAGAGTGCAGGCAGGGTGGAATGGGTGAAGAAGAGTGACAGGAGTGATTTGTGGCAGACGGGTATCAGCACGAGTGAAAGGGAAGGTCTACAGGACGAGACCAGCTTTATTATATGGGTTGGAGACGGTGGCACAGGAGACAGAGCTGGAGGTGGCAGAGTTAAAGATGCTAAGATTTGCACTGGGTGTGACGAGGATGGATAGGATTAGAAATGAGGACATTAGAGGGTCAGCTCAGGTGGGATGATAGGGAGATAGGGAGACAACAACAACATTTATTTATATAGCACATTTTCATAAAAAAAAAAAATGTAGCTCAAAGTGCTTTACATAATAAAGAATAGAAGAATAAAAGACACAGACACAGTAAGAAAATAAAATAAGTCAACATAAATTAACATAGAATAAGAGTAAGGCCAGGGTGGACAGAAAAAACAAAAAAAAAACTCCAGACGGCTGGAGAAAAAAATAAAATCTGTAGGGAATCCAGCCCATGAGACCGCCCAGTCCCCAAAGTCAGAGAGGCGAGACTGTGTTGGTTTGGGCATGTGCAGAGGAGAGATGATGAATATAATGAGAGAAGGGTGCTAAGGATAGAGCTGCCAGGCAAGGGGAGGAGAGGAAGGCCTAAGAGAAGGTTTATGGAAGTGGTGAGAGAGGACATGCAGGTGATGGGTGTTATAGAGGACAGAAAGAGATGGAAGAAGATGATCTGCTTTGGCAACACCTAACAGGAGCAGCCGGAGGAAGAAGAAGAAGAAGAATTTACCATAATAAAATATTTGAAATGTGTGCTTCAATTTAAATAACTAAAGCCTAAATATTATTGATTGTTAAAGAAACAAGTAAAAACTAACATCATATTTCAACAGCCTAAAATGATCCCCCACATGTCTGTGTTTGAAATTTGTCATTTTTAAGATTCTCAGGGTGGCCCTTAGAGAGCTGAGACCACTAGTAAAGAATCATATATCAAACATACGATCATACACTACCGGTCAAAAGTTTTAAACACCTTAGTGTGTCCAGTTTTTCTTCAAATATAATCCGCTTAAATGCAATGAATGACCCAAAAGGTAAGAAGTAAACTACCAGAGGTTTAAATGTAAAGTTAGCAAAAACTGAAAGAAAAGGACATTTCAAATGGGTTTTTCTTGAGAGAACAACTCACTGCTTACAACCTTCAGATGTGCTGCAGCGATTACAGTAAATGAAGCCTTGCAAGTTGAAGCACACAATTTGCACAGGTGTCCCAGCTTCTGGTGATTACTAAAAAGCCTCTCTGCCTGTCCTAAAGCAGAGTTGGACCGGACTGTGTGAATACTCCCACTGAAGTACAACTTGCACAATATTCCAGGGATAATGGCAAACGAAATGAGACAGAACATTCTTACCCTTAGAAGTGCAGGCCTTTCATTTAGAGAAATTGCAAAATAAAATCAAAGTGTCAGTGAGTGCAGTGGTGTCCTACAGCACACTGGCACCAGTTCAGTGCCCACAGCTAACTCAGCCTGTGACCCTGAATGAGTCAATTGACCTGTCGGTAGTCACACAACTGGCAGAAACTCTGATAGGAAGAGATCTGGCAGAGCCAAAGTCACCAGCCAATCAGAAGATGAGTTTCTAAGGGTCACCCGCTGACGTGATCACAGGCGCCTCACAGCTTCAAACTCAGCTTAACAGAGCATGTGTCAGTTTGGACTGTGAGGAGGAGACTTTGTGCTGCAGGTCTGACAGGCGAGTGACGCCAATCCTTAAAGGACACAACAGGGCCTTGAAATACCAGCTGTGGACTACTGAGGACTGGAAGAAAGTCTTACGTAACGAAGAATCCAAACTGGAAATCTTTGGTTCATCACACAGGGTCGAGTTGGTGACAGGAAGGTTCCTCAGTGTGTGTCACCAGGTGTGAAACATGGAGGAGGAAGTGTGATGGTCTGGGGTTTTTTTGCTGGAGGCAGAGTTGGTGAGTGGCATTCTGAATCACAACGGTTACTATGTTTGACTTTTACAAGGTGCAGGCTACTTTGAACTTGAATAAAATTTGGTACACTTGATCATTCCTTGACTTATTTTTTCTTTTTACTCGCCATTAGTTATTTGTTCTATGCCTTGATTTCATGAAACATTAAGATATTGAAGTGAACGCATTTCCATAAAAACTGAAAAAACTGAGGTGTTGACCAGCAGCACATTTGTTGTCAGCAACCTCAAAGTACCATAAAACGACATTCTGTATGTCTGTTTAACCGATTCCCACTTCTGTGAGTTCTCCTTTAAAGTTTGTCCATCTTATCCCATTAGCAGGTGAACCCCTCGGGGTCAATTAATGTGCCAGGCACAACTTCAAATCCCCCTGATCATTTGGTTTATCAAAAAGGTGTACTTTACTGCACACAATATGGTCCAAAAAATGAGGGTTTTCTGATTTAGACTGTCAAAAGTATATGGTAGTCCAAAAAGCTTGGTGTCTTGCATAACTAGACATGAAGAGAAGTGGAACGGTATATCACATGAGGGTTTTACTGTATCATACTGGTGAGTCAGGAGGGGCTGGTCAAATCAAACTGAAATGATTTCAAACAGTTCAGAAGTGATTCTTAGGAACACAACACTTAAAAACCGGCAAACTCACAATAGACGTAAATAGAATAAACTGAGCCTCCCCTCGGCCCGCTGCCTCTCTCTCTCTCTCTCAGATTTGCACTAATAAATTGGTACTGCAAGTGAACTGTGATAGCCCAACGAGAGAAGTCACAAAATCAACCGGAATGTTCAAGCAAACTATAGAAAAAAACCCAACTTAAACCCGTTAAGTAGTTCTGTCATGAAAGCGGACAGACATACAGACATTGGATTTTATATATACAGGTATATATAGAGATTAGCCATCCCCTGCGGCTTAGCCCGCGCATTAGTGAAACAGGACATCGAGGAGGGCCTGCCCCGGCTCTCTATGCCTGACGTCACTCTTCCCCCTCCCCTTGGCCCGTAGCCTCTGTCACGGATTAGCGCAAATATATCACTCCTGCAAGAAAACTGTGATTCTTAGCGCGATGAGAGAACTTGCAAAATCAACCAGAATGTTCAAGCAAATTCTAGAAAAAAACCCGATCTAAATCCATTAAGTAGTTCTCTCATTCATTAGCTAAGCGGATGTAAGATACGCCACAAGACCGGCGTGTGACTGAGGATGGCCCCGCCCAGTTCCCTACTCCTGAGGCCCTGCCTCCCTCCCCTCAGCCTGCCCCCTCTCTCTCTCATATTCTTCTGAATAAATCAGTACCAAAAATGAACTATGACACTTAGCACGATGAGAGAAGTCACAAAATCAACCGGAATGTTCAAACAAATTATAGAAAAAGACCCGATCTAAATCCGTTGAGTAGTTCTCTTGTTTGCTAACTAAACGGAGTTATGGTTACGCCCCTAGGCCGACACGTGAGTGAGGAGGGCCACGTCCCCACAGCCTGATGAGTCTCTCTCAGATTTTTCGCTAATAAATCGGTACAACAAGCAAACTATGATATGTAGCATGATGAGAGAAGTCACAAAATCAACCAGAATGTTCAAACATATTATAGAAAAAGACCCGATCTAAATCCGTTGCGTAGTTCTCTCGTAAAAAGCGGACAGACATACAGATAGACAGATGTTGGATTTTATATATAGAGAGAGACTAGCCATCCCCCGGGCTTCGCCCGCGCATTAGTGAAACAGGACAACAAGGAGGGCCTGCCCCGGCTCTCTACGCCTGACGTCACTCTTCCCGCTCACCTCGTCCTGCAGCCTCTGTCTCGGATTAGCACAAATATATCACTCCTGCAAGCAAACTATGATTCTTAGCGCAGTGAGAGAAGTCGCAAAATCAACCAGAATGTTCAAGCAAATTCTAGAAAAAGCCCCGATCTAAATCCATTAAGTAGTTCTCTCATTCATTAGCTAAGCGGATGTAAGATACGCCACAAGACCGGCGTGTGACTGAGGATGGCCCCGCCCAGTTCCCTACTCCTGAGGCCCTGCCTCCCTCCCCTCAGCCTGCCCCCTCTCTCTCTCATATTCTTCTGAATAAATCAGTACCAAAAATGAACTATGACACTTAGCACGATGAGAGAAGTCACAAAATCAACCGGAATGTTCAAACAAATTCTAGAAAAAGACCCGATCTAAATCCGTTAAGTAGTTTTCTCGTGAAAAGTGGACAGACAGACAGACTGGTCTAAAAAACTATAAGAAAGTTTGCACTTGGACCACGAAATTTTTTGAAACCGTTTCTCAGCGAGCACCTATGGGCCAAGGGTAACCTAACATTCCAAATTTCAAGTCCCAAGTTCTCATGGTTCGGGAGATTTCATGATGAGTGAGTCAGCGGTATTTGGCTTTTATATATATTTATATATTGTGGGAAGCAGCCTGAACACAGACAGACGGACATCATTTTTAGTCCAACACACGTTTATTTCTAGTAATAATAAAGTGCACAACCCAGTGCCGCAGCACCAATCACCCCAACAGTCCAGGCCTCTGTCCACAATGCCTTTGCTTCAGACCGCATCCTTCTTTCTCCTTCCAGACCTCGTCCTCTTCCATCCAACTCCAGCCCTGAATGAAGGGAGGCGGCCCCTTTTATACAAGCCCGGATGGGCTCCAGGTGCTTCCCGACACTCCTCCGCGGACACTCCCCTGTGTGGTGGAAGTGCCGGCTGCGCACCCTGAAGCCCTCTGGGTGTCCCCAGTCTTCTTCCCCCCAGCACTTCCTTGTGTGGCGGAAGTGCTGAGGTCCAGGGGTCTTCAGGCACCGGTGCGCCCCCTGGCGGTGACCACGGGCCCATACAGGGTTGAGCCCAGGGCGGTCGCCCCCTCGTGGTCTGGAGGAGGTCCTCCTGGGCGTCCCGGCTGGGTACCACCCCCAGCCGTCTGCCACAATCTATAGATTAAGAGCCTCACATTAAAGTCTTTACCAATCATATCAATATTCACAAGTGCTTCTTAAACACAGTGAGGAAGACAGAAATTGGAAAGGAGTTGGGCAGCTCATTCTACCAGCTAGGAGCAACACATGGAAAAAGTCTTGATTGAGATTTGATGCCGCACAGCGGTGGCATAGCTAGATGCCATCCATCAGATGACCTGAGTGGGTGAGAAGGAGCAGAAGACCTCATGAGTGCCTCCGTATAATATACAATATTATACTTGGAATAAGCTACCAAGCAGTGTGGCAGACAGTAAGACTTTAGGGACTTTCAAAACACGACGTGACTTTTTTTTTTATTTAGGGCTGAATGGCCTGTTCTCGCCCAGAGTGTTCTAATGTAGAATGTATGAAGTATATAATTAATATGGTGGTACCTGACAAACATACTTACCAACCCAGCAAAATGTTTCTGTAAAAGAACAGACTTTTCTTTTTACTTATTTTTGCCTCACAAGATGAGTTTGGCTCACTACCACCTTTCACAGACCACAAGTGACTGCTGGACATGCCTACGTGGGTGTTGACCAACTGACTAGTCAATAGGCAAGCATTCAAGACTTTTGAAATAACGCACGATCAACTCAACAGTCTTGTCCAAACTGATGTACAGAATGATGGCCCTGGCAGCAGTGCCACTCCTCTCCTGCTACGTACTTCAGAGAGGAGCGTAGAAGGTATGCAAGTATGGAGAAGCTCATCAGATGAAATCCGACTTCAGGCTATGTAAGTGAAACCCAAGATCTGCGCCATGTCGCTATACCTCAACAATGGAAGGGTTTATGCCTTCAAATGTCTTCCCCTCTCCTCCAACTGAGAGGTCCACTTGCTCAATAACAGTAAAGGCAACTTTTAAGCACTTTGCCTGACATTCTTGAAAAGCTACCTGGAGCCACAGCAAAATAGGAAGAAGATCATTTACAGAAGCAGCAAATCCCTCTGCCATTGTGGAGGAAAGCTAGGATTTGAAGACTCTGTTAGCATTTGAATGGACAGACTTATCGCCTGCGTTAGACTTGAAGTAAAAAAAAAAAAAAAGAAAAGAGAAAGAAAAACCTCTTCATTTAAATGGAAATATTTGAAGTGCATATAGATGGAGCCTGCATTGCCTTCCCATTATAAAAGGAAGAAAATTTGACTCCATATAATAGTCTCTAAAATAGACTAGGGATTGAGGAACGGCTGAAACTTTGTGAAAAAGACAGCAAAAAAAAAGCACTTAAGTTCACATGTTAATAAGGATTTGAAATGATGAGGTGCAGCGTCATACCCCTAGGTGGCAGCAGGCCCGTGATGGAGTCTACAATTCTTCACAACCCGTCAACATCCATGATACTTGACCTGCTGATTCAAAGCAGAAGCAATGTGCAAAGGCATTTCAATTTATACATTTAATTTTGTAGCTCCAGAAGTAAGTCAACAGATTAGCTGCTGAGAAGGCACACGGCCTTTTATCGGAGCACTACTGTAAGGTTTCCATCTTCAGGTGAGCCACAGTGTTAACACTGGAGAAGCTGCTGATACTTCTGTGTGATTTTCAACATCTAGTCAAGTGACACTCCACTGAGGCCACAAAACTAAACGGCTAAAATGAAAGTTCAGTGGAGCCCATAAGACGCCGAAGGTCTGTCCTGGGTCCAAATCACTTGGTCACAAGTTTCAAGACAAGCTTCATAATGTGTGCTATACACTGGATTCAGAACATACTCAAAACTCCTTCACTTTCTGCACACTTTATTGTGTCAAAGATTTCATTTTAAATGGATACATTTGCTATTTTGGCCTATTAATCTACATTCAGTAACCTCTTACAGAATGTTCTGCCAATTAATTAAAAATTAAAAATGGAAATGTCTCCTTCCTAGAAGTCCCTCTACTGTGGCACTGCATGCTGTGTTCAGGTGAATCCTGTGAATCCGTGGACTTGATTGGAGTCCACTTAGATAGAAATTAGGGTTAGGGGTAGGGTTAGATTAAAAGGCACTATATGATAGATAGATAGATAGATAGATAGATAGATAGATAGATAGATAGATAGATAGATATAGATAGATAGATATAGATAGATAGATAGATAGATAGATAGATAGATAGATAGATAGGCAGATAGATATGATAGGCACTAGATAGATAGATAGATAGATAGATAGATAGATAGATAGATAGATAGAGTGAAAGGCATATATAATAGATAGATAGATAGATAGATAGATAGATAGATAGATAGATAGATAGATAGATAGATAGATAGATAGATAGATAGATAGATTTGATAGGCACTATATGATAGAGGCACTATATAATAGATAGATAGATAGATAGATAGATAGATAGATAGATTTGAAAGGCACCATATAATAGATAGATAGATAGATAGATAGATAGATAGATAGATAGATAGATAGATTTGAAGGCACTATATAATAGATAGATAGATAGATAGATAGATAGATAGATAGATAGATAGATAGATAGATAGATAGATAGATAGATAGATAGATTTGAAAGGCACTATATAATAGAGGCACTATATAATAGATAGATAGATAGATAGATAGATAGATAGATAGATAGATAGATAGATAGATAGATAGATAGATAGATAGATAGATAGATAGATAGATAGATAGATAGATAGATAGATAGATAGATAGATAGATAGATAGATAGATAGATAGATAGATTATGAAAGGCACTATATAATAGATAGATAGATAGATAGATAGATAGATAGATAGATAGATAGATAGATAGATAGATAGATAGATAGATAGATAGATAGATAGATAGATAGATATCTCCGGTCCGTACCACGTGGAGATCGTGTCGAAGGCATGGCGCTGTGTATAACACGCTAAGAGGCGGGCCCGCATTCTGATGCTCTCTCGCTCGCGGAGGCTGTAATTAAAACCCTGTTAACTTTAGCACACTTGGGGATCTGTTACACAACAGGCTCTTCAGGCTAGCCCTGCATGATATCACGCTGAAGAAGGAGATTGTGAAGATTAACGTACGAGAGCAATGTACAGATGTAAAGAGCAGCCATCCCTACAGTGACACTGAATTACTTATCTGCTGCTGCATTAACACAGATGCCCCTTAATGACTCCATTAGGAACGCCAAGATAATTATGTCACCAATTTGCCATTAAACTGCATTCATTTTTATGTTTTATACTGCAAGGTGAAAGAGGAACAAGGGAAGTGCATATTTTTTCTTCGCTGTAGCGGAAGATTTCTTTTAGCAGGCTGAAGGACAAACCGCCCAAGTGGTAGACAAGACCACAGATTTACACGACGTGCGCTGTAAGTACTTGTGGTGTGGTGTAACAGATTGAGATCACCCTCCTTAAATTTAAATTTCACAGGTCACTTGCTACTGTGCCTGTGTTAAATGTTATAAAAATACATGGTTTTATGAACTTTAGGTTAAAGAGATTGGATTTCAGCTTAGTCTTTGTTTTTATTTTATGGAATGGCACTGGTAGGCTTCCTTCTGTCCTCATTTCCACTTCATGGACTTTCATTGCCAAGTGAGTGTAAGGGATGTTCAGAGTAACGGAAACGAAATGGCAGCTAAACTCAGCCACCTACCTTGAGACTTAATTTTTCAGGCAACTCCACACTAAGGATTTTCTACCATTTTCCAAAGGTAAGTTTCTTTTTGTTTTTTTTACCATTGATCTGCAACATTAAAATGAAAGTCTATTACTAACACAGCATTACTGATTATCCCTAAATATGTCATCCTGTGATTGCCCCAAACCTGCAACATGGAGATGAATAATACATTTAAGTGTGCCTTATAGAGAATTAGTGGAGTGAACGGATTTTTTTGAATCACTGTCGATGCTTAACTGAGGGACTAAAACACTGAGACTGACTGAAGCCAACATTTTAAAAGCTGTCCGTCAGTGCTTTATCATGGGGTCACACATGTAAAGTAGGCAGTACGGCTCAGTGGCCGAGGCTTTGAATGGTGATGGCTATGGTGCTGATCAAGTTACTGTCATCTACAATTTAATTTATTCAAATAGCAGATGCTTTTATCCAAAGCAGCTTACAAAAGTGCTCAGTAAAATTTAATAAACATCAATTTGGGGTACTGTATGGGCACAGGTGTTACAGGATAAGGTTAAAAAATTGATCACCACAATTGAAGAGCTCAGAGAAAAATACAAGCGAGTTACACTTCCTAGGTTACAAAATACTAAAAAAACAAAAATTCAACAAGAGAGAGAGACAAGAGAGTCAAACGTTTGAATGGACGGGGGCTGCTGGTTCCACCAGTCAGGACGTACAGACAAAAATTCTGGATAGAGGATCTGATGCCACACAGGGGTGGTGTGACGGTCTGGGTGGGCTCCACTCTCCCTTGTCGCATCCGAGAGCCTCGTCGTACCGGATAGTCATGAGCAGGGCAAAAGAGGACACAGACATTCCACAAGGGGTTGGCACAGACAGTGGCAGGGCTTTTATTGAAATCAAACAAATGAATAAATAAACCAGGCATTTAAGAAATCCAATAAAATGGGGTTACACTCCACAGACAGTACTTTCATATAAATAAATATGAGCTCCAATGCGTCCTAAAATCTGGTGTCACCTCTGCTCATCCTATCCAGACCTTGCAGCCAGAGAAGCCACCCATCGACAGGTGCAGTCAACCATAAATACCTGGCAAGGGTCCCCATTGCCAGTCCTTTGGCTTCCATGAGGTGCCATGCTGAGCCGCACACACGTCTCCCGTCGCCTGTCACTGCATAACGGGCCAATCTTGCTCTCCAGCATCGCTCAAGCACCTTCAGCATGTGAATGATGATATATAAATTAAATGTATTATTATTATTATTATTATTATAATTATTATTATTATTATTAATCAGAGCGCCCTTCTTCAACCCCAGGCTCCTCACCCTGAGACTCACTCCCGACAACCAGCCTCCATTCCTCATAGTATTGACTCTCCCCTTTCTTTCTTTCTTTCTTTCTTTCTTTCTTTCTTTCTCTTTAACTTCCATTCTCTCCGTTCTGACCTTTCTGTTCTTTTCTCTTTCCTCGTTCCCTTACTTCTCTGTCATGCAGGCTCCATTATACAGCCTGATCGGTTGCAGTTGTGACCCTCTGCCCACTCCAAGGTGTGAATGAGGCATCTGGCTGATCCCTTCACATTTGCACGTGAGTGGGCGATCAGCCAAACGCTGCAATCAAACCCAGAGTGGCACCGTCATAGGCACACCTGCACCAGTTCTGAGCCTGTATGTTCACAGGACACAATTATTTATTTAAAAACTGAACTGCGCCATGGACCTCTTTTCACAGATGGCATCACTAGACGCCTTTCAATAGTTCTGAGTAGTCGAGAATGAATATAGGATCTTACAAGTGTCTCCATACATGGAGGTGCTGTTAAAATCCAGAGACAATTCTTTCATATAAATAAATCTGAGCCCCAATACACCCCCAATCTGTAGGCAACAATCAAGGATGTGAACTGAATATGTGCTGGGACAGGGAGCCAAAGTGGCGATTGGAGAAGAGGAGTGACATGTGCCCACCTCAGATGGTTGCACGCCAAATGTGCCAATGCATTTTGAATCATCTGCAGTGGCCTTGTGACACATTCCGGTACTCTGGCCAGAGTAGACAACACCAAAGCATGGTCTGATCTTGTGGATGCTGTATCAAGTATTTCTGCTGGACCAAGAGACGGTGGAAATGTGGTCAATGTAGGTCAGCTGGTCATCAATTACCACCCCACTGACTTGGTGGGTGTTAGCGGTAATGACCAAACTGAACAGATGGAGAGGTTGGGATAATAAGAGTGTCCGACTTTGGCAGGCTGTGCTGGAGATGGTGCACCTTGATCCAGATTGCAGTATCATTGAGACATGCAGAGGTTCAAGAAGATTCTGTGTGGACCTCTGGAGGGAATGACAGGTACAGCTGGCACAGCAGTAAGAATAAAAAACGCAGATGCTGGATGATGGTACCTAGTGAGGAAATGTGTAGACAGGTGCAGAGAGGACCTGGCACTGATCCTTGGGGTGCCCTCATGCTAGCCTGGTGCCCACCCTGACATCACTCATCAGCAGGACCTGCCCAAGCGGTAGGACTCAAACTTAGCTTAGACGTGCTGAAGGTGGAAAAAAATAATACACAATAATTATACTGAACTACAACTCGGTACTCTTAGGGGGTCTCAAAATACGGTTCACTTTGCAAAGACGCAAGTAGTGTGGCAGACAGTCGGACTTCAGGGACTTTCAAAACTCGACTTGATGTTTTTATAGAAAGGACTGAAGAGATTTGTTGGGCTGAATGGCCTGCTCTCGTCCAGATTGTTCTAATGTTCTAATATCTCATTTTCTTAACATGAAGATGAACTGATAAGCTATCAAGCATTTCACTCCGTCCATGTCTGGTTCAGTCTTTGCCAAGGAAAAGAACCTTCTAGAACACACATAAAACATTCCTGGCTGTATTTCTGTCAGGCAAGGAGCATCAGCTCGGTTTAAAATGACTTTTAAAAGAAACCGGAAAAGTTTCAAAGCAAGACGTGTGTCAGGTAACTGAGCTGGCTCGACACTTGTGCCCGCACCTTCAGCGGCTGTGCCAATAATTAGTATCTGTGATTACGTGTTAATGTGACACCGACAAGAGCAGATTGCAGACACAGCAAATGATGAGCGACGTTTGTTAATGTCTAGCATAGAAATGGCAAATTTCTTTCAAAGGAGGCAATTAAGCCACTTGGAACTTGTAAAAGCCGTAGTCGTCTTTCCTTGTTTGATTCTGTAAAATTAGGACCAAGCAGATATTTCTCACCCGAGGTCCCCAAACTGTGTAAAGGTCACCACGTTCAGCTTTAAATGGCAAGCCGAACAAGCTTGCATTTGATCGTTTCTTTATCTTTTTTTCTTTTTCCTTTTCCCTTTTGTTTTTTCCTCTGTGGCACATCTAAAGTAGAAATGATCACCAAGCAATGAAGTAATTAACAAGCACTGAAGTCCCAGCACAGTAGGAAGATAATCGCCAATTTGCTTGAGTCATGGATACCCTTGAATAAGTGAAAGGTAGACAGATTAAGAACATCAAATGAAACGAGAGCGTTGCTGGGAGAAGGCTGTTGATTATTAAAATGTAAGCCGCCCACTTGGGCTGAATGGGAAGCACTTTTTTGTAACAATTAAAAGCATTCAGAGTTCCTGTGGTCATAGCTTAATGTGTGTTGAAGTTGCCAAATGTGTGAGAGACCATCCCGAGTTCCATTTGTGACAGTATCAGTCTGTGTGTCTGTCTTACCGGGGGACACCGTCTTATTGCTACAGTTAAGGTTCTTCATCTTCTTGTGTATCACTGCATGTTGTATTGTATTGGGGCCACCATGTTGTCACCACAGCAAGAGTCCTTCCCATTTACCGTCTGAAAACAAGTCCTTCCCTCAATTCTGTCCAGTCTGCCAGTCTCTGCCATTGACCCATAAACACTACTGAACTTTTACCGCAGCACCATTGAAAGTATCTTGAGTGGACGCATCACGCACCCAATCACAAAGTCCTGGGACTGACCTTTCGCAGCTTCATACCATCTACTGAAGCAGCCGCCTGAGGAGAGCTGAATCCATCATCTCTGATGATGCCCATCGAGCTCATGTCCTGCTTCACTTCTGACATCTGGGAAGCGCCACCGGATCCCTCGTCACTCCCTCCACCCGCTTCAGGAACACCTTCTTCCCTCAGGCCACAAAAGCCACTGACCTACCCTGTATAGTGTGCTATACCCACCTGCTGGTTTATGTGTAATTGTATTATACGTTACTTTTTTTAACTTGTGACCACTAGGGGCGCCCCAGGGCCCCCAGACTCAAGGCACAAGTGCAAGGGTTCAAATAAACCATATTATATAATACAAAAGTACTTTTTCCAGGTTATTCCTTGTCACACATGTGCCTCAGAGGGTCACCTTCCAAGTTCCTTACAGGTAGGTGACACCCCCCCTAGCCGAGAGGGGGCACTATCTTTGTTAACTACCTTGCCTTCTCTTTATTCCACAGCACGAAAAGAACACCACAGTGAGGGCACCTAACTCTGCCCCTTCTGCTCCCTAGCCTATAAATTGAAGACCGTCCTGAGGAAAGTGTCACTTATGGAATAAGCGACCATGGAGAGGAGCTTCACCAGCTGACTGATAAGAGCCTTGAGGGAGTAACTTAACTAGCTGATCATTGTGGGACCACCTTATTTTGTTTGTATGTGTGGCAAGCGCCATCAAGCATTGTTTCATGTTGTATAATTATGACAAGTAAATGGGGACAGCCGACTTGGCACCCCAAAGACATGTGAATTACACTCACCTAAAGGATTATTAGGAACACCTGTTCAATTTCTCATTAATGCAATTATCTGATCAACCAATCACATGGCAGTGGCTTCAATGCATTTAGGGGTGTGGTCCTGGTCAAGACAATCTCCTGAACTCCAAACTGAATGTCAGAATGGGAAAGAAAGGGGATTTAAGCAATTTTGAGCGTGGCATGGTTGTTGGTGCCAGACGGGCCGCTCTGAGTATTTCACAATCTGCTCAGTTACTGGGATTTTCACGCACAACCATTTCTAGGGTTTACAAAGAATGGTGTGAAAAGGGAAAAACATCCAGTATGCGGCAGTCCTGTGGGCGAAAATGCCTTGTTGATGCTAGAGGTCAGAGGAGAATGCGCTGACTGATTCAAGATGATAGAAGAGCAACTTTGACTGAAATAACCACTCGTTACAACCGAGGTATGCAGCAAAGCATTTGTGAAGCCACAACACGCACAACCTTGAGGCGGATGGGCTACAACAGCAGAAGACCCCACCGGGTACCACTCATCTCCACTACAAATAGGAAAAAGAGGCTTCAATTTGCACGAGCTCACCAAAATTGGACAGTTGAAGACTGGAAAAATGTTGCCTGGTCTGATGAGTCTCGATTTCTGTTGAGACATTCAAATGGTAGAGTCAGAATTTGGCGTAAACAGAATGAGAACATGGATCCATCATGCCTTGTTACCACTGCGCAGGCTGGTGGTGGTGGTGTAATGGCGTGGGGGATGTTTTCTTGGCACACTTTAGGCCCCTTAGTGCCAATTGGGCATCGTTTAAATGCCACGGGCTACCTGAGCATTGTTTTTGACCATGTCCATCCCTTCATGACCACCATGTACCCATCCTCTGATGGCTACTTCCAGCAGGATAATGCACCATGTCACAAAGCTCGAATCATTTCAAATTGGTTTCTTGAACATGACAATGAGTTCACTGTACTAAAATGGCCCCCACAGTCACCAGATCTCAACCCAATAGAGCATCATTGGGATGTGGTGGAACGGGAGCTTCGTGCCCTGGATGTGCATCCCACAAATCTCCATCAACTGCAAGATGCTATCCTATTAATATGGGCCAACATTTCTAAAGAATGCTTTCAGCACCTTGTTGAATCAATGCCACGTAGAATTAAGGCAGTTCTGAAGGAGAAAGGGGGTCAAACACCGTATTAGTATGGTGTTCCTAATAATCATTTAGGTGAGTGTATATCGATTCTTCAGACTACCATTTCCTTTAAAACACCAGCAATTCCAAGTACAACTCACTTATCTCTCCTGGACTAAAGTCAATAAAGTTGCTCACATATTGGCAAAGGAAGGGTCTTTAATTGAACAGAAAGGCAGGTCTACCACTTACCTCTATGCTAGGACACTCATCAAGGCCAAACAACACACCAAGAGATGGCCTCCACTGGGAATAACCCATACCAACTGCTTACAGCATGTAAGCAAATAGCAAACTTCAGACTCCGCACAGGCCAGAATCACCTAAACCACCACATCTACACGAGTACTGGATGGGTCAAAGTGGGCAGCCAGACAACAGAGTGTCTACTACGAGACTGTCCTTGCTGAACAAGACTTTGAGACACCAGATCTGAATGGAGAAAACACCAGTGATACAGAAAATGTATGGCAGGATTTTGGTCTCGTCTGTTTCAGAACGACGTCTGAGACAGAATTCCGTTAGCTTATCTTTCCTTTTTTTTATATCATCCTAAGGTATCCAGTATTTACTCAAACTGAGGGGCTTCAATTACAGTATATGCAAGTATATATAAGCACTAGCCATCCCCCTGCGGCTCCACCCACATAGAAGTGAAACAGGACAGCGAGGAGGGTCCTGCCCGACTTCCCATTCCTGATGTCATGGTTCCCCCTCCCCTCGGCCTGCAAGTGAATTATGATACTTAACGCGATGAGAGAAGTCACAAAATCAACCTGAATATTCAAGCAAATTATTGAAAAATCCCGATCCAAATCTGTTAAATAGTTCTCTCGTTCGCTAGCTAAGAGGATATAAGATGTGCCCGAAGCTGGTGCCTGAGTGAGTGGGGCAGGGCCTCCGTTCGGCTCGGTGCATCTCTCTTGGATTTGTCCAAATAAATCAGTACCGCAAGCGAACTATGAGAGAAGTCGCAAAATCAACCAGAATATTCAAGCAAATTATTGAAAAATCCCGATCCAAATCTGTTAAATAGTTCTCTCGTTCTCTAGCTAAGAGGATATAAAATGTGCCCGAAGCTGGTGCCTGAGTGAGTGGGGCGGGGCCTCCGTTCGGCTCGGTGCATCTCTCTCGGATTTGTGCAAATAAATCAGTACCGCGAACTATGAGAGAAGTCGCAAAATCAACCGGAATGTTCGAAGAAATTATAGAAAAAAAACTGATCTAAATCCGTTAAGTAGTTCTCCCGTTCGCTAGCTAAGCGGATATAAGATTCGCCCAAGGCTGGTGCCTGAGTGAGCGGGGCAGGGCCTCTGCTCAGCCAAGTGTGTCTCTCTCGGATTTGCACAAATAAATCGTTACCGTAAGCGAACTATGAGAGAAGTCACAAAATCAACTGGAATGTTCGAAGAAATTATAGAAAAAAACCTGATCTAAATCCATTAAGTTCTCCCGTTCACTAGCTAAGCAGATGTAAGGAATGCCCCAAGGCTGGCGCGTGGGTGAGGAGGGCTCCTCCACTCAGCCTGTAGCCTCTGTCTTAGATTAGCGCAAATATATCACTCCTGCACGCGAACTACGATACTTAGCACGATGAGAGAAATCAACCGGAATGTTCAAGCAAATTATAGAAAAAACCCAATCTAAATCCGTTAAGTAGTTTTCTCATGAAGAGCGGACAGACAGACAGACAGGCGTTGGATTTCATAGATATATAGAGATGATTAGCAGAAACAGGCCTCAAATTCAAGCTCAAGGTATGGCCTGCCAGAGACTGACCTGGAACAGAGAGGCGAAGGCACAGATCTCACGGGACCTGACGCTGCTGCTTCGCCTCCAGTCGAGAGTGAAAGTGGGAATGAACGTGCAAGTGATTCGGGCCAGCAGAGCTCGCTTATTCCAGAAGGTTCATTGAAACCCAAAATGGCCTTACCTTCCATCCATGAGCTGACAACACTGACTCCAGCTGAGCTTGTTACTCCACCTGCGGAGCACGGAGAAGACTCAAACGAACAGTCCGGGCCAAAGGTAATGATCACTGCAATGATTACCACAATAACTACCAGACTCAGAGAGGACATTGTGGTGGGCATTAGAGATACCCAGACTATGGAAGGACCCGGGGAGAGAGTATTTTTGGGACAGTTTTTCCCCTAGGCTGACAGAGGGCAGCCCCCTTGGTTTCCAGCAGGGCTGGGGATAACAATTCCTGTTGGAGCCCGTGGCTACCGCCAGGGGGCACATGAACCTTTCCTGGACCTTGTTTGGCTACATTTCTGCCACACCAGGAAGTGTGGACGGAAGAAGCTCGTTGGGCACCTGGAGTCCTTCTGAGTGCCCTATAAAAAGGGGCCAGTCCCACCATTTGAGAGATCTGGATGAAGAGGACAAAGCCTGAGGAGGAGTGGAGACAGATGGACTGGTAGCAAGAAGGGACTGTGTGTTGGGGTGTTGTGGTGTTGGTGATTGGTGCACTGTGCTGTGGGGAGCAGGGTGACAAGCTCGCCAATTGTAAATAAACGTGTGTAATGTGGCCAAATCTGTCTCCTGCCTGTCTTTGTCCGGGTTAGGATGGCAGTATGTGCTCTGGTGTCTTCACAACCTAAATGAGATAAAGAGCAATATAAGGAAGATTACAAATGATGTAAGGAAAGATATAAAGTACATAAACAAGACAAACGAGAAGCTGCTTCAGGATATTAAAGACCAAGAGAAATGTTTAAGTAATTGCTTTGAGTCAACCTTTAAAGTTATGCTGGAGAAAATGTATGGCAGCCTGAGAGTCCATCCGGGAGGCCAGCATGTCTATCTGAGTGAACGACTAGAAGAAGGAGAAGTCCTTTTGAGTGCACTGTATGTGTGAGTGTAACTGAGGGTGTCATCTTGACTGTGCCCACAGATGGCCTGGCATTCAAACTGGGGTCTGTTCATGCCTTGTACCCAATGCTGCCAAAATAAGCTCTAAATACACCGATGCTGGATAATGAAATAGTGAGAGAGACCGAGAGATGCCTCATCACAGCGTCCACGATGACAACTTAACATAAAATTATAGTCCATTTTAGGCCTAATCTGCATATTTCTATATTTGATTTGCATTAAGTTTTTTCACTGGCATCCAAATGTTTGTCAGGAAGCATGTAATGATGCCCATTTTGTATGGTGTCCTGTTCACAGAGAGACCTGCTCCTCTTTCTTCATGCCTGATATTTAATTGAAAACCTCAGAGACCAAGTTAAAGAAGGCATTATGTGTGTGCCCTGTTAATGGACCAGCAATCAACCCAGGGTAGGGTCCTGCCTTGCACCCATTGCTGCCAGGACAGGTGCAGACTCCGATGACCCTGAACTGAATGAAACAGACAACAGAGTTTAACCCTCTCCTGTTTCCACTCTAGACTGGTAGCTGCTCTCGCTAGGCTTGCCAACTAAGCAGCTGACCAACAAGACGTATTTCTTTGGTGAAACGGCTCGATTTTTAAGATCCATTCACCGCACCCATTGTTAAAATGTCTGTTTTGCTCAATTAAATTGCCAGACAGCCAGGACTGTGGTGGTCAATAAACTCTCAAAGGCCAACATGAAGAGATAATGAAGATGTTGAAGTGCACGTCTGCTTTTCACCTCGGTTCACCTGCTCCTCTTGCGAGTTTTTGACTGCTGACTTAACTTTCTGGCTGCTCTATCCTTCTCTGGCTGTACAGATGCTCTTGTTAATATTCACTTGAGGCTCCATTACTGCTCTGACTTCAGACTTGAACAGAAAAACTTTCAGAAAGCCACTTAAATGTTGTCATTTCTACTTTAGACACAAAAGAAAAAAGAAAATGCTTGTATCAACAATGACTTCAAAAAGTAGTGCAGGTTTTTCATGGTGGGTTTAGTCTGCACTGCCAACTGTTCGTGTGACCCCATGCATGCAATTACTTCTGCTCAGTTGGGTAAAATGTGCATCTGTGTGAAATTTAGGATGAATCATACATCTTATTTCTACTATGAATAAAGTTCTTGTCCTGGTTCTCTCCCTGTGTGGAGTTAGGGTTTAGGGTTAGGATTAATGGCGAATGACCCATATAGGGTACGCTCTGGAACACATAATCTAAAATATTAAATTAAATTTACTAAAAGGTCTTAGACCAGCATGGCCGTCTCTCTAAAAAACAAATCCTTAATTAATATCATTTTTCTATCATGTGCATATAACCATCATATTAAATTTACCTTATTTATATCCCTGGTTAAAGGAGTAGGGTCTAAACCAGATACTCCTCCTCCTCCTATCTCCATAATAGATGAATTTAAAAGATCTAGGATATATATGTACGCAGTGATCTATCGCTTTATCGCGGTTCAGCTATTATGGATATTTCTGTGGAACATATCTCATTTTCTATCGTGGAAACTTTTTTATAGTGGTAGTTTTTTATGGGTTTTTGACAACTTTTTACATTGAAATAAGCATTTTTCTATGCTAAACTGTTAATAAAAAAACAATGTATTACTGTAATTATAACAAATATATATATATATATATATATATATAAATAAACTGCTCAAAAAATTAAAGGAACACTTTGAAAACACATCAGATCTCAATGGGAAAAAGAAATCCTCCTGGATATCTATACTGATATAGACTGGGTAATGTGTTAGGAACGAAAGGATGCCACATCGTTTGATGGAAATGAAAATGATCAACCTACAGAGCCCTGAATTCAAAGACGCCCCAAAAATCAGAGTGAAAAAATTATGTGGCAGGCTAGTCCATTTTGCCAAAATTTAATTGCAGCAACTCAAATTGTACGCAGCACTTTGTATGGCCCCTGTGTTCTTGTATACATGCCTGACAACATCGTGCATGCTTCTAATGAGATGACAGATGGTGTTGTGGGGATCTCCTCCCAGATCTGGACCAGGGCATCACTGAGCTCCTGGACAGTCTGAGGTGCAACCTGGTGGCATTGGATGGACCAAAACATAATGTCCCAGAGGTGTTCTATTGGATTTAGGTCAGGAAAGTGTGGTGGCCAGTCAATGGTATCAATTCCTTCATCCTCCAGGAACTGCCTGCATACTCTCACCACATGAGGCCAGGAATTGTCGTGCACCAGGAGCCACTGTACCAGCATAGGGTCTGACAATGGGTCCAAGGATTTCATCCTGATACCTAATGGCAGCCAAGGTGCCTTTGTCAAGCCTGTAGCGGTCTGTGTGACCCTCCATGGATATGCCTCCCCAGACAATCATTAACCCACCACCAAACTGCTCATGCTGAATGATGTTACAGGCAGCATAATGTTCTCCATGGCTTCTCCAGACCCTTTCACTTCTGTCATGTGCTCAGGGTGAACCTGCTCTCATCTGTAAAAAGCACAGGGCACCAGTGGTGCATCTGCCAATTCTGGTATTCTATGGCGAATGCCAATCGAGCTGCATGCTGCTGGGCAGTGAGCTCAGGGCCCATTAGAGGACATGGGGCCCTTGGGTCACCCTCATGAAGTCTTTCTGGTTGTTTGGTCAGAGACATTCACACCAGTGGCCTGCTGGAGGTCATTTTGTAGGGCTCTGGCAGTGCTCATCCTGTTCCTCCTTGCCCAAAGGAGCAGATACTGGTCCTGCTGATGGGTTATGGACCTTCTATGGCCCTCTCAGCTCTCCTAGAGTAACTGCTTGTCTCCTAGAATCTCCTCCATGCCCTTGAGACTGTGCAGGGAGACACAGCAAACCTTCTGGCAATGACACGTATTGATGTGCCATCCTGGAGAAGTTGGACTACCTGTGCAACCTCTGTAGGGTCCAGGTATCGCCTCATGCTACCAGTAGTGACACTGACTGTAGCCAAATGCAAAACTAGTGAAGAAACAGTCAGAAAAGATGAGGAGGGAAAAATGTCAGTGGCCTCCACCTGTTAAACATTCATTCCTGTTTTGGGGTCATCTCATTGTTGCCCCTCTAGTGCATCTGTTGTTAATTTCATTAACACCACAGCAGCTGAAACTGATTAACAACCCCTCTGCTACTTAACTGACCAGATTAATATCCCATAAGTTTCATTGACTTTATGCTATACTCTGATTAAAAAGTGTTCCTTTAATTCTTTTGAGCAGTATATATATATATATATATATATATAAAGGGAGTAAAAATTCAATAAGTACATCCTACCTGTAGTGTACTTTACAGCCAAATTATAACAAAGCATACGGTTTTCAGCAGTCACTACGTGTGCTAGACCAAAGTTCATTAGAACAATATTATAATATATAATAACTAACGTATATGTAACATTTAAGCAATACACTAGTAAAGCATAAAACATACTGCTACAGACAGGAATACGTAGACAGAGTTGCAGTTCATAACGAAATGTACATAAACTTTTCATTTGTCACTACATATGCTAGACAAGAGTTTGATAGAACAATATGTATTATAATTTATAATAACTATAACATAACTATAAATATTGAGTAAAATGCAGTAAAAAGTCAATATGTATATAAAATAATGAACATTTAATTAATACAGTACAGTTAATCATTTATACGTACATTGTACATTACAGTAGACAAAGAGTTTCATGTTACAGTACCCTGTTATTGGCTGAAAGAGAAGAGTCAACCAATCAGAGTGGGATTTTCATTCTCTTGGGCTCTGATTGGCTGCTGCTAACGTGGTGTTTTCTCACAAGAACAGTGAGAGTGAGTCCCCGACATATCTCAGTTCTTTACGTATCGCGTACTTTGCTTGTGGTCCGATTGTTGTGAGCAAACTTTTTCTGAACTTTTCGTTTTCCTTTTAAATCATTTCAATTTAAAGCCTACGATGGCTCTCAAGTGCCCTTCCATATTGCAGATTTTCACCTATCGCTGATGGGTCTGGAACGGAAATTCCGCGATAGGTGGGGTATTTTCATTTTTTATTTGCACTTCATGTTGTTACACTGTGGACCCTGAGCTTCACAATTTCGTCTATCTGTATACTTGTATATGGTTGAGATAACAATAAAGTTTGCTTTGACTTTAATTTAATGCATATTAATCATAAATAAATAATTAAATAGTGATAAATAAATAATTTATATCTTTAAATAATGATCTTATATATATATACATTTTTAATAAAAACAAAAATAATGGGTTTTAAAAGAAAAGAAAGGGTTCCAATTCAATTTTTAACATTAGTGCCCTTTTTGTAGATGTTAAGATTAGAGTTACTATTTAACTATCAAGTCAAGTTAAGATGGGGAGCATGCGCTTGTACAGCTCATTGCCGCACCCACTACACAATGAAACAATTTGGGAATTGGCATCCCCTCAGGCAGACATGTGGTCCAGTCCCACCCTCCAGAAATGACCCTCTATCTGCCACAGCCAGGTGTTACGTGGGCGACCCCTTGGCCTGGTCCAGCCACTCAGGACCCCAACAATGAGGATCTTATGAGCTGGATCACCCTCGGGGAAACGCGCCACATGGCCGTAGTGCTGTAACTGACGCTCCCTCACAATGCTGGTCATGTGCCTCAATCAGGACTCCATGAGCAACACAAAGTCAAACCAATGGTACCCAAGGATTTTCCAGGAGAGACACAGCACTGAAGGAGTCCAGTGTTCATCTCAGGTCACTGGATAGCGTCCATGTCTCACAACCATATAGCAAGACAGGAAGCACCAGGACTATAAAGACTTGGACCTTCGTCCTTTTGCAGAGATAACAGAAGTGCCACACACCCCTTTATCAGCAACCTCATGACCCCCCCATGCTCTCCCAATCCGTCTACTGACTTCATAAGATGAGTCACCAGAGACATGAATGTCATTGCCAAGGTAAATAAACCTCTCGATATGTTGATATCGTCTCTGCAGACAGACACACTGCTGATAGACGTGCCCAAGAGGTCATTAAAGGCCTGGATGTTGGTTTTTATCAGGACACTCCTAAACCCAGACACTCAGACTCCTCGCTCAGTCTCTCGAGACCCCTGATCAGAGCCTCCATTTACTCCATGAAGACCACAGCATCATCAGCAAAATCAAGATCTGTGAATCTCTCTTCACCAACAGATGCCCCACATCTCTGCTCAACACCCAGTCTATACAAGCATTGAACAGAGTAGGAGCAGAACACACTCCTGACGAACCCCAGAATCAACTGGGAAAAACACACAGAGGCTCTGTCTCCACTCTGCACAGCACTCACAGTACCAGAGTCCAGCCCGGCCATGATATCCAGTAATAATTAAAAAAATAAGAGACAACAGGGCATTAGACTTGGGCCCTAACACTCAGGGCTTTCCACCAGGACATCCCAGCGAGGCTTAGTCTTGGAAGTGAAGCCTCTTTTGCATTGTGAGGACCCCTTGAACATGGGAATGGCCGTTTTATGCCAGAGAAGGTTAGGGAAGCATCATGAGATGCACACTTGTGTGACAACAGTGACACATTTATAATTGTTTTTTTTTAAATGTATCTGATGTTTGAGATCAACGCAGACGTAAAATTTACTTTCAAAATGAAAATGGAGGACCACTGTTATTGCATCAACATGAGCAGAAATGTTACTGATTACCATCGTGTGCTGCAAGGCACCCTGGGCTTAAGTAGAAAGCGACTTATCTGCATTGTCGTGAGACCGCCTTGGGAATGTACAATAAAACGTGCAGTAAAAAAGGGCTTTCTACAGAAAATAAAAAGAACCAATTAAGAAGAGAGAGTACTTCAGACTAACTTGAAGTTTTAACATGCTGACTGAATCGAGAGGTCAAGGCTTTTATTAACTGGGAGAAGAAAATGTGATTGATTGGCTGATTAATAGAATGAAAGCTTTGGTGGGAAATAGCTTAAAGTGCCAACATGAATAAGTTTTATTTATGAAATTGGGCCCTTGATGGAGATTATATGCAACTTTTCTGTGTAACTGCCACCACGGCTCTGCTATTTCTGATCACACAATTTAGATTTTGTCTGTTTCTATAAGCATCTGAAGTGCTGAGATAACCTGTTGTACCTCTTAATTACCCAATTTCAGAATGTGACAAATGACATTTCTGTGCCTCGGGATCGTTTCACTATCAGTGAGTCAAAAAAGTAGTGCATAGGTTCAGAAGAGATTCATCTTTTGTCAGAATCGACATCTTTAAAAATCTAGTTATATAGAGTGTGAAAGAATGAGTCTCAACACACTGGAACGGTTTGGGGCAGCCACCCATATATTGTCCCTGGCTGCAAAAATGGTTTTGAAATTAGCTTAAATAATAATAAATGAAGAAAAGTCAGTAATAAATAAAACTAGTAATAAAGGTCAGTAGAAACAAGACAGAATACATGCGTGTGAATGAGAGGGAGGTCAGTGGAATGGTGAGGATGAGGGAGTAGAGTTGGCGAAGGTGGAAGAGTTTAAATACTTGGGATCAACAGTACAGAGTAATGGGGATTGTGGAAGAGAAGTGAAAACAAGAGTGCAGGCAGGGTGGAATGGGTGGACAGCAATGATTTGTGACAGACGGGTATCAGCAACAGTGAAAGGGAAGGTCTACAGGACTGTACTGAGACCAGCTATGGTATATGGGTTGGAGATGGTGGCACAGGAGACAGAGCAGGAGGTGGCAGAGTTAAAGATGTTCAGATTGGCACTGCGTGTGATGAGGATGGACAGGATTAGAAATGAGGATATTAGAGGGTCAGCTCAAGTTGGAGGGTTGGGAGACAAAGTCAGAGAGGCGAGATTGCGTTGGTCTGGACATGTGCAGAGGAGAAATGCTGGGTTTAATGAGAGAAGGGTGCTAAGGATAGAGCTGATAGGGAAGAGGAAGAGAGGAAGGCCTAAGAGAAGGATGATGGATGTGGTGATTGAGGGGTGTGACAGAGCAAGATGACAAGGACAGAAAGATATGAAAGAAGATGATCCGCTGTGGCAACCCCTAATGGGAGCAGCCAAAAGAAGAAGAAGAAGATAAAAAGTAATAAATAATAATAAATAGTGCATGGATCAAGTTCCAGACTGAACTGATTTAGTGGTGGAAAAGATGGCACATTTAAAAAGTGATGTAATCTGAGGCCGGAACTGGAAGTGACATCATTCTTGGCACCGGAACTGGAAGTCACATCATTCTTGGCGCCAGTACCGAAAGTGATGTCATTCTTGGCAGCAGAACTGGAAATGACGTTATTCTTGGCACCAGAACTGGAAGTGATGTCATTCTTGGTGCCAGAACCGGAAGTGATGTCATTCTTGGCACCAGAACTGGAAATGACGTTATTCTTGGCACCAGAACTGGAAGTGATGTCATTCTTGGTGCCAGAAATGGAAGTGATGTCATTCTTGGCGCTAGAACCAGAAGTGATGCTGTTGTTGTTAAATCAGGTGGGTTTTCCTGTATTTGGCCTGCAGAGACAACAGAAGAAGGTTCAGCACACCCTGCCACCCCCTGGCCTGGCAGATACTTACCTGCACTCGGTCCATTCAGCTTCTTCCTAATCACACGGGTGTGTCAAGAGTTTATTATTCACTATAATCTGCAAGCATTGCATTTATTTATTTGCTTATCTGTATAAAAAATAGCATGTTATACAAATAAAGCACATTAACCTCCTTGGGGTTAACCTCAAGTATCTCTTGGGGATGGAATTCTATATAAACACAGTTAACCCCGAGTCTTTCTCAGGTTAAGCTGTCTTGATGAGTTGTTCTTACACTCGGGACAATACTCTTCTGCCATTGTGTGGATTGTCCCGGTTCAGCAGGAAACAGATGAACCGGGAGATGCGTGCAAAAGGCGAAATAAAACAAATAAAATATAAATGAAGTGACCAAAAACCAGAGGAGAGGCAAGAATCAAGTTCAAACATCAGGCAAGTCACAAAGATCAGTTACTAGAGAGAGTATTTTTTGTGTTTTGAGGAATTATGGACAGATCGGATGAAACTCAGTTGCAATCGCTGATCTTTTATCCATTCGTGCCAATGAACATAATGTCATGACCCCGGAGACCACACTCCTAGAAACATGGGATACAACCTTAAAGATGGTTACACAGATTAGTGTCTAATACGGAAAAAACAATAGGAACCTACAATTCAGCCCTGATCATAACACGGATGATATTATACTCTGTGACAACTCATCAATATTCATGAGTGGGGTGGAGCCTTCAACTAAAACACACAGTGGCGTGTAAACAAGAAGCTGTAAAGCCAGTTTTAGAGCAAACTGAAAGTGAACAATTAGTTGAATCACAAGAGGACAACACAACGTGGTCATCAGACGTTGACAGTGAAACTGATGAGCGACTGAACCGCCATGACATGCGATGGAGTGCAGTATCAATGAAAGGAACAGACAGACGGAGAGACGTTAGCCCCCTGTGCACAATGCACCAACTGTCGATGAAAATGTGGATGCCACTGAGCCTGTGGTAGCCTACAATAACACAATGCAAGGTGACACTCATGGGATCGGACTCTGACATCCTACCCCTTCATGTGCAAGCAACAGAATAGATATTCGAAGGAAAGTGCGCTTCTACTGTCCCGACTGTGACACTGGGCTGTGCATTGGTGACAAAGCATATCACTTGAAGGACGAGAACTAAATCTGCATGAGCACAGCCATGGACACTGGACAAACATTTCTTACTTTATTTATGTTGACATGTTGGTATTTACAAGTTTCAGTTCCACATAAAAATGCTAAGTTAACATTTTTGACTTATTTTTTCTGGCTAAGGAGGCCGCTGTTACAATAAGATGTGCAAATGAACAGGTGGAGAGTCTCCTGAAAGATACAAGGAATACGGACAGGCTCGGCCATTTTGGGTACTTTCAAAATGCTGTATGCTAGAGAAAGAAAACTGGATGCTTCAAAGAAAGAGTCTTTACTAGTAAAGAATGAAACAACTGACGTGAAATGAAATTCGTGGTGAATATTTGCAAACCAGTCTGTGCTTTGCCACAATCAGAACAAGTAACATTTGCACAAATATTTTCCTCTCAATGGCAACATTCTTCTCCATGTGCAAGTGCACGGGACAGTTGATTCTGACGTTGAGCGCGGAAAGTGTGCCGTGGCTAGTGTGGATGGAAATTTTGACTTGGGGGTCACATAGTCGTTTAGGGGGAATACAGTTATTGTATAGGAAGTGTTATGGCATGCTTGTCATATTAAAAATGAAGCGTCTGTCTTAGAAGTGGCATAAAGGGTTAATAAACGTCAACAACTTGAAAACCAGATAAAGGTGAAGTGAGTAACGTGATGGTTTCAAAAGTGGCCAACTGTTATGTACCCAGTAAGACTTGCCAGTGCCACACACACAGAAAACTCCATAAAAGAGTAAGAGTTGAATTCAAAACTATTGGGAAGGACAAGAATGTGGTGAAATGAGACGTTTATTTTGGCGACGTATTTGAGTGTGTAAGGTAATGAACCAATCAGAGCAAATGCCAGATGTCATGTAGGCATAACTTCATCTCTGCTATGCCAATTCAATTCTCTGCAATTGCCATCCCTTAGAAGACAGCTGTGATTGGGGAGCTCCCTTCTTCATGAAGAGATAATTAAAGACGTGATGAACAAGTGTCCTCCGGCCTGCTTCCTGCCTCAAAGGGGTCCAACGTGAGAACATGATTTCTTTCTTTAATATATTTCCAGTTTCATTTCTTCCCCACTAGACAGCACCTACTGTAGATTGACTCTCACACTCTGACTGGATAGTTAAGCATACAGAATCTTCAATAATGTTGGACTTTCCAAAGACAATATGATAGCAGAAGACCAAACGCAAAGAACTGCGTTCACTTTTATTCTCGTCACTATGGATTCTTGCTGACTAAGGAGTTCAGCGTGTCCTCAGTGAAATGTGGCAGAGCTTGGGGTGAGAAGATTACCGATTTACTGACAGATGAAATGCTGTGAAGATCAGAAGGCTCTGTTAAAAGACAGCATTAAGGATGTGAAAGGCCCCTCTGTTTGTGGGTGAGGGACCTGCAACAGCTTGAATGAGAACAGTAAATGCTGAAAACACGCAATGTAGGCGGCATGATCCATCTGCCTATTATTTACTGTCCTTACTGAAGGACAAATAGCACTTGAAACACTAGATCATGGTGGCAAGGGCAGGTGCCATGGCAATTTACATAAAGCTACACCCCATTTCAGGAGCATCCTGCATTTTTGAAAAGTCTGTTTGCATACAGCGTTCTCATTTGTGGGCAAAATGTATAAAGTGGCATACGGCACTGTCACCTTTCATGGCTCCTTTCTGCCTGACAATTAACTGAATAACTTTCAGATGAATGCCACCATTTTAATGCTTACTGTGAATTTTATTTTAACTTTGAGCTTAACAAACTATATAAAAGGTGGCACATTAAGTCCCAATGCCAAATTTTTCAGAGCAGTGGTTGATAGACAGATAGATAGATAGATAGATAGATAGATAGATAGATAGATAGATAGATAGATAGATAGATAGATAGAAGATAGATAGATAGATAGATAGATACCATATTTACTTGTGTATCATGCGCACATTTTTTCCCAAAAATTAGCATTAGAAAATCAGGTGCGCATCATACATGAGGAAATGTAATTCTGTAATGTTTACTTCTTCTGCTTGGGCTCGCTCACTCATTCTCTCTCTTGCTCGCGCACTCACGTTCTCTTTCTCTCCAAACGCTTCCTATACAATCACAACACATGGCGTACACGGGGCAAAACGATTTTCGCAATTTTTTTTGTAAAAAAAGGGCGTGTGGTACACAAGTAAATACGGTAGATAGATAGATAGATAGATAGATAGATAGATAGATAGATAGATAGATAGATAGATAGATAGATAGATAGATAGATAGTGAAAGGCACTATATAATTGATTAGATAGATAGATAGATAGATAGATAGATAGATAGATAGATAGATAGATAGATGTTAAAGGCTCTATATGATAGATAGATAGATAGATAGATAGGATAGATAGATAGATAGATAGATAGATAGATAGATAGATAGATAGATAGATAGATAGATAGTGGTAAGACATGAACAAACAATTTGCCTCCATTGCTTGGCCCTGAAAGTCTCCTTCCTGGCGGTCATTCCCACCTGTGCCCTCAGTGCCTGGCGCTCAGCCACACAGCCCATTTCGATAATCTGACCTCCCTCACCTTTCCATAACAAGAAGAAGAAGAAGAAGAAAAAAAAAGGTGCCATCAAAGTGCATGCAAGCCTCCCACAGCTTCCATACCAAAAAAGATGCCCGCCGAACAATCCTTATTAGCCGATCTCCTGCACTGCTGCAAGCTTTCATTATAGCTGTGCTCATTCCAAATCCCTTTTAATTAGCCGCTCCGGCTTCACCTTGTCTGCTGTCATTTTTCTTCTGCTGTTTGGCAGCTTACAACTTTCAGCAGTGCCGTGCCGCTTTACAATTACCGCTTGAGTGTACAGAATAGCAGGGGAAATTGCTCTCCGCAGACCTCAGTGCCTGCTTTTGCAAAGGGCCGCTGTAAATGGAAGCGCCTTGACTAATGCTGATAATTAAGTTTGAAGGATAAAGGCGCAAGGCTCCTCTCTTGGACAAGGAAAGTGAGATGAAGAAAAAGAGGTACCTGTATCATAGCTGATATTTGTAAAATAATGCTTTTTTCACAGTCCCAGACGGTGCTCAGTGTGGCCTCTTGCCAGTATTGTCTGCTTAGCTTTGGTCAAATCTCCCATCATTTTAATAATGATTGCTCTTAAAATGCCCATTTACCTGAGCGATGAGAAATCTATTGACTCTGCAAATCTCTTTGACAAGAATATCATTTTCCAGCAATAAGCAAGTACATTCTTACAAAGCAAAAAAGAATTGGCTTCATTCATCTGAAGCTGCTGAAGTTTAACGAGAGTAGACCCCTGCATGCCAAAGTCTCCATCCCTGCTGAGGCTGCTAGCCCACCACCCTGATGGTGTAATGCCATCTGCCCCTTTACTGTCGCTGGGCTCTAACTGTCAAACACCCGAACACCAGGAGCTAAAGGCAAAGTCACCTTGTCTTTTCACCGCTTCACATTTCGACATCTCAAACAGAATAAACCTTCCCTGTGAGAATCCCACGGTTTTTAACACTTCTAACAGGAAAATCAGTCCCCAGGAGTGGAAATTGAGTCAGATTTTCAATTCACATTTAAATATAGGCTGTCAGCACACTATCAGATAATAAAAATATCCCACCACACTAACAAAGTGGCTGGCACAACTTATCTGTCTTACAAAGAAACGTGATATCCTTTACGCAGACTACAATGGCCTATAAAAGTTGTGATGTAGTGGCTGGGATGGGACAAGACGGGATAGGTGGGGGGGGATAGGATTAGGTTTCAAGTCCCAATACTCAGCGGCCAGCCCTGCGAAGTCCACTTCACCAGCCGGCAAAAGTGTAAAACCCTCAAGTGAGCCACATTTGGCAAAGCTGTCCCTCAATAACACTGTAATAATATTATATTTACACTTATTGACTTAGCCGATGCGTTTACCCAAAGTGACTTACAAAAAGAGGTCAGCGTAATCGAGCAGACGGAATCTGGGGGACAGAAAGATGAAGGTCTCAGGAGTGCTGGTCTGCTCAGGTCCACAAAACATTTTATCAGTGCTCTTAGAAAGAGAAAATCAACAATCTCGGACATGTCTGCTATTGCACTATGAGAGCAGCGACAAGCCACGAAATTAAAGAACGGGTTTAATGAACGACAAGACTCAGCGTCTCATTAAGCGACTGGTTGGAGTGAAATTGGTTGGAGTTTGAGGCCCCGACTTAGTTGGTCTTCTGTCGGCTCACTCACTTCACATTTCATTTCTGTTTGGCTGCCATTTAAGGAAAGAAATGAAGCAACTCAGAGGAACGATGAAGAAATCCAAGGGAACAAATCTTAAAAAAAGCAAATCAATTAAAATGAATTCACAAGAAGTTAATTAGCAACACAGAGTACTCATTAAAAAAAGGGTTAGAAAGAAAACCTGCAGCCATGGTGGTCCTTGGTGACCCCTGGCTTAGATGATGAGCATGTTGTGTCAACCTAAACTCCCTAAACCCTTTTCAGAGGCAGCGCCCTGTAGGACACTGTCTCCCATCTCTTATTTGTAATTGATGTTCCCCCTTACCCGTGTGGCCCACTCAGTGACTTGACCTTACTTTTTTTTTTAATTTTATTGTATTTATTAAAATCAAATAACATTCCATACACAAAACTCTAGTTTTACATAAAGAAACAAAGAAAAAAGAAAAAGGCTCGAAACAAATCAATCCCCACCCCTGAGAAAGAGAGCTTGGCCAGCAGAATACAACTTAAAGCTAGTAAAGACAAATTAATAGATCGAATAATAAATGACTAAAGATAAATGGAGTGAAGGAGGGGAGAGAACCTGCTTCCTCAATTTAAAAGCTTATTCTAAAATGTTATTAATTACATTCTGCCAGGTTTTAAAACAGTTCTGCACAGATCCTCTAAGTGAGTGTTTGATTTTTTCCAATTTCAAATAATATAAAACATCAGATACCCACTGACATAAAAGAGGTGAGTTTCTTCCAGTTGAGCGAGATAAGTCTACATGCTAATAGTGAAGTAAAGAGCATTCCAGTTTGCTTGACCTTCTCCACTTTCAGCCCCTCTGGGGGTCCACCATACAGAGCTGTTAATGGGTTAGGAGGGATTGCGACACTCAGGCTGTCTGATAGGGTCCAGAATGATGTTAATTTGGTGCACGTGGTCCAGTGAGGCTGGAGCTCGATTGCAGCGTTCGCAGGTTGGCTCTCGCCAAGGAAACATTTTGGACAATTCTAAACAAGAGAGATGTTCTCGATAGATAATGTTGAGTTCAATAATTGTATGCTTTGTGCATATGGAGCTCCAGTGAATTCTCTGCATTGCTACCTTCCACTCCTTTTCTGAGATGATAACTGAGAGATCCTTTTTTTCCCACTGTACTCTGGGATCTTTGAAAGGGAGGGACTGGAAAATAGTTTTATAAATTACAGAAATGCTGCCTGAGTCTTCCAGACTGATCAATATTTTTTCCGGCATAGAGGTAGGTGGGAGGTGAGGAAAATTGGGCAGGTTCTGCTTAACAAAGTTTTGAATTTGAAGGTAGTGAAAGAAAATGTGTTGCTGGAAAGTTAAACACCTTACTTGTGTTTCTGAATGGATGAGTAGTAATTTTCTCAAACTTAATAAGGAGAAAACAGAAATTTTAGTGATTGGCAATAATGGAAATAATGAGGTTATTAGAAATAAATGCATTAGGATTAGAAGTCAAGACAGAGGTAAAAAAATTAGGGGTAACTATTGACTCTGACCTGAATTTTAAATCACACATTAATCAGATCACTAGGACAGCATTTTTTTCACTTACAAAATATAGCAAACGTTAGGCCTCTTATAACATTACAAGATGCTGAAAAATGAGTTCACACTTTTGTTTTCAGTCGACTAGAATATGCCGTAGCGAAAAATTCATCACTAGAAGGCTTTTTACCTGAAAATACATGCTATTAGGACACGGGATAGACAGACAGAGTTTTAAGGTTTTATTGCAATAAATCAACAACACGGACTCAATTCGACCGAATGACATTGAGCCCTGAACATTGCCGTAATCGAAGTTTTTATAACAATTTCTTATCATTTTAACCTTGTTCAATGAGCTCATTCCACACCTGGCTATACTATCTATTGTTTATTTCAGTTTCTGTTTTTCTTATTCCTGATTGGTTCTTCAACTGGCCAGATGTCCTCTATTCCATATTTGATCTTTCATGGTGTCACTTCCTCCTCTAGCCTTTCACGCTATCATCCTCTTTAATAAAAGCCCTATGTGCATCCAGGTGTCCGTGTGTGTGTGTCTTCTGGTGAAGTGCGCATGCGCGGGGTCATACGGCACACGTTCAGTCTCTTCCTGTGCATTTCCTGTGCAGACACACACATAGGCGCATGAGAGACAGACACGCACACACAGGCGCGTGCACGACAGACACACACACACACACAGGTGACCACGCTACAGACACACGCACACACACACACACACAGGTGCCCGTGGGACGCACACACACACAGGCGCGTGCACGACAGACACACACACACACACAGGCTCCCCCGCGACAGACACACACACACACAGGCCCGCGCGGGCGCACACACACACACAGTTGCGCGCAGGACGCGCACACACACACACGCAGGTGCGCGCGGGACACACACACACAGGTTGCAGTGTTACTTTTCTTGGTTGTTTATTAATTTTTCAAATGTTCATTTTTTTTCCCTGTGCTTAAAACTCATTAAAAAAAAGAGTTTTTAGCAAGCGGGTCATAAGGCTATAGCGCGAACTCTTGCAGTGTTAGTTTTCTCTGTTGTTCAAGGTTTTCTTAGTGTTATTCAATGTTTTTACATTTAGTTTACTATTACGCTGTGCATTCAGTGGTATAATTAACTATATTTGTGCTTAAAAACGTAAAAAAATATATATTTACATACAGTTCATACGGTCTGGAACGGATTAATTGCATTTCCATACAATCCTATGGGGGGAAATTACTTCGGTTCACGACCAAATCGGGTTACGACCAGAGATTTGGAACGAATTATGGTCGTGAACCGAGGTTCCACTGTATTACTGTCATACAAAATTACAGGCATTTCACGGAAATACAAACCAGTATTACTGAGAGAGAAAATTAAAGGCACACAATACAGTGACGCATATTACAGCCACATACAAGGTCCCCTGCCATTTAATATAGACTGTTCATACAAATGGTTATGCACTACTGTTCTAGCGCCCGTTATTGTAACGGGCTTAATGTCTAGTACTATAATATTGGCCTAAAGCTAAACTTTAATTAAAAAGAAATGTTGTATATGCTTTCATTTAATCATTGCTTGGCATACTTGATTTGTCTTAATTTCTACACTAAAGCTAATTTCTAATATATTCTTCTAAAAGCCTGAATTTACTAAGATTTTCTCTTCATGCATTATGTCAGCGTGACCCTGCTTACAGCAAAAGCCTTTTGTTGCCTTTCTGCTGATTCATCAACCCAGCTGGTTTTCGATACGCCTTTCAGAGCCATCTTCTCTGTGTTATCGCTTCCTAGCCTTGAATCACAGGTGTCCTCAAACTCTTATCCTGTTCTAAGCTGGTTTCTGTGCGTCAATTTTCTGTTCTTTTCTTACTCTGGAAATTTTGCTGTAAGCTTAAAAAATAATGCAATATAACTGATTTTTTAGTTAACTATTTGCTTGACCTATCTTATTTGCTTAACATTCTAATTTATGATTAATCTAAATTTTTAAAAGCTTTTAATTACTTTTTTGGCTCTTTATGTTAATTTTCTATTCTGTATGCTAATATAAAAAATTTTTATTATACAATTACTGTAACGCACTAATCTCAGGACCACCTAAAAAAGAATTCAATTGATCACAACAAGTGCAGAATGGAGCTGCCGGAATCTTAACTTGGAAAAGAAAATCTGAGCATATCACACCAGAGTTAGCGTCACTACACTGGTTACCAGTGCCATTTAGAAATGACTTTAAAATACTGCTAATGGTTTATAGAGTCTTAAATAATCTGCTCCATTATATTTCAGAATGTCTGACTCTTGACACTCCAAATCGTAACCTTAGATTTTCAAATGAGGGTCTGCTCATAATTCCAAGAGCAAAACTTAAAAGAAGTGGTGAGGCGGCTTTCTGCTGTAATGCAACTAAAATCTGGAACAGCTGACCGATAGAAATTCACCAGGCTAATATGGTGGAGCACTTTAACTCTTTCACTTTTGTCAACAGGAGGAGTTGACGGCGGTAATCAACTGTAAAAGGTGACAAACCTTTTTGTTCCACTCTTTTGGGTAGAAGGGAACATCCGCTGTGTTGCTTTGACCGAGATGCCCTGCGCTGGCGTGAGTAGCAAAGACTAAATGACGGCGAATATGGCATCGACATCATGCGAGAGATCGAAGCGAATGTGTAAACAAAAATACTCTGCAGACGATGTTTTGCATATTATCGCTAAATCAGAATCTGACCTGTTGGACTCCGATTTTGATACCAGTGATCAAAAGCGAAGGTGAGGTACCGGCATCATCTGATCGATCTTCAGCTGACTGTGGTACTGAACAGATTTGTGTAGCTGACACGCCTGCATCCTGGAAGAACCACCACTTACAATGATATGGGGTCAAACCAGACTGCATTGCACTGCGACTGCCGCTGTCTGAATTTAATGTATGAATTTATCTATCTATCCATCTATCTATTATATAGTGTGTAACAAGTAATTCATTCCAGACATCATAAAGGTTTGGGCAGCCACCCATATATTGTATCCTGGCTGCGAAAGTTTTAAATAATTCAACAGAGATATTGGCACGACTGAATCCAAAACAGAACCATCAGACTGGAGGTAAGCTGGTGTCTTTAAAGCCCTGTAGAAGAAGTCATAGGGGGCCGGAACTGAAAGTGACATCATTCAAGGTGCCTGAACCTGGTGGTATTTCCCAGGAATGCACTGTAAGGAACTGAGAAAGACAGTCAGCACAACCTGCCGTCCCCTTGTCTGATGTGTTATTACAATTACTAATGCCCTTTAGCTGCCTCCTAATCACACGTGAGTAACAATTGCCTTTCTAATCTATCTATCTATCTATCTATCAATTATATAGTGCCTTTCACTATCTATCTATCTATCTATCTATCAATTATATAGTGCCTTTCACTATCTATCTATCTATCTATCTATCTATCTATCTATCTATCTATCTATCAATTATATAGTGCCTTTCACTATCAATCTATCTATCTATCAATTATATAGTGCCTTTCACTACCTATCTATCTATCTATCTATCTATTTATCAATTATATAGTGCCTTTCACTATCTATCTATCTATCTATAATATAGTGTCTTTCATTATCTATCTATCTATCTATCTATCTATCTATCTATCTATCTATCTATCTATCTATCTATCTATCTATATATCTATCAGCACGGCATTCAAATAAAATCTCTTTGGCCGAGAGTGGCGGGCTCTCATTTGGCACTGCGGTACGTGTGCACACAAGTCGCTGCCACTTTGACCAGGGGAAGCGTTAACATTTCGGGAGGCTGTGAAATTGCCTCATTTTTAACAAGCTAGTGGACTTCAAAGATTTGAGGCAGAGGCAGCCAGAGGGCAAAAACAAAATAATCATTTCAAATTAGACTTGGTTTCAACATAAGCAAATTCTACTCTAGTGGCCAGACTCAAGAGCTGGCACCTTTCCATTCAAAGACCCCCTGACAACCACCAGACTGAACTTACTTATCTCCAGCACATGCCCAGCACCGCAAACACCAATTTTCTGTGTTGCTGAAGCAAGACAGAAGAACAAGCCGCCTGTAGTCCCTTTAATCTAGTCAGTGTATCTTCTTCTCTGCCTCTCCCGATCACCACTGCCGCTTTTATTTGCATGATGGGCTTTTACAAACACAATGATGAAAGCCGGACCAGGCACTGAGATCCATTACAAGAGTGAGAAGTGAAATTGTATTTAATGTTGAGGAAAGAGTGGGGCAAAAAATAAAATAAACCGAAGAATGGGTGGATTTTTGGGAGTGGGAACAGAGAAAACACCCACCGCGCCAATCAAGGACCCCCCTGACTGCACATTTGTAAAACAAATGAAACTGAGCAAGCTGCAGTAACTGATTCCTCCCGACAAGCTGGCTGCCTCTCATGTTTAACGCTATCTGTCACAACAGCTGGCCTGTCATTATCCTTCCCTTCCAGTATTCTCCTTCTTCCCTCATTTTGCATTTCTCGCAAGTCTACCTTTGTCAGAAGCAGCCATTATGTCTGGGAGTTCTGTCAGAAGTGTGCGCCTTCCTGGGTAGATTTTTGTCTTCTTTTTCAAATTCAAAGATTACCAGCAAGGCAATGAATCCTTTTAAATGTACCACCCAAATTTACAAAAAAAAAAAAACGTTACTTTTGTACAACGTGATTGCCAAAGGCAGCCTGAAAGCTCTTCCATTACCAGCTGGCACATTCACATCCCCAAGAGACATCTTTACCAACACCACATGAACACTATAATGGGCCTTGAGGATGAAGGCAGCTTTAATGACCTGAAGCTCATTTTTACAACCACCGGCATCCCCAGATAGATGCAACTTTTCACAATAGTGCAACTTGCAAAAGGCTTTGTGATAAATGCGACTGGCCTAATACTAACAGGTCCCCAGGGTTCAAGCCGAGGAAGCAAAGAGGGCCGCATAAAAGTGACGAGAATTCATTACTCAGCATAGAGACAGTGAAGAGCCGCTGCTCAGTATGTGATAAAACCAAAAAAAAAGCCCCCACGTTTGTGTTTGTACTACACACAGGCCGCACCAAGAAAGACACAGCGGATAACCTTTTAAGAGAGAGAAGAGTAAATGCAACACCGTCACGTGAATTTTAAACGTGTTAGCCATTGGAATCACAGAGATGCCCTTCAGGGACAAAAGGAAAAAAAACAAAGTGTCTCAGGGAAACACAAATGGCTACCAGAAAATCCCTTGTTTTGTACCCTTCACTGAAAGGCAGAAGCGACCTCTGCCAATACACCTTTCGTTGGTGTCACAGGGAAGGCAAGGTGGTGTAGTGGTTAGTGTCGGCTTCTCAGGGGTCTTGGCTTTGAATCCTGTAACTGATCACTGTCTGTTTTGTTTCCAGGGGGAAATTTGGCTTTTTACAGAACCTCTTTAAAGAAATAAATACACAGATAGATACACAGATAGATAGATAGTGTGGACTCGGACCCGGACACACACAGACGGACATCATAAGTTCACCACACACCCTTTATTTACAATTATGTACAGCAATAATGTTAGTGCACCCCCAGTGCCTCCAGCACCATTCCCCCAAATGTCCAGGCCTCACAGTCTTTGTGCCACTCTCTTGGCCGCCTCCAGTCCTCTCTCCAGTTCAGGACCAGCTTCCGACCAGACTCGACTTCCGCTCTCGACTGAAGGGAGGCGGCCCCTGAAATAGGATCCCGGATGGGCTCCAGCTGCTTCCCGGTATTCCTCCGAAGACACGCCCCAGTGTAGCGGAAATGCCGGCTGCGCACCTGGAAGCCTTCCGGGTGTCCCCTGTCTTCTTCCCCCCAGCACTTCCTGGTGTGGCGGAAATGCTGGGCTCCAGACTTGTACAGGCACCGGGACCCCGCCCCTACCCGTGGCCCCCAACATAACCAGGGCGGTCGCCCCCTCGTGGTCTGGAGGAGGTACAAGCCACAATAGATAGATAAGGAAGTATATAATAGATAGATAGATAGATAGATAGATAGATAGATAGATAGATAGATAGATAGATAGATAGATAGATAGGAAAGGCACTATATGTTAGATAGATAGATAGATAGATAGATAGATAGATAGATAGATAGATAGATAGATAGATAGATAGATAGATAGGAAAGGAAAGGCACTATGATAGATAGATAGATAGATAGATAGATAGATAGATAGATAGATAGATAGATAGATAGATAGGAAAGGCACTATATGTTAGATAGATAGATAGATAGATAGATAGATAGATAGATAGATAGATAGATAGATAGATAGGAAAGGCACTATATGTTAGATAGATAGATAGATAGATAGATAGATAGATAGATAGATAGATAGATAGATAGATAGATAAGGAAATAGATAGATAGAAAGGAAATATATAATAGATAGATAGATAGATAGATAGATAGAGATAGATAGATAGATAGATAGATAGATAGATAGATAGATAGTGAAAGGCACTATATAATAGATAGACAGATAGATAGATTAGAAAGGCAATTGTTACACACGTGTGATTAGGAGGCAGCTAAAGGGCATTAGTAATTGTAATAACACATCAGACAAGGGGACGGCAGGTTGTGCTGACTGTCTTTCTCAGTTCCTTACAGTGCATTCCTGGGAAATACCACCAGGTTCAGGCACCTTGAATGATGTCACTTTCAGTTCCGGCCCCCTATGACGTCACTTCCTCTACAGGGCTTTAAAGACACCAGCTTACCTCCAGTCTGATGGTTCTGTTTTGGACTTGGTCTTGTGAACATCTCTGTTGAATTATTTAAAACTTTCGCAGCCAGGATACAATATATGGGTGGCTGCCCCAAACCTATGATGTCTGGAATGAATTACTTGTTACACCCTATATAATAGATAGATAGATAGATAGATAGATAGATAGATAGATAGATAGATAGATAGATAGATAGATAGATAGATAGATAGGCAAGGCACTATATGATAGATAGATAGATAGTTAGATAGATAGATAGATAGATAGATAGATAGATAGATAGATAGATAGATAGATAGATAGATAGATACTTTATTAATCCCAAGGGAAAGTCACATAATCCAGCAGCAGTATACTGATACAAAAAAATATATTAAATTAAATAGTAATAAAAATGAAAAATAGATTAGATAGATATTAGATAGATAGATCGTCAATTCATACATTATATTACAGACAAATGTGTGTTAGATTAGAAGTAACTTGAACACCACTCTCTACAACAACGACATTTATTTCTATAGCACATTTTCATACAAATGATGGAACTCAAAGTGCTTTACAGGATGAAGAAAGAGAAAAAAAAGACAAAATAAATAAGAATTTAAAAAATGAATAGAATAAAAGTAAGGTCCAATGGCCAGGAGGGCAGAAAAACAAAAACCCAGGCGGCGGAGAAAAAAAAATCTGCAGGGGTTCCTGGGACACGAGACCACCCAGCCCCTCTAGGCATTCTACCTGACTTCAATGACCTCAATCAGTCCTCATTGTATTCTCATGGAAGAACTTAATGATGACGGTCACGTGGACTTCTGACCTTCAATTCATCAATGTAAGGACATCACGGTGCTTTGATCGGGTTGTGGTGGCGCAGATCGCCACCCCAGAAAATCGTAAAAGAACAGAAGAGGAAATTGGGGTTAGTACGGATTTTGAATATGAATACCATGAATAATAATGATAATTAATTGAACATGCAGAGCATCATGATTAAATTAAAATGAAGCTATGAGAAAGCCATGTTAAAGTAATGTGGTTTTATCAGTTTTTAAAGTGCTTCACTGTATCAGCCTGGTGAATTCCTATTGGCAGACTATTCCAGATTTTAGGTGAATTACAGCAGAAGGTCGCCTCACCACTTCTTTTAAGTTTAGCTCTTAGAAATCTAAGCAGAACCTCATTTGAAGATCTAAGGTTATGATTTGGAGTGTCAGGTGAAAGACATTCTGAAATATAAGATTGAGCGACATTATTTAAGGCTTTGTAAACTATAAGCAGGATTTTAAAGTCAATTCTAAATGACTCAGGTAACAAATACAGTGGCACACCCTTCACACGTCTCCTATTCTGCACATAAGTTCAAAAGATTTCGTGAAATATTTATAAAAGAACAATTTGATGGTTAAATAATAGAAATCTTAACCTCCTTAGCACTACATTTTTCTTTAAAAATCCTGAGAAATTATCTATTTATTAAATCTCATCTTTCTGCTGTAAAACGTGCACAATCCAACATCATAGTTGGGTCAAATAGTAGCGTGATTCCTTGCGGATTTTCTTTGCAGACTGATCAGCTTTTAAACAGCACACTGCATGAGCATCACTTTCGAATTCATCAGAATCACTTTTGGTTTCACTGTCCGTTTCAATTTCACCGCCTGAAGACAGATTCACTTCGTCATCACGGCTGATGAGAGGCTCCTCAGCATCACTGCTTGTAGTTCTGTTAAGGCGTGCAACATGTCGGCTGCTGAAAAGCGTTTCTCACGAGCGCCATTATGAGGCTAGGAAGAAGACACGTCCACACCGTTGCCTGAGTAACGTCTGGGAATAACACTTTTAGTTCTGTTTTTACAGCCCAAGTGAAGGTTGGGACAAATGCTAAGGAGACACATAGATATGAAAGGCACTATTAGATAGATAGATAGATAGATAGATAGATAGATAGATAGATAGATAGATAGATAGATAGATAGATATGAAAGGCACTATATAATAGATAGATAGATAGATAGATAGATAGATAGATAGATAGATAGATAGATAGATAGATAGATAGATAGATAGATGTGAAAGGCACTATATAATAGATAGATAGATAGATAGATAGATAGATAGATAGATAGATAGATAGATAGATAGATAGATGTGAAAGGCACTATATAATAGATAGATAGATAGATGTGAAAGGCACTATATAATAGATAGATAGATAGATGTGAAAGGCACTATATAATAGATAGATAAATAGATAGATAGATAGATAGATAGATAGATAGATAGATAGATAGATAGATAGATAGATAGATAGATAGATAGATAGGTGGCAGTCCCCGTCTCTGTGAGGCACTATACAGGCGTATTGCTGTCATTATAAAGAATCCCCAGTCACGTTTCTTGACACACTTCTGCTAAATAATTGGTTGGCTAGAAGTTCTCAATGTTGGTGCGTCAGAGAGAGGATGTGCAGCTTTGTTCACAATGGCACTCAGACTTGTTTTCATTTTCATCCTCCTCTAATACCTCTATGAGGTCCAGAGTGTGTCCTCTAACAGGGCCTGCACTTTTAATTATCTTGTTGCACAGCACAGTACACCACACTGGCCATCGCAGAGTTGTAGAAGATGTGAAGGATGTCACTCCGCACATTGAAAGAACACAGTCTGCTAAGTGAGAAGAGCCTGCCCTAGCCTTTCTTATGTAGTAGTAGTATGTGGACCCCCATGTACTTGTAGGAGTGGACTACCTAAACATCCTCTCCCTGAATACTGACCAGATACAAAGTTCCTCTGGTGTGGTGAAAGTCAGTAAGAACTTCCTTGGTTTTACAGATGTTAAGATACAGACAATTCTTTCTGTACCAAGAAACAAAGTTCTCCACCTGACAAGTCTCTTTGGTCTCGTCCTCCTTGCCAATACACCACACAAATGCAGAATCACCTGAGAACTTCTGCAAGTCACATGACCTGGTTTTTATTTCTAGTCTGAGACAGAGAACAGCAGACAGGCCTGTTCCTTGTGGTGGTCCGGTGTGTCCACACAGTTTTTGAGTCTCCCAAACTGCAGTCTGCATGACAGAGAGTCCATTACCCACGACACTACAGGCGCATCCACTTGCATATCTCTGAGCAGACCCCTTAACAGTGATGGCTGGATGGTACTGAAGGTGCAGGAGAAATCAAAACCCTCATCCTTAAAGTGCTGCCAGCTTTGTCCAGTCTTGTGGAGCAGAGAGATAATTGCATCCTCCATTCCAAACCAGTGTGTCCAGGTGGTCTACCATAAGACGGCCCCTCAGAGGTCATCATGGTGTGAGAATGTGAGATGTGAGTGCCAAGTATGGTATGATTATTCAGACTTAGGATTGTGCACTTTAAGATTAAAATGGTGTTAACATCTTCTTTGTTTTGTGGTATATAAAAGTAAGCAACGCTTAATGGACATACTTATAATCGCTCTTTTAATTTAATATCTATGTTCACGGTTTATAATAAAGCCACAAACAAACTAAAATGATTAGGCAGTACACTCTGGGGTAGGGTGTGCCAGCATCTGCACATTTATAGTTTACAGACAATCACAGATGGTACAACATCGGGCTCAATAATATTTTTACTGCCATCCCCGTTAATGTAACAAGACTAAAATAATATGGCGATGTGTCTGCCGTTACTCAGAATTCCAATAAGGCGGAGGATGACACTGCTTCTTCTGGCACAGAAAGTGACATTGTTAACGGTACAATATTATGATGAACAGTCAGAAATCCACAATGGTAGGAAATTGCAGGGTCAAAGGCGAGCCAAGGGCCGCACTTGTCAGTAATCTTTCAATTGTATGCGCCAGCCTTAAACAAATCCTTCATTGTGAATTAGTGTGTTACCATGAAATCAGCTACTTAGGGAGCTTTATTAATGTATGACTGGGGTACAAAGCATTGAGAATATGCGACAGCACAAGGGACATACTGATTCGGCACTTTCAAATGAACGTCTGTGATTGGGAACCACTGGAGGTGCTTTATAATAATATGAAGAATTTATTACGGGTCTTACTTAAATCGCGGATTGCGTAAAAGATGATTTGTCCTTTAATGATCTCACATAAGCATTACATAAGAATCCAGGCCACATTACTTGACAAAGACAGGTGAGAGAGTTCATTAAAAAATATCGGATATCCCTCGGCCTACGTGCACCTGCAGCGCCCTTCCTCGGTATCCTCGTGCGTCCGGACCTCTCTTGACTGGAGCTCCCGTTCCCGTAAAGCCTGCTTCTCAGACTCTGTCATGTCGAGGTGTCTTGCTCACCTCCTGCCTTCTTTCTTTCTTAGGGCTCATTTATAGCGGGGCTACATAATAATAGTATGTTCTATGTTTGTGCTGAGTGCGTTTCATTTTCATCGTCCCGTTTACTGTCCACTATATGTGCGTCCGTAAGTGCATAGGGGAAGGATGATGGAGAGAGACCGCTGCCCCCCTGTTGGATCCACCTGTTACATCCGGGACATCCAACAATCCATTATCCAACCTGCTATATCCTAACTACAGGGTCACGGGGGTCTGCTGGAGCCAATCCCAGCCAACACAGGGCGCAAGGTAGGAAACAAATCCCGGGTAGGGCGCCAAGCACACACTAGGGTCAATTTAGAATCGCCAATGCACCTAACCTGCAAGTCTTTGGACTGTGGGAGGAAACCGAAGCACCCGATGGAAACCTACACAGACACGGGGAGAAACATGCAAATTCCACCAGGTCTCCTAACTGCAAGACAGCAGTGCTACCCACTGCACCACCATGCTGCCCCAAAGTATACATCCATCCATCATCCAACCCACTATATCCTAATTACAGGGTCAAGGGGGTCTGCTGGAGCCAATCTCAGCCAACACAGGGCACAAGGCAGGAAACAAACCCCAGGCAGGGCGCCACCAACCGCAGGGCATACACACACACACACACACACACACAACAAGCACACACTAGGGACAATTTAGAATCGCCAGTGCACCTAACCTGCATGTCTTTGGACTGTGGGAGGAAACCGGAGTACCCGATGGAAACCTACACAGACACGGGGAGAAACATGCAAATTCCACCAGGTCTCCTAACTGCAAGGCAGCAGTGCTACCAACTGCACCACCATGCTGCCACAAAGTATACATCCATCCATCATCCAACCCACTATATCCTAACTACAGGGTCACGGGGTCTGCTGGATAATTTAGGATCGCCAATGCACCTAACCTGCATGTCTTTGGACTGTGGGAGGAAACCCACGCAGACACGGGGAGAATATGCAAACTCCACGCAGGGAGGCGTACCCGGGTCTCCTAACTGCGAGGTGGCAGCGCTACTACTGCGCCACCGTGCCGCCCCAAAGTATACATCCATCCATCCATCATCCAACCCACTATATCCTAACTACAGGGTCACGGGGGTCTGCTGGAGCCAATCCCAGCCAACACAGGGCACAAGGCAGGAAACAAACCCCAGGCAGGGCGCCACCCACCGCAGGGCACACACACACACCAAGCACACACTAGGGACAATTTAGAATCACCAATGCACCTAACCTGCATGTATTTGGACTGTGGGAGGAAACCCACACAGACATGGGGAGAACATGCAAACTCCACGCAGGGAGGCAAACCCGGGTCTCCTAACTGCGAGGTGGCAGCGCTACTACTGCGCCACCGTGCCACCCCAAAGCATACATCCATCCATCCATCCATCCATCATCCAACCCACTATATCCTAACTACAGGGTCAAGGGGGTCTGCTGGAGCCAATCCCAGCCAACACAGGGCACAAGGCAGGAAACAAACTCCAGGCAGGGCGCCACCCACCGCAGGGCACACACACACACACACACCAAGCACACACTAGGGACAATTTAGAATTGCCAGTGCACCTAACCTGCATGTATTTGGACTGTGGGAGGAAACCCACGCAGACACGGGGAGAACATGCAAACTCCACGCAGGGAGGACCCAGGAAGCGAACCCGGGTCTCCTAACTGTGAGGTGGCAGCACTACTACTGCGCCACCGTGCCGCCCCACATTTTTTTTATGTTTCACATGAATTATTTTTAAGTGTAACATGGATTTAGCCAATGTCAGAAACACCTACAAGTATGCAGTGTTTTAAATGCAAACCCAGAACCAAGCTGGTCCATTCACCGTTTTTCTACACAGTCAGCTGAAGATGCTTTTATTTCAGTCCTTTTTTTTTCTCCTACCAGCCCATGTTAAAGACGTAATATTCAATTCAGTTCAGTTTATTTTGCAGAGCGTTCCTTACTGAGCGTAGGCTGAAACAACTTCCCAGGTAATTGTTATTGAAAACTTTACAAATGACTAATTATGTAACACACATCCACATAAAGACACATAATTGCTTAAGCAGACAGACAAACAAAGCTGATTAACATTGGAGGAACGTAACGACTGAAAACGGAGGAGAGGAAAACTAAAACTCCAGTCGGTAGCATCCCTGGAGAAATCAAACCTCTCTAAGGGGTCCACGGTCGGCCAATTGTAAGAGAGCACGTTAAGGACAAAGCCTTGGAGACCTCGGCTAACTGGGCCACCCACCTCTTGGGAATTCAATAGTAAAGTCAGCGCTAGGCCGATATTGATTCTATCCATTGTTTCCAATCATCTCAGATGCCTTTCCATAGGCTTGGAAAAAGAGCAGCTTGAAAAACCCTTTTAAATGATTAAAATCCAGACATTAAACTCAAGAAAGGTGTCACCGGACTTGTCGAGCAACAGGAGACCATCAGTCACTGCCAGCGATTTAACACCTTGCATTTTCGACCCTTAGGTCCAAGGTGCCTCGGGACAGCGTGCTGACTTCCCTACAAACAACATCAATTACATTTTGCTAATTTGCCGGTAATTCCTCCACAGTCAGCCTGTTCAGCACCGAAGGTCAGTAGCATCTGGAATTGCTATGTGCAGTTAATTGGTGCGCCGACAATGACCTTCAGTTCAACACACCCGAATCCAAAGAGATTATCATCGAGAAAAAGAAGATCCAAAAACACTGAAAACCTCACCTTTATCACCGGCAAGTCCTTGGGCTTACATCAGCGTTATCACTGAGTACATCACTAAAAGCCCAACAAACATTCAAGGGAAAGGGAACAATTTTTGCCAAGCGTGCTCATTAGAACATTCACCAAGGCCATTGACAATTTTTAAATCTGTTGCCGGTAGAAAAAATATATTTCATAAGCTTAAGCTCTCTGACCCTGCTCCTTGCTTTTCATATGCTTTAAATCCATGGCACCTCCAAGCTCATCTTATAGATCTTATAACCTCATTTTATGCCTGCAATGGTCCTTGGAAATCGAGTGTCAGCACATTTTTTTTTTCTCCAATTATTTCAGTAGGGTTAAAACTTTCGTACATTTTCATTGGCTTCCATTTTGTAAAGTAGAAAGCAACACAATAAGAAGAGGCGATTTATAATGTGGCCGTTTCACATGTAACTGGAGGCCAACTGAGGCTCCGGTCTCTTCAGGGACGTGGGTTTGAATCCCACCGCTGCCACCATGTTTCACAACTTTTTCAAGAGCTATCAGATTCCCGGGTTCCTTAACTCTTTGAGGGCTGTATATCTTCTCCAAAAAACTCTGCTTTCTGAAAAGCACACAATGCAATGGTTTCACACAGAAATCAATATAAAATGTCTGTGGCTGTTGACACTGCATGTTCGCCATCTCTGACGCAGGGGAGGTTTGTCAGCCAGCAGGAATGCGCAGCGGGCCTGCTGCCTGGCTGGTGGCGGGTGGACCGTGACAACAGTCGCAATGCGCCACAATCTGGTTTGTTCCTCTTTTCATCGTTAAGTGGCGGTCCTCCCAGGCGAACGTGTTCAGCATCATGATCAGCCGATGCCGGTACCTCGGTCTCGATCTCCAAATCACTTGCATTATAATCAGAGTCCGGCAAGTCGGAGTCCGATTCGGCGATAATATGCAGAACGTTTTGCTCTGTGCCTTCGCTTTGGCACGTCGATGCCATTTTAGAGGTTTGCTTGCTCTTTGCTACTCGTGTACGTGCAAGAAATCGAGGTCACATCAGCAAAGCTAACTTTCCTTCTGGCAAAGAGAGTCAAACTAAAATGTAACGGCGAGTTTTGTGGCCATTTACAAGCGGATTACCGTAATCTACCCACCCCTGAATTTCGACAAAAGTCGACATCCACCCTGAAAGAGTTAAATAACACTTCATTGTCTCTGTTAACAAACAACACAATGCAACAAACTTCACAGGTGTGTCCACCACAAACATCCATCCGTGCTGCAGCAAGTTAATACATAATCTGATATACTTACATTAACATATGGTAGCAGTGGCTGTGGTACCCGTCATTACACACTTACCTGGACGAGATGCTCAGTCTTTCTTATTCCTCGTCTTGAATATCAGTAGTTGTGACACCAGTGAACGTGCAAGAAAACAGCATAAGTGAATACGATCGTCGTGAAACGGCAAGAAAGGCCTTCTTTTTAAGATGATGGAAATTCACGAGATTTACAGAACATTTTAAGTTATTTTAAAAACGACCAAACTGAAGGAAACACAAATTATCTTCTTCTATAATACGCTACCGTGGCTGTCCGTTTGCCTGTCCAGAATTTTAAATCACCTGTAGCTCGCAAACCGTTTGAACTGTTGACCTGAAATTTGGTACACATATACTACGTGACGTTTACTATCCGATTTAGGGTTGATGATTGACCCACAAGGTTATTCCTCTTTTTATTTCTATTTTATTTTATTGTAGAATCAACTCTCGGTAGCGGCCAGCAGGGTGGCTGTTCGGTGCATGGTTAAGGGTGCCATTCACATCCCTACCACCTTCGGTGTCACTTTCTCTACCTCTTCATATCTTAAATCATTCTTGAGGCAGACTGAAGACTTAAGTGCCAGCATAAGTGAAAAATTTCGAAAAACACAAACACAGAGTAATTACAACACAAAAGACAAATCAGTTTTAATGCAAAAAGATTCAGATTAAAGAATAGAAGAAGCGGGCCACTAAAGGTGGAGAAAAGAAGAGCTGCTCAAGAAGCAGCAAGTGTATCAACCTCTGAGCAAACAAATGCTAAATGTACAGAGAAAGAGGATGAAAACTAGGAAAGCTCAAGTCAAGCGGATTCACTGCACCTTACTGGCGCAGTATAAAGGAGCCCCCATAGTGTCTCCTGACACAGTTCTGATGAATGATTCATTGCATGAAATTCCATGTTGTTAGAGAGAGGATGTGTAGTGTTGTTCATAATGGCACTCAGTTTTGTTTTAATTCTCTCCTTTACTTGTACCTCCAGGGGGTCCAGAATGCATATGAATAGCTGAGCTTGCCCTTTTTAGCATGTTGATTCGGTGGGACTCTCTTAAAGTGATGTTACCAACCCAGCACATCCCAGCATAGAAAACTGCACTGTCCAGTCACAGAGATACTGAAGATTTGAAGGAGGTCACTACCCACATTAAAGGAACACAGTCTTCCAAGGTAAAAGAAGCCTGCTCTGCCATTTCTTATATATTTCTTTTGCGTTCTGAGACCTTTCTTTAATGTGGGCCTCCAAGGACTCCTTGGAGTGGACCACTCGCTTCCTCTACCTCTTCATATCTTAAATGATTCTTGAGGCAGACTGAAGACTTAAGTGAAAAATTAAGGAACACGTACTAAGTAATTGTAACACAAACAGTGACTTAATCAGTTTTAACGTGAAAAGATGTCGATGGAAGAAGAGAAGAAACAGACCGTTAGAGTGGAGAAAAGCAAGCGCATCAACCTCTGAGCAAACGAATGCTAAATGTACAGAGAAAGAGGATGAAAACTAGGAATGCTCAAGTCAAGTGTATTCACTCTGCGTTATCCGTGGTGTGCCATTACTGGTTATAGGATATCACACATTTAAGCAACAGGACATAAAATGACCTATGGTACCACCTAAGAGACTATGGTAGAAAGTGGCCTAACATCACAGACCATATGCAGCCGATTTCAGAATTATCCTGCAGCATCTCTAAGTGAATGCTGGTCCATCGCAGGCCACCCGCTCACACATTTCTTTCTGTACTTAAGGCATCATAGTAAATTGGGTGATCCACCTGGCAACTTTTTTGAATTTCCGTTGTCTTCCCTCAACCAGTCTGTACACTTGCCATTAAGTCGAATTTGTTCACTGTGGGTGTCGGGCTCCATCAAAACTGTCTCCACTCCCGTTTGTGGTTTCCATGGACAGGATATCAAGGCACAGCCTGAGGATGTGAGGATGCCCTGTTGGGGAGGCCTAGGCTGGCATCGTTGCTTTATGTTGATGATGTTGTCCTCTTTGGCTCATCTGATTGCGACCTTCAGGATGCACTTGAGCAATTTGTTGCCGACTGTGAAGCAGCTGGGATGAGGCTCAGCACCTCTGAATCTGGTTATCTCTGAAAATTGTGAGGTTAGCGACTTCCCTTAATAGAGGAGTTCAAGTATTTTGGGATTTTATTCACGAGGTATGGAAAAAGGGAACATGAGACAGACAAGTGGATTTTCTGTTCTGCACGTGCTGTACCTGTTTGTGGTGGTGAGTCTAAAGACGAAACTTTTGGTTTACCGTTCCATCAATATCCCCATCCTCACCCTTACCTACAGGTCATGACAGAAAGAATGAGATGGCATAAGTGGCAGGAGGTTACTTCGAAAGGTGACTGCGCTGACACTGTATGATAGGGTGAGAAGATCATTGAATCAGGAGAACCTCAGAGTAGAGTCGCTGCTCTTCTGGATTGTGAGGAGCCAACTGAGGTGGTATGGTCATGTCGTAAGGACAACCCCCCTAGAGCTGCTAGGCGGCAATCCTGCGGCACATCCAGGACACCCTGGAGGGATTACAGTGGAACCTCGGTTTGCGAGTAACTTGGTTTACGAGTGTTTTGCAAGACGAACTAAATGTTTTAATAAATTTTGACTTGATAAACAAGCGATGTCTTGCAATACGAGTAGTATGGATACACTTTGCCTGCTAAGCGTCATGTGATCACAACTGAGCTGATGGTTCTTCTCCCTCACGCGTGCATCTCTCTCTCGCTCTCGCTCTCTTCCCTTGAGGACAATCGTCTCCTATTCTCCATCTGTGTCTGCGTGCCTCACTCATATAGTCAACATCCGTACGAGCGTATACTGTTTACTACAGCATTGTGACTGAGTGTGTGGGTGTGTGTGTGTGTGCTGTGAAGTGCGAGTCCCCGTCTTGCGCCCCAAAATACAAAGCTGAGTCTCAGTACGTATTCAGCTTGAAACAACAACAGCTACAACCATTTATTGTAGCGGGATCTTTATAATGTTCCTTGTATCACCCATCGACTGCAGGCGCTTATAGCACGTCCGCGATCTTTTTGGATACGCTTTTACGGTGAACTGCTACAGCGCTGGGAGACTGCGATTGCTTTGGGACGCTCTTCCGCGTGTCGTCCCGTTTGCTTGGAATCCCACAAGAGTTTAGAAACTGTTGTGATGTGGGATTTTGCATATAACTTAATAAATGTTTTGTATGTCTTTATTTATAATTTAGGCAAACCAATAAGTAATTTAGTGGTACCTTGGTGAGAGGCATTCTTGTTTATCCCCCCCATGTTTTACGACTTTTCTTTGTAATTTTACGACAGGATTTGGGGGATGTGCCTTAAACCAGTTTGATGAGCATTTCTTTGCTAAAGTCTTTTCCCCCATCCCCCACACAAAGCCAGGTTAGTGTAATATATGGTCTTGGGGGGCAGGAGATAAGATGTTCTATTTCACCCATTGGTCTGAGGAATGGCTGTTTGGAATTGGCTTGTCTCAGAGGCCTTCAAGTACCATGATATCCTATTCGCTGTAGGGAGTTGGACAGAAAACCTATAAATCTGCTTGCTCAACCACATTCTCTCTCTCTGACCCACATATGATGAAGAAGCATCTCTCTCTGACCCACATATGATGAAGAAGCATCTCTCTTGCTAACCTGTGATGATGAAGACAACACAATGAAGAGCACAGCTCAGCAGCCATGTTGAACAGACATGTGGCTGAAAGCTGAGCACCAACGATGCCTTAACTAGAGACATTTTAAGTAACTACAAGTCTGTGTGCCACCTGAATTACACACCACCATTTTATCAGGTTGTATGGTTGCCAATATTCAAATGTACTTTGCATTTTGTTATTATTTATGAATATTATCAGTAATACATTATTTTATGTGTAACTTAACTCCTGCTTGTCTTTTTACTACATCTAATTGCCTGAGGTTATAGATATAGAAGGGAAGGTGGGGATTAGTTATAAACAGTGGTAAGTCTGTGAGATTAGGCATTTTAAGGCTACATATTAATAATACAATAGGGGGAAAGTAGAGCAATATATATATATTACTCTACCAAGATAAAACAGAAACTGACTCACATCAGCCATGATTCTTTTTAAAGATAAAGTGCAGGTTAATTTGTTTGATGTATTTTTACTCTATATTTTGTATTAATCATTTTTATATGAATAGTTTTGGGTTGTGGAACGAATCATCTGAGTTTCCATTATTTCTTATGGGGAAATTCACTTTGATATACGAGTGCTTTGGACTGCGAGCACGTTTCCGGAACGAATTATGCTCGCAAACCGAGGTTCCACTGTATATGTCTTTGCTGGCTTGAGGACAGGAAGAGTTAAAAATATGCAGAAGGTGATAGGGAAGTCTGGACAGACCTCATCAGGATGAGCGGTTACAGAAAATGAGACGAGATGCGACGCGACACTTTCGCACTGCACTCTTTTTGTGGTGAAAGATGAATGATCAAATTACACTGTTCCTGTGATAGCAGAAAATAAAAAACTCCCACTTTACAACTATATAAAATAGAAGTGGTCTGTCAGTCTTAGTGGCAAACAAGTCTAAATTCCCAAAGGCGTCCTTTTTATGGTATCATCCAGGGTGGAGACAGGGCCCTTTATCGCAAACCTCTTAAATTGCTTTTCAAAGCTGCTCTAACAGCTATTTATTCAAATCTTCACCAGGGTTACCTGCAGAAAGTTGAGTTTCTGAACTAACTGTCAGGGCCCAGCTGTTTTGTATGTCTGTGATGATACTACAATCTGCACAGCAAACAATGAAGGTAAGCTGGTGCCTGCCACCCTATTAATTCATTGCATATATTACCATGCATTAGCATAAGTCACACATTGTGAGTTTCGCCTACTGGCAAACAACATGTAAATATTAATGTGCCAAGGAATATATATTAGGCGACATGAATGGGAATCATTAGAAGCAAGGCAGTGTCAGCAGGCAGGTTGTAAATGCTAAGGTGGAACCAATTAGTCTAATTTTTCATTTACTTCCTAATGAATGAAGCCAAAGACCAACAGCCGCTGATTGACTTCTAGAGGATTTAATTTGTGCGCCGACTGCTGTGACAGATGAACATGCTGGTCTGGCCTTTTGCGCAAGTCAATCTAACAAACACCCCAAAGTCTCCGAGCGACTCCCTCGCCGTGAAGCAAACTTTCATTTTCTTTTTTTTTTTTTTCTTCAATTTGTAAGTTTTGAAAGATTTTTTATCCCACATCCAAAAGTGATTCAAATCTTACTGCTTTACTATAGCTACACTTAATAAAATGATCCCGTTTAATTAAATAAGGATTGCTGTTCAACTCAACTTCCAGTTACAGAGATTTAATTACTTTATCTTATTGTCCCTGAGGATAAAATCATTTTGGAACTGCAGGCACTATATTAAAAAACGACAAGCTTCAATCTGCCTATAATACAAGTTTTTAATTTTGCTCAAACAAGCCGTGATGAACTATAAAATTACAAAGACGATTTACCTAACTATGTCTGGAAGTGACGTCATTAGGGATGTGAGAGTCAATCACTGCTTATGCAGAGGGAGGAAGAGAAAAGTCGTTAGGCAACAGCGCCAACCTTTGGTTGGGAGTGTAATTACATTTATATGAGCCTTGAAGTTGTCTCCCAAGCGAATATGTGTATCAATAATATATATATTAAATATGCATACATGCAGTGGGTATAGAAAAGAATCCCCACCTCGAAATATTCCCTTTTTTTTGCTTTACAGCCTTAAATGAAAACACACAAACCAATATTTTTTCCAGCTTTACTTACTCAATGCAATCTATAACATCCAAGCAAAAAAATATCACATTGAAAATCTGTGGAAAGATCCAAGCAAAAGATATCACAACTACAGTTCAGAAGAATTTAAAAAAATAAAAAACAAGAAAACCTGAGATTAATAAAGGATCTCCCAAATCTCAATCAGGTGTAAGTGCCCACCATTTCCATTGCGGTTACTGGCTTCCTTCTGCCTGTGATCAACTGTAATACGTGTGATTAGTGAAGCTGATCCTGGAGCATTCAGTCCCTTGCTTGGTAGAACAACTGACAGCAAACAACTAACTATAGGTGGCCAGCTACTTTCAAAAGATCTCAGGGATAGAGTTGTGGCAATCATAAGGCAGGAGATGGTGACAGTTTTTACATTCAGCAATCGGCACGATGCATTAGTTACGTTCTCGGGTGTCCAAATGAAATGAAATGAACTCTCGCTTTCTGACATGTCTCGGTATCTGAAGTCGCTTCCTAAGTTGTTGCTTTCCTCTTTAAGTCCATTCGGATGGCCAGTTATTTATGTTACAATCACATGTCCAGATCACATGGCACCACACATATGATTGGTTAGCTTTCCTGGTGATGAATGGCTGATACAGGCCCTAATCAATCCATCAGTCAAACAATCATCGTTTTATATGTCACCATTAGTACAACAATACAAAGATTAAAACAAAAGGTGAGCAGTGTATTGTTTGTGCAGGGCGACAGCAGTTTTGAAAGGTAATGGAATCAGAAGATGTCACAGAATGGTATGAATTCAAGCAGGGAACATAACTTGGAAGACTCAAATGGATGTGAAATTAGAACTGTAATATCTAGCGTATACAGTGATAAATATTTTGTAGGTTGTCTTTGATTTTCTAAAATTGTCTTTATACTTTTATTTTGTTTTTATTCTTGTTTAAACCAGTCAATTTATCATATAAGACCTCATAATTATTTTAATTTTTTTCATTTTTTTTATTTTTTTTATTTTTATTACTATTTAATTTAATATTGTTTCTTTGTATAAGTATACTGCTGCTGGATTATGTGAATTTCCCCTTGGGATTAATAAAGTATCTATCTATCTATCTATCTATCTATCTATCTATCTATCTATCTATCTATCTATCTATCTATCTATCTATCTATCTATCTATCTATCTATTATATAGTGCCTTTCTATCTATCTATCTATCTAATTATCTATCTATCTATCTATCTATTATATAGTGCCTTTCATATCTATCTATCTATCTATCTATCTATCTATCTATCTATCTATCTATCTATCTATTATATAGTGCCTTTTAATCTATCTATCTATCTATCTATCTATCTATCTATCTATCTATCTATCTATCTATCTATCTATTATATAGTGCCTTTCTATCTATCTATCTATCTATCTATCTATCTATCTATCTATCTATCTATCTATCTATCTATCTATCTATCTATCTATCTATCTATCTATCTATAATGCAGGCAGCTCCCAACTGGAATTCTAAAACAGGAACTCACTGGCCAGCTAGCCTGGGGGAATACAGATAGACAAGATAAAAGAACAAGACTGACTGACGGGGGGTTGCCAGGGGATATGGTGGGTGATGGTGCTGAGTTTTCACCGCCTCTCCAACTTGTTCATTGGTCAAGAGAATTCAAAAAATCAGTCTCATGAGACTTGTGCTTCCCATTTACGATGTGCTCTGATATTTCTGGAAATAGAAAAAAATGCACATGTTTTGCATATTGTGGACAAGTTTCTGGATATCCGACATGTGGATTACGTGATAATAGATGAGCGTTTTTTTTCCTTGGACATTTTCACATCGCTTGCCGTTATACAGCATTGGCCACCACTGGCTTGCAATATCATAAACTTTTTTTTTTTTTATCTTCAATCTCCATCACTACTTGAGATTATAAAAGTTTTTTGGTCTTCCCTACAAAACACGTGGGGTAGGTAATATAAAAATGATCATTTTTTGGATAGAGTATTCCTCAAAGTACAAGGTGAGCCAAAATGAAGTACACCATTTCTCCAGGTCATTGCGAGAGGTGGAGGTAGCCGAGTGGGTCGGGGTAGGGGGGGTCCTTTGATAGGCGATCCCTTGTAGTTTTCAGTCAGCCACATGCCTTGGTTTGGTGCGCACCGTGATTTCGCTGTCGAAGTATTCTTCAAACACAACAAATCCATCATCACTACGCAGCACACCTTTCGAACGCACTTCAGCATTCCTCCGAACGGTGACGTCCCAAATTAGAAAACAATTCTTCAGTAGGTGGCTAAATTTACAGAGATGGGAACAGCATTGAACCGAAAGTCTCCAGGCTGTCCTTTGACTGTATGAACGAATGAAAACATCCAAGCTGCAAGGTCATCAATTTTGCAGTCTCCTAGACATTCAGCACGCAATCCTGCGTCTGCCTTAGGCATTTCCAACACTTCTTTGAAGAGGATTTTGCATGAGGACCTTAACTTCCATCCGTACAAAATGATGGCAGTACAGGAACTCACTGAGAAAGCCGTAGAGTGTTGTGCGCCAACATTCTGCAAACTGTTCATCGAGAGGCCATCGTCATGTGCAGCAACGAGGCACATGTCCATTTGAATTGCTGCATAAATAAGCAAAACATTTTCTGTTGGGTTGAAACTAACCCTCGTGAACTTAATTAGAGACCCCACAGAGTGAGCAGGTTACAGTTTGGTGTGGAAATTGGCATTGTGGGCCCTTACTTTTTGGACAAGAGGGAAGCAACGGTCACCGTCACCTCAGAACGTTACATTGAAATGCTAGAGAACTTTTTGTGGCCCCAACTGATGTGGTGGATGCCTGGTGTCAACAGGATGGAATAACAGCTCATACGGTGTGGAGAGCCATGCAAATTTTGCAGGAGATGTTTCTAGGGAAGCTGATCTCCCTGTGCAGCGATGTTGGGTGGCCTTTACATTTGATTGCTCTCGTTCCGTGTGATTTCTTCTTGTAGGGCTCTCTCAAGTTAAAGGTATACACATACCGAAACCTTTAATCCCTCAAAGATGCTATTCGCCATGAAATTCCCGTTATTCCCTTGAAATGGCAGAACGAGTCCTGCGAGCATTCAGAAATTGTCTCGAAGAGTGTATCGCTAATGATGGCCACCATCTTAAAGACATCATTTTTAAAACACTGAAAAAAATCTAGTTTGTATACCCTTTCTAGTGTCGTAATTACATTTATTTTATCTTGCAGCATTTTTGTAGAATAAACATTTGAAATGTTGTACTTCTTTTTGGCTCACCCTGTATAAAGCTCCATCCTGGGTATGACGTTAATCTGCATCCTGCCCTGCATGTAGGCCCTCCAACCAGCAGGGGAAAAACCTGGGGGTTGGTGGCAGAACTGGCACTCCAGCCACCATAAAAAACCTCCCACTGGTCCATTCCATCTGAACTAGTGTGGTGCTGAGGTGTCACCCGTTGTTTGGCTGCACTCGGGTCCTAATCTGGGATCCTGAGTTGGTTTGTCATGTGGGGGATGTCATGTGTGCTCCTAACCTAGGGTTGCCAAATTAGAAAATTAGAAATACGGGCCACTCTTAAAATCTTTCTCTGAAAAAGTCAAGCAAGATGACACCTTTAATTCGCCAAACTAAAAAGTTTACAGTATGCAAGCTTTCGAGGCAACTCAGGCCCCTTCTTCAGGCAAGATGTAATGTCTATATTACTATATATATAAATTTATACATGCCCCCTACACACCCAGACCAATATATTATATAAAAATAGAGACATAAGTTAAAAACATAAAGCAAGGACACTGAAAAATGTATCTCCTGACCCTCCCCTCCTGGAATACAGACAACCACCAAACCTGTAGCAACTAATTGTCTGAAGGTCCCTAAGTGAACCAACAGAAAACGGCACATCTCCCTGCATACAGAAAAGATGTAAAACGTGTGCTCACTTTTGTAATACAGATATATAATTGTACCACACTGCCGACTAGAACATCACCTAAATGGATCGTTTTCTTAAAGGTCATCTAATGTGGCCTACGTAATTCTCTGCATGAAATGTCGTGACACTGCACTCTATGTGGGAGAAACTGGACAAACACTCTGCCAGAGAATGAATTTATACAGGTTCCACATTAAACCTGGCAACACAGATGTTCCTGTAGCACTTCAACATCCATGGACACTGAGAGAGGGAGTAAAAAGTCACAGGGCTTATGGGCAACTTCAGAACACAGCAAGAGAGAAAAGAATGGGAAGTCAAACTCATGCTAGAACTGAACACGTTACAACATGGTGTAAATAGAGACATGAGTCTTATGGCTAGATATGAGGGTTGTTTGCATCTCTCGGACTATCAGAGACAACCTGACTACAGATCCACATTGTATTGAAAAACTCATTAGAAGCTTCAAAAGACATTGTTGGACAGTTCTCTTATCCAAAGACCTTGACCATACAATGTTCTCTGTTGCTAAATGAATCTTAGCCTAAAGAGGTCTATTATTTTTTTACATTTATGATGTCTCACATTTAACCTCTTAACCGCCCTCTGCCGGATATATCCGGCATCATAGCATTATTGCTGACGCCTTACTGCCGGAATTATCCGGCACATTTGCCTATGGTTATGTGAATGCCTGGCGCGTAGTACAACTGACGGTTAGGCGTGGGTATTATTACTACATTATATTTCGACAACTCTGTGGTTGTATTGGCCGGAAATAACCATTGTTTACTTTGTGATTCAGAAGTGAAAGTTGTGAATATGACGAAACGTAAACTGACTTCAAGTGAGGTTTTGCAGGCGATTTTGGACAATAATTCTAATCACGATTTTAGCAGTTCTGGAGAAGATTTTAGCGACAATGATGATCAGCAAGTGTGCTGCATGATACTGTGAATGACGAGGCATCGGATGATGGCGATGAGTGGGCGATGAGTGGGCAATGAGCCAGATAAGAAAGATCCAAACCGTGACCGCTTGTTCAAGGTACGTCCTTTGATTGACCATTTATTTGAAACATTTCAGTTGCCCTACATACCAGGCCCGTCAGTTGCAGTTGATGAAAGTTTATTGTTGTGGAAGGACCGCTTGAAAAGGGCATGGTTTGGTATCAAGATGTTTTGCTTAAATGAGAACTCAGGTTACATTTATAGATTTTGTGTATACACTGGCAAAGAGGATCCTATGAGTAGTATTTCAGCAGTGTTGCCAGACGAATGTAAGTTTGTGCAGTTCCCTGCTTTGGCCTGTGGCACAGCAAACTCACATACTGGAAATGAAACTATGATTGACAGAACTACTTCGATAGCTTTTGACTGTTCCGTTTTGTAGTAGACACTAAATCCAGAAGCCTGAGAAAATGTACATTTTTGTGTTTAAACCAGTCCATTTATCATATAAGACCTCATAATTATTATTATATTATTATGCTCATTTCTAGAACTTGCACAACATTTAGTGGTAAATACTGCTTGAAGAAATGTAATAAGTAAAAATCGAAAATTGTTCAGATTTCGCCCGGCATGTGGAATATTTAGGGAGTTGGCGGTTAAAGGTTTTCTAATGTTGTATCTGTCCTGGTGTCTACATAAACACAGGGGACTCCAGTTTCTATATTGCCTGAAGAAGGGGCCTGAGTTGCCTCGAAAGCTTGCATATTGTAATCTTTCTAGTTAGCCAATAAAGGGGTCACTTTGCTTGACTTCTCACTACATTCATAATGGCTAACACGCTACAACACCCTAATTCTAATGGGTTATAAGAAAAACAAAAGTGAAATCATTTGAAAATTATTTAATACAAGCTAAAACAAATTCTGTAAAAGTGAAATCATTTGAAAATATTTATTTAATACAGACAAAAGAGAAATATTATTATTATTTAATACAGGCAGTTAGAAAAAAGTGGGCCGTGGCGAGTAGTAACAACACACTCTATTGACCCTTGTGAAGGATGACTGGCCATTTATCCCGGCCAATACCGCCAAGCCGCCAGGTGGAGCCCTCCTTGCAGCATGGAGGTCCCCAGAAGACCAACAGGGCAAACATTTGAAAAGGAAACATTTTGAAAATAACGTAACATGATTGTTAATATAATTGTTTTGTCATTGATATGAATTTTGTTCTCATATCTATCTATATATAGATATATACAGTATATATATATTGTGGAGGATGGCCGGCTGTTTATCCCGGCCAATACCCCCAAGCCGCCAGGTGGAGCCCTCCTTGCAGCATGGAGGTCCCCAGAAGACCAGCAGAGCATCATGGACAATGGAGTTTTTATGCAAAGCCCTGCTGGATGCCGTGGGAGCCACAGGAGGCAGCTGCAGGGAGGACCGAGGGCTTCTTCGTGCCCTGTGACCCGGAGGTTCGTCATAGGAAGAGCGACGGACTTCCGGGTTGAAGAAAAGGACTCTTTACCCTGACCCGGAAGGAATAAGGACTTGTGGACTGTTGGGAAGAAACACCTCCGGGTCAGGGAGTATAAAAGGACTATGGGAACTCCCAGACGGCGAGCTGAGCTGGGTGGAAGGGTGGCAACGCGTCTGGGAGCTGGAGGATTGTTTATTGATTGTATTGGTGATTTATATGAGTATTGTGGTGGAGAGTGTGCTTTGTACACTGTGGCGACAAAATAAAGTCGACTTGAGGACTTTTACCTGGTGTCTGGAGTCGTGGACAGGGGTTCAAGGGAGCGAGAGCGCCCCCTATCGTTCACACCCTGTATGTTGCAATGCTGATCCAGAACTGCAGAGCAGTGCGGCTGGAGAGCAAAACGGTAAGAGTGTCGCTGTCCTCAGCCAATCATAGCGACTGAACAAGCTGCAAACAGGCAGCAAACACCAGTTTTCTCATTACATTTGGGCTATTATCATCAAGAGAATCTGAGAAAAGAAAGTATAATAACTTATAAAGGTACTACTAAATACCGTAAGAAGGGAGTGAAAATATATTTTTATTCCGAAATTTGAAAATGAACTAAATATGGGATATCTGGGTGTCACTGAAAGGTCAGTATGGGACAGGGGACAAAGTGATCAAATATGGGACATGTCCCGTATATAAGGGACGTCTGGCAACCCTACCCCTATCCTAACCTCTCTCTCTCTCTCTCTCTGTATAAAGCTGAGCCAAGCATGCGTTGTAATGGCTCCTCTAAAGAACTGGCAGGCCGTCTCCATGCTCTCGGTCACCGTTAATTCCCAACACTGCTTAAATGTAAAGACCTGACTTTACACAGAAATATCCGCTGGCTCTCAAAGGGTCAAGTCTTGGAGGGTTTCATGGATCTGCACAAGTGTATTTGCAATGTTTGCTGGCTAAATGTTTGCAGAACCCTCATATAAACTGAACAGTCTCTTGTGCTTTTTCCGATACAAATGACCTATCACTTCAAGACACTAAAGCTCCTACTGGAAGGACGAGACAAGTGAGCAATCACAATACCAGAGTATCGCATAAACACACTCAAGGTCAAGTTTATTTATTTATTTATTTTTGTTTGTTTGGAATACAAGCTCAAGAAGGTGACTCTGCACTTCACACATATTCCACAGCTTCAGTGAGTGATAAATGACAGCCCACCACAGCCAAAAGTGGCACAGAGACTTAGGCTGACATTACTGAAATGAGCGTGAGTGAGCTCATGACCACTTTAGCAGTCATTTTGGCAATATAGTGGAATCGGAAGTCCTGTTGGTTTATCAACAATAACAGCAACAACAAAAACCTCTCTGCAGCAGACAGAGCAAATGGTAAGCTGGCCCCGGAAATTTTCTTCACTGACCAGGAGGCACTAGAAACAGAAAGGTTTCATTATTCTGCATCAAGTCATGCAAAAACATAAAGTTCTGGTTGCATTTTTCAAAAGAGATAATAACAGACTGGCATGCGCTGTTTGTGACAGTCTGGGTTGGCTGCAGCTGCCATACTCCCTTGAACACCGGACTGACGATAGTCATGTCTGAGATGAGCAGGGCACACAGCAAAAGGTGGTATGAAAGGCTTAGCTGCTTTAATTTTAATAATAATAATTAATAATACATTTTATTTATATAGCGCCTTTCCCATGCTCAAGGCACTTCACAGAGTTTAAGTAAGAACGGCAGGGTATACAGTATATAGAATTGTACTAAACCAGATATTTTCACATTTTCAAACACAAACAGTCCAAACAGGGCATACTGTGTAGTGTACCTTCCATAATAAAAAATTAAAAAAAAACAATAAAACCGGGTGGTGTGGATGTTCAAATTCCAAGAATAAATAACAATAAATACATCCTGTGGTGGAAGGCCGGGACCCATGCCCGGCCAGAACGCCCCTTTGACACTGGGTTCGAGGTAGCAGCCATGGGATACTCACTACGCCCCCCGCAATGTGTGGTGACAGCCCTCCTGGGTGACACTGGGGCCACAGGCATGGGACTTCAGGGCTTAGCTCTGTTGTGCACCGTGGCCACCACCAGGAGGAGCTGGAATGAAGCCACACCCGGAAGTGCAAGCTGAATGAGGTTAATTATTACCGGAAGCTCTTCCGGGTGGTCTATAAGAGGAGCCTGCAGCCACCACTCCGGGAGCCAGAGTCAGGAAGAGGAGGACAAAGCTGCCTGAGAGGAGTAGTGGAGGAAGAAGAGCGTGTTGGTGTTTTTGTTTGGTGTGTTTTCGGACTGTGCTGTAGCTGAGGGACACGGAGAAGACGTGATCCTCCAGCGGAAGAAAAATAAAATCTTTTTGTTTCATTTTCACCTGTGCCTCCGGTGTGAGTCTGTGTCGGGTCGGCGCCAACCAATCGCTTCTGCCACAATCCATAAAAAGAGGTTAAAGTCCCAGCCAGAATCCTGTCATTGAATACAATCCTGAGCCTTGGTACTCCATTCTAGAACCGATGCCCCCACTGCTTACCCATTAAGAGTCTCTGCAGCCAGTGCAGATGTCCACCAACAAGCTCGGTCAACCTTTTAATAGGCTCAGGTCCATCACCGTCCCAGGGTGTGGCATCAAGCTTTGCTCTCATCTCTCTCCACCGTTTTTCGGCCTTCAGCTTCTACTACTTTATTTATTTAAAAATTGGTCCTCATCAGGTGCTATACTGCCATGTTCAAAACTGCTTATGAAACTCAGCAACTGTTGCAATGGAAAAACCCAACCACTAGAATTAGAATGGCAAAAGAAGCTGGACTAAGAGCTTACTGTCCTAGTGTTGTATATCAGTTTGAATCTATGTGTATTTTATATTTTACTAAAGACAGGTAATAGTCAGTCAGTCAGTCATTTTTCAACCAGCTGTATCCTAACACAGGGTCACGGATGTCTGCGGGAGCCAATCTCAGCCAGCACAGGGTGCTAGGTAGGAACAAACCCCTGGGCAGGGTGCTAGCCCACCGCAGACAGGTAGTAGAATAAACATAAAAATATTTCACATCTCTGACCATACAAGTACCCTAAGTATTTGTCCTATGTCTTCCTTCGGTACCTTTTATTGTCTCAACCTGTCTTGGTCAGAGCTTCCTGTCTCAATCGCATACCCATAAACCCTGCCTCTCAGACCCTGCTACTTCGAGGCATCTTGTTTGCCTCCTGTCCATTTTTTGACTATGACCAGTGGTAGATGGGTTCCCATTTTACGCTGTGAAAGCATCATTGGTGTTCTTGTAAACTACTTGCTGTCTTTGAAGGCGACTCTCAGCATGCCTCCTCAGTATCTGTGTGGTCATCAACCTCCCTTGCCTGGTGCTTCCTGTCTTGATTACGTTTGACTGAGCAACCACACAGAAACTGACCAATCAGATTGTTCCGAGGGACTGGACACACACACATACACACACACACAGACATCAATGTTTTATTAAGTAGATAGATAAATTTGTCGTTTTTGCTCATTTTGAGTCATTACTATTGCTGTTTTTTTAATTTCTGTTAGCTTCAGTTATCATTTGTTATTTGTGTTTTGTTTCCTTAAATGTGCCTCCATGCACTGTGTTTTGTGGGTGGAGCCTCAGCAGATGAGGACACTCTGATGTCACAAATGCTCACTCCTCCCACTGGCTTTTTTCTTCCAATCTGAAGCAGTCAAGTACTTAAGTGTGAAGAAGTCATTTCTAAGTATTGTTTTCATGTGGACCTACTCTTTTTGCCCATATATTTCTGCTTTGTTATTGGATTTTGATGTTGTATTGCGTTTTAGTACTTGTTTGCTCAGGAATGCCTTTTAGGCAACTCCTTTATACCTCCTGAGCATACGTGTTACATTTTTTTCAAATGTGATAGATGCACCTTCCATGAATTAAAGATTCTTTGGCTGCTCTTTAGAGTACACGCCAGAGGTTTACAGTCACCCTCCTCATTGTGAAACTTTTTGCTTTATTCTGGGTTGTTTCTAGTTATTTTGTCAGCTCTCCGTGTTTGTAAGTTAAGAGTTAGCAAATAGGAGTAGTTGGTTTAGTGCGAGCTTCTTCTGGACTTGCCAGTGAAGGTCCAAGCCTACTGTGTGGCTATATTTTGGTGACTCCCAATCACAACACATAATAAAATGCCCACATTCTGACACATTCTGAAATCTAGGCAGCACTGGGTGCAAAGAACATTAGAACAATCTAGACGTGAACAGGCCATTGAGCCCAACAAAGCTCACCAGTCCTGTCCACTCAGAGTTTTGAAAGTCTCTAAAGTCTTGCTGTCTACCACAGTATTTGATAGCTTATTCCAAGTGTCTATTTTTTTGCGATTTTTACCCTTAACAACTGTGCCCCCGTGTTCTTGATGAACTCATTTTAAAATAACAGTCTCAATCCACTGGACTAATTCCCTTCATCATTTTAAACACTTCAGTCAGGTCACTTCTTAATCTTCTTTTGCTTAAACTCTAAAGGCTCAGCTCTTTTAATCTTTCCTCATAACTCATCCCCTGTAGCCCTGAATTAGCCTAGTTGCTCTTCTCTGGACCTTCTCTAGTGCTGTTATGTCCTTTTTGCACACCAAAACTGCCCCCAGGACTCCAGATGAGGCCTCACCAGTGTGTTCTAAAGCTTGAGCAGAACCTCCTTGGGCTTGTGGCCCACACATCAAGGCGCTATATAACCTGACATTCTGTCAGTCTTCTTAATGGCTCCGGCAATTGTGTGTGAGGAGTCCACTACAACTCCTAAGTCCTTCTCATCAGGTGTTCTTTAAATTTTTAGAAACAACATATTGATTCAAATCTAACAGATGTTCTTTCTGCAGGTGTACGTGATGCCCCGTGCTACCATGACACCAGCACAATCACTCCCTGGGCATCTTGTAGCTCATGGTCGAGATTTAGTGGTGTAGAGCGTAATTTCTTAAACTATGGGTCATGATTCAAAACAAATGGCGGAGTTTTGTGACACACTCTCGTATTCAATGGGATAGGACTTCAAACAGTTTGTGACGTGTCTCTCAATGTGTCTCCAAGGGCAGTTTAAGTAATCGACACTGCTCTGCTATGGCTGTCAGTGGCGAATCTTCAAGGGGGATTCACAATGACGGTTGGCAGTGATTCCCCAAAGGGGTAGATTGTCATGTCATGGACTGGGTCTCCCCTGTAGCCCTGAATCAGCCTAGTCGCTCTTCTCTGGACCTTTTCTTGTGCTGTTATGTCCTTTTTGTAGCCTGGAGACCAAAACTGCACCCAGTACTCCAGATGAGGCCTCACCAGTGTGTTATAAAGCTTGAGCAGAACCTCCTGTGACTTGTACTCCACACATCAAGGCGCTATATAACATGACAGTCTGTCAGCCTTCTTATTGGCTTCTGAACACTGTCAGGAAGTCGATAGCTTAGAGTCCATTATGACTCCTAAATCCTTCTCATAAGGTGGACTCTCGATTTTCTGACCGCCCATTGTGTATTCAAACCTCACATTTTTACTTCCTATGTGTAATTCTTTCCATTTACTGACATTACATTTCATCTGCCACAAATCTGCCCAAGCCTGTATGCTATCCAGGTCCTTCTGTAATGATATAACAGGATTATAAATTATCTGCTAATCCACATATTTTGGTATCATATGAAAGGCAGGAAGAAGCCCTGGGTGAGGTGCCAGTCTTTTGCCCACATGGCTTCAATTTGGAATTGCCAATTAACCTAATACACATATATTTGAGATGTGAGAGGAAACCATTATATGAAAAGGGTAATGTAATTTATTACATGCTGATTATCTAAGTCTGCGGTGGGCAGGTGCCCTGCCCGGGGTTTGTTTCCTGCCTTGCACCCTGTGTTGGCTGGGATTGGCTCCAGCAGACCCCCGTGACCCTGTAGTTAGGATATAGCAGGATGGATAATGGATGGATGGATGGATGATTAACTAAGTTTCTTCAGTATGCATGCCCTATTGCACCATAACTAAAATATTTTCTTCTCTTAAATGGTATGCATTATGTAATTAGTCATTTGTAAAGTTGGCATTTGCATTTTACCTGGGACCTGCGTTGACACTCAGTGAAGAGCGCTGTACTAAAGTAAGTGGAATAGAAAGCGAACTGAATTAAAATCGGTGGCTTTTTGATATGAGTTGTGACATCTCCCTGGATTTGAACCAATGTCCTTGTGCAGAAATACTCTGATGGCCTAATGGAGGGACACTGCAACCCAAGAAGCTGCAATGACTCTCCAGGCAGGATGATAACAAGTTGAGTCCTTAACTCCATTACACTATTACCTAAAAGTGTAAAAAGCTCAAGCTTATCACAGCAGTCCTCCTCAGAGAAATCCTGTGCCCGTCATGCATGGATAAGGTTTATATCCTGGCCTTTGGAAAAACATGAAATGCACACTGCAGTGACAGAAGCTAACAGTCAAAGCACCGTCTCAGATGACTCCAGTAGGTTTTCTTTTCTTGCCAGATGAATGTGTGTAGGGGAACACAATTTCATTCTTGTGCTTTAAAGTGTTGAGGTTTACAGACTATATTTCATGCCGTTAAACTGTATGTTAAACTGTAAGTTCTTTTATTTTGTGATACTGATCTCTGAAATGGCAGCGAACCACATAAAACAGGAAACGTCTAGCAGACACAAGGCAGAGAAATAAAAACTAACAAAATTGAAAAAGGGCAAGAAGACCCACGTCGTAAGACGCAGCAATGTAATGTTAAGAGACACTTGGTGTGCCTTGTCTATGACATCTCCTGAAATATCCAAAGGTTGGATTGATGATTTGACACATCTGTTTGCTTTTTCTGCTGTTTTATAGGCACATTGAGAATAATTAAGAATATTCCAGAACATAATGTAGTTGCCTCTGGTTCTTCTTCTGACTCCATATTCCCTGAAGAAGGTTATAAAATCAGCTGTGGAAATCTTAGGATCTGACTTACCATCATCTGGAGAGATCTGCTTATCACCACATTACACATCTGCAGACAACCCTGTGCTAACTGTACAGTCCGGCCATCAAAATATCACAGAAAAGACATTTTGGACACTGCTTTCAGAAACTGCATCTCCGCTGAATTGGTAAAAGTCATAAACAACTGACGAGCAGCCTGAGTGAATGACGGCTAACCTTTATGAACGAGCCTGAATGAATTGTGTTGTATATTAGCACACACTGACTGCTGTACGAGTATGTTGATGTATGCTACATTCTTTTGCGTACTTTGTCATTTATGGCACGTATTATATTGTCCTGTTCAAATTAGTTTTTCTTTTTATCTTTCCAATCCTTTCTGTTTAATTCTGCTATGGTGCACAGCAGAAGAGTCATTAATTAGTGTTGCTGCCTCGCAGACTCGGCTTTACCTCTTGATTCGGTCAGTAACAGTGTCCAGGCATTTCCTTCCACACACTTAAGAAATAACATTAGGTTACTGGCTGGTGAGAACTTTTCTTGTAACATTAAGAAGGTGTACCTTTTTGGAGAAGCTTTATTCCTCAAACCAAAAATGCTTTAAGCCGCTGCCAAAGCTTCAAGTAACAAGACAAATACCACCTGGGAAGATGTTTTGTTGATCTTTATATACTTACCGCACAACAAGGCAATCCAAGTTGTAAGGTGTGAATTGTCACACTCTAATTGCTTGTGTTTATGGCACAAGTCAAGTCTAGTTGGGGAGCATGCACTGGTACAGCTCATTGCCACACCCACTACACGGCGAAACAACTCGGGATCCCAGTTGGCAACCTCCCAGGCAGACATGTGGTCCAGTCCCACTCTCCAGAAATGACCCTCTATCTGCCACAACCAGGTGTTACATGGGCGACCTCTTGGCCTGGTCCGGCCACTCAGGTCCCCAACAATGACGATTTTACGAGCTGGATCACCCCCTGGGAATCGCGCCACAAGGCCGTAGTGCCATAGCTGACGCTCCCTCACAATGCAGGTAATGTGCCTCAGTCGGGACTCCATGAGCAACACAAAGTCAAACCAGCGGTACCCAAGGATTTTCCGGAGACACAGTACCAAAGGGGTCCAGTCTTCGTCTCAGGTCACTGGATAGCATCCATGTTTCGCAACCATATAGCAAGACAGGAAGCACCAGGACTCTAAAGACTTGGACCTTCGTCCTTTTGCAGAGATATCAGGAGCGCCACACACCCCTTTATCAGAGACCTCGTGACCCCCCTTGCTCTCCCAGTCCATCTACTGACTTCATAAAAAAGAGTCACCAGAGACATGAATGTCACTGCCAAGGTAAGTAAACCTCGCGTGGAGGTCGACATTCTGTCCACAGACACACACACACTGCTGATGGCCGTATCCAAGAGCTCATTAAAGGCCTGGATGTTGGTTTTTATCAGGACACTCGCAGGCCCAGACACTCAGACTCCTCACTCAGTCTCTCGAGTGCCCCGATCAGAGCCTCCATTGACACCGTGAAGATGACAGCATCGTCAGCAAAGTCAAGATCCGTAAATATCTCTACACCAACAGATGCCCCACAGAAGCTGGACCCCACGACTCTGCCCAACACCCAGTCCATGTAAGCATTGAGCAGAGTAGGAGCAGAACACACTTCTGACAAACCTCAGAACCAACTGCGAAAAACGCAGAGGTCCTGCCTCTACAGCACTCACAGTACCAGTGTATAGGCCGGCCATGATATCCAGCAACCTTGAGGGGACCCCGTGAACCCTCAGGATGTCCCACAGTGCAGCTCGATCAGCTGAGTGTGTTCGTTATGGCACCAGCTGTTTCAATATTGTTCAAAGATTTGCATTTATTAAGCCTGCTTGCACGTTTGATCTGTGCTATCACCGAGGGTCTGGGAAGCAAGTTCTGGTCAATCAGGGGTTACAATCAATTCTGGATGAAGTTTGATGAGACTACTGATAGTTAGGTCCTGAATGTGAGTGCATAGCAAATGTGAATTGCGTATTCCTAATTTTGGTAAGTGTAAGAATAGGGAAGTGAGAATTAAACAATTGGGGCTCATATTAAAAAGAAAGCTGTGCCTTTGAAATGGGGTTTATGATTTGAGAAGAGGGGTCACCAACAGCAATTCAAGTATAAAACAGTTGTGAAGACATGTCCTCTGTGATTATGCCTCAAAAGGCCTCTGCCTTTTGTGCAGCGAGGAAGGAACAGGCCCCAACTCTCTTCAATCCTGCAATTGAAAAACCCAATATTACTGCCAGACCATGCCTGAATAAGAGAACGAATCTGGACGTTTACCACTAGCACTGCTTAATGCTGATGATGGTGTGACTCGCTGCTGAGTGTGAAGCGGCTGGTATGAGGATCGGCACCTCCAAGTCCGATGTTACGGTTATCTCTCAAAATGGAGTAGATTGCTTTCTCCATGTGAATGGGGAACAACTGCCCTTAGTGGCAGAGTTCAAATGTCTTGGGATTTTGTTCACGAGTGATGAAAAAATGGGAACACGAGATTTGGTAAAGAAAACTGGAGAGACAAAATTTTCTCTACAGATGCTGTAATGGTATTTGGTCGTGAAGCAGGAGCCGAGTTTAAAGACGAAACTCTTGGTTTACATCAATGTCACCACTTATGGTCATGAGCTGTTGGAAAGAATGGGACCACAAATACAGGGAATGTGGAATCAACAGGCAGACTGGAGAGGGGTGACAGCTGTTCCACAGGCGCTGTACTGGTTTGTGGTGGTGAAGCTAGAGCTGCATCTAACGACCAGAGTCTTGGTTTACTGGGCGATTTACATCCCTGTCCTCACCTATGGAAGTGAGCCATGGCTAATGGTCAAAAGGATCACATCAGGAGTAGAAGAAGCAGACATTTGTTTTCTTTGCAGGGTGGCTGGGCTAATACTCCATGATAGGAATGTAAGTTCTCAGCAATTCAGGACAGCGACAGAGTAGAGTTGTTGCCCCTCTGGATTGAGACGAAACCACCTGAGGTGGTTTGAACATGTCGTAAGGATGCCCACTCCAAATAGAGCTGTACAGGGCATGTCACATTGGGATACGGTTTAGGGATTAAATCTCTCATCTGGCTTGGGAATGCTGGGGAATTTCCCAGGAAGAGATGGAAAGACTGGGCTGACCTGCTTGGCCTACTGCCACCGGTGACCCTCACCAAGGAAAGCAGTTTCAGAACATGAGATGAGATGACAATATGGACTTTTAATAAGATATTATATAGTATAGATATTAGTACACAACCATTTATAACATTACATTCCCAAACCTGTTTAATCTAATTCTGGGTGATAAGGGTTCAGATGCTATCTAAGCTGCACTGAGGACAGGGCACCAGTTTATTGTGGGGGTTCACTCAAACCTATTAACCCTTAAACTGCCACAATACTTTGGGGTGGGTTAATGCACCCCCCCTGGACGGCAAATACTTTTTTGCTGCACTTTTTAAAGAAACGTCACAATTCACCAAGAAAAAGTGAAATTTTAATAGATCACATATTTTTTCATGCAAAGAGCATCACAATTACTGCAACACTGATTATTTTACACACTGCCAATGAACGGTAAAAACTATAAAAAAAGACTACTGCAACAATCTACTGTATTATGATATGTACAAGGTGCAACTGACGCCATTGATAAAATTCAGTCAATCACCGAGCCAACTGAGCTTGAACTGGCGGCACCCAAGCACACAGAGGCCAACGCTGATGCCAGCAGGCTAGTCTAGTGCAGCGGCTTAATCCCAGGGACAGTGAGGGTGAGTCGCTAGGGGGCGCCAGTGGTCAAGAGCTGGCTGATCAACGAATGTATGGCAGGGACTGATCAGCTCCGGCGTGCTGGAAAATTGTACTGGGAACCGACTATAGCTGACTGCGGCATTCAACGAATGTACGTTGCTGAATATACTCAGCTCCGGCGTGCTGGCAAATTGCATTGGGAACCGACAATATCCGGATACGGTGGTTTAAGTTTTAATCTGCAAATAAATTAGAACTGATGTAGCATCTACTGAATCAGTGCTTGTCTAAAAAAAATCTCTTTCTTTCTTTCTTTCTTTCTTTCTTTCTTTCTTTCTTTCTTTCTTCTTTCTTTCTTTCTTTCTTTCTTTCTTTCTTTCTTTCTTTCCAGTACCATTTTATTTATGTGCCAGTCTCTAAGGGAACATGCAGGCTAGTAACACATTCAGCCCAGTTGTTCTGTTTAACTCGATAGAAGCAAATTGTGTAGTTTATCACAGATTAGATGTACAGGGAAGCAGCAGAAGAAATTTCATTTTCTTTCTAAATCCAGCGAGACTCTTTGAATCTGCAATTTCATGGTCTTATTTGCTACAACTACTTACATTCTATTTACAGAAAAAAAAAAAACTTGGCTCATTTTTATCACTTTCTTATCATTGGCCATATCAAAACAAATTCTCTAAATTATTTTTTTATTTGTAGCATATATTGCTAGATATTTCCTGCAGGCTTGCCAATGAGCACCAGTTTGTTAGACATAAAGTATTATAATAAAAATAACACAATTCTAGCCTTGGTTGTTAATGAAAAAAGTATAAGCATCCAATTGGTACAATAAATTCCATAGTTTTCAAATAATGTTGTACACATTAGGTTACCAGCAGAGCTTCAAGAACAATCAGCCGTTACAGAGGATATTACATCTAACATTTAGGAGTCACGGCGTTTGGATTAGACTTCAAATCAGAAGCGTGCAGATCTCACCTGAACTGCTCTCTCGTGGTTGTTCTGAGTTGGAGTTCCAGAAATGCCCACTAGAGGGGAGTGTACTGCCCAACCCTCAACTAGATAAAAGAACAAACACAGAATCTTCACAAAAATAAAAAGGTTTATATTCACAAAAACACTTCTAACAAGAATGAAACTCCATGGAGCACAAAAGGCAAACATTAAATACCAAAACAATAAGACAAGCGAAAACAGTCAGAATACGATGTCCAGAAAGACAAAGAGCAAGAGGTTCAACAATTCAGACACTTACAAAAGCATCCAACACAACAAAAGACACAAGAACTCCCTGACTGAGGGGCACATTCACGATGAACCGCCAGGAACTATGGGAGAAAATCCAGTTTTATGGAGTTGTGATTGGCTGATGGCTCCGCCTCTTGGGGAACCACCCACAAAACATGCCATGAAGGCAGCCCACATACACAGACAAAATCAAAAATAAAGAATGATGCACATAATCAACATGAATAAAACAATCCAGAAAACACTGCAGACTGTAAAAGTCTTTGCTCTTGTATCCACTGATCACAAAAACTGAGCAAGAATGGTGTTCATAGAAGAACGCCATAAAGGAAACGACTTCTGTCAAACAAAAAGCGCATCACAATTTGACCAACACCCCTGAATGTCCCACAATGCTTTTGGGAGAAATGTTCTCTGGACAGATTCAAACAATAGATAAGCCAGACCCACACTGCCACCACCACGGTTTCTGCTTTATGACCTTTCATTGCTAGTTTGCCGCCAGTTATTGTATTTTATTTGTGGTTACTGTTCTCTCAGCATCTTTTCTTGTTTTAGGTACAGTGGCACAGAGTTTAGCCTCACAGTCACAATAATCAGTCCAGCACAGCTGGCAGTGGCTTCCCTACCCCTCAGAGACTCGTAAAAGACCATCGGCCATTACAATCCATTTAAAAACAGTTCACTTCCTCCTGTCCCGTTGACTTCAATGCATTTTGTGGAATTCAGTGAAGTTCCCTAACATTTATATTAACGACACTGATTCTGGCACGGTTAGCAAACTGAGGACTGGGCCAACGCCTGGAAAATGCAGTTTAACATAGAAATGTGCTACATGTGGGGAAAAGGAATGTTAACTATAAAACACGGAAACATTTGCATCGACTGGGCGACGCATAAAAGCATTAAAAAGGCAAATAAAATGTTAGGTTATATCACAAAAACTGTTGAATTTAAGTCATGGGACAGGAGGAGGAGGACATGTTTGTTGCCACACCCCCCACATGACAACACCTGGTTTGGTACCTGAGTGCAGTGGGTGCCACCTCAGCACCATACTGGAACAGTGTGAGCTTATTTATTATGGTGGCTGGAGTGCCAACCCTGCCACTAACCTCCATGTTTTTCCCTGAACCTTGTAGGACCTGCTTGCAGGGCTGAATGCAGATTAACGTCATACTAAATCAAGGGACATTATGTTCAAACTATATAACACACTATAAAGAGACCACAACTGGCGTATTGTGTGCAGTTCTGGTCATCACAGTACAAGAAAGACATAACAGCACGTGAAGCTGTGCAGAGGAGAACAACTAAGTGCACCATGGGATTGAAGGATTGAGTCTTACTGTGACTGACGGAGCGGAGGAGGCTGCGTGGGGACCTCATCCAGGGATTTGCAGTCCTTAAAGGTGATAATCGAGATCCAGCAACATTCTTTCAACTTAACTCAAGGACATCAGGGGAAATCAAGGGGACTGAAACCAGAAGGCCCTTCTTAATGCAGAGAATTGTGGGAATCTGGACAAAACTACCATCACATGGTGTTGAAGCAGAGGCCTTGAGAACCTTGAAGAAGAATCTGGGTGAGACATTAGGACCGCGTAGCTATGAGCTCAACAAACAAGCTCGATGGAGTGAATGGTTTCTTCTAATTTGTCAAATTTCTTATGTATCTCCGCGATTTCGCCAGACTCAAAGTGAAGTGAACTCTGCGGGGTTCGCTCATCACTAGTTACAAGCAAACGTTCCTGATGATGTGCTGGATGACTTAATAACTTACTTTACTGGGGGATTGTGGAGAAAACAAAAATAACAGCACATCTCTTCAGATATTGATACCGGTGGAGATTTCAAAGTTGAATTGGTAGAATGCAGGGTTGAGGGTGTAAGAGTTGAATTTGTGCACCTAGCATGTGTCTGAGTCTCATATCCTCCTGAGCTTATGCTTTAAAGCTGATGCTGCTATTTTATTATTCATTATGATAAATGCATTTCTTATTATTTTATCCCAGTAACAGCACACTGCACAGTGAATACACTTGACTTGAGCATTCCTAGTTTTCATCCTCTTCCTCTGTACGTTTAGCGTTCATTTGCTCAGCGGTTGATGCGCTTGCTGCTTCCTGAGCAGCTCTTCTTTTCTCCACCCTAGCGGTCCGCTGCTTCTCTTCTTCTGTCGGCATCTTTTCACGTTAAAATTGATTAAGTCTGTTATTGTGTTGCAATTACTTAGTATGTGTTCTTTAATTTTTCACTTAAGTCTTCAGTCTGCCTCAAGAATGATTTAAGATATGCAGAGGTAGAGGAAGTGAATGGTCCACTACAAGGAATCCTTGGAGGCCCCCATTAAAGAAAGGTCTCAGAACACAGAGGAACTATATAAGAAATGGCAGAGCAGGCTTCCTTTACCTTGAAAGACTGTGTTCCTTTAATGTGCGTAGTGACCTCCTTCACATCTTCTGTATCTCAGTGATTGGCCAGTGCAGTGAAGTGCTGGGTTGGTAACATCACTTTAAAAGAGTCCCACCGAATCAACATGCTAAAATGGGCAAGCTCAGCTATTCATATGCTTTCTGGACCCTCTGGAGGTACAAGTAAAGGAGAGAATTAAAACAAAACTGAGTGCCATTATGAACAACGCTGCACATCCTCTCTCTAACAACATGGACTTTCATCCAATGAATCATTCAGCAGAACTCTGTCAGGAGACACTATGGGGGCTCCTTTACACTGCGCCAGTAACGGTGCACTGAATACACTTGACTTGAGCTTTCCTAGTGTTCATCCTCTTCCTCTGTATGTTTATCAGTCGTTTGTTCAGATGTTGATGTGTTTGCTGCTTCCTGAACAGCTCTTCTTTTCTCCTCCCTAGTGGCCCGCTGCTTCTCTTCTTCCGTCAGCATCTTTTAAAACCGATTAAGTCAGTGTTTGTATTGTAGTTACTTGGTACATTTTGTTTAATTTTCTTCAATCTGCCTCAAGAATTATTTAAGATATGATGAGGTAGGAATGAGAACGGAGCCTGTACACAGCTGCCCTGATGCCCGCTGCCGAGATGATAAAATAAAATAAAAATAGAAAGAGGAATAACCTTAGAGGTCAATCATCACCCTGAAAGCGGACAGTAGACGTCACATAGTATATGTGTACCAAATTTCAGGTCAACAGGTCAAACGGTTTGCAAGCGACTGCTGACTTGAAATCCTGGACAGGCAAATGGACAGCCACAGTAGAGTATTATATATAAAGATAGCCCCTTAAGAGAAAATGTCACATTTTATGGCATAATCATTTTTCTACATTTCCGCTAAGTACTAAGTTCTCTGTTTTTGAACACAATCATAAAAAAAAAGAATCATAAAAAAATTAGATCTTCTTCCTCTTTCTTTTAGGTGAGGAAGGCAGGCTCTATTGTTGGCACAGTGCTGGACAGTTTGACATCCGTGGCAGAGCGACGGGCGCTGAGCAGACTCCTGTCAATCACGGAGAATCCACTGAACAGGATCATCTCCAGACAGAGGAGCAGCTTCAGCGACAGACTGCTGTCACCATCCTGCTCCACTGACAGACTGAGGAGACCCCACACTATGCGACTCTTCAATTCCACCCAGGGGGGGTAAATGTTAATATTATACAAAATTATTGTCTGTTATACCTGCTTTGTTATCACTCTTTAATTTAATGTTGTTCTTCATCAGTATGCTGCTGCTGGAGTATGTGAATTTATAAAGTATCTATCTATCTATCTATCTATCTATCTATCTATCTATCTATCTATCTATCTATCTATCTATCATATATTGCCTTTCTATCTATCTATATCTATCTATCTATCTATCTATCTATCTATCTTTTGAAAGCAGGATGACTCTGGATGGAACTCACATGTCTCCTAAAATAAGAATAAAAATAATGCATTTAAAATGTCCCGTACATCCTAAGCTAACAGGACTATCAATCAAATTGTGGTCATTCAAGGTAAAAACTTATGTCATGTCCCGTTAGCAACTCGGTGTAACCGAACACGTTACAAGTTTTCTGATTGTGTGATGAACTCCGTTTTGGAGTAGTGACCTAATCATCCATCCATTATCCAACCCGCTATATCCTAACTACAGGGTCACGGGGGTCTGCTGGGGCCAATCCCAGCCAACACAGGGCGCAAGGCAGGAAACAAACCCCGGGCAGGGCGCCAGCCCACCGCAGGACCTAATCATTGAATTGTATAAATAGAGTGCAGAGGACACTTGTTTCTTTGCAAAAACACTAACATGACATGTTTTCGCCTCTTGCTAGATTTAGATAAAGGATATTGATTGACGTTTTCTCCTGCGTGTGTTTTACTACTTAAATCGGGACATTCCAGTGGGGTGTCTGTTTCAAATTCTTTTCTTCCACAAAGGTGGCTGCTCTACCACAAGATGGGTCTGTGAAGAAGGTTCTATAAACGTTTTGTCAGAAAATGTGTGAATTTCTCTATAGTGTTGACCACCTATGTTGTATTGTGGATAACACAAACTAGTTTAATAAGCATGCAGACCTTCTTGATGGTGATTTGGTACCTTTGTCTGAAGCATACAATTACAGCTCATCAAAAGTTGCTGTCCATTTGGCCTTTACATGTTCAACTCTAGGGTTGGTTGCTGCTCGTCTCTAGACGCTTATGAAAAATGTTAATTTCCAAATCACAGAGGAGTTTTAAAGGCCAGATATATTATGCATTCCCCTGGAAAAGGTGTAGCTCTGTGATTTGCAATGTGGATTTGGCTGCCAGCAGTTTGCTGGCTTTAATCCTGGCAACGCAGAGCTGTTGGTAGAGTCCTGCAGGGAGACAGCACGTTGGCAAACAAACCTCCTTCAGTTAATGGAGGGAAACGCGCTCCCTTTGTCTCTTTTTACTATCCCACAGTGCCCTAGTACAAAAGAGGCCAGGTGCAAAGAGGCTGATCTGAACTGCACCCCTAGGGCGGCTAATGAAAGGAGACAACTGTGACAAGCCGATCAAAGGCAAGGCTGCCATCCTGCAGAGGCAGGAGTCAGCTGCTGAAGGGAGGTGGTGCCATCCGAAAAATTCCACTTTGCAGAGGCCAGAAGGAGGTGGACTTTGGCATGGAAAAGCTGAAATGACTTTGACCTGTTCTTAAACTTGGCACTCCTTCAGTAGCTGCCTTAGATACGAGGTGGGATCATACGTTGTGATTTCGAAGGTTACAGAAAATTAAAATATGCCAAAGAAATGCCCCAGAAATGATCACAAAACTGACAACAAAGACTGGCATAATTACACAAATGTGGATGGCGGCACAGCTCACAGGGGCTCATATACCCTACATTGTAACCTACCACAGACTCCTAGTGTAGCTGAGTTTTACCATGTGTCGCAGGTGTCTGGGGAAGCAACCCGGCTGGGACACCTTGGAGGACCGGAGGAGGGCTTGCGCCTCCCCCAGACCATGTGGGGGCGACCACCCTGGTGCCTTTGGGGGCCACAGGTACAGAGCTTTGAAGCTCAACCCTGTAGGGGCCCGTGGTCACCGCCAGGGGGCGCCCCAATGCCTTTGGAGCCCTGGACCTCAGCACTTCCGCCACACCCGGAATTGCTGGGGGGAAGAGGATTGGGGACACCTGTGCTTCCGGTCGCACAGCCGGCACTTCCGCCACACTGGGAAATGCCGGCGGAAGATTGTCTGGAGAACATCCGGGTGACTATAAAAGGGGCTGCCTCCCTCGGTTCATGGGCTGGAGTCAGGAGAGAAGGAAGGACAAGGTCTTGGAGGAGGCAAGGAAGCGGTCTGAAGAAGGAAAAGGCATTTGAGTTGGCCTGGACTTTGGGGACTTTTGGGGTTTGCGTGTCACTGTAAATATGGAAAATAAACGTGTTGTGAGCGATTTCAGCGTGTCCGCCAGTCTGTGTCCGGGCCAGCCTCCACACATCACATGTTTGGCTTGCAGTTGTACATGTGTTATTGTGTGTTTTATACTGTGGAAGGCTTTTGGGGTGAGACTATTCTAAAACATGAGCCACCTTTATATCCACGCCCATCTTCATTCTTACATGGACTGACATATACAGTACGAGCTGTCCCCTGAGGCTCCATCCGCGTACTGGTGAAGCAGGACAAACTTTACGAATAAGTAAAAAAAAATGTAATAATTTGTATTGAGATGAATTTATATTATTAGCTTTTGTATCCGAGGGCGTCTTGATATACAATATTTGTGGTTTTGCTATCAGGGGCGAGAATGTAGCTGTGATCTCTTTGTTGAAAATGTAAAAAGTTGGAAAGGTATCTCTGGCCAAGCAGAAGGTAGGTACGTGCCAACAGCAAACGATGGCACTGTATCTGATCATGTTCAGCTCTGATGGGAGAACGGCCCCGACATGGAGAGAAGAGCACGTGGCTGTGATATCTCTGGCAATCAGCAGGTACCCTCTCTAAAACACTCATAGCTCTGATCGCTCTGTCAAAAACGTTACTCCTTAACAATCTCTAGACGACAAGGTCTGCTGAACAAACAGGTATCGCTAACTAAGCGGAGGCAAGGTCTGCGAGAGGTAGACCGACTCGGACGGAGGCTGGCGCGTGAGTGAGGAGGGCCCCGTCCAGCTCCCTACTCCTGAGGTCCCACCTCCCTCCCCTCAACCCGCAGCCTCTGTCTCGGATTTGCCCAAATAAATCAGTGTCACAACCGAACTATGATACTTAGCATGATGACAGAAGTCGCAAAATCAACCGGAATGTTCAAGCAAAATATCAAAAAAACTCGATCTAAGTCCATTAAGCAGTTCTCTCGAGAACAGCGGACAGACGCACAGACAGACAGACAGACAGACATAGGATTTTTTTTATATATATAGAGAGGTCCTCCACCACTGCTCTGGTTCTTGCATTCTTGCACTCAGCGGTGGACAGATTTAGCTACAAAAAGAGGCTAGAAAAGGACATACGGAATTTTCCATGCCAAAGTTTGGACTGATTAAAGAAAACCTGAGCGGAAAACTTGCAGATATTTATGGTAACTCTGACCTACGCTTACAAAACATTTTGGATAAATGACAACACTCTTGATCAGGTAGGGGAATGCAGCCAAGCCAGCTCTATAATGTAAGACCACAACTGAAGTGTTGGGTGCATTTGTGGTCACTACAACTGAAGAAAGACAAAGTGAAGGAAAGTAAGTGTGGCAAATCAGTAAATACAACCTTGGGGTACCTCGGGAGCTGTCATGGATGGTGCTGGCCTGCACACCCAGATGTCTGTGGCTTTGAGCCTCTTGAGGTTACATTGCTGGACTCACATTGTGGCTCCTCGTGATTCTCTCTTCTTCTCCGCCTTCCTGTTTCTGCTCCCTGTCCACCTCAATTCAGTTCATACCTTCACATTAAGCTTTAAGTCAGTGCCAAGGTGAACATCTCCCGGCCCCACGCTATCCAAAGTCATTTCGACAGACCATAGCAGCACATTTTCATGAAGACAGCCGTTGGTCTGAGAGCTTTGCTTTAACACAAGTGAAAAGTCCAGAAAATGACCGGTTAAGCTCTGGTCTTTTCATCTTGATAGACTGCACAGATAACCTTCTATCTGCTGTCTCTACTAACACTTCCTCTTGAGTGTGGTTAGCTTAACAACTATACGGGATCAAAGTTTCGAGTAAAAGGAAAAGTGGACTTACAGTGTGAACATCATAAAATTCTTCTGTATACTTAACACTTTAAAAGGGACTTTATAATAAAATCACATTCCCCTAAAATAAATATTTTTCTGATGATGTTTTTGTTAACTTATTTCATTAGGTTGTATTAGGAACTCATTGAGTTTACTAAAAATGTGCCTGAGTTGTTTCAATCAATAGCAATATAATCTGACTTTAAATTTATATATTCAGGAATGAGGTTCTGTGGTGGGCTGGCACCCTGCCCGGGGTTTGTTTCCTGCCTTTTGCCCTGTGTTGGCTGGGATTGGCACCAGCAGACCCCCGTGACCCTCTAGTTAGGATATAGCAGGCTGGATAATAAATGGATGGATGTACCGATTAGTCTATCATTTTAGAGTTTTCTTGAACTTGCTTCTCTGCAGTTCTCCGAAAGTATAAAGAAATGCACCACAAGGCATTTGTTTCGTGTCAAAAGATGCCCTGACACCCACCCACGCAAGTGATGATAAAACGTGGGTGTCGTGGGTGAAAATGTCAGGCATCTGGAAGAGTGGAGCACCAAGTTCAAATGCAGCTTTACAAACCGTATCAATAAGAACGCGGCGCCAATGAAAAGTCTTCACCCTCTTTTTTTTTGTTATACAACACTGAATCCCCGTGGATTCAATTTGACTTTTCTGACTTCGATCAACAGAAAAAGACTCTTTAACGTCAAAGTGAAAACAGATCTCTGCAAAGCGGTCTAAAATAAATACGAATATGAAACACAAAACAGTTGCTCTTATTAAGCCTTCAGAGTCTTCCAGTCAGTATTTAGTAGACGCACCATTGGCAGCCATGACAGCCTTGAGTCTGTGTGTTCAGATCTCTCTCTCTCTATTGACTTTGCACATCTCCATTTTTTCACATTCTGCTCAAGCTCTGTCAGGTGTCATGGAGATTGTGAGTGAGCATCCTTTGTCAAGTCCAGCCACCGATTCCCAGTCGATTTGAGATCTGGACTCCAGCTTGGACAATCCAGAACACTCACATTCCTGTGTGGCGTTGGCCTTATTCTTAGGCTTGTTGTCTTCCTGGAAAACAAGTCTTTCCCCCATAGTGAACATTTCTTGTAGACTTCATCAGGTTTTCCTCCAGGATTTCCCCACATTTTGCAGCATTCACTTTACCCGAGGTCTGCTGCTCAGAATCATCTCCACAGCCTGATGTTCCAAGGTGGAGATATGATGTGTTTCTGATCATTTGCTGAGTAACATGGTGTTTAGTCATTGGCCAAAAAAACACAGTTTTGGTCTTATCAGACCACAGAAACTTCGGAGCTGATTTCAGAGTCTCCCATGCGACTTCTGCTGAGATATCCTGTATGTTTTTTTCTCTTTGCCCTTCTCTCATAAAGCTGTGACTGGTGAAGCAGTTGGCCAAGAGTTGTTGTCTGCACAGCCACCCCAATCTTCACCACTGTAGCTTGCGACTCCTTCTAAGTTCTCATAATCCATCCAACCATCTATTATCCAACCCGCTACATCCTAACTACAGGGTCACGGGGTCTGCTGGAGCCAATCCCAGGCAACACAGGGTGCAAGGCAGGAAACAAAACCTGGGCAGGGCGCCAGCCCACTGCAGGGCGCACACACACACACACCAAGAACCCACTATGGACATTTAGGATCAGCAATGCACCTAACCTGCATGTCTTTGGACTGTGGGAGGAAACCCATGCAGACACGGGGAGAAAATGCAAACTCCACGCAGGGAGGACCTGGGAAGCGAACCCAGGTCTCCTAACTGCGAGGCAGCAGCGCTACCCACTGCGCCACCATGCCATCTGAGTTCTAAGAAGAAGAAGAAGAAGAAGAAGAAGAAGAAGAAGAAGAAAGAAGAAGAAGAAGAAGAAGAAGAAGAAGAAGAAGAAGAAGTTACATTTATTGAGTGACTTTCACAAACCCAAGGTCACTTTACATACAGAGTAAAAAAAATTACACGGATGACAAAAGTTCGTAGAAGAGGGAAGTTTTCAGTTGAGATTTGAAAGTGCAGAAAGAGGAATAATCTCGGAGAGACTGAGGAAAAGAGTTCCAGAGTTGAGGGGCGGGGCTATAGCACTGAAGGACCTGCCTCCCAGGGTGGAGAGTCTGGTGCATGGGACAGTAGGGAGATGACTGCTCGAGGACCTAAGAGAGCGACAAGGAGTGTAAGGAGCTAAGAGCTGAGTGAGGTAGAGGGGGGCAAGGTTATGTAGGGCTTTGAAGGTGAGAAGCATAATTTTGAATTTAATCCTTGATGGAACCAGTAACCAATGAAGTGGGGAGAGGACAGGGGAGATGTGAGCAGAACGCTTTGTGTGGGTGAGGACTCTGGCTGCGGAGTTCTGAATGTCCTGTAGCTTCTGTATTGATTTTGCAGGGAGGCCAATGAAGAGGGAATTACACTAATCAGTACAACACATTATGAAACAATGATCCAGAGTTTGAGCATCATTAAAGGACAGAAATGGATGGAGGTGGGCAATGTTACGGAGATGATAGAATGAAATTTTGGAAAGAGACCTAATGTGTAGCTCAAAGTTAAGTGATGAATCAAACAAAACACCAAGATTTCTGACAACGGGAGCAGGTTTGACAAGTGGACCATCAACAGAACCAGAGAATTTCTCATAGGTCTCTTGATGGCCTGCCTCACTTGTCTTCTTCTTGCACAATCCCTCATTTATCGCTCTAGCAGATTTCCATCTGTGCCCCACTCTTTCCATTTCTTCACGATTGATTTCACTGGATGTTCAGTGACTTGGATATTTTCTTGTCTCCATCTCCTGGCTTGTGCTTTTCAAAACACCTTTTCAAGGAGTTGCTCTGACTGGTCTTGTGGCTTAATTTAAAATTGAATTCTGGCCAAGAATCAACCTACGAACGTTGCAATCGAGCTCCGGCCTCATTGGGTCATATGTTTTGGACGAGCACCAAATTAACATTATTATGGAACCCAAATCTTTAAATGCCTTTCGGACAGCCTTGGTGTCACAATCCCTCCTAATCCATGAACAGCTGTGTATGGTGGACCCCCAGAGGGGCTTAAACTGGGGAAGGACAAACAAACTGTGATGCTCTTCACTACACTATTGACCCATAGACTTATCTTGGTCAACTGGAAGAAAACGCTCACCTCTTATATTATTTGAAATTGGAAAAAAATCAAATACTCACTTAGGGGATGTGTGCAGAACTTTTTTAAAACCTGGCAGGACCTAATTAATAACATTTTAGAATAAGCTTTTAAATTGAGGCAGCGGATTCTCTTCCCCTTTTTATTCTATTTATTTACGTTTCACTCTGTTGGCCTAGCTCTCTTTCTCATGGGTTATGGTTAACTTGACCTGAACCTAATCTTGTAAAATTTGACTTGCTTCTATGGGACATTGTTGGATTTTAATAAATTCAATAAAATTCTGTTTTACGGTTTTGGTTTGTGTTTCCTTTTAGGGGCAATATAGCTCCCTATTTGGAATGAGTTCTTTCGTAATTGCGGCGTTTTAAGTAACCGAAAACTATATAGATATAATGTAAAAAGGCGATATCCCTCCCATAGTGATACGGCGGTAAAAATCACATAAGAGAAAATAACAGCTTTCTTTACTGACGATTAACGCGGCATTACAGACAGGAAGCCATGATAGCAAGACAAAACCAAGGTGGGATCTATACAGTCTGCCATTTTTTGTCACTGTGCTGGAAGGCTTTTCAGGACGAATGACGATATCACCCAACTGTCTGCTTCGAAGTGTACAAGCCTTTTATACTGGTTCCTTCACGTACAGACCCCTACTTAGGTTCCAAACAAGGAAAGGAAAGGATTCAATTTCATCCGTAACATACACTCACCTAAAGGATTATTAGGAACACCTGTTCAATTTCTCATTAATGCAATTATCTAATCAACCAATCACATGGCAGTTGCTTCAATGCATTTAGGGGTGTGGTCCTGGTCAAGACAATCTCCTGAACTCCAAACTGAATGTCAGAATGGGAAAGAAAGGGGATTTAAGCAATTTTGAGCGTGGCATGGTTGTTGGTGCCAGACGGGCCGCTCTGAGTATTTCACAATCTGCTCAGTTACTGGGATTTTCACGCACAACCATTTCTAGGGTTTACAGAGAATGGTGTGAAAAGGGAAAAACATCCAGTATGCGGCAGTCCTGTGGGCGAAAATGCCTTGTTGATGCTAGAGGTCAGAGGAGAATGGACCGACTGATTCAAGCTGATAGAAGAGCAACTTTGACTGAAATAACCACTCGTTACAACCGAGGTATGCAGCAAAGCATTTGTGAAGCCACAACACGCACAACCTTGAGGCGGATGGGCTACAACAGCAGAAGACCCCACCGGGTACCACTCATCTCCACTACAAATAGGAAAAAGAGGCTACAATTTGCACGAGCTCACCAAAATTGGACAGTTGAGGACTGGAAAAATGTTGCCTGGTCTGATGAGTCTCGATTTCTGTTGAGACATTCAAATGGTGGAGTCAGAATTTGGCGTAAACAGAATGAGAACATGGATCCATCATGCCTTGTTACCACTGTGCAGGCTGGTGGTGGTGGTGTCATGGTGTGGAGGATGTTTTCTTGGCACACTTTAGGCCCCTTAGTGCCAATTGGGCATCATTTAAATGCCACGGGCTACCTGAGCATTGTTTCTGACCATATCCATCCCTTCATGACCACCATGTACCCATCCTCTGATGGCTACTTCCAGCAGGATAATGCACCATGTCACAAAGCTCGAATCATTTCAAATTGGTTTCTTGAACATGACAATGAGTTCACTGTACTAAAATGGCCCCCACAGTCACCAGATCTCAACCCAATAGAGCATCTTTGGGATGTGGTGGAACGGGAGCTTCGTGCCCTGGATGTGCATCCCACAAATCTCCATCAACTGCAAGATGCTATCCTATCAATATGGGCCAACATTTCTAAAGAATGCTTTCAGCACCTTGTTGAATCAATGCCACGTAGAATTAAGGCAGTTCTGAAGGCGAAAGGGGGTCAAACACCGTATTAGTATGGTGTTCCTAATAATCCTTTTGGTGAGTGTACAGTAATAGTACAATGCCTATTTTAGCAGTTGTCCCCTTCTCTCTCCAAATGCTAGACTAGCAGTTTCTAAATGATGAGAGCCCCTGTGTACTAACTTTGGCCTGGCCCGTACATGTGAGTGGATTTATAAAATAATTTTTATACAGAGCACAATGACATCAAACTTACATTCTTATTACAGTTTGTCATTTGTAATACAATTTGTATTAGTTCTGATATATTTTTTTGTATCTGTGAATATTTTGCTCTTCTCCTTTGTCCCTCGCGTGTCGTGGATGGAATCCCAAAAGGCAGGGCCGCTAAGTCAGGTAGCTGGAGTGTCTGTGTATCACGGCAGTTTCACCATTGCTGGATGTATTTGTAGCCATTGAAGACAAGTAATAGAATCAAAATTATTTGCTGTCTCTTGCCCCACGTGTACGTTCAGCGCCTTTCCTCTGTATTTGTGTGTGTGAACGTCTCTTCAGTGAGTGTGTTCCTGCTCCTCAGGGTCTGTCATTATTTTCGAGGCGCCTTTCTCACCGCCTGTCTCTATTTTTTACTTTGCTGTCTTTGAAGGTGACGCTCTCGGCAGGCCTCACATGCCTTTACTCTTCCTCGAGCGTCTCACACTCGCACGTCTTCTTGACCAATCAGTTCGCTCCGAGGGACTGGACACACAGACCCTTAGTGTGTTATTCTATGGTGGATTCTGTTCTGGATTTCTGGCTTCTTGACCCCTGCTTCTGAGTGATGGCGCTGCCTCTGTTTGCCTGCATTTGTATTTGTTTGCTTCATGTTTTTGTCGCTCAGGATAAACCTTTTTTTACTCTTTCATTCTTTATAAACACATTCCAATATGTTTGTTTTGTTGGCCATATAGTTTTATTTTACTGGCTGTCTTTTAGTCTGTAGTGCAGAAGTTTGGGCTTATTTTGCTCTTGGGCAGGCTAGAGAAGTTTAGGACTGCTTGGGGTAAGGCCCATCTTTAGGCAGGGAGGGCTTGGTATTTTATGGGACCCTTTGTAATCCATCACCCCCCCATCCACTGTGCTATTGAGACACAATAAACACATTTTTTCTTACTTGATTACTTTTTTTTGCATTTTTCTGTGGGATGTATTTTGTTTTCTCAATGGGACTGTTGCACGATTATGCTTAGGGGGAATCTTCACGACTCTGCTGAGGTAAAATATGCCACTCTGGGACAAGAGGGGGGCGCTGATGAGGACTACCATTCCCTTGTCCTCCGCAGTTTTAACAGAAATGGGAGAGAATTCAGCTAAAGTGGCAGACAACCCTGGCATTGAGCAGGCTGCTTAGAATAAACCAATGAGGGCTAATTGGGGGGGATTCAGATTTGGGACATTCTGTTCAGGTCTTCATAATAAGGGTCACCTTAGGACCCTACCACCACAAAACACAAAATATATACATATAATTTGATATACAACATGAGTCAGAAATAAAAAGGGATCAAAACTATGAAGTATCATATATGAGAGGAATTCTGTGGTTTGATTTACTACACTTTGATCTTACTTTTTTAAAGGCTGCAGAAAACTAATGGGTGGATATTTCTGTCTCTGAAGCTTTTCTCTGAAATGGTGCTTTCTAATTTCTTTCAATCTCATTTTTAAGATTTTACAAATAGATGCAACAAGGAGCTCTAAATTAAACGTTGTGATTTTCATCCGCGTCTGATAATTATGTAATTATAACAATTAAGGACGTACATCTTAAAGTAAAAGTGAATTAGATGAAGGCCACACGTGTCCTGGGTGTATAAAAATAGACCTGGGTGTATAAAAAAAGTTCCTCGTTATTCTATATGGAGTGCGCTGGCTATGAGGTACAGTTTCCGAAAACACCGTTTCATTGCCAGCGTCTACACGTTCCTCGAGATGCTTGATGAGGATGATTATACAGTAGGGGCCAGCGCTTAGTTCACCGTCCACGATCACAGCTGACTGACGGCATACAGCACCGGCGCTCAATAAAAATACAACACAAAACAAATAAATAGTAGTCAGTTGTCATTCGAAGGGGCCAGTTACTTTTTTTTTTGTTGTTGTAAGAAAATTTATATTCTGCACTTGAAGGCATCTTTTTCAAGAAGCACATCGCTGCCAAAACTGAAAGCTAAGCAAGTGAAGCGTCTTTACGTCAAGTTATTAGCTCCTGATTTCCTTATTAGCACGTTTCTTTTAACTTCACCTGTTTGTTGTCTGGTACAAATCTTGTAATCGATATTTAACCCACTTCCTATTGTCCAAATGACTTGAAATTTTATACACTTCCAATGACAACACATTAATCAATAATTGGCTTCACTAATTGATCAATTAATCCATGTTAATTCACAAATGACATTTTCATATGAAGAATAGTTCAAGATTTCACCAATAGATGGCGCTAGTTCACGATAGACATGATTAAAGAAAGAGTTAAAATATTGATTAGAAAATTATACGAAAACAAACCTAAGACTAAAAAGTTGAAAATGATATATATATATATATTGTGAACGCTGGCCCGGACACAGACATACGGACATCATAATTTCACCCAACACACCGTTTGTTTTACAAGTACTATATATAAAGTCTACCGTGCAGCTCACACCCCAGTGCCTCCAGCACCGATCCCCCAAAGTTCAGACCCACAGTCCTTTTCTGGCCGCCTCCTGTCCTCTCTCCAGCTCTGCCTTCCTTCCTCCCAACTCTCGCCAATGACTGGAGGGAGGCGGCCCCTTTTATAGGAACCCGGATGGGCTCCAGCTGCTTCCCGGCAATCAGTCCTAGCCACACCCCAGTGTGGCGGAAGTGCCGGCTGCCCACCCGGAAGCCGTCCGGGTGTCCCCTGTCGTCTTCCCCCCAGCACTTCCTGGTGTGGCGGAAGTGCTGGGCTCCAGGGTTCTTCAGGCACCTGGGCGCCGCCTGGCGGTGGCCACGGCCCCTACAAGGTTGGGCTTCCAAGCCCTCTACCCGTGGCCCCCAACACAACCAGGATGGACGCCCCCTTGCGGTCTGGAGGAGGCACAAGCCCTCCTCTGGTCCTCCTGGGCGTCCCGGCCGGGGACCATAATATATATATATATATATATATATAAATACTAATATATATATTTAAAAAAGCATGGGCACTTTTCATTAATCAACATTCAAAAAACAATTCTTAAAATCTTAGCAAGAGCGTCCACCTTTTTTTTACAAATGATGTATGAGAGACTTATTTTTTAGTTTTTAGTACACTTTCTAACTTAATATAAGTGTGGTTTTTAAAAAGTATTTATATATATATATATATTATTTTAAGATTTATTGACCTACTGATGGGGCAGCATGGTGGAGCAGTAGGTAGTGCGGCTGCCTCACAGTTACGAGACCTGGGTTTGTTCCCAGGTCCTCCCTGCGTGGAGTTTGCATGTTCTCCCCGTGTCTGCGTGGGTTTCCTCCCACAATCCAAAGACATGCAGGTTAGGTGGATTGGCGATTCTAAGTTGTCCCTGGTGTGTGCTTGGTGTGTGTGTGTGTGTGCCCTGCGGCAGGCTGGCACCCCGCCCAGGGTTTGTTTCCTGCCTTTTGCCCTGTGTTGGCTGGGATCGGCTCCAGCAGACCCCCGTGACCCTGTAGTTAGGATATGGATAATGGATGGATGACCTACTGACTCTTACAAATAATGACACTTCGATGGTATTTTATGTTTTTTTTTTACTGGGTTGTGTGATGCTTCGCTGAACTATTGCATGACCAGGCACCATTTCATTTTGGGGCAGGATCTTTGAATATAAAGTTGGTTCTTTGTGCTTTGAAAAACTTCCTAATATGTAGAAGAAACCTGAAATCTTTAAGGAATTGTGGGCTACGGATCAGGAAACTAACAGGTTAAGAAAACCTGCACTTAGTCTGTGGTACCGTCTGCAGCAGGAGTCCTTTTAACCTGTGAGGCTGTTGCTGTATTTTTCAATCAAAAAATTAATGATATTAGAAATAACATAATATATCCCTCCAACACTAAGGATCCTCCTAAACCCCAGCATCCTGTAATAAACAAATTAAACTCTTTCACTAGGATAGATTTACCTGATTTAAAGAAAATAATCTCTCAATTAAAACCCTCCACCTGCGTCCTTGACCCGATACCAACAAGGTTTTTCAAAGAAGTATCAGGCGTGCTAATTGATAATGTTCTTGACATAGTAAATTCGTCATTAGATACTGGGGTCTTCCCAGACTGTCTTAAGACTGCTGTAGTTAAACCCCTTCTTAAGAAACATAATCTTGACCCCTCGGCTCTTGAAAATTTTAGACCCATCTCTAACCTGCCTTTCTTAAGTAAAGTTCTAGAGAAGGCAGTCATTATGCAGTTAAATGACCACCTCAATAAACCTGCTATTCTTGATAAATTTCAGTCGGGTTTTAGAACAAATCACAGCACAGAAACTGCACTCGTTAAAGTAGTAAATGACTTGCGGGTAAATGCAGACAGAGGCCATTTATCTGTTCTCATCCTCTTAGATCTGAGTGCTGCATTTGACACCATTGATCACAACATTCTTAGAAATCGCCTTAGTCAATGGGTGGGCCTCTATGGCAGTGCCTTAAATTGGTTTGAATCCTACCTGACAGGGAGAAAATATTTTGTTAGTTGTGGGAATTACAACTCAAAGACACATGATATCTGATATGGTGTTCCACAAGGCTCTATCCTGGGTCCGCTGCTCTTCTCAATCTACATGCTTCCGTTAGGTCAGATTATCTCAGGGCACAACGTGAGCTACCACAGCTATGCTGATGACACACAGCTGTACTTATCAATAGCACCTGATGACCCGATTCTATTGATTCACTAACACAATGTCTGACTAGTATCTCAGAATGGATGAATAGTAATTTTCTCAAGTTAAATAAAGAGAAAACTGAAATTTTAGTGATCAGCAATAATGGATACAATGAGGCTATTAGAAATAAACTGGATACATTAGGATTAAAAGTCAAGACGGAGGTAAAAAGCTTAAGGGTGATTGTTGACTGTAATCTGAATTTTAAATCACATATTAATCAGATCATTAGGACAGCATTTTTTCACTTAAGAAACATAAGTAAAGTTAGACCTCTTATATCACTGAAAGATGCTGAGAAATTAATTCACGCGTTTGTTTTCAGTCGACTAGATTACTGTAAGCACTCCTCTCAGGACTACCCAAAAAAGATATAAATCGTTTGCAACGAGTGCAGAATGCAGCTGCTAGAATCCTAACTAGGAAAAGAAAATCTGAGCACATCACACCAGTCTTAGCGTCACTACACTGGTTACCTGTGTCATTCAGGATTGACTTTAAAATTCTGCTTATGGTTTATAAAGCCTTAAATAATCTCGCCCCATCTTATATTTCAAAATGTCTGACACCTTATATTCCAAATCGTAACCTCAGATCCTCAAATGAGTGTCTCCTTAGAATTCCAAGAACAAAACTTAAAAGAAGTGGTGAGGCGGCCTTCTGCTGTTATGCACCTAAAATCTGGAATAGCCTGCCAATAGGAATTTGCCAGGCTGATACAGTAGAGCACTTTAAAACACTGCTGAAAACACATTACTTTAACATGGCCTTTTTATAACTTCATTTTAATCGTAATTTAACTTAATCCTGATACTCTATGTTCAATTCATCATAACAACTATTCATGGTGGCTCTAAAATCGGTACTGACCCCTACTCTCTTTTCTGTTTCTTTTTCCGGTTTCTTTGTGGTGGTGGCCTGCGCCACCTCCACCTACTCAAAGCACAATGATGCTCCAACAATGATGGATGGATTAAAAGGCAGAAGTCTACGTGACCATCATCATCATCAAGCCCTTCCATGAAAACAATAAATCCAAAGAGGACTGTTTCATTTATATTAGGTAAAATGCCCAGAGGGGACTGGGTGGTCTCATGGTCTGGAATCCCTACAGATTTTATTTTTTCTCCAGCCGTCTGGAGTTTTTTTTGTTTTTTCTGTCCCCCCTGGCCATTGAACCTTACTCTTATTCGATGTTAATTAATGTTGATTTATTTTGTTTTTCTTATTGTGTCTTTCATTTTTCTATTCTTTAATATGTAAAGCACTTTGAGCTACTGTTTGTATGAAAATGTACTAAAGAAATAAATGTTGTTGTTGTTGTGTTTTAAAAATGAGGACCCTTTGGGATTTCACAAATCTGTTAGCAGCCATTTGTGTAGATTGACTGTATGGCACTTAAATAAATAGAAGGACTTTCTGGAACTTATTATTATAAATTTGTGTATATACTTATGGCAGAAAATGATACAAATCTATACTAATAAAAGGCAAAGCCCTCACTCACTCACTCACTGACTCACTCACTCACTCACTGACTCACTCACTCACTGACTCACTCACTCACTCACTCACTCACTCATCACTAATTCTCCAACTTCCCGTGTAGGTAGAAGGCTGAAATTTGGCAGGCTCATTCCTTACAGCTTACTTACAAAAGTTGGGCAGGTTTCATTTCGAAATTCTATGCCTAATGGTCATAACTGGAAGGTATTTTTCTCCATTAACTGTAATGGAGTTGAGCTGCAATGACGTGGGGGGCGGAGTTTCGCCTAATGGTGTGACATCATCACGCCTCCACGTAATCACGTGAACTGACTGTCAACGCAGTGCATAGAAAACCAGGAAGACCTCCAAAAAGCGCTTAAGAAAACATGCATTATATAATTGAGAAGGCAGCGAAAAACAATAAGAAGTGAGCGAGTGACATATACTACCATATTCATGAATGTTGCCAGCTCGGAAAGAAAGCAAGGTGTAAACCTAAACTTTAAATTAAGTTCATAGACAGGCTACCGCTGGCGTTTCACATACACACAGGTAATGCGGGATAAAAGTTTAATGAGAGGCGCTTGGGATATAAAGCGAGAGTTTTGATCACTTTGTAACTAAGTTAAAATTGTAGGTGAAGGGGTGTGCTTATGCAAATTCCGAGAGACTGTGTTTGTGGGGGATTGACAGTTAAGGCGGGTGGGGAGTCACGTCATCATCTCCCCTCCCACCTCATTTTGCTCTGAGCTGAGCTCCGCGGCTAACGCTGTCTTCCGAAGCAACTTCCTCAGACTGCCACCAAATACTCACAGAAAAATCCACAAGTTAATACACACGCTGTTTCTATAGAGTTTCTACACACTGAATCCTCCAGGCACTACTTACAAAAGGTCACATTGACAATCGTGTTACGTTATTTTTAAAATGTTTCCTTTTCTTAGCACAAGCACAGCCGAGAAGCTTCGATGCATGTGCTCCATAACGCGTTAAAAAATAATGCATTTAATCACACTTTGCATTACAAGCAGATTACTTTGATCAGTGCATCCCGATTCATTTTACCCTCGCACCACCTTAGTTTGAGAAGAAGTCTGAAAAAATATGAGGTTAACACAGAAAAACAGATCACCAATTCAAGCTTTATGAATAATCGATTCGCCATCAATAATTGTTTTGGTAAAGCCATCCTCCTTCCATTTTATAATTTTTCCGCCACTAGCCATGATTAAATGAACGGTAAAAAAGTAAGAGCGAAGCGAGGGTGACTTATTTAGGCAGGCATATACAGTATATGACAGCAACACTCATGACAATGTCAATCATGTTACGTTATTATTAAAATGTTTCCTTTTCTTTTTCATTACTTCTTTAACACACTACTTCTCCGCTGCGAGGCGCGGGTATTTTGCTATATATATATATATGAATGACCTCCAAAGAGCGCTGAGACTTTTGATATCATGAACGTGTCTGCAAACTGGGGTCTCCTGCCCAGCAAAAGTCGAGCAGCCAGCGTGGCGCTGCATAGCTGTGCCGGCCTTTGAGACGCTGACTGCGCTTCTGCCTTAAGTCAAAGTGAGCACTTTTAATTTTTTCATCCTCCCCCTGCGCTATAGCCCAGACAAGTGCAAACACGGGACCCCTTTTCTACACCACGGCAAAATAATATTAAGGCGATTCACAATCTAGGTAGGTGAGGCACAAATTTGAACGTTCACATAGAAAATGTAATTTCAATGTACCTGTACTTCTTAAAACGTTAATGTTTTACTGTTTAATAACTTATAGACTATAATTTATTATTTTTCCCTTGCACTCAGTGACCAAACCTATACACACACACACACACACACACACACACACACACACACATACATACACACATATATATAATTTGTGTGTGTGTATGTATGTATGTGTGTGAATATATGATGTAGATAGGTATGTATATATATATATGTGTGTGTATATGTAGATATGTATATAGATATGTAGATATGAAGATCTCCTCCTTGAACCGTCACCTTATCGTGGTGGAGGGGTTTGCGTGTCCCAATGATCCTAGGAGCTATGTTGTCCGGGGCTTTATGCCCCTGGTAGGGCCACCCAAGGCAAACTGGTCCTAGGTGAGGGATGAGACAAAGAGCGGTTCAACAAACCTCCAATGAAGAGCAAAAACTTTGGACAACGTTTTCCCTTGCCCGACGCTGGTCACCGGGCCCCTCTGGAGCCAGGCCTGGAGGTGGGGCTCGATGGCGAGCGCCTGGTGGCCGGGCCTGCACCCATGGGCTCGCCGGGCACAGCCCAAGAGGTAACGTGGGTCCTCCTCCCCATGGGCTCACCACCTATGGGAGGGGCCAAGGAGGTTGGGTGCAGTGTGAGTTGGGTGGTGGCGGGCGGGACCTTGGCGGTCTGATCCTCGGCTACAGAAACTGGCTCTTGGGACGTGGAATGTCACCTCTCTGAAGGGGAAGGAGCCTGAGCTAGTGCGCGAGGTCGAGAGGTTCCGCTAGATATAGTCGGACTCACCTCGACGCACAGCTTGGACTCTGGAACCAATCTCCTTGAGAGGGGCTGGACTCTCTACCACTCTGGAGTTGCCCCCGGTGAGAGGCGCCGAGCAGGTGTGGGCATACTTATTGCCCCCGACTTGGAGCCTGTGCATTGGGGTTTACCCCGTGGACGAGAGGGTGGCCTCCCTCCGCCTTCGGGTGGGGGAAGGGTCCTGACTGTTGTTTGTGCGTATGCCAACAGCAGTTTGGAGTATCCACCCTTTTGGAGTCTCTGGAGGGGTTGCTAGAGGGCATACCTTCTGGGATTCCCTCGTTTTGCTGGGAGACTTCAATGCTCACGGGCAATGACAGTGAGACCTGGAAGGGCGTGATTGGGAGGAATGGCCCCGATCTGAACCCGAGCGGTGTTTTGTTATTGGACTTCTGTGCTCGTCATGGATTGTCCATAACGAACACCATGTTCAAGCATAAGGGTGTTCATATGTGCACTTGGCACCAGGACACCCTAGGCCTCAGGTCGATGATCAACTTTGTGGTCGTGTCGCCGGACTTGCGCCATATGTCTTGGACACTCGGGTGAAGAGAGGGGCGGAGCTGTCAACTGATCACCACCTGGTGGTGAGTTGGCTTCGATGGTGGGGGAAGATGCCGGTCAGACCTGGTAGGCCCAAACGTGTTGTGAGGGTCTGCTGGGAACGGCTGGCAGAGTCCCCTGTCAGAAGTAGCTTCAACTCCCACCTCCGCAGAACTTCCCGAGGGAGGTGGGGACATTGAGTCGAATGGGCCATGTTCCGTGCCTCTATTGTTGAGGCGGCTGACCGGAGCTGTGGCCGCAAGGTGGTCGGTGCCTGTCGTGGCGGCAATCCCCAACCCGCTGGTGGACACCGCGTGAGGGATGCCGTCAAGCTGAAGAAGGAGTCCTATAGGACTTTTTGTCCTGTGGGTCTCTGGAGGCAGCTGATAGGTACCGCAGGCCAAGCGAACGCGGCGGTTGTTGCTGAGGCAAAACTCGGGCATGGGAGGAGTTTGAGAGGCCATGGAGAACGACTTTCGGACGGCTTCGAGGAGATTCTGGTCCACCGTCCGCGCCTCAGGAGGGGAAGCAGTGCAGTGTCAACACCGTATATGGTGGGGATGGTGGCTGCTGACCTCACTGACGCGGGTCGGTGGGAGGAGTACTTCAAGACCTCCTCAATCCCACTAACATGCCTTCCACGAGGAAGCAGAGCCTGGGGACTCTGAGGTGGGCTCTCCCATCTCTGGGACTGAAGTCACCGAGGTGGTCAAAAAACTCCTTGGTGGCAGGGCCCCGGGTGGATGAGATCGCCCGAGTTCCTTAAGGCTCTGGATGTTGTAGGACTGTCTTGGTTGACACGCCTCTGCAACATCGCATGGACATCGGGACAGTGCCTCTGGATTGGCAGACCGGGGTGGTGGTCCCCCTCTTTAAAAAGAGGGGACGGAGGGTGTGTTCCAACTATAGAGGGATCACACTCCTCAGCCTCCCTGGAAAAGTCTATTCGGGGGTTCTGGAGAGGAGGGTCCGTCGGATAGTCAACCTCGGATTCAGGAGGAACAGTGTGGTTTTCGCCCTGGTCGGAACAGTGGACCAGCTCTTCACCCTTAGCAGAGTCCTGGAGGGTGCATGGGAGTTTGCCCGACCGGTCTACATGTGTTTTGTGGACTTGGAAAAGGCATTCGACCGTGTCCCTCGGGAATCCTGTGGGGGTGCTCGGGAGTATGGGGTACCGGACCCCTGATAAGAGCTGTTCGGTCTCTGTACAACCGTGTCAGAGCTTGGTCCGCATTGCCGCAGTAAGTCGAGCCCGCTTCCAGTGAGAGTTGGACTCCGCCAGGGCTGCCCTTTGTCACCATTCTGTTCATAACTTTTATGGACAGAATTTCTAGGCGCAGCCAGGGTGTTGAAGGGGTCCGGTTTGGTGGACTCAGGATTGGGTCACTGCTTTTGCAGATGATGTTGTCCTGTTTGCTTCATCAGGCCGTGATCTTCAGCTCTCTGGATCGGTTCGCAGCTGAGTGTGAAGCGGCTGGGATGAGAATCAGCACCTCCAAATCCGAGAGCATGGTCCTCAGCCGGAAAAGGGTGGAGTGCCCTCTCAGGGTTGGGGGAGAGATCCTGCCCCAAGTGGAGGAGTTCAAGTATCTCGGGGTCTTGTTCACGAGTGAGGGAAGAATGGAGCGTGAGATCGACAGGCGGATCGGTGCGGCATCCGCAGTGATGCGGGCTCTGCATCGGTCTGTCGTGGTGAAAAAGGAGCTGAGCCGTAAGGCAAAGCTCTCAATTTACCAGTCGATCTACGCTCCTACCCTCACCTATGGTCATGAGCTATGGGTAGTGACCAAAGAACGAGATCGCGAATACAAGCGCTGAAATGAGTTTCCTCCGCAGGGTGTCTGGGCTTTCCCTTAAAGATAGGGTGAGAAGCTCAGTCATCCGGGAGGGGCTCAGAGTAGAGCCGCTGCTCCTCCGCATCGAGAGGAGTCAGATGAGGTGGCTCGGCATCTGATCAGGATGCCTCCTGGACGCCTCCCTGGTGAGGTGTTCCGGCACGCCCAACCGGGAGGAGGCCCCGGGAAGACCCAGGACACGCTGGAGGGACTATGTCTCCGGCTGGCCTGGGACGCCTTTGGGATTCTCCCGGAAGAGCTGGAAGAAGTGGCCGGGAGAGGGAAGTCTGGGCCTCTCTGCTAGCTGCTGCCCCCGCGACCCGACCTCGGATAAGCGGAAGAGGATGGATGGATGGATGGATGGATGGATATGAAGATATGTATATATATATATCTATATATATATATATATGTCTATAGATATGTATGTATGTATGTATGTATGTATGTATGTATGTATGTGTGTGTGTATATATATGACAGCAGCAATCCAAGCTGTGAGAAAACAGTAAAAAGGAGGCGGTCAGACGTCGTGGTACATTTTCTGATGCAGCTGCCGAAAACAACTTCGTGACGCTGCCGCCAAATACACAAAACAATTACTTTGACAATCATGTTACGTTATTTTTAAAATGTTTCCTTTTCTTTTTCATAACTTCTTTAACACATGACATCGCTGTGAACGCGGGTATTTTGCTATATATATATATATATATATCACAGCGACACTCATAACAGTGACAAAACAATTACATTGACAATCATGTTACATTATTTTCAAAATGTTTTCTTTTCTTTTCTTCTTTAACACACTACTTCTCCGCTGCCAAGCGCGGGTATATATATATATAGATAAATAGATATATATATATATAGATAGATATGAGAACAACACTCATATCAATGACAAAACAATTACATTAACAATCATGTTACGTTATTTTTAAAATTTTTCCTTTTCTTTTTCGCACCTTCTTTAACACACTGCTTCTCGGTATTCTGCTAGTCTTCTTATATAATACGCCACTGTGGCTTTTTGTCTGTCCAGGATTTAAAATCACCTGTAGTTTGCAAACCATTTGACCTGTTGACCTGAAATTTGGTACACAAATACTACGTGACGTCTACTGTCTGCTTTCGGGGTGATGATTGACCTCCAAGGTTATTCCTCTTTTTATTTTATTGTATTTCATTGTAGAATCAACTCTCGGCAGTGGCCAGCAGGGCGGCCATGTGGCACATGTGTACGGGCGCCGTTCTCATCCCTACCACCTTCGCCATCACTTCCCCTACCTCTTCATATCTTAAATCATTCTTAAGGCAGTGTAACAAAGGCGCTATATAGGTGCCTGACCCGACACAGAAACACATGGAGGCACGTATAAAAAGTACAGATGCTTTTATTTTCTCTTCAGCTGGACGGCACGTCTTCCCCGTAATCCCCCCAGCCACAACACACTCCCAAGCACCAACACAAAATCACCACACCACAATTCTCCACTTCGCTCCACCACTCCTCCCAGACAAGCTTCATCTCCTTCTTCCTCTTAACTCTGGCTCGTCGAGTGGTGGTGGCTGGGCCCTTTCATAGCCCACCCGGAAGCGTTCCAGGTGATTAACCACCTGGCCCTGATTGTACTTCCGGGTGGGGCTGAAGACTCGTCCAGCTGGGCTGTGGGAAGCAGACAGCACCCCCCTAGCGGCCACCCCGGGCCCCAACCAAGCTGTGGAGGACTCCATCTCCCATGGAGCCCAGCGGCCGGTTTGGGAATCACCGTCGGCCAGGGAGGCTGCCACCAAACGTCCCGGGGGAGTTATTGGACTGCCCATGGCAGCTCCCCCGGAACATAAGTAGCAGGGGCGTCCCTGCCGGGCATGGGACCCGGCTGTCCTTCACAGCAGATTGAAGATTTACGTGCCATCTTAAGTGAAAACGTACTGAGTATTTGCAACCCAAACACTGACTTAATCAGTTTTAACGTGAAATACTCTGTATGTTCAATTTCCTCAAAATAACTATTCATGGTGGCTCTAAAATCGGTACTGACCCCTACTCTCTTTTCTGTTTCTTTTTCCGGTTTCTTTGTGGTGGTGGCCTGCGCCACCTCCACCTACTCAAAGCTTCATGATGCTCCAACAATGATGGACGGATTAAAAGGCAGAAGTCTACGTGACCATCATCATCATCAAGTCCTTCCGTGAGAATCCTAAATCCAAAGAGGACTGTTTCATTTATGTAAGGTAGAATGCCCAGAGGGGACTGGGCGGTCTCATGGTCTGGAATCCCTACAGATTTTATTCTTTCTCCAGCCGTCTGGAGTTTTTTTGTTTTTTCTGTCCCCCCTGGCCATTGAACCTTACTCTTGTTCGATGTTAATGTTGATTTATTTTGTTTTCTTATTGTGTATTTTATTTTTCTATTCTTTATTATGTAAAGCACTTTGAGCTACTGTTTGTATGAAAATGTGCTATATAAATAAATGTTGTTGTTGTTGTTGTTGTGAAAAGATGCTGACGGAAGAAGAGAAGCAGCGGGCCGCTAGGGTGGAGAAAAGAAGAGCTGCTCAGGAAGCACCAAGCGCATCAACTTCTGAGCAAACGAATGTTAAACGTACAGAGAAAGAGGATGAACACTTGAAATGCTCAAGTCAAGTGTATTCACTGCATGTTATCGTGCAGTCCGCCGTTGCTGGTGATTAACACTAGAATTACCAGAGCCAACGAAAAACTCATGAATCCAGCCCACCTTAAATCCCTTTGCACCTCTCCATCAGCCTTTTTTGACTTGTGGGGGGATGGTATAGCAGGCTGCTTGCTGTTTGGGCTTATCAACACATTTACAAGTCAAAACAGGCTGACGGAGAGGTGCAAAGGGATTTAAGGTGGGTCGGATTTCAGAGTTTTTTTCGTTGGCTCTGGTAATTCTAGTGTTAATATTAAGTGAAATATTAAGTTTTGCAGAAGCATATGATGATAGTGGATTACAAAATCAAATCCCCTGTGAAGAGTCTCCTGATAGTTATGTACAGTTCTGTACTACTGTGAAGCCGATGTATGTGAAGATTTGAAGCAGTTTCCCCTAGGCGAAATCCCTCAAAGACAAGAACGTAAATCCATAGAAAATTGTAATCTGATGGGCGTCATTGTAATCCAGTTGTACAGTGAAGAGTAGAAACAAAAGGACGCCACCCATTATGATCCTCCCGGCATTGTCTTGAATCACTTTTAAAATTACCGCTCTCATCTTATACCCAGCACTCCTAGTGGTGACCACCGATGACACCTAATGACCCATAACTCCTGGGGTCGCTGGGATTTAAAGTCAATTTAAGTAGAACTGCTCTGGGGTTCTCACCAAATCATTTCCACTTAACTATTGAACACAATAGAATCGTAAACCCACAATTTGTAAGGGTCCACCTATAATATCAAAAACCCAGTAAATCCAAAGAATAAATAATGGTAAAACTCACTGACCACCAAGTGCACACAATGTACAACAGAGGGACTGCAGTTCCCTTTAAAGGCCTAGGAGGTGTCCCTCAATGGAGAGTGACAGGTGGCCCCGCCTCTTGGGGAACCACCCACAGCACACAAGGGGGCACGGCAGAGTACATTTAATCAAACAGATACTGCATAATAAATAAAAGTGATATAAAATACATCATTAGGCAAATAATAAAAGTAAATACTGACATTAATATAAACAATGATACTCAAGGATTAACAGAAGGGGCACAAAAAAGGAATTTAGACATACAGTAAGCCAGAGGGGAACTCTGGCCTGAACATAACAATCATGAGGATGGTGTCATTTAATATTATGATAAAATGATGTACCTAAGCAAGTAAAACGTTGGCGAGTAAAATTTTGCCGGCCCTTTTAGAACTGAGTATTTGACCCTTGTTTTACGAGTATAAAGTCAGTTGCATATTCGCAGCTACTTTTTCAAACAACTGTACATCTCTGATCAGTGGTAAAGTTGTTCAGTTCAAAATATTAGTTGGAGCTGCTTTGGGCATTCCATGTCAAAGTACCTGCACTAATACAGCCGTTGCAGCTTACCGTATATCAAACTGGCTCATTCGCCTTGTGATCGTCTTCTCCGATACACCATATAGATCTGCAATCTGTCGTACTTTTAAACCGCATAACAGAAGGTGTTCGATTGACTCAGCTGGAATGTCAAAGGATGGACGTCCAGAGCAGGGAACTGCATCACCTGAACTGGAGTGTAGTAGAGTCCGTTCCACCCGTTCTTCGATAATTTCAAAAACAGTTTTATCTATATCTAGAGTCTATTAGGTCCGCCAACATTGTAATTTCTTCCGATAAATCTTCAATTCTCTCTCTGAAATACGTAATATCTTCGGCAGAATCCATTTCATCGGCAGTAGTAAGCATTTTTCTAATTAATTCTTGTGCTATCGATTCACCAATCAGTAACTAGAGGGCGTGTTAGAGCCCGCCCTCTCAACTTTGACGAGTGAAAGTGACAGTTTTATTTCATGACGGTTTGCAGGAATGTTACGGACAAAATGAAATAAATAAATAAGCAACGAAAAACATATTTCGTGACACATTTATTTATTTATGCTCTCGTTTCATGACATATTTATTTATTAGGGCTCTCATTTCATGACACATTTATTTATTTATGCTCCATTTCACAGTACTTTTATTTATTTACGCATTTATTTATTTATTTCATTTTGTCCGAAATATTCCTCCATACTAATCATCCTCCATCTCTAATTGGCTAACTGTCTCTCTCATCTCTTCACCAACTAATCGCTAATATGTGGTAAGCGTACTGTCACAAAAATGGCTGCCGTCACATCATTCAAGTGTGGATGAAGTGGCTGCCCACTCTCAATGGGTCTTGAGAAGCGCTATATAAATGCAATGTACCCAGGATTCCTGGTTGGTGGGGCAGCAACACTAATTACTACTTCACTACATCTCCACACACTACATCATTACAAATAATGAAAGCCTCCACTCATTTGAAGCCGCTCTGAGACACACTGACAATTAAAATTTAAATGGTTTGAATTATTTTTTTAAAAAATGAACACAACCTCTACCCTCTTTCATCTGAAAACAATAAAGAAATAGCAGGCCATGTGGCATACAGTTATTATACAAACCATTGTTTTGTTGCTCTTTCTTTCCACTCCAAATTCAGCGATAGACAGCGCCTTCGCTTCTGGGGTCAGCCGCCCATCGCGTTTGATAAGATGACTGGCCTGCCGATATCCATCTCCTGATCAGCAGGGCTCTTTGGGACCAGGCCTAATAACACTAGCTCTTGCTGTTGCTGTGGCCCAGCCAGGCAGGAGTTACCTATTAATCTTGAGAAAGTGGACATCCTGCTGCAGAACTCTCCATTTGGAATAATTTGGTGAACAAAATCAAACCCCAGTGTGAGATGGAGAGCCCTTCTCTGAAAATGAGCACATCAGCTCAAAGCACAACTGCACAAGCAGATCCCTCAACTCTTTAATTTATATTCATGCAAAGGGCAGTGGGTGAGCCGACGTATAAAAGATTTGGCTACTGGGCGGAAAAAAATAAATACATGTATTAAAAAAAAATACGGGTTCACCTCCTGGACACAAAGAAGTCTGATATGCTGCAATCTGAATGCTATGCCGAACATAAAATCATTTGTGGAGGAGCATAAAATCCTCGAATGATTAAGAAAATAACCACATATTGCTTGTAGCTGATCACACAGGATAAGGCATTCAGCCGGAGGGCTGCACGAGACTCCCAGAGCTGAAAACAAAAAATGCAATTTTACTTCAAACTGTTTTTCTTTTTAAATAAATCCACTGCTGAAATGACAAACCACAGCTAATTTTATGCCACTGTGTGCCACAAGAAGTTCAGGAGTAAACAGAATAAGGAATAATGCTTACCTAACTTTTCTATATGAATTTGCTTTTAAAATGTCATCCCTGTGTGGCATGGTGGCACAGGGATTAGCGCTGCTGCGTCCCCAGTTTGAATCCTGCTTTAAATCTCTGTCTGCATGTCCTCCCTCTTTCTTCAAGTTCTCTGTTTTTCTTCCCATATTTAAAAAAATGTGGTGCCAGGATGATAACCCGACCCTTAAATGTTAGCAACAACCAAGGAGCTGGTCGTGGACTTCAGAAAGCAGAAGGCAGGCCACACTGACGAACATATCGCCTTTCAGAGGATGAGCAGCTTTACATTTTTTGGACTGACCATCACCGAAAAAATGTCTGTTGGCTTTTGCCAAAAACTCTCACCAGCACTTCCACACCCTCAGGTGTCCAAAGGCAGCTCACATTTCTCCATCTGTTCTCGTAAACTTTTAACAACCTGGACATGAACTGGCCTTCTAGCCCTGCAGAGCTCGCCAGTCCTCTTCACTTAATCCTTCACAATAACATCAAGTTGAGCTTTGAAATCCCAAAAGTCCTACCGTCCACCACACTACTTGGTCACTTATTCCAAGTGTCTGTGTTTCTCTGTTTGCAATAAAACTTCTCAAAGTTTGTGCGAAATTTACACTTACCGACTGTGTCCCCGTGTTCTTGATGCAACTCATTTTTAAAGTCACAGTCTCAATCCACTGGACTAATTCCCTTCATCATTTTAGATAGATAGATAGATAGATAGATAGATAGATAGATAGATAGATAGATAGATAGATAGATAGATAGATAGATAGATAGATAGATAGATAGATAGATAGATAGATAGATAGATAGATAGATAGATAGATAGATAGATAGATGATAGAGAGGGTCTCTGGAGGCTAGAGGGCATACCTTCTGGGATTCCCTCGTTTTGCTGGGAGACTTCAATGCTCACGTGGGCAATGACAGTGAGACCTGGAAGGGCGTGATTGGGAGGAATGGCCCCGATCTGAACCCGGCGGTGTTTTGTTATTGGACTTCTGTGCTCGTCATGGATTGTCCATAACGAACACCATGTTCAAGCATAAGGGTGTTCATATGTGCACTTGGCACCAGGACACCCTAGGCCTCAGGTCGATGATCGACTTTGTGGTCGTGTCGTCGGACTTGCGGCCATATGTCTTGGACACTTTCGGGTGAAGAGAGGGGCGGAGCTGTCAACTGATCACCACCTGGTGGTGAGTTGGCTTCGATGGTGGGGAAGATGCGGTCAGACCTGGTAGGCCCAAGCGTGTTGTGAGGGTCTGCTGGGAACGGCTGGCAGAGTCCCCTGTCAGAAGTAGCTTCAACTCCCACCTCCGGCAGAACTTCAACCACGCCCGAGGGAGGTGGGGACATTGAGTCGAATGGGCCATGTTCCGTGCCTCTATTGTTGAGGCGGCTGACGGAGCTGTGGCCGCAAGGTGGTCGGTGCCTGTCGTGGCGGCAATCCCGAACCCGTTGGTGGACACCGCGGTGAGGGATGCCGTCAAGCTGAAGAAGGAGTCCTATAGGATCTTTTTGTCCTGTGGGTCTCTGGAGGCAGCTGATAGGTACCGGCAGGCCAAGCGAACGGCCGGTTGTTGCTGAGGCAAAACTTCGGGCATGGGAGGAGTTTGGAGAGGCCATGGAGAGCGACTTTGGACGGCCGAGGAGATTCTGGTCCACCGTCCGGCGTCTCAGGAGGGAAGCAGTGCAGTGTCAACACCGTATATGGTGGGGATGGTGCGCTGCTGACCTCGACTCGGGACGTTGTGGGTCGGTGGGAGGAGTACTTCGAAGACCTCCTCAATCCCACTAACATGCCTTCCAATGAGGAAGCAGAGCCTGGGGACTCTGAGGTGGGCTCTCCCATCTCTGGGACTGAAGTCACCGAGGTGGTCAAAAAACTCCTTGGTGGCAGGGCCCCGGGGTGGATGAGATCGCCGGAGTTCCTTAAGGCTCTGGATGTTGTAGGACTGTCTTGGTTGACACGTCTCTGCAACATCGCATGGACATCGGGACAGTGCCTCTGGATTGGCAGACCGGGGTGGTGGTCCCCTCTTTAAAAGGGGACGGAGGGTGTGTTCCAACTATAGAGGGATCACACTCCTCAGCCTCCCTGGAAAAGTCTATTCGGGGGTTCTGGAGAGGAGGGTCCGTCGGATAGTGAACCTCGGATTCAGGAGGAACAGTGTGGTTTTCGTCCTGGTCGCGGAACAGTGGACCAGCTCTTCACCCTTAGCAGAGTCCTGGAGGGTGCATGGGAGTTTGCCCGACCGGTCTACATGTGTTTTGTGGACTTGGAAAAGGCATTCGACCGTGTCCCTCGGGGAATCCTGTGGGGGGTGCTCGGGAGTATGGGGTACGGACCCCTGATAAGAGCTGTTGGTCTCTGTACAACCGTGTCAGAGCTTGGTCCGCATTGTCGGCAGTAAGTCGAGCCCGTTTCCAGTGAGAGTTGGACTCCGCCAGGGCTGCCCTTTGTCACCGATTCTGTTCATAACTTTTATGGACAGAATTTCTAGCGCAGCCAGGGTGTTGAAGGGGTCGGTTTGGTGGACTCAGGATTGGGTCACTGCTTTTGCAGATGATGTTGTCCTGTTTGCTTCATCAGGCCGTGATCTTCAGCTCTCTCTGGATCGGTTCGCAGCTGAGTGTGAAGCGGCTGGGATGAGAATCAGCACCTCCAAATCCGAGAGCATGGTCCTCAGCCGGAAAAGGGTGGAGTGCCCTCTCAGGGTTGGGGAGAGATCCTGCCCCAAGTGGAGGAGTTCAAGTATCTCGGGGTCTTGTTCACAGTGAGGGAAGAATGGAGCGTGAGATCGACAGGCGGATCGGTGCGGCATCCGCAGTGATGCGGGCTCTGCATCGGTCTGTCGTGGTGAAAAAGGAGCTGAGCCGTAAGGCAAAGCTCTCAATTTACCAGTCGATCTACGCTCCTACCCTCACCTATGGTCATGAGCTATGGGTAGTGACCGAAAGAGCGAGATCGCGAATACAAGCGGCTGAAATGAGTTTCCTCCGCAGGGTGTCTGGGCTTTCCCTTAAAGATAGGGTGAGAAGCTCAGTCATCCGGGAGGGGCTCAGAGTAGAGCCGCTGCTCCTCCGCATCGAGAGGAGTCAGATGAGGTGGCTCGGGCATCTGATCAGGATGCCTCCTGGACGCCTCCCTGGTGAGGTGTTCCGGGCACGTCCAACGGGAGGAGGCCCGGGGAAGACCCAGGACACGCTGGAGGGACTATGTCTCCCGGCTGGCCTGGGAAGCTTTGGGATTCTCCGGAAGAGCTGGAAGAAGTGGCCGGGAGAGGGAAGTCTGGGCCTCTCTGCTTAAGCTGCTGCCCCCGACCCGACCTCGGATAAGCGGAAGAGGATGGATGGATGGATAGATAGATAGATAGATAGATAGATAGATAGATAGATAGATAGATAGAAAAGGTATTATATGATAGATAGATAGATAGATAGATAGATAGATAGATAGATAGATAGATAGATAGATAGATAGATAGATAGATAGATAGATAGATAGATAGATAGATAGATAGATAGATAGATAGATAGATACTTTATTAATCCCAAGGGGATATTCAAAAATATTTTAAACACTTCAGTCAGGTCACCTCTTAATCTCCTTTTATTTAAACTGTAAAGACTCAGCTCTTTTAATCTTTCCTCATAACTCATCCCCTGTAGTCCTGAATCAGCCTCGTTGCTCTTCTCTGGACCTTCTCTAGTGCTGTTATGTCCTTTTTGAAGACCAAAACTGCCCCCAGTACTCAAGATGAGGCCTCACCAGTGTGTTCTAAAGCTTGAGCAGAACCTTCTTGGGCTTGTGGCCCACACATCAAGGCGCTATATAACCTGACATTCTGTCAGTCTTCTTAATGGCTCCGGCAATTGAGAGTGAGGAGTCCACTACAACTCCTAAGTCCTTCTCATCAGGTGTACTTTCAATTTTTAGAAACACACCACACCCTCCCCATATTGATTCAAATCTAACAGATGTTCTTCCTGCAGGTGTACGTGATGCCCCGTGCTACCATGACACCAGCACAATCACTCCCTGGGCATCTTGTAGCTCATGGTCGAGATTTAGTGGTGTAGAGCATAATTTCTTAAACTATCGGTCATGAGTCAACAAAATGGTGGAGTTTTGTGACACGTTCTCGTATTCAATGGGATAGGACTTCAAACAGTTCGTGAAGTGTCTCTCAATGGGTCTCCAAGGGCAGTTTAAGTAATCAACAGTGCTCCGCTATGGCTGTCAGCGGCGATTCTCCAACGGGGATTCGCGATGACAGTTGGCAATGATTCCCCAAAGGGGTAGATCTGATGGTCGTCATGGACTGGGTCTCCACTAAGAAGGACAATGTTGGGTTTTGAGGAAATATAGTATAACAAACCCTGGTGTACAGGACCAAGACACAGACCAGATCAAAAAAAAAAAAGAAAAATAAACAGTGAGTCTTTCTTTGAAGTGGTATTAAACAAAAACAAAAAAATCAGTGTTGTGCCATCCATAAAATCACACAACCCAGAAAAACCACAAAGAAGAAAAAATATTTACAAAAAGTGCCATTTGACAAAAGATGACCCCTTTGAGTTCGATGGTCAATCCTGCACAACCTTCCCAAGCCCCTCTGTGATGATCACACTTGATTCACCAAGGAGGAGAGAGTATTGATGACTGCACTTGACTCATCTAATGCTCTGGTAATTGTGTAGAAGCCCCCTCACCCCAAGCCCCATTCTGATAAATGTGCTAAAATCACGGAGATGGGATCACCCAGAGTATGAAAAAGGTTGGGAAACACTGTTGTATGTTGTGCTCTTTCAATCAAGATAGTAAATACAGGAGTGTAATTACAAACTGAGGAGTCGAAGTTGAAGTTGGGGGGTACCATAAATGAAGAAGTTGGAGTCGCTATGGAGGGCTGTGCAGTTGGAGGTTTTGTGTTTACCGCCATCGGGGCAGTGCCAGGACGCTCACCACTGAGCCAATTTACCATTTCAGAGAACAGAAATGAGGGAGAAGTGAAAAGGAGAAGTGAAAGCCCTGCTGCTACTTATTATCCGAGGCAGGGTTTCTCAAACAGTGGGGGATAAAAATGCCCACAGTAAGACTGTTCATGAAACCTGTCAGCCACCTGCCGAGTGTAAAATGTAAATGTAAACATTGGATTTAATTGACGTTGCACTGACAATGGGTCTAAAGAGAGATCGGCCAAAGACATTGATGATAAGGAAGACCTTTCTCGACTCGGTAAAATCAAGAGAACCACCAGCAATCTGTAAAGTGACTGACTGACGATCAGCCATTATTTGATGCTGAGCCTTTGCTAGTGAGCCCTTTAGCGAAATGGCTTAGAATGCTATGCAGAATATTACAGAAGAAAGTCATGAATAGTGAATGAGGAGTGTCCACCTAAGAAAATGACAGTATTTAAAAGCCGGCACAAAAGCATTGTTGAGCTCCGTTCTGAGTAACGTCTTCATGAAAATGATAAGAGCAAGTCTTTGTGAGCACAAACGCATTCTACCAAAAATATCTCAACAATAAGAAGCTCAACAAATTCCCTTCTTGATTTGTGAACACCCAGATGGGTGTGTAAATCTGGTCAACTGTGGGGAAAAAAATGGCAAAAGAAGGGCAGGACATGGGGTGATATCTAAAGGCAGTTCAGAAATGAAGGGGCTCTCCACAACCTTCATCCATAAGTGAGTGCAAGAAGGTGCCACTAAGGAGACCTCGCCATGGCCACCACATTCTAACGCGGACCACTAGGCCAGGATCTCTGGCGGGTCCTTCACCTAGGGTTAAGGAAAACGTGATACCCAATAGGATTTAAAATAAAATAAGCGAGGTTAATGATGCGAAAACATAAGAAGTATTATGCACATTTATTGAATATATTTATAAAGTAAAGATCCTAATGAAAAACTTACAATAGTATCAAAAATGATTGCAAAATCTGGTTTCTAGCTTTCCTTGATGCAAGATTTTCGATGACCTCACTAAAATCAACATGTTTAGCTAAATCATTTTTGGATACACAGACTTGCTAGATGATTAAGTCGTTTTTGAATAGTTGAATAGTACTTCTTTGCCATGTTTTTAATGAATTTGCCAATCTGCTAAAGGATCTTTCTGCAGAAGAAACCGTAACTGGGACTGTACAAAACAATTTAATAGCGAGACAGATATTGGCAAATATATCTTTAAGTTTTTTGTCATAAATTGCGTTCAAAATTCTAATTGGGTTTTTTTCAACACCAAAAACTGTCTTGTAAATACTTTTGAAGTGAAAGATTTCATCCAGTAAGTCATCTGACAGATCTTCTGCATATGCATGTACAAGTTTTGCAGCTCTTGCCGTGAGTCCAAGTTCTGAACATTCAAAATGGGTGAGGATAATTCACATATGGCATCTGCTGCTCCAAATCTTGCATTTAAATCACTGATGATAACATCCAATACTGGGAAAACTCCCGAAATTTTGAAATCACATTCGGGTTCTGTAGAAGGTTTTCGGTTATTTGGAAATTGAGTTTGCATTGCTACTACCTCAGCAACTGCTTTCACCTCCTGAATAATACTTTCCCACGAGTCACGTAAATGTTGCATTTCTTAAACTAGGTCTTTTACAAGTGAAGTTTCAACATCGAGTGTTATTCCTTTACTTTGAATGACAATGTTCTTGTCGTCAATACTTGCTAATATTTTGTGCCAAAACACTGTCATCAGCAGACCTTTATAAGATCTGAAATATTTTCTTAGGCCTTTACTTGTATTCAATGCTGAAGGGTTAAAGAAAGGCATCTCGTACAGTAAGTACTCTAGGATAAAGTTTAATACAGTGGAACCTCGGTTTTACGTTTAGTGTTTTGCAAGACGAGCAAAAATTTTTAATAAATTTTGACTTGATAAACGAGCAATGTCTTGCAATACGAGTAGTATGGATACACTTTGTCTGCTGAGCGTCATGTGATCACAGCTGAGCTGATGGTGGTTCTCTCTCTCTCTCTCCTTATCTCGCTCGCTCGCTCATCGCGTCTTTTTCTCTCTCTCCTTATCTCTCGCCGCCGCCATCGCGTCTTTTTCTCTCTCTCCTTATCTCGCTCGCTCGACCAGTGCGTCTTTTTCTCTCTCTCTCCTTATCTCGCTCGCTCCCTCATCGCGTCTTTTCTCTCTCTCTTCTTATCTCGCTCGCCCAGCGCCTCTCTCTGTTTACTACAGCATTGTGACTGTGTGTGTGTGTGTGTGTGTGCGCTGTAAAGTGCGAGTCCTCATCTTGCTCCCCAAAACACGAAGCTGAGTCTCAGTACTTTAACACCAGCTGAATAAACACCAGTTTATTCATATTGAATCAGCAACAGCGCTGTTATTTATTGCAGCGGGATCGTTACAATGTTCCCTGATCTTTTTGGATGCGCTTATACGGCGAACCGCTACAGCGCTGGCGGACTGCGATTGCTTTGGGACACTCTTCAGCGTGTCGTCCCGTTGGGTGGAATTCCAAATGAGTTTAGAAACTCACACCAGCCATGATACTTTTTAAAGGTAAATTGCAGGTTAATTTGTATTATGTATTTTACTTTATATTTTGTATTAATCCTTTTTATATGAATAGTTTTGGGTTGTGGAACGAATCATCTGAATTTCCATTATTTCTTATGGGGAAATTCGCTTTGATATACGAGTGTTTTGGATTGCGAGCACGTTTCCGGAACGAATTATGCTCGCAAACATAGGTTCCACTGTAATTGGTCGTACAGTTTGAATTCTTTCACTCCACCTTGTTTCTGAAAGCCTTTGAAGGGATAATGGTACATGTTTTTCAGTACTTCCCAGCATGCAGGACTGTGTGCGAACAAACAGTAGAAGCTTTCTATACTCCCAAAAAACGTTGTAACATCTGGGTATAATTTGTTTAAGTTTATCGTTTATAATATTTATAAATAAAGAATATGTAAAACTATATGACACCAAACCAGCAATTAATATCAAAATTTTCGACCAGTGGAGAGGTCTACGTTTTATTTGGATTTGTAAAATGTCAAAGCGAGAAAGTTGTAGAAAAATGTAAGTAGAAATTTTTTTATCTGGAACTTTTTTTGATATTGTTTATAGTTTTCAAAATATTTTATGCTGAAGTTGACACTCAACATTGTAGGATCAATTCTTGCTTTCTGTTCATATACGTTTTGTTTGTGCATAATATCTACTCATCCCGCGCAGCCCCCTGTGATCCCGAGCCCCCTGGCTAGAGCCCTGTCAGCCCCCACTCCCCCTTGTGGGGGCCATGGACCTCGCCTAACTGTATATCGAAATATAATATAAATATGTAGAAGGGGTTAAGGTAAGAAAACAAATATTCATGTGTTTTTTAAATGACGACCCTTTTTGTCATTGATGGCTAAAATACAAAATACTCGTACATCATCTACACTACATCTCTATCAATGTCTTGGTTCTCATGAGTCTAGAATTGGCTTTTTTGTGGTAGGATTGGATTCCATAAATGTGGTGACTCTCCGTCTCTCCATCTCCTCTCCCTTAGATACGCCATATTTATGTTAAAATTCCATGTGGGGTTTCATGACATGTGATATTAAACACCTTTGACTGGCTGGTTGTCAAAGTTTCTGATCTTTATACACAGCTCTGTTCCCAAGTGATAAAATAATCAAGACGGCCTGAGGCAAACCTTTGAAAGAGACGTTTTATAGATGATATATAGATATATCTATATATAGATGATAGTAATAGATTACAGTTACAATTCAGGAAGAGAAGATGCTTTGATGTTAATTGCCTATGTAAGTATGCTGTAAATTCAGTTTATCTTGTCTGTCTGAGCAAAATATAATAAAACATCAGCAATCTATTATTTAAAAAATTGAAGATCTGGCACAGCTTCAGCTCTGTGACGTCACATTAACCTCGCCAAACATCATGGGGAGCTGGGATAAAAACTGTCTGTCTAAGCCGGTCGCACTGAGAATTTTCAGGAAAATATGCTGAGAATAAATTCAAAGGTGAACCCTGCAAATTTGCTGCAGAAAACACTTCAATCAACACTAGTAACTATTTACAAGGAGCTGAGGATAGATATTAGGGGCAGAGGGTGAAAGAAAGCTGTAAATACTGATAAAAATTACTTTAAAGATAGACCCTCTTTGCTCGGAGGACTGTTAGACTCATTAACTTGATGTTGAAACCCTGTGTGTGTGTGAGTAGCATAGAGTAAGCAACGTCCAGAATGGCATCGACATCGGGCGAAAGAGTGTCGCAAAAGCAACATGATTACATATTATTGCTGAATCGGACTCTAACTTATCCAACTCCGATTTTGACAAATGTGATCTGGAGATCAAAAACGAAAGTCAGTTGCCTGCATCAGCTGACTGTAGTGCTGGACACGCTCGTGCAGCTGACGTGCCAACGTAAATGTTCGCCCTGGGAGGGCTACACAGACATTGATCTGTGAGAGACAAGCTGGCAAGTGGACTTCACCAAACGACGCAGCCTGCTGGTGGACACTACGGATTATCAGCCCCTCAACTACTTCAAGCCATCTTTTACCAGAAAGTGCCTTTCAGCTTATGAGTGATGGGACAAGCATGTATGTAATAAGTATGCGAATATGCCTACTGTAGGGGCTCCTGGAACATAAAACAGAGTGGCATTTGTCATAAATAAGTATTTTATGTTGATTCATGTGTGAAACCACTGCCTGATTTGCTTTTTTAGAAAACTGAGTTTTTGGAAAAATATTTAGCCCTAGGACAAAAGGAAGAAAGAATAATTAGCCCTAAAAGCTTGTTTACTTACACACACTAAAAAAATCTGCTCACATCACTCCTGTCCTCTATGATTTGCATTGGTTACCAGTTTCTTCAAGAATTAAATATAAAATTATTCTTCTCACCTTTAAAGCCCTTCATGGGTTAGCTCCTCATTATCTGTCTGAGCTGCTGCTTCCTTGCACTCCTGCCCGTGTATTAAGATAATCGGATGCTAACTTACACACTGAACCTAAACACAGGTTAGTAACTATGAGGGGCAGAGCATTCAGTGTGATAGCCCCTAAAAATTGGAATGCTCTTCCTCTCTACCTTCGCAGAGGAAAAATCTATTATTCATTTTAAACTCCTGTTAAAAACACATCTTTTCAATGAGTGTTATTCTTTTACTTGTATGGAATTTCTATTGTCTTGTTAATGTGTTTATTGAATTGTAAAGTGTCCTTGAGGTGTTATGGGTCCACAGCTCGCTGAGCAAAGGCCGTTTTTAAATAAATAATGACCGCGCTCATGGCTTCGTGAGGGGGCGTAGTAGTCGTAGCAAGCCACGGGGCGATCTGCGGTGTGGGCGTTTCTCACCGTGTGCACAGGTGAGGGACTGCCCACATCCGTGATTGTTCTCATGGCTAATGTGCTGCAGCTGCTATTGCCCCTCGCAATATAAAAGAAGCGAGAGTCGGTTGGGAGAAAGATCAAGAAAGAACGAGAGAGAAAAGAAGAAGGAGACGGAGGTTATAGGGAAGCATGTCGGTGAAAGAGGAAGAGCAACGAAGAGCGTGTGGGTGAGCGAGCAAACGGGCACTCACGGGCAGCTGCGAGGGCCTGGGTGTTAGGCCTTCACCCAGGGGTTGGAGTTGTTGTTGCTCCCGCTGAGCGACCAGGTAGCGGGAGTGACTAGGGAAAGGCGACTGGCCGCGGAAGGCCGGAAAGGCAGCGGGAGTCGGGAGGCTTGGTCGGGGAATGTCCAATGTGAGTGTCCTGGCAGTTGGATTGAACCAAGTCTCAAGGCTGGTATGAGTGCCAGACCGAAGCCAGGGATCGGGTGGTCTCCAGTCTCGTGTGTGTGACTGGAAAAGGGCAGCTGCAGAGAGAGCGTCTCACCTGCTGCAAAGCCTAGTCGGGAGAAGCAGGTGAGACGCCAGCATAGAAGAAGCACCGAGCTTGTTGTTTTTAAAGACTGCTTCCACATGGAACGTTTTAACCTCATTTTTAAAGGATTGTTTTATTTGTAGTGTTTTTAACCTCCACATTTCTTTTATGGGATTATTTATTTAATGACTCATTTTGGAAAGCACTGCACTTTATGGACACCTTGTTTTTGAATGTCTTTTAATAAAAGCACTTTACACTTTTTGAACCATTCCCTTGCTCAGTTTTTGCCTCGACTGTCTAGCTCAACTCGGTTATATCTATCGACGGTGTTGGGTTCAAGGGCTCCCAAACAGCGATGGGAGTATGGAGCCGAACCCGCATTGTCACAGTCCTTGAGTGTATGAAAGGCGCTAAATAAATAAAACTTATTATTATTATTACTAGATAGCTGACGTCTGCCGTAGCATACGGTGGTGTAAGAATAGGAACGGAAAACGGTGCATTGCCTTCATTAACCATTTGTGTCGAGAAATAACCCACTGATAGGAACAGGCAGTTGCCGGATCCCAGAATAGAGATGACGTTGTTCAAAAACCCGTTGACAGAGAGGATACTGTCGTTCATTTTATAACAAAGGCTTAGAGAAATGACCGTCACAGTATAACGAAAATAGTAAGGTGTATGGGAGGCTGCAGGCAGCGTGGGGAAGGGTTTGGAAGAGGACGAACAGGAACTGAGAAATGCCGTTTTGGCTGCGTGTGGGCGGGACCGGTTTTGAAGATGAAGGAACACGGTAGTCCGAAGGAGGAATAGGAATCGAGAAAAACAGCGTGGGGGTTTATGGGAGGCCACATGCAGCATGGGGAATGGTTTGGAAGAAGACAAATAGGAACCGAGAAATGCCGTGTCGGCTGAGTGTGGGCGGGACCGGTTTTAAAGTGGACGCAGGACAAACCAGAAGAGAAATATATGTAATATTATTATAAAATAGTGTCTCCCAAACTCGGTCCTGGGGGATCACCCCACCCTGTGGCTGCAGGTTTTTGTTCCAACCAGATTCCTAATCAGTGACAAGAAATGATATCACTGCATTCATTTAATTAGCTGGTATTTTTCTTTCTTTTTTTCAATATTCAGAAAAGCACAGCAGCATGATTTTTACATTTATAAGACATTTATAAATATTTCTGCTTTTGCTATAGATGTATACGCGTAACACTCTTTTGTTGATTTCATTTTACTTTGCCCTTTCTCTGTGTAGCTTTTCCCCTTCGTTGTATCTTATTAATGACAATTAAAAACGTGCAGAGCAGACACGCTAGCAAACAACACTGAATAATCAAAGGCTGCAACTACATTAGCATCAGACCCACTAATTAGTAAATAATGAATTAATTAAACAATTAGAACACCTAACTACAGGGTCACAGGGGTCTGTTGCAGCCAATCCAGGGTGCAAGGCAGGAAACAAACCCCAGGCAGGGCACCAGCCCACCGCAGGGCACACACACACACTCTATGGACAATTTAGGATCACCAATGCACCTAACGTGCATGTCTTTGGACTCTGGGAGGAAACCCACAAAGACACGGGGAGAACATGCAAACTCCACGCAGGGAGGACCCGGGAAGCGAACCCACAGGTCTCTTTACTGTGAGACAGCGGTGCTACCACTGTGCCACCGTGTCGCCCAGGATGAAAATATTGTTAAAAAGAAAATAATACTTTATTCCTATATAAATGCATGGTACATTTTAATATTGTTTTCTTTATCAAACTTAGTTTTTTAATTTCTAAATTGTTCCCTAAACACAGAACTTGGGAAATATCAGTTCACTTAATTAGCCCAGGAGTTCAATTAAAAACAGAAGCTGGTTGGAACAAAAACCTGCAGCCACAGTGTGCCCCCAGGACCGAGTTTTGGAAACACTGTTATAAAAGAGTTAATTAACGCTGTATGCCCTTGTTTTTTAGGAACTCTAAATTAGAAGTCTTATGTCATTCAGATATAATCCTTTGAATTCCATTTGCTTTTGACACGGTTTTTAGTTTTCTCAGCGCAGTATCAAGCGACACAATGAGGTCCTGTGTGTTAGCTCAGCCACGAACCCAGGGCTCCTTTCCACTCTCAGCCCCTTCACCACACGAGCTCGCAAGGCTTTAAAGTTCCTCTAAATATCTGCGACAATAAGAAACTTTTAACCATAAGCACATTCAATGATAGAATAGAAAGAAAATGTGACTGTTGTAAATAGTGATTCATTATGGAAAGTATATCCAGCTGCTCATGGCTGCAAGTTGTCCCGCAAAATTGCATTTCCATTTGATAGATGCCATTTTTACAACACCATGAAAAGCTGCCATATGTCAATTTGTCAGAGTACCTGTTCTCCATAAACCTGAAAGATGACAGTGTGACAGTTATTGAAGACTGTTAGTAGACACTTAAAAAAGAAAACAAAAACACTGAAAATGCACAACTTTGTTCAAGATATTCATCTCTTAGATTCTGAGCAGAGGAGAATTTCATAGGCATAAAGGTAAATGATGGGCACGAGTCAGAGTCTGAATAAAAATGTCTAGAGAGTGTTGCAAAACAAGGTTTCATGGGCATTATCGTAAAAGGCCACTACTAAAGAGTAATTTCAAAAAGGATTAGCTTGGATATTTTTTAAAGATCTATTTTGCCCTGAATGACACAGCTTAAAACTTGTTCCACGACAAATCAAAAATGACAAACTGGAATGAAACTGTGCCTGATGTGAACAAGCTCAAAACGTAACCTAGTCCTGCACTAGAAAATATTTGTCCTTCTTGAGAAGGAAGACGTTGCAGGAGAAGTGATGGGCATTTTTCGATTCACTTCACTGTGTACATCACAGTTTCTTGAACTATATGGTTTGTGACCCAAATTGAGCCACGTGTGCCCGCCATTGGGTTGCAACTCATCGTTGTACTTAATGGGAACGGGTTGTGTATGATTTACGAAGTGTCTCGTGATAGGTTGCCGAGGGTTGTTTAAGCAATCGACTGTGCTCCGCTATGACGTCGGCGCCGATCCTCCCACCCAGATCTGACGTGGACTGGATCTCAAAGACAGGGCACGATTGAGTGGTGAGAAAAAAACAGTTTAAGAAACACTGGGTTCTTTCAAATTATCCCATTAATTAAATCTAACCATTTAAATGGTTCGGTGTCTGCAGCACTAAAAAAAACTTTTGTCCTTCTGAATGAACCACATCACAAATATTTCATCAAATACCTCATATATTATTATAAGTAATCTATAAACAGTATAGATGGGTGGAGTGGTGGCTCCGAGGCTAGGGTTCGAATCCCGTAAATGCCAAAAGTGACTCTACTTAGTTGGGCCCTAGAGCAAGGCCCTTAACCTGTATTTGCTCTGTCCTGGGTATGACGTTAATCTGCATCCCTCCAACCGGCAGGGAAAAACCTGGGGGTTGGTGACAGAATTGGCACTCCGGCCACCATAAAAAACCACTCCCTCTGAACTAGTGTGGTGCTGAGGTGTCACCCGCCACATGGATGGCACTCGGGTCCTAATCTGGGATCCTGAGTTGGGTTGTCATGTGGTGGGTGCGCCAATGTGCTTTATCAGCGTGTGCTCCTAACCTATCCTCTATAAACAGTAAATAAATTAGAAGGTCCGTCTGTCTGCGTGTACCCTATAAATCCTATGCCCTTTGACCAATTCAGACCAACTTTTACATGACAAAATCGTCAGTGACAGAGTTATTGTTCGCCAGTAAATGATTCACTTCAAACTTGAAAGGATCATAAGTGAAGTGAATGACAATCATGGATCATCAAGCACAAGCACTTAGACGACATCTTCAGGGCTCCAATCAGGTCGGCAATTCCATCCCCGAGTAGAGACCTTCTCCTTTTCCATTTGCAGTCCTGACGGACGCCAGCTAGAAGATCAGTGATCTCACTTCCTCACTGAACCAGGAAATCCCGCCCCTTCTTTCTAGGCCTCTATAAAGCCTCGCTAGCCCACTGGAAGTGGGTGTTTGCTGTTGGAGGCATACGCCGCTCCATTTTAGAAGCAACACTCCACGCTGAGAAACCTTTCTTTATGATGACGGCAAAAGCCATCATTTCAGACTCCTGAGTGTTATTTATTTCCCATCTTTTCGATATCCGCTTTACCAAACCAGGCTGGTACCAAAACGCTTTGCGCTGCCCCAATTTCACGTATATTACATCATCTACTGTAACTGCAAAACAACAGGTGCTAACAACATCACGCATGCATGAATCGATTTGCATGCCTCATTCGAAAAGAAGGTGATGAATGCCATTTTTCTTACTTCTGTAAAGTTTTAAATGATATCATATTGTTTTGTTATCATTAATATAAATTCCATTGAAAACAAACTCAATAACCATACATTTAGAGCAGATTAAAGTAAGTCATACAGACAGTCTTGGCATTTTATGTGTAATGTGTCCTCGAGAAAGGACATTTTTTGGGCAGGATAAGACACCCTAAGCGGACCTCCTTCATTTACCTTTCCCACATGCGTGGCTTGTGTTCCTCTGATGCATCTTTTATTATGCTAAAGGCAGGAGAGCTCTTAGCATCTCGACGCATTTCTCAAAAAAGAAAAGAAAAGAAAAAAAAAAAAGCTTGAATTAAATCAGCAAGGGTAATCATTTATGATAGAGCTGAGACACATCCCGTCTCCATACATCTGCAGCTCAGGTTTCACCCCTTTGTTCGGAGATTCTCTGTTGCAACCGCCAATTAAAACCTGCATATGTAAGTCATGAATATCGCCTGTAATTGCAATTATGTTAAATGAATGCTGCTCTACTTGTTATGCGCATGGTGTATTGACCATATGGGTTTTTTAGTGGTTTATGATAAAAAAAAAAATACAAAAAATAGAAAGATGGAAAAGGGCTTGCATTGTCATTGTCATCTTCGTCAAGTTTTTTTATAATCCAGTGCTGGAAGATGGCGATTGACATCACCAACATTAGTCTTTATTGATCCACAGCTAGATGAAATCCTCATAACCATTAGCCTATTGATCTACTGTTAACGGAAGACTTCATCATTGTTATTATATAGCCATTGTTGAGAAACTGCGGGATGAAGACCTCATTATTATCACCAGCATCAAAAGATGGTCCTGATTGACTAAGGGGTGAAGGCATCTGCATCACTGCTAGCCATTCTTGAGACTATAATAACTTGGTTATGACTACCACCGTGCTTTCTACTTTTTCATTCCAGCCCATTTATAAATCAGGTCACTTCCTATCAGTTAAATCGAACCTGTGGCTTTGTCATCAAGACGTTTTAAAACCTAGAAAGTTTGGTGCTATTTAAAGACAATTACTTGGAGGAAAAAAATCAGAAAAGATACATGATACACCAAGAATTGAAGACTTTTGGCCCTTCTGTTACATTCTGAAGGTTTCTTGTCAACTATCATATACCACCTGCACTTCAGAACCGGGCATCCACCTGAAGCTAAGCACGTTAGGGCCCGGCCAGTATTGGATAAGAGGCCCTCTAGGAATAGCTTGGGTTGCTGCTGGAAGAAATGTAGGTGAGGTTTTTAAAAATACTTTTTAAAAACCATGTTTATATTAAGAGAATATAGTAATATATATATATATATATACTGCTCACAAAAATTAAAGGAACACTTTAAAGAAACACATTAGATACATCAGATCTCAATATGAAGTTGGATATCTATACAAATAACGACAGGGCAATGTCTTAGGAACAAAAGGATGCCAAGTCTTTTAATGGAAATAAAAGTTTTCTGCCTACAGAGGGCTCAATTGTGTAGACACCCTAAAATCAGAGTGAAATGAAGATGTGGCAGGCTAGTCCATTTTTTCAAAAACTTTGAAACTTTAATTTCTGCTACTCAAAATGCTTTTCAGTATCTTGTGTGGCCCCCACGAGCTTGTATGCATGCTTGACAACGTCGGGGCATGCTCCTAATGAGACGACGGATGGTGTCTTGTGGCATTTCCTCCCAGATCTGTATGAGGGCATCCCTGAGCTGTTGTACAGTCTGAGGAGCAACCTGGCGCCTAATGGACCGAAACATAATGTCCCACAGATGTTCTATTGGGTTTAAGTCAGGGGATCGTGAAGGCCATTTAATTGTTTCAATTCCTTCATCCTCCAGGTACTGCCTGCATACTCTTGCCACATGAGGACGGGCATTGTCGTGCACTAGGAGGAAACTGCACCAGCGTAGGGTCTGACAATGGGTCCAAGGATTTCATCCTGATACCTAATAGCAGTCAAGATGTCTTTGTCTAGCTTGTAGAAGTCTGAGTGTCCCTCCATGGATATGCTTCCCCAGACCATCACTGACCCACCACCAAACTGGTCATGCCGAATGATGTTACAGACAGCATAACATTCTCCATGGCTTCTGCAGACCCTTCAACGTCTGTCACATGTGCTCAGGGTGAACCTGCTCTCATCTGTGAAAAACACAGGGTGCCATTGGTGGACCTGACAATTCTGGTATTCTATGGTAAATTCTGATCGAGCTCCACTGCGCTGGGTTGTGAGCACAGGGACAACTAGAGGACGTTGGGCCCTCAGACCTCCCTCAAGAAGTGTGTTTCTGATTGTTTGGTCAGAGACATTAACACCAGTGGCCTGCTGGAGGTCATTTTGTAGAGCTCTGCAAATGCTCATCCTGTTTTTCCTTGTCCAAAGGAGCAGATACCAGTCCTGCTGATGGGTTAAGGACCTTCTATGGTCCTGTCCAGCTCTCCTAGACTAACTGCCTGTCTCCTGGAATCTCCTCCATGTCCTTGAGACAGTGCTGGGAGACACTGCAAACCTTCTGGCAATGACACGTATTGATGTGCCATCCTGGAGAAGTTGGACTACCTGTGCAACCTCTGTAGGGTCCAGGTTTCGCCTCATGCTACCAGTAGTTACACTGACCATAGCGAAATGCAAAACTAGTGAAGAAACAGTCAGAAAAGATGAGGAGGGAGAAATGTCAGTGGCCTCCACCTGTTAATCCATTCCTGTTTTGGGGGTCATCTCATTGTTGCCCCTCTAGTGCCACTGTTGTTAATTTCATTAACACCACAGCAGCTGAAACTGATTAACAACCCCCTCTGCTACTTAACTGACCAGATTAATATCCCATAAGTTTCATTGACTTGATGCTATACTCTGATTAAAAAGTGTTCCTTTAATTTTTTTGAGCAGTATATATATATATATATATATATATATATATATATATATATATATATATATATATATATATATATATATATATATATTGTCACACACGTGTGCATGGGAGGCAGCTGAAGGGCTTGAGTAAGGACAGTTCCGAGACATACCAGGATGTGGCAGAGTGCCTCCACCTTTTCCCTGTTCCCTCAGTTCTGTTTTGGACTCGGTTTTGTGCACAGCAGTGCTATCTTTTAAATGATGATTTGCTGCCAGAAAACTAAATATACGGGTGTCTGCCCCAAAACTTGATATGGCTCTTTGGGGCTTTTGTGACAATATATATATATATATATATATATATATATATATATACTGTTTTACTCGTGTACCACGCGCTCTCGTGTAAGACGCGCACCCTAATTTTTATAAAGAAAATCACAGAAATCATTTTGCCCCGTGTACGACATGCGTTGTGATTGTATAGGAAGTGTTTAGAGAGAGAGCGCGAGCAAGCAAGCGAGAGAGAGACAGTGCAAGCATGTGAGCAAGAAAGAGAGCACGAGGAAGCAAGAGAGAGAGCGAGCGAGTGAGCCCAAACAGAAGAAGTAAATATTACAGAATTAAATTTCCTCGTGTATGACGCGCACCTGATTTTCTAATGCAAATTTTCGGGAAAAAAGTGCACGTATATATTATATATATATATATATATATATATATATATATATTGTGGAGGACTGCCGGCTTCGTGCTCCGGCCCTCACCCCCAGGCCGCCAGGAGGAGCTCTCCCAACAGCAGGATCGTGCCCTGAGTTCCAGCAGGGCCTCATGGACTATGTAGTATTTATACACAGCCCTCTGGATACCTTGGGGGCCACCGGGAGTCACTGTAGGGGGGCTCGTGGGCTCTTGTGTGCCCTATAACCCAGGAGTATGTCACGGTCACGTGACAGGAAGGAATGACGTGCTCCCGGGTTGAAGAAAAGGACTGTTTACCCTGACCCGGAAGGAATAAGGAACTGTGGTCTGATTGGGCAGGAACACCTCCGGGTCAGGGTGTATAAAGGGACTATGGGCCAGTCCAGAGACTGAGCTGAGCTGGGAGGTAGGAGGGCGAAGTGTCTGGGCGAGGAGGAATAGTATTGTTTGGAAATTTGTTGTGTACTTTATGAGTAGTGTGGAGGGTGCTTTGTGCACAGTGTTATTAATTAATAAAAAGTCTGGGACTTTTATCCAGTGTCTAGCGTGGTACCTGAGGGTTTAAGGGAGCATTAGCGACCCCTACTTCCACTATATATATATTTTCATAGTTTTTGTTTTCGGTGGCTTTCAGTGATACTTTTTGCTTATCACTCATCAACCTTTGAAAAACATCCATTGGAATTTAACTCATTGTCACCCTCCTATAGAAAAAAAACTTTAAATCTTCACAGCTATCGACTGCGGTAAAAAGAAAAAAGACCTTGACATTTTGGAATTTCGCCATCGACACTGTCAACTTTCTTGAAAGACCGAGCAAAAAAAAGAAGAAAAATCTCGGGTTGCAAACGTATGTGAACTTCTGCATTTGAAGACATTGAAAAAGCCGTTTTGATATGGTCCAGTGATGTTTGTCCAAGAAACATTCCTATTAATGCGGCACTCATTCAAAAAAAAGTAAGGTTTCTAAACTCTCTTGGGGCCTCACCCAACTATACAGCACGCTGAAGAGCATCCTGAAGTGCGATCTCCGCGTCTGTACTGGACAACAGCAGGCTCACAGCTATGCTGCGTGTCTCTGCCAAAGCAAACTCGATGGGTAATGCAGGGAACAGGATTACTTGGCCACTAACCTGCCTGACTGCTGTGTCTGTTTATAGCAGAGTGGCAGCCCCCATTACAATAAATAACCGTGCTGTTCCTGTTTCAAGCTGAATAAAGCTGGTTTTGCTAAAGTACCGAGACTCAGCCTCATGTTTTGGGGTGTAAGACAGAGACTTATAGCGCGACTCCGATCTTTTAGGATTCGCTTCTGTGGCGCCTCACTGCACCGCTGTGAGCCTGCTGTTGTCCTGCCCTGGCAACAGACAAACAATCTTACACAGACGCGGCAATAGTGCTTCGGGATGCACTTCAGCATGACGTTCCCGTTGGGTGGGGGGGTCCCAAAAGAGTTCAGAAACCTCATAATATGAAAAGAAGAAAAGGATGATTTGGCTTCTGACTGATAACTGTGCTGCCCACAACATGCTTCCGCATTTAGATAATGTTCGCGTTGAATTCCTCCCACCCAATTACACAGCAGTGCTTCAGCCACTGGATTTGGGCATCATTCACACTCTGAACGTGTATCATCGCAAGGAAATGCTGAGAAAAATTCTCATCAGCATAACTTGTAGGTAAGAGGAGATGAAAATTAACGTGAAAGAAGCTATTGAAATGATTGCAAACGCCAGGACGCGAGTGAAAGGATGCACTATAGCAACAAATACAGAATCTCATTACAATGAAATATTTATTTGGTCCCTGGCAGTTCCTTGTAACGGAATTTTAACTTTTTAGTCTTGGGTTACTTTTAGTATAATTTTGTAATCAATATTTTAATACTTGCTTTAATATTTCTATTCGTTTCCAGTGCCACCTATTGGTGAAATCTTAAACTATTCTTCATATGAAAATTTCATTTCTTAATTAACATGGATTAATTGATCAATTAGTGAAACTGATTATTGATTCATGCATTGTCATCGGAAGTGAGTACGTGTGCAAAATGTCAAGTCATTTGGACAATAGGAAGTGGGTTAAATATCGATTCTAAGAATTGTACCAGACAACAAACAGGTGAAGTTAATATAAGCGTGGTAATAATAATACTAATAAAAACTCAAGCCCATTTATCAATCGCATGGCTGGGTTAGAGGCAAGAAAGGCTGCTTCAAAATCAAGAGGTTGCAGGTGGCGGGACAGCAGGCTGCTTGCTGCTTGTACTGACTGGCACATTTGCAAAACAAAGACGCTGATGAAGAGGTTTGAGGGAATTTAAGGTGGCCCGGTGTTACGACTTTTTTAGTCCGTAGGCTTCAGGGATTCTAGTGTTAATGACATGCCTGGTGAGTCTGGTCGCCTGAGGGTTCACCAAGTAAGTGTGGAGAAAAAAAGACAAAATCATTACGATCGAATAGAAGGACAAGAAAGACATTACCCTCCCAAGCACTGTATCAATGTTCGTGTCGAGGAAATGGGGGTGTCACTAAACCTTGTGCTGTGGAAGCCCACGATAACACAAGGGGTGAGTCGATCGTGCGGATCAGGTGCTGACATTCTACCCTATCACGTGCAAACAACAGACAAAATGCAAGAAAAGTGAGCAAAGAAACACACTTGCACTGCCCTGATTGTGATGATGGACGTCTGCTAAATCAGTGCAGCAGTGGACACTAGACATACTTTTCCTATTATTTCTATTTCGAACCTTTTGGCATTTTTAACGTTTTTGTTATACATAACATTTTTTGACTCCTTTTTCCAGCATAACACTAAAGAGGTTCATCCAAGGATTCACTTACTTTTTCCACAGCACACTGTGCGAGTCTGATGGGTATATTCATTAAAGACATGAAAGATTATAGCTGTCGGTGTGTCATTAACATTAACATAATGTGTTCATCGATACATGTGTCTGAGATGAAGATCAGACCACATTTTATGCAAAGTTAATGCGGAAAAACCAGGTCCTTCCAAAGAGGTCTGCATATTTTCTCTTGCTGCTGTACATTCAGGACACCGTTCCACCTTGAACTGTAATGTGATTTGGTCTGAAAAATCACCCTGGAATGTACGAAAATGAAAAGTGACCAAATGAGGCAGCATGTAAATGATCTTTCCAGATGAATTTTACATTTATAGGTTTCCATTTCACCTTCTCTGTCCATATGCCAGTGTTTTCAAAAGTGTTATAAAAGCTGTTGTCATTTCAATTCAAAGTCATTTGGCACATGTTTTGTTTCGCCTTTTCCCTTTAATGGTGCATAATCAGTCCTTATCAATGAATAGCATTAATGTCCACTAAATGGTGGATTTACAGATGTAATCGTTTACTACAAAGTGCTAGTGGAAACACTGAGTGACAGTCACTGCTGCATTTTGCTGATAGATGTCCGTATAGTATGGTGTACTGCAGGTACATTCCAGCATTTTAAAGCATTGGTTAAAGAACGTACAGTGCCCTCCATCATGTTTGAGACAAAGACCCATTTTTCCTTGATGTCCCCCAATGTTCTGCAGTTTAAAATTACAAATCAAACACTTCAGATGTGATTAAAGTGCACATTGAAGACTTAAGGGGATCTGCACACATTTGAGTCATAAAGCACTTTTTCTATATGGTCCCCTCATTTCGGGGCACTGTAATGTTTGGGACACAGCAATGACAGGTTTATCATATTTACAGTTGTGCTTGAAAGTTTGTGAACCTTTTAGAATTTTCTAGATTTCTGCATAAATATGACCTAAAACATCATCAGATTTTCACTCAAGTCCTAAAAGTAGATAAAGAGAAACCAGTTAAACAAATGAGACAAAAATATTATACTTGGTCATTTATTTATTGAGGAAAATGATCAAATATTACATATTCGTGAGTGGCAAAAGTATGTCAACCTCTAGGATTAGCAGTTAGTTTGAAGGTGAGGTGTCAGGTGTCCGGTGTTTTCAATCAATGGGATGCCAATCAGGTGTGATTGGGCACCCTGTGTTATTTAAAGAACAGGATCTATCAAAGTCTGCTCTTCACAACACATGGTTGTGGAAGTGTATCATGGCACGAACAAAGGAGATTTCTGAGGACCTCAGAAAAAGAGTCGTTGATGCTCATCAGGCTGGAAAAGGTTACCAAACCATCTCTAAAGAGTTTGGAAATCCACCAATCCACAGTCAGACAGATTGTGTACAAATGGAGGAAATTCAAGACCATTGTTACCCTCCCCAGGAGTGGTCAACCTTCAAAGATCACTCCAAGAGCAAGGCGTGTAATAGTCGGCGAGGTCACAAAGGACCCCAGGGTCACTTCTGAGCATCTGAAGGCCTCTCTCACATTGGCTAATGTTCATGTTCATGAGTCCACCATCAGGAGAACACTGAACAACAATGGTGTGCATGGCAGGGCTGCAAGGAGAAAGCCACTGCTCTCTAAAAAAAACATTGCTGCTCATCTGCAGTTTGCTGAAGATCACATGGACAAACCAGAAGGCTATTGGAAGAATGTTTTGTGGACGAATGAGACCAAAATAGACATTTTTGGTTTAAATGAAAAGCATTATGTTTGGAGAAAGGAAAAAACTACATTCCAGCATAAGAACCTTATCCCATCTGTGAAACATGGTGGTGGTCGTATCACGGTTTGGGCCTGTTTTGCTGCATCTGGGCCAGGGTGGCTTGCCTTCATTGATGGAACAATGAATTCTGAATTATATGAGAGAATTCTAAAGGAAAATGTCAGGACATCTGTCCATGAACTGAATCTCAGGAGAAGGTGGGTCATGCAGCAAGACAACAACCCTAAGCACACAAGTCGTTCTACCAAAGAATGGTTAAAGAAGAATAAAGTGAATGTTTTGGAATGGCCAAGTCAAAGTCCTGACCTTCATCCAATCGAAATGTTGTGGAAAGACCTGAAGCGAGCAGTTCATGTGAGGAAACCCACCAGCATCCCAGAGTTGACGCTGCTCTGTACGGAGGAATGGGCTCAAACTCCTCCAAGTCGGTGTGCAGGAATGATCAGAAGTTACCGGAAACGTTTAGTTGCAGTTGTTGCTGCAAAGGGAGGGTCACACCTGATACTGAAAGCAAAGGTTGACATATTTTTGCCACTCACAAATATGTAATATCCGATCATTTTCCTCAATAAATAAATGACCAAGTATAATATTTTTGTCTTATTTGTTTAACTGGTTTCTCTTTATCTACTTTTAGAACTTGAGTGAAAATCTGATGATGTTTTAGGTCATATTTATACAGAAATCTAGAAAATTCTAAAGGGTTCACAAACTTTCAAGCACCACTGCAGGACTGTTTGAAGTCTGTGATTCATAGAGGTGCTTCTCTGGTGAGGCTCTGCCAAGCCTCTAATGCAGCCATTTTCAGATCTTGCTTGTTTTGGGGGGTTTGTCCCCCTTATGTTTTCTCTTCAGCATATGGAAGTCCTGCTCAGTTGGATTGAAATCGGGTGACTGGCTTGGCCATTCAAGAGTTGTTTTTTAGCTTTGATAAACTCCTGTTTTGCCTCAGCAATGTGTCTGGGGGTCTTTATCATGTTGTAGGATGAAGTGCCGCCCAGTGAGTTTGGAGACATTTGCTGAACTTAAGTAGATCAGATGTTTCTACACATCTCAGAATTCATTGTGTGACTGCCGTCAGCAGCCCCATCATCAATGAAGATGAAGAGTGCCAGCATCTATGGCAGCTATACATGACCAAGTCATATAACACCAAAGATAAGGTGGTCTGCTTTGGATCTCGGGTGGTTTCTTTTCGTCCCCACACTTTGCTCTTGCCTTCGCTCTGATAAGGTTCACCTTTGTCTCATCTGCACATGAGACTTTTCTCTGGAATTCAGCAGGCTCTTTGAGGTCCTTTGCATAAACCTTAATCTGGCCATTCTGTTTTTGTGGTCTTCACCTTGCAGTGTGGCCTCTGTGTTTCTGTTCATGAAGTCTTGAGATGATAATCGTCTCTGACACGTCCATCTCTGCACCCTGAAGACGGTTTTTCATCTGTCAGACAAGCATTTGGGGCTTTTTCTTCACCTGCTGTCTTCAGCAGTGGAGGTCTTCCTTGGCCTAGCAGTCCCTTTGTGATTACTGAGCTCACCAGTATGTTTTTTCTTCTTCATGATACTCCAGACAGTTAATTTCAGTCATCCTAAGGTTTTACGGATGTCTCTGATGGCTACCTTCTTGTTTTTCAGCCTCCTAATGGCTTCTTTAACTTTCATGGGCACAACTCATGTCCTCATGTTGAGCGACTGCAGGTACCAAAGGGTACAAGCAAGCCGATGTATCTTAAGAAGCCATGAAATCCACCTGAGGTATCCCAAACACCTGTGACGCTAATTGTCCCAAACATTATGGTGCCCTGAAATCGGGTGGGGTGTAGAAAAAGTGTTGTCATTTCTACATGATGTGGCCGAAATGTATGCAAATACTCTTACATGAATAAGTCTGCACTGTGCACTTTAGTCACAATGTCTGAATTGTTTGATTTGTACTTTTACACTGTGGACCAGAGGGCTAATTCAAGGAAAAATGGGTATTTGCCCCTGTGACAGACAGCTGGGACCCATGCCCGGCCGGGACGCCCCTTTGACACTAAATCCAGGGGATCAGCCATGGGTTCCACGCTACATCCCTTGGAACACTTGGTGGCAGCCCCCCTGGGTTGCATTGGGCCTAGAGGCATGGGACTTCGGAGCTCAGCCCTATTGGGTTCTGTGGCCACCGCCAGGAGGAGCTGCAAGACTTCCTGAGCCCGCAGAGCGGTAATGGAGCCACACCCGGAGGTGCAGCCTAATTTAGATTAATTGCCACCTGAAGCACTTCTGGGTGGGCTATAAATGGAGCCTGTGGTCACTACTCAGGGTGCCAGAGTCGGGAGGAGCAGGACGAAGCTGCCTGGGAGGAGTAGTGGAGGAAGAGAATTGTGTTTGGCATTTATTTGGAGTGCTTGTGCGGGACTGTGCTGTGGCTGAGGGACACGAGGAAGACGTTTCCCCTAGCTGAAGAAAAATAAATCATTTTGTGTTAGTTTTACACGTGCCTTCATTGTCAGTCTGTGTCAGGTCGGACACCTATATAGCGCCTTTCATACCCCAAACATGATGGAGGCCATTGTAAGTGCCTTCTATGTTGACACCACAAACAAAACATTACAGACTGTACAAAATAAAGTCTTTACTAATGAAAAACCCAATTGGATGAAAAATCTTATGATTGATTGTATGGATGAGCAGTCAAAATGCCAAAGTGGCTGCTGTTTTAATTCCAGACAAGTTTACAGCCAGTGGCTAATTTTATTCCACAAATGATCTCCTTTCCTAATTAGGGGACTGGCGACGCACCAAGTGGCTTTAATGGTTGATGCTTTGTTGCACCTCATCTATGGGGAGAGGCTTCAGCTGTCTGCAACCTTAACAATTGGATTTAGAAGTAAATGGATTATTTTTCAAAGTTATCACCATAATCCATTAATCTGAGAAGATATTTGGGAGTATTTGTTCCTGAACCAAAATAAATCTACTATATAATAAAACAATAAGGTCTGTGTGTCCAGCACCTCAGAGCTGATTGGTCAGTTGGGCTTCGGTGATGCAATAAAAGAGGAAGTGCGAGTGTGAGACGTACAAGGAGGAGTAACGGTGCACACTAAGAGAGTCACCTTTGTAGAAAAGAATATCTATCTAACTATTATATAGCATATATAAATAGATAGATAGATAGATAGATAGATAGATAGATAGATAGATAGATAGATAGATAGATAGATAGATAGATAGATAGATAAGGAAGGTACTATAGATAGATAGATAGATAGATAGATAGATAGATAGATAGATAGATAGATAGATAGATAAGGAAGGTACTATATGATAGATAGATAGATAGATAGATAGATAGATAGATAGATAGATAGATAGATAGATAGATAGATAGATAGATAGATAGATAGATACTTTATTAATCCCAAGGGGAAATTCACATACTCCAGCAGCAGCATACTGATACAAAACAATATTAAATTAAAGAGTAATAAAAAACGCATGTAAAAACAGACGATAACTTTGTATAATGTTAACGTTTAATTCCTCCAAAGGGGTGGAATTGAAGAGTCGCATAGTGAGGGCCCTGACTTCCTCATCAGTTTGTCCAGACGTGAGGCGTCCCTCTTGTTTATGCTGCCTCCCCAGCACACCACCACATAGAAGAGGGCGCTCGCCACAACCGTCTGGTAGAACATCTGAAGCATCTTATTGCAAATGTTGAAAGATGCCAACCTTCTAAGAAAGTCTATCTATCTATCTATCTATCTATTATATAGTGCCTTATCTGTCTATCTATCTATCTATCTATCTATCTATCTATCTATCTATCTATCTATCTATCTATCTATCTATTTATTATATAGTGCCTTTTCTTTCTATCTATCTATCTATCTATCTATCTATCTATCTATCTATCTATCTATCTATCTATCTATCTATCTATCTACTTTAACATGGCCTTTTTATAACTTCACTTTAACTTCATCCTGATACTCTGTATGTTCAATTCTTCATAATAACTATTCACAGTGGCTTCAAAATCCATACTGACCCCTACTCTCTCTTCTTTTTCTTTTTCCGGATTCTTTGTGTTGGCGGCCTGAGCCACCACCACCTACTCAAAGCATCTTGATGCACCAACATTGATGGACTGAAAGCCAGAAGTCTACGTGACCATCATCATCAGGTCCTTCCATGAAAACCCTAAATACAAAGAGGACTGTTTGACTTATGTTAGGTAGATTGCCCAGAGGGGACTGGGCGGTCTCTTGGTCTGGAACCCCTACAGATTTTATTTTTTTCTCCAGCCTTTGGAGTTTTTTTTTGTTTTTTCTGTCCACCTGGCCATCAGACCTTACTCTTATTCTATGTTAATTAATGTTGACTTATGTTTATCTTTTATTGTGTCTTCTATTTTTCTATTCATTTTGTAAAGCACTTTGAGCTACATTTTTTTGTATGAATATGTGCTATATAAACAAATGTTGATTGATTGATTGATTGATCTATCTATCTATTATATAGTGCCTTATCTATCTATCTATCTATCTATCTATCTATCTATCTATCTATCTATTATATAATATTCTACCTATCTATCTATATCTATCTATCTATCTATCTATCTATCTATCTATCTATCTATTATATAATATTCTCCTATCTATCTATCTATCTACTGTATCTATCTATCTATCTATCATATAGTGCCTTACAGGTCTAGTAATTGTGTTTAGATTGTATGAGCATTCACATTTCACACAGTGTCTTCGCATTCTGTGTTCTGTTTATGAATCTTATTTTTTTTGTGCCTCTCTTCTAAGAAACGTTCTATATAAAATTGAATTGAATTGAATGGTCAGTTTAATATCCCAAAATGTGATTCTTTCAAAGTTATATTCTCTGTAAGCTCAGACATGTCTATCAGTTTTTCTTTCCTAAAGCCTGCCTTTACTTGTGAGTTATTTGTTAAAGTAAGATGTGTAATTTGAAGTGCCACCTGCTTTGTCGGTCACATAACGCCTTATAGGACATAACTGTGATAAAACCAAGCGTTACTTTGATGTATTTCTGTGACGTTCACAGTTGACCAGCACTCTCAAGCACTTTGCACATGCACAGCAATTTGCCTTCCAAAGTGTGATGCAGACACAAGGAAAATGGAAAGCACCATTTAAGTGACACACACACACACACACACACACACACACATACAGTATCTCCTGTTTAAGTGCTTCATCTCCATTAGATCCACCAGATGCAAATCTTTTCTGCATGATGCGAGAGATACCGTGGCCCTGCAGGAACGGCCCATAATCAGCACGTATCAAATCATTTCAATGGTGAACAGGGACCTGAATCTCAGAAAGTAAAACAAACCACCCTGCAGGATTTTCTTTTCTAAATGATGCGTGGGAGCTTCGGTCTCAGCAGCAGGGGTGAGTTTTGTGCCCAGCTATATGAGCCACCTGGCTGTTTTATTTACAGGCGTTCACAGTCCTCATTATGTGTGCCAGAGCAATCTCTGCATTTTTAGCTTGTATTACTGCACCTGGCAGTGAAGGGCATAAAGAAAAAAAAATCTGTATTCACGGCAGCTTATGATTTGAGAATAATAACACATGCACAGCAGAAAGTATAATCAGTCTGCAATGATAACATTGAGGAGGGCGGCTCAGAAAGGATGGAGCAAATTTAACAGGTGTCCTCTTCTGCAGACAGCGGGGCATCGAGAGAGCAGCTTTGAAAGAGACAGCCATGTCGGAGCTGAAGAAAACAATGCAGTTACCGCAAATGTTCTTTAATGTCAGCTGTGGAGAAACTGGCGCAGCTGTTATTTTTTGCATCTTATTCTGCAACCCAGGCTTGGTTAGGGGCCACCGAGACGCCATTTTATGGAATTCCCATGTCAGTTGGTCTGATGGAGTGGCTGGTGACCTGGGCTGAGAGAAACACACAAAGTAATCAGACCCCCTCAACTTCTGCACACTCTACTCTGTTGTTGATTTCATTTTAAAAGGTCACAACTGCCACATTTGCCCATCAATCTATGCTTAATAACTCATAATGACAAAATGATAACGTGTTATCAGGAAGGATCTCAAAAAGGAGACGCCTTTCTGTCAGTGGAGATGCAGGGCTGCTCATCTCTACTTTTAAGAATAAAGGTGGACACATATCTTTGGAAAATATTCCTTAACATCATATAAAGTATATATGTAGTTCAACAAAACCAACATTTACCATTGTTGCCCATCAATCTACACTCAGCTACCCATAATGACAAAGTGAGAACACGTTTTTAGAAAAGTTTATTACAAATCAATACTTCCTAAAAGTGTGCACACCCTTTGCTGCCACAATACATATTATTATCAGGCGCCCTCCTGTTTGCTTTAATTCTCCTTGAGATGTGTCAAGAACTTGAGCGAGGGTCCACCTGTGGATAACTGAATCGATTTGATATCATTCAGTAAAAGCATGTCAGGGTATAAACTAGGGGTGCCCAACTCTGGTCCTGGAGGGCCACAGTGGCTGCAGTTTTTCATTCTAACCCTTTTCTTAATTAGTGATCTGTTTGTGCGGCTAATTAACTTCTTTTGAATTCATTTTAGTTTACTTGGTTTTTAAGAAATGTTTCCCTGAATTTCTTCATCGTTCCTCTGAGTTGCTTCATTTCTTTCCGTAAATGGCAGCCAAACAGAAATGAAATGTGAAGTGAGTGAGCCAACAGAAGACCAACTGAGTCAGGGCCTGAAACTCCAACCAATTTCACTCCAACCAGTTGCTTAATTAGGCTCCGAGTCTTGTCGTTCATTAAACCCGTTCTTTAATTCCTTGGCTTCTCACTGCTCTTATTGTGCAATAGCAGACATGTCCGAGATTGTGGATTTTCTCTTTTCTAAGAGCAGATCAGCATTCCTGAGACCTTCACTATTCTTAATGTTCAGATATTATGTGACGGTCACAGTTTGCTGCTCATGTTTTGGTTCATTTTGTATCTCCTTATTGTTGGGCTGCTAATTAAGGAAAAAAGAAACAATTGAGGGGTCTGAGTCTTCAAGAGCAAGTCAAATAAAATGAATTCAAAAGAAGTTAATTAGCAGCAAAAACGGATCACTAATTAAGAAAAGGGTTAGAAAGAAAACCTGTAGCCATTGCAGCCCTCCAGGACCGGAGTTAGAGACCCCTGTTCTAACTAAATTATACTTCTTAATATGACACACAAGAAATGTAAGTGAGCTTTACGAGAAATTAATGTGTAAATCTTTAAACCCCACTCACTGCTAATAAAGGAAAAAGACACATTTTGAGGGGTCTGAGTCTTCAAGAGCAAGTCAAATAAAATGAATTCAAAAGAAGGAAAAGCAGGTCACTAATTAAGAGAAGGGTTAGAATGAAAACCTGCAGCCACTGCGGCCCACCAGGACTGGAGTTGGGCACTCGTGGCATAAAACAGTATTTTCTACCAATTCCAGCTTAGTGTCTACATAGATAAGTCTCTACAAACCTTGCACACCTAAACTTGGGCAGTTTAATAATAATAATAATAATAATATTAATAATTATTCACATTTATCTAGCACTTTTCATAGTGAATGAGGAGCCACTTCAACCACCACTAATGTGCTGCATCAACCTGGATGACGTGACGGCAGCCATTTTAGCACCAGTATGCTCACCACACATGAGCTATTAGGTAGTGAAGTTTTGAGAGAGATAGCCAGTTAGAGACAGAGGATGATTAGGGGGCAAACATGACCAGGCCATGGTGGGCAATTTAGCCAGGACATTGGGGAAAAAAATGCTACTCATTACAAAGCACGTCCAGGGATTTTTTTATGACAACAGAGAGTCGGGACCTTGGTTTTACATCTCATCCGAATGACGGTGCCATTTTTACACCATGGGGTCCCCATCGCTGCCATTGGTTTGGATATGTTTGCTTCCTGGAGAAGATCCTGGTGTTATTTGTCAGATTGGAACCTTGGGATCCACATTCAGACCACAGGGTAAGCGGCCCATGCTGGCCTCATCAACGCCACTTCCAGCAGCAACATGAGCTTTTCCTGGTTGGTCTCCCATCCAAGTACTGGCCAGGCCAGGTGGGTGACCTCTTCTGAAGTGTAGGTGATGTGGCTGCAGTTTCTCTCATTCTTCCTGGCAGATCCTCTCAAGCTTCATTAGATTGGATGAAAAGTGTCTGTAAATGTCCATCTTTAGGGCTCTCTACAGATGTTCTGTGGGGGTTTCAGTTTGGGCTTTGGCTGGGCCACTCAAGGACACACAGAGATTTGTCCCAAAGCCACTGATCTTGACTTTGCTGATGATGCTGTGATCTTCGCGGAGTCAATGGAGGCTCTGATCGGGGCTCTGGAGAGTATGAGTGTGGAGTTGGAGTGTCTGGGCTTGCGAGTGTCCTGATAAAAACCAAGAGCCAGGTCTTTAATGACTTCTTGGGTACGGCCATCAGCAGTGTGTCTGTCTGCGGAGAGAGTGTCAACCTCCTCGTGCGGTTTACTTAACTCGGCAGTGAGATTCATGTATCTGGTGACTCCTCCTATGAAGTCAGTAGACGGATTGGGAGAGCATGGGTGGTCATGAGGTCACTGGAAGGGAGTGTGTGGCACTCCTGATATCTCAGCAAAAGGACGGAGGTCCAAGTCTTTAGAGTCCTGGTGCTTCCTGTCTTGCTATATGGTTGCGAGACATGGACGCTATCCAGTGACCTGAGATGAAGACTGGACTCCTTTGGTGTCTCTCCGGAAAATCCTTGGGTACCATTGGTTTGACTTTGTGTTGCTCATGGAGTCCCTAATGAGGCACATTTCCTGCATTGTGAGGGAGTATCAGTTATGGCACTACTGCCATGTGGCGCATTTCCCAGAGGATGATCTGGTTGTTGGGGACCCGAGTGGCTGGACCAGGCCAAGGGGTCGCCCACGTAACACTTGGCTGCGGCAGATAGAGGGTGGGACTGGACCGCGTGTCTGCCTGGGAGGGTTGCAAAGCAGGACCCTGAGTTGTTTTGTTGAGTAATGGATGCGTCAACACGCTGTACCAGTGCATGCTCCCCAACTTGACTTGACTTAACTTGATGGAGTGCTGCTGAGATGGTCATCCTTCAGACAAGTTCTCCCATCTTAGCCGAGGACTTCTGAAGCTCTTTAAAAGTAACTATTGGGTTTTCGGTCACCTTCTGCACCAAGATTCTTCTTGCTTAGTTTGGCCAGATAGGAAATTTAGATGCAGAGATTAACTCATAGAGTGTTGTTTGCAATGAAACAACTAGAAGAAGGTATCAGGAGTTTTGTGTGTTTCAAGAATTAAGGTGAAGGTTAAAGGTCAGGTTTTTTTTTTCTTAACACAGTGGTAATACTAGCAATGATGTATGGGAAGTAAAAGGGGACAAGCCCCCCAAAACAAGCAGGAGCTGAAGATGGCTGCATTCGAGGCTTGGCAGTGCATCACCAGAGAAGGCCCTCAGCACCTACTGATGTCTATGAATCGCAGTCCATGCCCGTGAGGGATATGCAACAAGGTCTTAAATATGATAGACATGCCATTACTATGTCCCAAACATTATGGTGCACTGAAATGGGGGTAACCATATAAAAAAGTGAAATGTGTGCAAATTCCCTTAAATGTGCTGTGAACGATCAGCCCGGCAACCGACAGACACGGACTCCAGATGTCCCAAAAACACACACCATTTATTTTGATTTGTCAAGCAAACACAAATACCGTGCACAAACCACGAGGTCCAGTCCTTTGTGCTTCTCTTCAGCTGCCTCCACTCCTCTCTTGCAAGCTCCGGCTTCTCCCACCAGACTCCGGCTCCTTTTATCCCGCTCCAGGTGCTCTGTGATGGATCCTAGTGTGGCGGAAGTGCTGCCCTGGCACCCGGAAGCACTCCGGGCCTACATTGTTCCTGATTCGGCAGCACTTCCTGGTGTGGCGGAAGTGCTGTTGTCTTTGGCTCAGGAACCATCCAGACGCCCCCTGGTGGCCACCACGAACCCCCACAGGGTCCTGATAGAATCCAGGGGGGCTGCTGTAATCAGAATGTAAGTTTAATGTCACTGTGCTCTGTTGAAATATTTTTAAATCTGCTTCTTCTCACAGGCCAGATTTAGCACATCATTTAAAACTGCTAGGCAAGAATTATATTAAGGATGAGCCAAATCCTTGTAAGTTCACTTTCTGTTGGATGAAATCCAGCAGCCTGCACAAAATAAAAAGTGTACACATGAATTCCTTTTCCACCACTGTACCTTCACCTTTTCTGGTGACCTCACCTTACACGGAGGTGTCCTCCATGAATAAGACAAAAAGAAAACGCGGTGTGTGGAATAATCTAACATTTTATTTTTTTCTCCCCAGAGCAAAGTCAAGGCTGTGTGCTCAGTTTATTACAGCGACTATGAAAGACGGGATTATGAAATATATTGTATTCTAGAGATGCATTGAAAGAATCATCAAGATAACATAAAACACAGACTAAAGGCGAGACATTGGCTTGGAAAAATTTAACAGACAAAATTAAGGCTTCTTTTCTTTTCACCCCTTTTTGCTAACAAATTCTGACTAATTGAGTCAGTAATTAGTGAAGTGCAGAACATAAATTACTGAAATGTGAATGGTTCATTAACTCATTTACTCTCCCTTAGAGTTCGAACAGCACGCTGATCCCAAATTGCTACATAATGGCAGCTAGAAATGACATTTTAAACTGCCTTTCTATGCTGAAATCAATCAACACACAAACCCCACATTCAGTCACTTAAAGCTAATTTATGGGATTTCATACATGCCGTTTTACTCCCCTTCAGGAAATGCAAGTGAAGAAAGAACTAAAAAAAAAAGCAACCACATTTTCTTTTTTATCCCATTGGTTAGAGTGCAGTCAGATTTCAGTTCCACCTCCTCTTTGTTGTTTCCAGAAATGTACCCTCCAACTGGGCATCTTCAGTTTGTAGTCGTGCCAGGTCCCTCTTTTCATTTCACATTCAAACCAGACCACATACGTCAACCACTACTGTTTAAGAGGGGTACCGCCTGTGAAATCCGAGAGAAGGACGAGAGTCACATAAGGTAAGTCAAGTCAAGTCAAGTTGGGGAGCATGCACTGCTACAGCTTGTTGCCGCACCCACAACACGACGAAACAAGTCGGGATCCCGGTTGGCAACCCCTCAGGCAGACCCTCTGGAAATGACCCTTAATCTGCCACAGACAGGTGTTATGTGATCGACCCCTTGGCTTGGTCCAGCCACTTGGGTCCCCAACAATGTGGTTCTTATGAGCCGGATCACCCTCGTGGGAAATGCGCCACATGGTCGTAGTGCCGTAACTGACGCTCTCTCACAACGCAGGTAATGTGTCTCATTTGGGACTCCATGAGCAACACAAAGTCAAACCCATGGTACCCAAGGATTTTCCAGAGAGACACACATGTAGGAGTCCAGTCTTCATTTCAGGTCACTGGACAGCATCCATGTCTCGCAACCATATAGCAAGAGAGGAAGCACCAGGACTCTAAAGACTTGGACCTTCATACTTTTTCAGAGATATCAGGAGAGCCACACACCCCTTTCCAGTGACCTCATGACCCCCCATGCTCTCCCAATCCATCTACTGACTTCACAGCAAGAGTCACCAGAGACATGAATGTCACTGGCAAGGTAAGTAAACCTCTCGATGAGGTACAGTGGTGTGAAAAACTATTTGCCCCCTTCCTGATTTCTTATTCTTTTGCATGTTTGTCACACAAAATGTTTCTGATCATCAAACACATTTAACCATTAGTCAAATTTAACACAAGTAAACACAAAATGCAGTTTTTAAATGATGGTTTTTATTATTTATGGAGAAAAAAAATCCAAACCTACATGGCCCTGTGTGAAAAAGTAATTGCCCCCTGAACCTAATAACTGGTTGGGCCACCCTTAGCAGCAATAACTGCAAACAAGCGCTTGCGATAACTTGCAATGAGTCTTTTACAGTGCTCTGGAGGAATTTTGGCCCACTCATCTTTGCAGAATTGTTGTAATTCAGCTTTATTTGAGGGTTTTCTAGCATGAACCGCCTTTTTAAGGTCATGCCATAGCATCTCAATTGGATTCAGGTCAGGACTTTGACTAGGCCACTCCAAAGTCTTCATTTTGCTTTTCTTCAGCCATTCAGAGGTGGATTTGCTGGTGTGTTTTGGGTCATTGTCCTGTTGCAGCACCCAAGATCGCTTCAGCCTGAGTTGACGAACAGATGGCTGGACATTCTCCTTCAAGATTTTTTGGTAGACAGTAGAATTCATGGTTCCATCTATCACAGCAAGCCTTCCAGGTCCTGAAGCAGCAAAACAACCCCAGACCATCACACTACCACCACCATATTTTACTGTTGGTATGATGTTCTTTTCTGAAATGCTGTGTTCCTTTTACGCCAGATGTAACGGGACATTTGCCTTCCAAAAAGTTCAACTTTTGTCTCATCAGTCCACAAGGTATTTTCCCAAAAGTCTTGGCATTCATTGAGATGTTTCTTAGCAAAATTGAGACGAGCCCTAATGTTCTTTTTGCTTAACAGTGGTTTGCGTCTTGGAAATCTGCCATGCAGGCCGTTTTTGCCCAGTCTCTTTCTTATGGAGGAGTCGTGAACACTGACCTTAATTGAGGCAAGTGAGGCCTGCAGTTTAGATGTTGTCCTGGAATCTTTTGTGACCTCTCGGATGAGTCGTCTCTGCGCTCTTGGGGTAATTTTGGTCGGCCGGCCACTCCTGGGAAGGTTCACCACTGTTCCATGTTTTTGCCATTTGTGGATAACGGCTCTCACTGTGGTTCGCTGGAGTCCCAAAGCTTTAGAAATTACTTTATAACCTTTACCAGACTGATAGATCTCAATTACTTCTGTTCTCATTTGTTCCTGAATTTCTTTGGATCTTGGCATGATGTCTAGCTTTTGAGGTGCTTTTGGTCTACTTCTCTGTGTCAGGCAGCTCCTGTTTAAGTGATTTCTTGATTGAAACAGGTGTGGCAGTAATCAGGAAATTGAACTCAGGTGTGATACACCACAGTTAGGTTATTGTTTAACAAGGGGGCAATTACTTTTTCACACAGGGCCATGTAGGTTTGGATTTTTTTTCTCCCTAAATAATAAAAACCATCATTTAAAACTGCATTTTGTGTTTACTTGTGTTATATTTGACTAATGGTTAAATGTGTTTGATGAGCAGAAACATTTTGTGTGACAAACATGCAAAAGAATAATAAATCAGGAAGGGGGCAAATAGTTTTTCACACCACTGTATATAAGGTAAGAGTTGACTGAAAATACAGTTCCTGGTGACCATGACGATCTGGCGTGTTTTAGGAATGAAAACTTTCTGGTGGAGCCACAGAGACTTGGGAGAGAGAGAGACAACTGTCAGATGGGGCAGAGCTGTACCAAGAAGTGGGGCAGAGGGTGATGTGTGTGTGTGTGTGTGTGTGTGAGAGGGAGAGAAGGAGAGAGCCAATGATGAAGAACTTAAAGAGCACAAGTTACAAGGCCTGCTTCTTTGCTTAATTCCATTAATAATAATAATAATCTTCTTCTTTTGGTTGCTCCCGTTAGGGGTTGCTACAGCGGATCATCTTCTTCCATATCTTCTTGTCCTCTCTATTTTGTTCTGTCACACCCATCACCTGCATTTCCTCCCTCACTACATCCATAAATCTTCGCTTAGGCCTTCCTCTCTTCCCCTTGCCTATCAGCTCTATCCTTAGCACCCTTCTCTCATTATACCCAGCATCTCTCCTCTGCACAAGTCCAAACCAATGCAATCTCGCCTCTCTGACTTTGTCTCTCAACCGTCCAACCCTCTAATGTACTTGTTCCTAATCCTGTCCATCCTCGTCACACCCAATGCAAATCTTAACATCTTTAATTATTATTATTATTTACATTTATATAGCTGTTTCCTCGCCATTCAAAGTGCTTATTTTCTACTTCAACCACCACTAATGTGTGCCATCCATGTGGATGATGCGAAGGCGGCCATTTTTGTGCCAGTACACTCACCACACATGAGCTGTTAGGTGGTGAAGTAGTGAGAAACAGAAATAGAGAGATAGCCAATTAGAGACAGGGGATGACTAGGGGGGCAGAGTGACTTGTCTCTGGTGGTTAATTTAGCCTGGACATCAGAGTACATCCTGCTCTTTATGAAGATGCTCAGAGATCATTTATGACCAAAGAGAGTCGATTTTACATCTCATCCGAAGGAAGGCACCATCTTTACAGCACAGTGTCCCATCACTGCCGCTGGTCTGGGTATGTTGTGTTATTTGCCAGATTGGATGTTATGTTGTATTTGAACTCATTTACGGACTGTTGCTTTGACCTCCTTGGAGTTAACCCTGAGTTTAACACTGCATTCTATGTAATTACAGTTGGATGGAATGGTCGCTCTGTGACTAATGATCTGCAGTGGTATCTGGAAGGTTGGTGGTTCAAATCCTAGTACTGCCAGAAGAGATCTTATTACATAAGGCCGTTAACCTGAAAATTGCACCAGGGGTGCTGTACAAAGGTTGACCCTGCGCTCTGACCCTCAAAGGGTCATGTGAAAAGACAATTTCCCCTTGGGGATTAATAAAGTATATCAAAATCAAATAAAAAATCTCAAGTCAATATTTGGGGTGATATGTAATGATCCGCTGTCCAGTGTTAGGCCTGAATAACTCTCAGAAGAGTAATTCTGCTGCCATCTAGTGCATTAAATAGCATCATGCTGTTAAAAAAACAAAAAAAGGAATATTTCTAAACATTTTGCCACACCAAGGTAACTCATCGATATTCATGAGTGAGGCAGAGCCTTCAACCAAAACGCAATATACTGTATGTATCATATGTATATGAGAAACGCCCTGCGGTGAACTGGTGCCCTCCCCGGGGTTTGTTTCCTGCCTTGCACCCTGTGATGGCTGAGATTGGCTCCAGCAGACCCCGTGGACATGTAGTTAGGATTTAGCGGGTTGGATAATGGATAGATGGATGGATATGAGAAGCTGTAAAACCAGTTACAGAACCATTAATTGAATTAAGTGATAGTGAGGACAATGTGAATTGGTCATCAGGTGAGGACATGGCACTGTATGACCTGTGGCAAAGGTTCTGTATAGGCTTCGACCCGACACAGACTGACAACGGAGGCACAAGTAAAAATAAACAAAAAGATTTATTCATTGTGTTCTTCAGCCGTGGGGCACGTCTTCCCCGTGTCCCACAGGCCCTACACAGTCCCCAAAACACACCCAAAAGAAAACACCCAAAAACCACACTCTTCTTTCTCCTCCACTCCTCCCAGAAAGCTTTGTCCCCCTCCTCCTCCTGACTCTGGCGCCCAGAGTAGTGGCTGCAGGCTCCTTTTATAGCCCACCCGGAAGTGCTTCAGGTGATAATTAACCTAATTAAGGCTGCACGTCCAGGTGTGGCTGCGTTACAGCCCACGCGGACTCAGGAAGCCATGCAGCACCCCCTGGCGGTGACCATGGAGCCCAACAGGGATGAGCTCTAGTGTTCCATTATTGCCAGAGGGGCTTCCACCAAGTGTTTCGGGGGACGTAATGTGCATCCCATGGCTGCTCCCCCGGATCCAGTGTGAAAGGGGCATCCCGGTCGGGCTTGGGCCCAGGTCGTCCGCCGCAGACCGAACCACCGTGATATGCCTGGTCGCATAACACTGCTGTATTTACGTAGCAAACAGGCAAGATGATTGTGATCAAATAGAATAAGAAAGATGTAAACCTCCAAGCGCTCTTCACATTGCAGCAACAGTCGTTCGTTTGTTCGTTCATGTTGGGGTTAATGTGGTAGTCCACAATATCACAAGGAGGTGCATCAATCGTGCAAATCAGGCAATGGCTTTCTACCATCTCATGCTGAAGGAACAGAAACAAAAACATTCTAAGTGTACAAAGAAACACACTTCTACTGTCCCGATCACGATGTCGGGCTCTGTGCTGGCGACTGTTTCAAAAAATAACATTTAAAGGACGTATACAAAATCTGCATCAGTACAGCAGACTAGTAGACACCGGGCAGGCCGTTTGTACTGTATTTATGTGGATGTACTGATAGTTACATGTTTCTATTTTATTGTTGAGAAAGAAATGATAATTCTTTACTCATTTGGACTTTCAAGGCAGTAAACATAACACTGAGGTGGTGAAATGTTTGAATGTTTCATGTGCGCTTTGTGAGTGGAGCCCTAAGGAGTGGGTGAAATAAAAATAACAATCTTTTTAAATTGTATATTCGGCTAACCAAATCCGGGGGTGGGCAAGCGAAGCGAGCAGGAGGCAGAGCCCCCTAGTATAACATCATTTTTAAGTCGGGTTAATTACAATATTGCAACCTTATGAACATTTTACTAAAGAAATTCTTGTCTATAACACAATCACAAGTGCCATCACGTTGAAAAGGCAAAACCATTCACGTTGGCATCAACAGCTCCCCCTCATCTTCTACTGTTGGTATCTACCAAAGTAGATATTATTATTACATTGTATTTGAATTGAACATATGTAAACATTGTTTTTATTTATTGCAATAGTATTATATGTTTAGTATGTTTTAAGGTTTTATAAGATTGATTATTTAAATAACAGGTTTTCTGAAATGTCCTTTTACAATGACTGCAAGCAATGAAATATGCTTTTATTTCTTTAATTACAGTTAGCCTAAGATAAATTATTTTAACATAATTTTTTTATTTCTGTCATAAATGCTAATAGTGTTTTAAATTATTTATAGTTATATACTTAAAATGAAAACACTTAATTTGAACATTTTTTTCCATTTACGGAAAACCTACATGATAGTTTATAGCAGGGGTCGCCAACTCCAGTCCTGGTGGGCCGCAGTGGCTGCTGGTTTTCATTCTAACCCTTTTCTTAATTAGTGACCTGTTTTTGCTGCTAATTAACTTCTTTTGAATCTATATATATATAATTCACTAAGGCAAGACAACCATGAAAAGCACGCCGGAAGGGGCGTGGATTCACTAAGCCGCCGACAAGTGAGACACCTATGGCGCACGCAGGAAGGAGCCACGCCCACCAACTCCAAGACCATTGGATATGACGACAACTCGCAGGGCCACGCCCATCAAGTCGGACGCGAGGACACAGAAAAAGTGGCGTCATTTATATTCGTCTGTCGTGGAGGCCACATGCGGTGCAGGTCAGGTTAATGCCATGTTCATGTCATGCACCTCCGAGCTACGTTGACTGTTCACAGAGGCATGTTTCTCGCGGAGGTGAATCGCCATATGCAGCGTGTGAAACGGTTTTGCATGGGGGTATCTCATGGGATCTTTAAAACAATCATTTACAACTGAGGTTAAAACACAATGAAGTAAGCAGTCTACGAGTTTTCGGTTACAACGCATGACCGCTTGCACCATAGCAAACTGTTTTACACGCTACATACAGCAATTCGCATCCGAGACAAACATGCGTCTTCTTAGATGCTCCTGCAGGAACACGGAAGACGTTTTCCTGCCCACCAACACTCCTTTTCACCGGCCCGCGTCTACCCTCGCTCTCTACGCATTCACACTGCCTACCCATGTGCCCGGACGCAAAAACTCACCGACCACCCAGTTAGCCCCTTTCGTCTGTGCTAGGAGTCCACATGCACGTCTAAGCCACGTTGACTTTTCATTATTCTTTTCGGTTTCGACACCAACCGCGGCCCACCATGAAAACCATGCGAAAGGAACAATGAAGCCCCGCCCACAAACTCTACCCCTCCTCCCACGTGCTCAGGAACGCACCTCAGACCACTGCCCGCCAAATCAAACAGCTCATCAGACACATACTCACTCGCTTTGGTCTGTGCTCCGGTCCAAACCCAGCTGTGAGCCACGTTGACTCTTCTTTTGCCCTCCATGGCTGCCGCTTCAAATGTATTTCATGGAAACAACACTTCTTTCAATGTTATAGAAATTCCTGCTTCAGGTAACTGTTTGTTTCTGTCAGTCGGGTTTTTTTGGAGAAATGTCATTGACGAAACTGTTGCTCATAGCAAACTGTTTTACACGCTACATACAGCAATTCGCATCCGCGACAAACATGCGTCTTCTTAGATGCTCCTGCACTTTGTACACACCCCCCCTCCCGCCGTGGTCGGGTGTCTTCGTGGATTATATATAGAAAGGCAGCCAAAACCACACAAAGCAATGAAAAAGTCTATGTGAGTCACAGATACGGTTACCACTTTTAATACAAAAAAATAAGGGATGCATACTGCAGCGGGGGCCACATCCCTTGGGGGCCAAGACCACGGGACGCGCAATTTCATTCTCAAATACGGACGATTCCGTATTTTATTCTGTGGGTGGTGGTGCATGGCAGTTCTTACTTAGTGGAGCGATTTGGATGCTTATTTCCGAAAACGAACGAGACTCCCGCCTGCTAAATAGTTACACGACCCAACAGCGGTCAGCGTCCAAATTCTTAGAGGGACAAGTGGCTTTCAGCCACGTGAGATTGAGCATTAACAGGTCTGTGATGCACTTGCATGTCCGGAACTGCACGGGCGCTACACTGAATGGATCAACGTGTGTCTACCCGGCGTCGGTAAGCCGTTGAAACCCCATTCATGATGGAGACCGTGGCTTGCGATTGTTCCCCACGAACGAGAAATTCCCAGTACGTGCGGGTCATACGTCGACTGATTACATTCCTGCCCTTTGTAACCCCATCCCACCCCCCGGTCGGGTGACTTGGTGGATTATATATAAAAAAGCACCCAGAACTGCAAAGAACAATGAAAAGTCAACGTGGAAACCGACTGAGGCGGTGTTTGGAAAATTAACAGTCAACGTGACTCACAGGTGCGTGTGGACTGTACACAGACAAAAGCGATTCAGGTAGGGCGTTGGGGGCGGGCACATAAGCGGGCAGTGCATACTGAACGAGCGCCGTTCAACCCCGTCCTTCGCTTTGGAAGGAGAAGGCGCTCCTCCGGTTTTCAGTCACGGACAATTGTATGTTGCTTCGTAGCGTGCATTGTTGCAATGTTACTTTTCTTGATGGTTTATTAAATTACGGATTTTTCCAATGTTTATTTTTTCCTCTGTGCTTAAAAATCATTTAAAAAGCGGCCTGATTATGCGGCGTATGCTACGCCGCGGGTTGGCTAGTTCATTTTAATTGACTTGTTTTTTAAGGTTTGTTCCTCTGAATTTCTTTATCGTTCCTCTGAATTGCTTTATTCCTTTCCGTAAATGGCAGCCAAACAGAAATGTGAAGTGAGGGAGCCAACAGAAGACCAACTGAGTCAGGGCCTGAAACTACAACCAATTTCTCTCCAACCAGTTGTTTAATTAGGCTCTGAGTTTTGTCGTTCATTAAACCCATCCTTTAATTCCAATTCGGGTCCTGGTGGGCCGCAGTGGCTGCAGGTTTTCATTCTAACCCTTCTCTTAATTAGTGACCTGCTTTTCCTTCTTTTGAATTCATTTTATTTGACTTACTCTTGAAGACTCAGACCCCTCAAATGTTTCATTTTCCTTAATTTGCAGTGAGTGGGGTTTAAAGCTTTACGTATGAATTTCTCGTACAGCTCACTTACATTTCTTGTGTGTCATATTAAGAAGTATAATTTAGTTAGAACAGGGGTCTCTAACTCCGGTGCTGGTGGGCCGCAGTGACTGCAGGTTTTCATTCTAACCCTTTTCTTAATTAGTGACCCATTTTTGCTGCTAATTAACTTCTTTTGAATTCATTTTATTTGACTTGCTCTTGAAGACTCAGACCCCTCAATTGTTTCTTTTTCCTTAATTAGCAGCCAAACAATAAGGAGATACAAAATGAGCCAAAACAGGACCAACAAACTGTGACCGTCACATAATATCTGAACATAAAGAAAGGTGAACGTCTCAGGAATGCTGATTTGTTCTTAGAAAAGAGAAAATCCACAATCTCGGACATGTCTGCTATTGCACAATAAGAGCAGTGACAAGCCAAGGAATTAAAGAACGGGTTTAATGAACGACAAGACTCGGAGCCTAATTAAGCAACTGGTTGGAGTGAAATTGGTTGGAGTTTCAGGCCCTGACTCAGTTGGTCTTTTGTTGGCTCACTCACTTCACATTTCATTTCTGTTTGGCGGCCATTTACGGAAAGAAATGAAGAAATTCAGGGGAACAAACCTTAAAAAACAAGTCAACTAAAATGAATTCAAAAGAAGTTAATTAGCAGCAAAAACAGATCACTAATTAAGAAAAGAGTTGGAATGAAAACCTGCAGCCACTGCGGCCCTCCAGGACTGGAGTTGGGCACCCCTGGTTTATAGCGTTTCGATTTTTATTTTAACAATTATTTTGTATTAAATGACACTATCTCTCTATTATATAAAAAAAATCCTGGGACGAGACACGACTTTTTATCCTGGGATGAGATGTGACTTTTTCAGAGAGATACTTTCACGTCCGGCGAGAGAAGACTTTGTGCCAAGAGATTTAACCATGCCCGGGGCCGGAAATAAAAGACAAAGTGTAGATGACAAAGTAGAACATCGTAAAGAATTCAAAAATGTTGGCACAACACACATGCAGAGCAGGTTAGAGATAAAAATTCGAAAGTCTCAAAAAACTGATGGTAAAGATCGCATTAGCACAAACAAGCAGAAATTATTACTCTGTGAAATAACGGAACAACGAAAAGAGATCGAATATATAGACATAGGTGATATGACAGAAGTATGTAGATATTATTCGGCTTTAAAGTTTAAGTCGGTGACTTATAGATCGTCTAATTTGTGTTGCCATCAGGGAAGAGTAGAGTTTCTTCCCAATGAAGAGGCATATCCGCGAGAATTCAAAGATTTGTTATTTGGTGAAAGTGAAATCCACAAACACTACAGGCAAGATATCGGAATCTATAACAATCTGTTTGCGTTCGCAACACTCAGCGCTCAAAACATAGATTTACACGATTCAGGACCATACACTATGAGAATCTGTGGTCCCGCAACAATTAAAGCTACTACAAGTTAAATTTCAAAGAAACCACAATTCGGTCAGGTTTATATTTATGATCACGGAGAAGCGATGCAACATATAATCGAAAGAGTTAAACGACTGGATACATTAGAAATTCTACAGCCAATAATGGACACAAAGCCATATGTCCAAAAGTATCTCACTTTTCACGAAATTTACCTGAAAAACACAGACAAAGAAGTTTTCTTGGATTTCTATACGAATTCGAAAGATCCCAATTGCATATATAATAAACCAACATGTGACGAATTGCCAGCGATAACAGTTTCAAAAGACGGAGATATCAAAGACAGAGTTGATATTCGTGTTTATCTAAAAGCATAGCACGATTCGTCGCAAGTGGCAGATCCGGGAAATGATGAGTGCGTTGTGCCCACATGAGGGTTGGCGAGCGAAGTGAGCAGGGGGCAGAGCCCCCTAGTATTATTAATATTAGCATTTTTCAAAAACACTTCTCATACAGTAGATAGCCAAAGGTTTTAAGCAATCTGGACTAAAGTCGCTGCTGTGGTCCCTACAGGATTAGGGGAGCTGAAGGTTACGTTTCATTAGTTTCAGGGTCGATCCGCTGCTGGTTCCAAAAGTAAAACGTGAACACAGTAAATGAAAAAAAAGGTTGAAAACTGGAAAAAGTCTTCCATGTTCATCTAGCAAAACCCACGAGTCTACCACAGTTGACTGCTCTGTCCGTCCTTTCTCAGCCTTTTGCCTTTAGATACACGCAATTCACTTTTGTCTATAAAGCATTACGTTATCAATCAACGGTAGACACAGTTATTTAATGTCAGCAATATGGGGAGCTTCTCAAAAACCCGTATTATGACGTTTCTTAAAAGATTCAGTCACCTGATCCAAGTCTACAGAGAAAGGATGTAAAAGTAGAGCAGCAGCCTCATTTCAGCTCAAGTGCCTGTGATAAATATGAAGCCGATAATTAATTCAATTTAAAAATGAAAACCCTCTCACCTCTCCCTGCGTTGGACTACATCAGCGTCATCGTCGTCCTCCTCCTCCTCCTCCTGCAGCAGTAGATGCCATTTGTCATCCTTTTAATTATCAGCCCCGCTCAGAGATGTTGTTCTCTAGCACGTGGAATGTAAAGAGTCCGACTGCACTGTGCGAGTCTTCATTTGAAGACCAAAGACCCTCCAGGAGTTGCCTTTTATTTTCTCTCTCTACCTGGTTAGATCTTCAGAAAGCCTCCTGCCTATTTAAAGGAATCACATCTTTGTCATCTTTGTTCCCTTTTAAACTCGGGGATGTGACAATTGTCAAAACCTGAAAAGCGACCACAGAGACAAAAGCAGCAGTCTTTGTCTTAATTGTTTTAATTTGTGTGCCACCTCTGGATTTTTTTCCTGTAAATTACCGGTTTTGGGTGAAGTGAATGACAGCTATTATACTGCTGAGACAGAGGAACAGCATGGATGAGGATCAGAACAGAAGGGCAAGCTACTTGACAAAAATAAATAAATTAAAGGAGTTCAGTGTGTCATGTTGCATGTCTCTGCTTTAACAGAGCCCAAACCTCTTGTGACTAGCAGCAATAGAAACGATAAGGAATGGAGTCAATGGTAACGCGTCTTTGCATGTGTACCTCATGGAATTGAGCGATGACCCACCTCATCCTTTATCAGGAATACACAAGTGGATCTACTCGGAAGTGCGGTCAAAGATGGGCCTAAAAGACTCAGAAGTGAAATCAATGCTTGTGAACCTGTAGCTTGCTTACCCTTTCAGGTTTTACACATGGCAGGTGCCTTGCGCCCTGTGTTGGCTGGGATTGGCTCCAGCAGACCCCCGTGACCCTGTGTTCGGATTCAACGGGTTGGAATATGGATGGATGGATGAGGTGGGTGCCTATGGCAACAAAATCTTGGGGTGGGGGTTGTTGCTGCAGGGGGTAGCATTTTTTTTAAATCATACAAACTCTGACTTACACACACTTGGACTCAGTCCTGCTGTCCGATACATACTGAGGAGATCATTCCTCCCCCACACTATGCGACTCTTCAATTCCACCCTTTAAACGTTAACATTATACAAAGTTATTGTCTGCCTGTTATACTTTCATTGTTATCAATCTCTAATTTAATGTTTTTATCAGTATGCTGCTGCTGGAGTATGTAAATGTCCCCTTGGGATTAATAAAGTATCTATCTATCTATCTATCTATCTATCTATTATATAGTGCCTTTTCTATCTATCTATCATATACTGCCTTTCATCTATCTATCTATCTATCTATCTATCTATCTATCATATATAGTGCCTTTCAGTATCTATCTATCTATCTATCTATCATATATATCTTCTATCTATCATATATCTATCTATCTATCTATTATATAGTGCCTTTTCTATCTATCTATCATATACTGCCTTTCATCTATCTATCTATCTATCTATCTATCTATTATATAGTGCCTTTTCTATCTATCTATCATATACTGCCTTTCATCTATCTATCTATCTATCTATCTATTATATAGTGCCTTTTCTATCTATCTATCATATACTGCCTTTCATCTATCTATCTATCTATCTATCTATCTATATATAGTGCCTTTCATCTATCTATCTATCTATCTATCTATCTATCTATCTATCATATAGTGCCTTTCTATCTATCTATCTATCTATCTATCTATCTATCATATACTGCCTTTCATCTATCTATCTATCTATCTATCTATCTATCATATAGTGCCTTTCATATCTATCTATCTATCTATCATATATAGTGCCTTTCAGTATCTATCTATCTATCTATTATATAGTGCCTTTTCTATCTATCTATCATATACTGCCTTTCATCTATCTATCTATCTATCTATCTATCATATAGTGCTTTTCAGATCTATCTATCTATCTATCTATCTATCTAGCTACTAACCCTATTATAGCCACCTTAGAAAAAGGACAAGTGTCTGTGTGTCTGGCTGGTTGCTGTGTTTCTGTCATTCCAACAGATGGCACATCACAAACATTTGTACTAATAAAATCCACTGCATTTGTCATTCTAACAGATGGCGCATCATAAACGTTTGTAGTAATAAAATGCATTGCATTTGTTACTCCAGCAGGTGGCGCATCACAAACATTTGTAGCAATAAACAAATCCAAATCATAGTATGTGATGTCACCTACTGTTAAATTCTGCTCCGTACTTGTAAAATTTTTATTTTTATACTCCATTAAAGGATTTGTGCTGTTCTGTGTATTGTATTGTATTGTATTGACCCCCTACTTTTGACATCCACTGCACACGCAACCTACCTGGAAAGGGGTCTCTCTTTGAACTGCCTTTCCCAAGGTTTCACATGGAGTTTTTCCTTGTTTTCTTAGAGAGTCGAGGCTGGGGGTCTGTCAGGAGGCAGGGTCTGTTAAAGCCCATTGTGGCACTTCTTGTGTGATTTTGGGCTATATAAAAATAAATTGTATTGTATTATTGTATTGTATAAAAAGCATTGCATTTGTCATTCTGACAGATGCCACATCAGAAACATACTGTATGCAATAATAAAATGTGCTGCATCAGTCATTCTAACAGATGGTGCTTCGCATATGTTTGCAGTAATAAAATGCATTGTCTTTGTCATTCTGACAGATGGCACATCAGAAACATATTGTATGTAGTAATAAAATGCATTGCATCTTTCAATCTAACAGATGGCGTTTCACATATTTTTGTAGTAATAAAATTCATTGCATTTGTTATTCCAAGAGATGGTGCATCATAAACATTTGTGGTAATAAAAAACATTGCATGTCATTCTAACAGATGGTGCATCACAAACACTGCTTTTATGAATTGCATACCAAATGTTATATAACATAGAGATACACATCACATTTATCATTTCAACAGATGTTGCATCACAAGCATTTGTAGCAACGCATTTTATTACTAAAATGTCTGTGATGAGCCATCTGTTGGAATGACATCTGAAATGCATTTTATTACTACATGCATTACAAAATCCATTCCAACAGATGACGCACTGCGAATGTTAAAGCTGAGGTCTACATTGATTACTTAGATTTCAACCCATCTTAGATGGGTAGCACAGCTAGTTGTTTTATATTAGTTTTGCACAGTAGCAATGTTTGGTCTTAATGTCTGACAATTGTGACGGATGACCAGGGCCATTACCCGGCCGGAACGCCAGCTGGGTGGAAGGACCGAGGGAGAGACCACATTGGAGTCACTATCTTCCCCAAGACACTAGAGGGAAGCCCCCCTGGGTTGCTACAGCACCACGGATCCCCGCAGGGCATGTCTGGTAGTTGGGTACGGCCCTGATGGGCTCTATGGGTGCTGCAGGTGCAGCTGGGTCCTTGGAAGAACCCGGAAGTGCAGCCAGAAGAAGGTCGAGAAACACCTGGTGATCTTCCGGGTGCACTATAAAAGGAGCTGCCTCACCACCAATCAAGGAGCCAGAGTTGGGTGGTGAAGGACAAAGCTTGTGAGGAGGAGTGGAGGCAAGTTTGAAAGAGAGAGAGAGATAGATATATAATAGATAGATGAATAGATAGAAAGAAAGAAAGAAAGAAAGAAAGAAAGAAAGAATTTGGTGCTTTGTACTGTGCTGTACTGTGCAAAAAGAAAAATGCTTCCCTACAGAAGAATAAAATAACGTGCTGTGTTGAACTTGGGTCTCAGCCTATCTGTGTCTGTGTCGAGTTTGGGGGGCGGTGCGCCCCCTGGTGGACCACACCATATACACTGGTTGCCTTCCAAATGCCAGGATGCTACGTGCTCAAAAAAACACACAAGGCTACACAATACTGAAAAACAGCACATTTTCTCCTCAAACATCTGAAAGGGAGCCCTTGGCCCTTTTTTCATGTCCATCTTGTCATAACAAGAGACAGAATTAGCAAGAGAGCACCAGCTCGAGCTGCATAACAGTTTGAAAGATTAATTGATGCTCACACCGTCCCTTATTAAGTTATGACAATAAATGCTGAGATTTTCCACACATTCTCTCATTTTCAAAATGATTTCATTTTTATATGGATATCAGGGGACGAGGTTTGAAAGTTTTTTTTTTCCCACATCACAGTGAATGTTTCTCCAGTTACTTCACAGTTTTCTTCTCACTTGGAATTGACAGCGTTGCTCTAAATTTGCCAGGTGTGAGTAGATGTCAGTGGATGGGCCGTGCCGTAACCTTGCATGCCTCAGCAGCAGTGACATTAGGGAAACTCTGATGAAGCGAAAGAAACATTCGGACATTTAAAGAAACAGAACATAATTACAAAAATAAAAAAAAAAAATCAAAATCTGTCTAACCTGCTTAATCCAGACAAGGGTTGTGGAGGGGCTGGATACTGTCCCAGCTAGCATAGGGCACAAGGCAGCAATAAACCCTGGGCAGGGCGCCAGTCCAGTGCAGGACAAGCAATACAATACAATACAATTTATTTTTGTATAGCCCAAAATCACACAAAAAGTGCCATAATGGGCTTTAACAGGCCCTGACTTTTGACAGCCCTCCAGCCTTGAATCTCTAAGAAAACAAGGAAAATTCCCCAAAAAAACCCTTGTAGGGAAAAAAATAGAAGCCACCTTGGGAAAGGCAGTTCAAAAAGAGACCACTTTCCAGGTAGGTTGGGTGTGCAGTGGGTGTCAAAAAGAAGGGGGTCAATACAATACAATACAATACAATACAATACACAGATCAGAACAAATAATTAATACAGTATAAAAATAAAAATATTACAAGTACAGAGCAGAATTTAACAGTAGATGACATCACATAACAGGATTTTGGATTTGTTCAGAGTCCTGGAGACCTGGGCCATCAAGCTGCCTCCCCTTATTGGCCAGTGCTGGGCCAGCCAATCCGATGAAAGGACCCCTCTACCCTGCAATCCTCTATCAGGGATGACTTTACCTTAGGCAGGCTAAACAACTTGGCAGGTGGGCAGTGGCACCAAGTGCCACATCTGAGTACAGAGAAGAGAAACAGAATAGGTGAGGGTGAGTATCCAGTGTGGAACTGGCCCCGGACACAGGCAGGCGGACATCGTTCTCTCACCCAACACACGTTTCTTATTTACAATATTTACAAAGAGTCAATAGCGCACAACCCAGTGCCTCCACCACCGATCCCCCAAAGTCCAGGCCTCACAGTCTCGAATGCCTTCCTTCTGGCCGTCTCCACTCCACTCTCGAGCTCCGTCCTCTTCCACCCGACTCTTGCTGATGACGGAAGGGAGGCGGCCCCTTAAATAGCAACCCGGATGGGCTCCAGCTGCTTTCCCGGCCATCCCCCGTGGACAAACCCCCGTGTGGCGGAAGTGCTGGCTGTGCACCCGGAACTTCCTGGTGCACTTCCTGGTGTGGCAGAAGTGCTGAGGTCCAGGGTTCTTCAGGCACCGGGGCGCCACCTGGCGGTGGCCACGGGCCCCTACAGGGTTGGGCTTCCATGCCCTCTGCCCATGGCCACCAACATAACCAGGGCGGTCGCCCCCTCGTGGTCCGGAGGAGGCACAAGCCCTCCTCCGGTTCTCCTGGGCGTCTCGGCTGGGCTACATCCCCAGTCGCATGCGTGACCAGTTATAACTATCATGTTACTTGTGTTTCAGTGCTAATGACTAACAACAGAGATGCAGTCTGTCCAGTTAACCAGCAGCTCTAGTCAGGGTGTGCTAAACTGAAGTAGTGAGATTTGAAAGCTGAGACCGAAGGGGCATCTCTTATAGTGGCAGGCAGATCCACAGTTTAGGGGCCCTGTAACTAAAGGCTCGACCTCCCACTGTTATTTTATTAATCCTTGGAATCATAAGCAGGCCGGCATCTTGAGATCTTAATGTGCGGACATCGGCCATTTAAGGCTTTATATGTTAAAAGAAGGATTTTGAAATTTACCCTAAACTTAACTGAGAGCCTGTGTAAGGATTTAAGAACTGGAGTTATGTGTTTGTGTTTTCTTGTTCTTGTAATAATTCTTGCAGCAGCATTTTGGATAAACTGGAGGATGTATAAAGAACAGTTTAAACATCCAGTGAACACCACATTGCAGTAGTCAATCCAGCTAGAAATAAATGCATGAATTAATTTCTCAGAATCCTGTTTATTTAGAAAGCGCCTTAATTTCCCAAAATTTTTCAAGATGGAAGAAACATGATTTGGACAACTTTGTAATATGCGCTTTAAATGACATGCTAGAGTCAAAGAGAACTCCTAGATTGCGGGCTGATTCAGTAAAATTAATGGGGATTCCAACTGAGTGAAATGGTGATGAAATATTATTGTTATGATCAGCGTCATTCCCTCCAAACACGCACACACGCACACGCACACACAGACACACGGGCTAATTTAGGATCGCTAGGTCACCTAACCTGCATGTCTTTGGACTGTGGGAGGAAACACACTCAGACATGAGGAGAACATGACAACTCGCATGGGACCTGGGATGCAAACTCTGGTGTCCTTACTGTGTGGCAGCAGCACAACCACTGTGCCACCCCTTACTGTAAAAGAAGGTTTTCCCAATCATTTATTAAAAAAAAATCTAACAATATATAACAGCTAGTATGACTGTTTAAATACAGGTAGGTTAGCTTTTCAGTTCCCCATAATAAACTCAAAAGTCACACCCTTCAATAAGTCTGTGTTGCCAACGTGCTCTGAGAAAAAGAGAGGCAATGCACATAAATAAACTGCTCAAAAAAATGAAAAGACTACTTTGAAAACACATCAGATCTCAATGGGAAAAGGAATCCTGCTGGCTCTCTCTACTGCTATGGGCTGATATGGTGATGTGTTAGGAACGAAAGGATGAAAATGAAAATGATCAACAAATAGAAGGCTGAATTCAAAGACACCCTGAAAATCAAAGTGACAAAACGATGCGGCAGACGAGTCCATTTTGCCAAAATTTCATTGCAGCAACTCCAAATCGTACTCAGTAGTTTGTATGCCCCCCTCAATCCCCAAAAAACTCCCCTCCCCACCCCAAACTCCCCTCTCCCGATTGTATGCCAGACAACATCCTAATGAGAGGAATGGGGGATCTTCTCCCAGATCTGGACCAGGCCATCACTGAGCTCCTGAACAGTCTGAGGCGTCAGATGGACCCAAACATAATGTGCCACCCAGAGTTCTATTGGATTGAGGTCAGGCGAGTAGGTGAGGGGGCCAGTCAGTGGTATCATTTACTTCTTCCTCCAGGAACTGCTGGCATACTCTCACAAACACATGAGGCCGGGCATTGCCGTGCACCAGGATGAACTCAGGACTCACTGCACCAGCATAGGGTCTGACAATGGGTCCAAGGATTTCATCCCGATACCTAATGGCAGTCAAGGTGCAGTTGTCTAGCCTGTAGAGGTCTCGGCATCCCCCCATGGATATGCCTCCCTAGACCACCACTGAACCACCACCAAACCAGTCATTCTGAATGATGTCACAGGCAGCATAACGTTCTCCACAGCTTCTCCAAACCCTTTCACGTCTGTCACATGTGCTCAGGGTGAACCTGCTCTCATCTGTGAAAAGCACAGGGTGCCAGTGGTGGACCTGCCAATTCTGGTATTCTTTGGCAAATGCCAATTGAGCTCCACGGTTCTGGGCGGGCAGTGAGCACAGGGCCCACTAGAGGACGCTGGGCCCTCAGGCCTCCCTCATAAAGTCTGTTTCTGATTGTTTGGTCAGAGACATTCACACCAGCGGCCTGCCTGCTGGAGGTCATTTTGAAGGCTCTGCCAGTGCTCATCCTGTACCTCCTGGCCCAAAGGAGCAGATAGCGGTGGGTCCTGCTGATGGGCTAATGACTTCTACAAGGTGCCCTGCCCTGTCCAACTCTCCTAGAGTAACTGCCTTCTCCTGGAATCTCCTCCATGCCCTTGAGACACAGCAAACCTTCTGGCAATGTCACTTATTGATGTGCCTGCCATCCTGGAGAAGTTGGACTACCTGTGCCACCTCTGTAGGGTCCAGGTATTGCCTTAATGGTACCAGTAGTGACACTGACCGTAGCCAAATGAAAAACGAGAGACAAAACAGATGAGGAGGGAAAAACATCAGTGGCCTCCACCTGTTAAACCATTCATTCCTGTTTTGGGGGTCATCTCATTGTTGCCCCCCTAGTGCACCAAAGCAGCTGAAACTGATTAACAAGCCCCTCTACTACTTAACTGACCAGATCAACAGCCCACAAGTTTCACTGACTTGATGCTCTACTCGGATTCAAAAGGGTTCCTTTCATTGTTCTGAGCAGTTTATATTTAGTCTCAATTATGAATTTGTGACACTGTTCTTACAGCTACTGCTTCATGGATGCAGCATTCTGAGTGGAAATCGTACCTGGTCCTTGTCTGTGTTGAGATTGTCCATTCTTTTCATGCCTAAATGTTTCAGTGTTTGTCTCCTCAGACCAGAGAACCTTCTTCCCCTTCTCCTCAGAGTCTTTACATGTTAACTGATAAACTCCAAGTGGGAGTCAGTCATGACTGATGGAGTGCTGCCGACATTGGTTGTCCTTCTAAAATTCTCTCCCATCTCAGCAGAGGACTACAGAATCTCTGTTAAGAGTGACCATTGAGTTTTTGGTCAGCACCCTGATCAAGAACCCTCTTGCACATTTACTCAGTTTGGTTGTAAGGTGAACTCTAGGCAGATTTCTGGTGGTTGAAGACATCTTCCATTTCACAGTTGTTGAGTCGTAAGGTGAACTCTAGGCAGATTTCTGGTGGTTGAAGACATCTTCCATTTCACAGTTGCTGAGTCCACAGTTCTCCGGGGAACATTCAAAGCTTTAATAATGGTTTTATCTCCTTGCTCTGATCAATGCCTAACCAGAAGTTGCATAGTGGGGGTTGTGGCGAGTGGCTGGGGCTGCTACCCAGCCGGGACGACCAGGAGGACTTGCGCCTCCTTCAGACCACGAGGGGGTGACCGCACTGGTTGCTTTGGGGACCACGGGTAGAGAGGTTGGAAGCTCAACCCTGTAGGGGCCCGTGGTCACCGTTAGGGGGCGCCCAACACCAGGACCTCAGTACTTCCGCCACACCTGGAAGTGCTGGGAGGAAGAGGATTGGGGACACCTGGAGTGCTTCTGGGTACACAGCCGGTGCTTCCGCCACACAGGGGTGTGTCGGCGGAAGGTTACTGGACACCTGGAGCTCATCCGGGTGGCTATAAAAGGGGCCGCCTCCCTCCATACAATGGATTGAGTCGGGAGAAAAGGAAGGACAAGGTCTCTGGAGGAGGCAAGTAGGCAGCCTGAAGAAGCAAAGAGGCAGTGTGAGGCCTGGACTTTGGGGAGACTTGGGAGTTGTGTGGCACTTTAGTAGTGTATATATAAATGTGTGGTGGTGCTTAATAACATGTCTACCTCTCTGTGTCTGGGGCTTAGTCCACAGGGTCTACAGAGAGTTCCCTTGGTCTTCATGGCTTGGTTTCTGTCCTGACACGCAGTGCGAATTGTGGGGCTTTCCATACACAGATACACGTGTGCCTTTCTAAGTGACGTCCAATCAATTCAGTTTGTCACAGGTGGTCGCAACTCATGGAGAACTGAAGCAAACAGGAGGCACAATTTTGGTGTGTCACAGCAAAGGGTCAGAATACTTCTAGAAAGGAGAAATTTCGCTTTTTGATTTTTAATAAATTTACAATCCTTAGAAACAGGTCATTATTGGTTATTGAGTGTCGACGGATGGGCAAAAATGTCAAATGTCTCATTGTGGGGGTTGATTTGAGTTCAGTTTTGTTAAGTTTTGACTTGATTGTATGGAATGTTTTGAATAAATTCAATAAAAGATCAAAAAAACTAAAATGGCAAATGTATTAATTTAGGATTAAATCTACAAGTCAACAAAATATGTAGGAAGTAAAGGGGTCTGAATGCTTCCTGAATCCACTGTACATGCTGTACATCATTTTGGTATGAAAACCAGGCATTGTATAGAATGCCTAGGCAATACAGCGGTGCCTCGGTTTGCGAGTGCAATTCATTCTGGAAACCTGCTTGTAATCCAAAACACTCGTATATCAAAGCAAATTTCCCCTTAAGAAATAATGGAAACTCGGATGATTCTTTCTACAACCCAAAACTATTCATATAAAAATGATTAATACAAAATATAAAGTAAAAATATATCAAACAAATGAACCAGCACTTTACCTTTGAAAAGAATCATGGCTGGTGTGAAGGAGACGAGAGAGAGGAGAGGATGAGGATGAGGAGGAGGAGGAGGAGGAGGAGGAGGAGGGTTATCGTGTAGGATGACTTTCACTCTAACTAACGGAATCCCTGCTGTCTGTCGGCTCACTGGAATCTTCTTCTTTTTTTTGTGACTTTAACAAGGAACCTCTCCAATGACAGTTGCTTTTGCCTGAAGAGTCACTACACATGGACACAACATTTAAAAAATATAAGGTTTCTAAACTCTTTTGGGATTCCCCAGAAACGGGACGACACACAGAAGAGCGTCTCGAAGCAACCGCAGGCTCCCAGCGCTGCAGCAGTTCACTGCAAAAGCGAATCTGAAAAGATCGATGGGTGATGCAAGGAACATTATAAATGTAAGAGTGCAGTATTACTTGGCCACTAACCTGGGCACGGCCTTGCCTGATTTTTGTGTCTGTGTATAGGAGAGCAGCAGATCCCGCTACAATAAATAACCGCGCTGTTCCTGTTTCACGCTGAATAAAGCTGGTGTCGCTAAAGTACTGAGACTCAGCCTCGTGTTTTGGGGTGCATGACTGGGACTCGCACGTTACACACACACACACGTGGTCACTATGCTCTAGTAAACAGTAAACGCTCATACGGATGTTGACTATATAAGTAAGGCACGCTGACTGAGATCGAGCATGGGAGACAATTACCCACAATCCCGAGGAGAGAGAAGAACTATTGGCTCAGTTGTGATCACATGACGCTCAGCAGAAAAAGCATATATGGACTACTCGTATTGCGAGACCTCGCTCATCATCAAGTTAAGATTTATTACAAATTTTAGCTCGTCTTACAAAACACTCGCAGACTAAGTTACTCACAATCCAAGGTTTTTTCTGTATATAGAATGCCGAAAATTGGACGTCAAAGTATGAAACGATTAATATTTCACACATTTTGTAGGCACTCTATGCAAAGACAAACTGGCACAGTATAAAATACTCCCGCTAATGACGTTTCTAATGTCACTTGAATTTCGACGCTCGTCTCAGATGGAGAATTCCTCATTGGCATTTCACTCTTTGTTTGGAAAGTGACAAAATACACTACTCTGAATTTGTTCGGCAAAAACTCTAGCCAATACTGTGCTGTATGAAAATGGAAGAGCAAGGTGGAGTGTCCAAGAAGGAATCATGGCATGTGGACATGCAACGACGATTCTACGATAAACTGTCAAAAGTGCGAGCCAATGCTGCAAAAAGTTGTGTTTTCCTAACCGAAACTACTTACCAGACGTTAGTGAGCGATGTGAAAAAGGCCAAGATGACTACTAAGAAGGAACCACGGGACTATGGGCTGCTGTGTTCTGTATTTTATGTGATATTTTCTTTTTTCATTTATGTATTGTCAGGGATGCCAGGGGTAACGACCCGGCCGGGACGCCGTGAGGGACCGGAAGAGGGTCAAAGCCCACCCTGGATCACAAGGGGGGGCGCCTTCCTGGTTGCTTTAGGGGCCACAGGTTGAGGGCATGAAAGCCCTACCCTGTAGGGGCCCGTGGTCACCGCCAGGAGGCGCCCCAATGCCTTGGGGACCTGTTGCCCCAGCACTTCCGCCACACCAGGAAGTGCTGGGGGGAAGACTTTGGGAGACACCCGGGGAGCTGCCGGGAGGACAGCCGGCACTTCCGCCACGCTGGGGCGTGGCCAAGGGAGGAATGCTGGGAACACCTTGTGCTCATCCGGGAACCATATAAAAGGGGCCGTCTCCATTCAGTCAGTGCAGGAGTCGGGAGGCGGAAGGACGAAGCACAGGAGAGGTGTGGAGGCGGCCCGAAGAAAGGCATTTGTGGCCAGGACTGAGTAATTTGGGGATTGTGCACGTGACTGGGTCTGTGTGACCAATTTAAATAATTGTAAATATTGTAAATAAACGTGTGGTGGTTGAGAAACAACATTTCCGCCTGTCTGTGTCCGGGTCGGCTCCACAGTATTTTTAATGAAGGCCTTTTCATGACTCTCTTTTCAAGTTTTACTTTTTTGTGTGAAAGACAATTAAGTGCATTTTAAAATAAAATTTTAGTTAGGTTCATATTTTATTTTCTCTTGTTTTTCTCAATAAGAAAATCCTATACTTTATTTTGTAATTCTTTCTTTTTCATATACGTCTTTTCAATAAAAGCCATTTCATTACTCTCTTTTGATACCAAATGCCTAAATAGCATTTGTCATTCTATACAATGCCTAGGGAAAGTATATATAATATTAAAATAATTTGGATATTTCATACTTTGCCCAAAAACTCCAGGAATCTCTATCTCTATATATAATCTTCATTTAGATCTTGATCTTTGTTTGTCCGCGAATGAATTAGAAGAAGAAGCACTAGATGGCAGTAGAGAGACAGCTAAAACATAGGCATTGCATTAAGAATCTCCTCCAGGCTTAAACTACTGAAGACTGTAGTACGTCAGTCACACCTCAAAACACAGACATTCAAACTAAACAAATTGTTGTGCTTTAAATTAACTAAAGAGATCTTCATTTAGATCTTGATCTTTGTTTGTCCGCGAATTCCACATGCGTAGACCACCTACCAGTTTAGTACGTTGTTGTTACTCACAGATGTCAGCAATGTGCCAGAATAACAAAAGGCGAGATGGACAGTGTTACGCTGGTTAGCTCCTGAGGCCTGGTTAGAGAATGAGACTGCCGAAGATAAAAGGTACGTGCCTACGTAACATATGAATGAAAGAAAGACAGTGGGTAAAATGAATGACAACGTAACAACACGTTCCGGAAATCATTATTGTTACGTTGTAGATGGCGAGTGCTGCGCGTCTCACAGTCGTACCGTGGCTTGCTCACATGTCAGTGAAGTGATCCCTATTTATGCTTTAAAGATCCTGGATACCTATGTGTCCCCCTTTTATAACCATTGCTCCGTGTATATTGCCTTACTCTTTGGATTGCCACATAGCAACCTGCAAGATTGGAGAATGGTTGAGAAGACATCGTGAGAGGAAACGACAGCGTCGTGAAAACGAGACGGACTGTGAACGGACAGAAGTAGAAATGCTCCTACACCACCACATAATTACTATTCGGACAGTGATTCCGAGTAGGCTGTTCCTATCAAATTAATGTCCAAAGGTTTTCTTTTGTAATTTTGTTTCCCTTATAAAAAATCATAATGCTGTGCAATGAAGGGCCCAGTTCACGACTAAACAGGGAGCCCTTCACAGACAACTTTAACACGCGCAACGTAGTTGGGCGCACATGGCTAGCTACTATATATTGTGTAGGCATTCTATACAAGGCCTGCTTTTCATACATTGCAGGTAACATATACACCAAATATTGAAATAAGATCATAATACTCTTTTACTTTTTACTAAAGGACTCTTTTACTTTAGGACTAAAGATGAGCTCTCCTGCATCTCCACTGACAGAAAGGCATCTCGTTTTTGGGACCATGAAGTACAAATTCCTGCCATAGCTATGCCATAGAGGAATTGGCATGGAATTAGCAAGTGGCTATGAGGGGCTTGTGTGGGCCCTATTGTACCTGTCAGGACGCATTATCAAGCAGCAGAGAGGCTATTAATCCGGCTGGCAGGGAGGCTGGTGAGAACAGAGCAGCAGTCATCCAGTTAGGGATGGTGAGGCAGGCACGGCGATAATAAGCACTTAATATGTGAAATAGGCTCTTGCATTAGAATTATGGTTATTAATGCAATTTTGACTCTAAAAATGTTACATGATAAATATGAATTACAAGACACTGCAAAAAGTTTACCACCTTTTTAGTTTTACATACTCTATGGCTAATGGAATATTGTTATGCCAGCCACTCTACCTGCTGCAGACAGGTAATAGAATAATTTAAAAATATTTGCTATCTTGCCCTACGTGTGCCTTCAGTGCCTTTCCTCGGCATCCTTGTGCGTATGAACCCATCTTCACTGGAGCTCCCTTTCTCAAGCACGTTCCTGTAAAGCCTACTTCATAGATTCTTTTAGTTCATTTTCTCGGTTTTATACTTCCCATCCTTGAAGATGACTCTCAGTGTGCCTCCTATGCCGTTACTCCTTCTCGTGCATCTCACACCCCAGCCAAACTGACCAAGCACTCCAAAGCCCCAACCCGCCCCGCCTTACACCCTGTGTTGGCTGGGATTGGCTCAAGCAGACCCCAGTGACCATGTGTTCAGATTCAGTGGGTTGGAAAATGGATGGATGGATGGATTTTCAGCAATGCGGTCAATAAGTGGAGATGGTGGAAAAGAAGAGGTGGGTTTACTAGCAAGTTAGAGCTGAGTGTCATCAGCATAAGAGTGAAAATGAATGCTAATGTAATGTAATTCAATGCTTCCACCTGATATACTCAAGTTTATTTACTTTTTGATTAATTGGCTGTATTATTTGTCCTGTGAGTCTGTATTCTTGTTTTTTTTAATTTTTCTTCTGCTGAATGCAACTGAATTTCCCTGTGGGATTAATAAAGATTATCTTCTTCTTCTTCTTTTGGCTGCTCCCGATAGGGGTCGCCACAGCGGATCTTCTTCTTCCATATCGTTCTGTCCTCTCCGTCTTGTTCTGCTACACCAGTCACCTGCAGGTCCTCTCTCACCACATCCATAAACCTTCTTTTAGGCCTTCCTCTCTTCCCCTTGCCTGTCAGCTCTATCCTTAGCATCTTTCTCCCAATATTCTCAGCATCTCTCCTCTGCACATGTCCAAACCAACACAATCTCGCCTCTCTGACTATTAATAAAGGTTATCTAATCTAATTCATTACATTCTTTTTTCGGGTGGCACAATGGCAGTATTGCTGTCTTACAGTAAAGAGATCAGGGTTCACGACCTCCCTGTGTGGAGTTTGCATGTTCCCCTCACGTTCTTGTGGGTTTCCTCCGGGTCTCTGTCCAAAGACATGCAGGTTAGGTGGACTGGTGACGTTAAATTGGCTCTAGTGGGTGTGTGTGTGTGTGTGTGTTTGCCCTGCGAATGACGGACTGTTGCACTGTCCAGAGTTTGTTCCTGTATTGTGGCTGAAGATAGTTGGGTTAGACTCCAAGCCCCCTGTGACCCCTGCCAGGAAGTCGCAACCCCTGAGCACATTATGGTTTTGGGGCACTGTCATGCTGGCCCTCTTGTCTTTTTTCTTTGTAGAACTTTCTTACCACATGAACCGCCTCTAGGATTCTATGCCATGTCTGACTTTCTTGCAGACTTTTCCTTCTGGTTTTCCAAACCAGCATGGAAGCTTCTTGAGCAGTGTTTTATCTTGTTAGAGTAATATATAAATTGCTCTACTTTCCCCTATTGTATTATTAATAGGTAGCCTTAGAATGCCTAATCTCACAGACTTACCACTGTATATAAGTTATCCCCACCTTCTCTTCTATATCTATAACCTCAGGCAATTAGATGTAGTAAAAAGACAAGCAGGAGTTAAGTTACACATAAAATAATGTATTACTGATAATATTCATAAATAATAACAAAATGCAAAGTACATTTGAATATTGACAACCATACAACCTGATAAAATGGCGATGTGTAACTCAGGTGGCACACAGACTTGTCTCTAGTTAAGGCATCATTGGTGCTCCGCTTTCTTCAGAACAGGCCTCAATCCTGTCTCAATATGGCTGAAGCTGTGCTCTTCATTGTGCTGTTCTTGTCAGTTCATGGTGTGATGGTCTTCATCAGTTGTTAACAAGAGAAAGATACTTCTATATCATCACAGGTTAGCAAGAGACAGAATGTGGTTGAGCAAGCAAATGTATGGGTTTTCTGTCCAACCCCTACAGCCAATAGGACATCATGGTACTTAAAGGCCTCTGAGACAAGCCAATTCCAAACAGCCATGTCTCAGATCAATGGGAGGAGCAGTCCAAGTTTGACAGCGTTCAGTTTAATTTTTATTTATTTACTGATCAATTGATTGATTGATTGATTAATTGATTAGCTGTATTATGTGTTTGTATCCTTGTTTTTTTTTAGGTTTCTGCTGCTGTATGCATCTGAATTCCCCCATGGAATTAAAAATCTTATGTTATCTAATCTAATCTACCGTATGTTGTAAAAGATATTTAAAGTAGAGGTAGTCCCCAGGTTACAGACATCTGACCTACGACTTATGAACAAGGCCACAGCAGCGACGCATGCACCTCAGTAACTGCCACTCCATCATCTTCGGCCTGGGGACGCTGCAAGCGGTGACTGGAGAGGGGGCGATTTTGCTGCTCGCGCAGTGCAGTGTCCCTCGGGTAGCTCCTAGCAGCAAACGGTGACCCGTGGTCCATAGTCACCAGGGCCACAGCTATCTCTTGTGTGCGGGACGATGGTTTGCTGCCCACCCACCACGCCGCCGCAGCTACTGCTCCTGACTGGACGCAGGCTGGATGGAGCGGAAGGGGGCGTTTCACTGCCCGCTCAGCACACACGGCTGGTAATGCTGCAAGCGGTGACCCTGTTGTGACTGAAAGGAGGCCATTGAGGGTGAACGGGGCAGCGGGGGGTGGCATTGTAGTGTGCCTCAGGTGGCTGCATGTTGAATGGGGGCTGGGTGATTCACTACCCGCCTTTGGCCGCACCGTGTTCGTTCTCGGTGGGTGGACACTGCAGGCAGCATACTGTAGTGGAGGTGACTGTGTGGTGGGCGGGTGGTGAACACCCCCCTTGCCGCCCCCAGTCATTCTCAATAGCGAGCCTGTTTGTACTAATACGCACATAGCAGGAAGTCGTCTCTTGTCAGTACATCAGACATGTTGACGACGGGTGCCTTCCTGCTGTGATAGCGTGGACAGTGCTGTGCAGAAGAGCTCATCTTAACCTTTTTGTTTGTGAAACACAAATCTGATGCCAGTGCTGGTGATACAGTAAAGAAGAGAAAAACCATCACCATGGAAAATAAAGTAGAAATAATAAAACGGTCAGAGAGATGTGAAACTCCATCATTCATTGGCAGAGCACTTGGTTATAGTCGGTCAACAATAGCATTTATTAAAATAATGTGCCTGTTCTGACTTACATACAAATTCAACTTAAGTACAAACCTACAGTCCCTATCGCATACGTAACCTGGGGACTGCCTGTACAGTATATTAAAAAATTAACATTTTTGGATGTGGCCACCAGATTACCATACAGCACTTTAAACTGCAAGGAAAAAAGAAAAGAAAACGGGCCGATACGCCTTGATTTTTTTAATTACCAGCCTCCAGAGACGAAAGATGCAAAGCCCTCACCACTATTTATGAAAACGGTTCAGAGGGTTGTCTTCTACTTTTTCAATCAGCCGCAAACATTTGGTCTTTAATTTTCATTACAGAATGTATAATTGAGAAAAGATCACCATGGGAAATGAGGGAAAGTTCAGGTTAAAAGAAGTCTAGCTGGTGCCTCAAGAAAACGCACACACATATCTGGCTGTTTAATTGGACACATACACGGAGAAAAAGGGAGTCAAGTAGATGAAAGTAAATTAAAAGTAGATTAAATTAAACACGCAGGTGTGGAATTGTAAATTACAGACACCTTTCTGTCCGGCTCTCCGGAGTTAAAGGAATTGGTTTAGAATTCTTCAAGTCAAAGTTGTTTGTTGTTTTTTAATCACACTGACTTCATACATTAATTTGGCCTGGAAACATAAAGGAATACTTCAACCAAAAATTATATATATTTTTTTGTCTTTACTTACACCATGTAGTTTGTAATGATGGCTGAGAAAATTTTTTAAATCTCACGTTTTCATGGAAAACAAAGTGTCTGATAGAACAGGCCTCTAGTGAGACCAGAGCTGGGCAACAGCAAACAATACAAGAAAACGTCCAGGAAGAAATCTTGTGACATAATCCACACGTCAAACCACTCAGTCGTATGCTCATAATGTGCAAATCACAAGCACATATCCATCCATCCATCCATCCATCCATTATCCAACCCCCTATATCCTAACTACAGGGTCACAGGGGGTCTGCTGGAGCCAATCCCAGCCAACACAGGGCGCAAGGCAGGAAACAAACCTTGGGAGGGGGCCCGCACAATGCAGACAAGCACATTTTTTTTACTTAAATATTTTTAAATAGAAACTAAACACAGAACAATGGTGCTCACATGGGACTGCGCTTTTGATTTGAAGACAGCACTTGTGGCCGGTGAATGAGAGGCGAGTCTTCGAATCAAAAATTCGTTCCTGTTGTCACACATGTTTGACTGTGAAGGAAAAAAAAAAATAACTAACGGGTGATGGACAACAGGCAAGCAGGAGACATCAGGAGAACTTAATCAATATGACTAATAAAGGGAACTGTGGGTTTCCGTAACATAATTCTATGTAATGCCGAGAAATGACACGTGCGTCTCATAATATGAGTGAGAGAGCTCATTTGGTGTCACTGGAGTGCCGCCAACGGAAAATCATAGCTTACTTCAAGAGTTTGATATGTTTAATCTCTACAGCTTGTCCTGTCCTCTTACGATTTGATACCCCATGCTGCTGTAAATAGCAAGAGTATGAAGTTCTGAAAGACAACCAAAACACAAAAAACATTCAAAATGGAATATTTCAGACTGAATTGGGGTGCCACAGGTGACCAGAGCAGCACTGGGAGAAAGGTAGGCATCAGAGATTTACAGGGGCTGGTGGGACATTCTTACACGCTCATAATAACTCACGCTGGGCCCATTCATAGGTGCCAAACATAAGAAATGGGACAAACGAGACGAGACCATTCAGTGCAGTGGGCTTGTTTGTTTAGCTCACAGCTGAGCTGTCCCAATATCTCATATCCAGACACTTCTCAAATGTTTTCAGGGTTTCTGCTTCAACTCCATCTCTCGGGAGTTTGTTCCAGAGCCCCACAATTTGTTGCATAAAGAGCTTCCAAGCTTCAATCTTGAACACACTTCCTCTTAATTTCCACTAATGTCCTTGAGTGCGGGATTCACCTTTTAGTTGAAAGCATTCTGATAGGGAAGACCTAAGGTCTCACAGTTAGGAGGAAAGAAATGAAGAACATCAAAGACCATCAAGAACACAAGCAAAAGGTATAAATGGCAGACAGAGAGCACCCAAGCCAGGATTTTAGCACAGCACATGTGAAGCAGCAGCTCTAACCACTGAAGATCACATTTGTGAAGAAAACTAAAATGTCTGATCTCTTGTTAATGTAAGGAAATCCCTGCATATTTGTGAGTAACTCGCTTGTTTTAATATTTTCAAATTTCTTAAGCTGGAGTAAAAGCTAAATTTACAGTTGGGACAAATAAAATTCTATCTATCTATCTATCTATCTATCTATCTATCTATCTATCTATCTATCTATCTATCTATCTATCTATCTATCTATCTGTCTGTTAAATAGTGCCTTTCTTATCCATCTCTGTTATATAGTGCCTTACAAATCTATTTATCTATTATATAGTACCTTACACATCTATCTATCTATCTATCTATCTATCTATCTATCTATCTATCTATCTATCTATCTATCTATTATATAGTGCCTTTCATATCTATCTATTATATAATACCTTTCATATCTATCTATTATATAGTGCTTTGCCTATCTATCTATCTATCTATCTATCTATCTATCTATCTATCTATCATATAGTGCATTTCATATCTATCACCCTATTATATTAAACAAAACAAAATCAAATTTTAACCTAGGTTGTGGGCATATACTTCTTATTCTATTGTTCCCTTTGTCTCTATCTTTCAAAATAATAAAAGATTAATTAAAAACACAATACCAACAAGTCTAGTGGTAGGTTCATTAACAATAAAGTCAGATGTTTTTCTTTCTTTTTAATTTTCTTACTTTATAATCATTCTGGTGTGTGTTCAAACCTATCCATCTATCTATTATATAGTGCCTTTCAAATCTATCGATCTATCTAGCTATCTATCTATTATATAGTGCCTTTCATATCTATCTATCATATAGTGCCTTTCACACGTATCACTCTATAATATTAAACAAAACAAAATCAAATCTGAGCCTAGGCTGTGCGCATACGCTTTTCTTATTCTGCTGTTCCCTTTTATCTTTCAAAATAATAAAAATTGTTTACAAAAACAAACAAACATTAATACCAACAGGTCTAGTGGCAGATCCATTAACAATAAAGGAAAGCACAACGAAATACATCTCTTTTAAAAAACATTTTTGACAACCATAAAAAGCTAATGACTTTGGTCACTTTTCATTTTAAGTATGGCTTATTGTAATTTCACAAAAAGAAAACATTTTGACAATCAAATGATGCCATTTTTTCCATAAGCCCTCCCCTCCACCCCCAACTTTATTTTAAAAGCAGTTTAAGTATTTCAGCACAAACAATCCAGTGTGCTCGAAAAGTTTGCAAGAAACTCCTGAAAGAGAATACGGCTAAATTTAGGTGGCTGAAAGGCTGCATTGTAAGCCGCATTGAGCCACCACACCCGCCATCGTGATGAAGAAAGAGGCTCGTCTAGACCTTTGATGGCGACGTGTTATTACCTTGCCTGGAGTAACAGACTTACAAATCACATTTTATTTCAGTGGAATGAAGTATTGAGAAAGATGCAGCCTCACTGCTTTCATAATGAACTAATTAACTTTATTGCTATTAAGTACCTGTTAGCAAAACAGTTGACTCATATTAGAATTGTATTTGTTCTAGCACTGTTAACTAATTAGGGTATTATTTCTCAGTTTTAAGAATTTTCTAATTAGAAAATCAAGTGCCTGTTTTTTTGAATAATAGACACAAAAGGTCAAATAATCCAATCACATTAGAAAAATTAAATGATAATAAATACAGATAACAAACAAGCAATTAAATAAAAAATACATATATGCATATATCTACTATATAATAAAACCCTAAGGTCTGTGTATCCCGTCCCTCTGAACAATCTGAAAGAGGAAGTGCGCATATGAGACGCACAAGGAAGAGGAGGGAAGGCGTATGAGGCACGCCGAGAGGGTCTCCTTCAATTACAGGAAGTATAAAACCAGGAAAGGACGTGAAAAAGGCACCTCGAAATTAAAGAAAGAGTCTGAGAAGGAGGCTTTATGAGAACACACTCAAGAGACAGCATGCTGGTGAAGACACATTCAGACACACACGGATACCAAGAAAAGGACCTGAAGGTACATGTAGGGCCAAAGAGAGCAAATAGTTTTTTAATTATTCTGTTATCTGCAGGGGTCAGCTCAGAGACACACAGGTGGAAGAGCCAGTGTTGTCCTGGATAATGGACTATCTGTCGGAGAAACCGCAAGTTTGTGAGACTCAAGGACTGTGAGAGCCACACTGGAGCACCACAAGGAACACAAAGGAGAGGAGTCTGTGCGAGAACTTTGCTTATTGACTTTAAGCACACCAAAGAGCCTTCATGTCATGTCCAGTCACTATCCAGGGAGTGTATGTAGAAGTAGTCCACTCCTACAAGTACTTGGGGTCCACATCAATGACAGCCTAGACAGGTCTCGTAACACTGAGGAACTGTAGACGAAAGGGCAGAGCAGGCTCTTCTTATGTAGGACAATGTGTCCCTTTAATGTGGGGAGTGACATCCTTCACATCTTTTATAACTATGTGATGGCCAGTGGGATTTTCTACACTCTGGTGTGCTGGGCTGTAACATCACTTCAAGAGAGGCCCACCGAATTAACAAGCTAATTAAAAGGATAAGCTCAGATATAGGACACACTCTGGAACCCCTGTAGATAGTATAGGAGGAGACAATGAAGACAAAAGTGAGTGCCAATATCAACAGTGCTGCACATCCTCTCTCTGACACACCAACACTGAGGACTTTCAGTTAACAAATCATTCAGCAGACGTGTGTGAAGAAGCACTGTGAGGGCTTCTTTATACAAACAGAAATACAAATGCATAATTCCTCACTGCGAATGGGACTGTCAAGTCATAGGTTTGCTCGTCTTTTTAATGTAGTTTTCTTTGTTTTTAGTCATTCTGCTCAGTGAATTGTTTATGTGTATAAATATTTATTTATCTATTTATTAATTTATTTAAAGAGCTTCCAGTAGAAGTCAGATTCTCCCCTTGGGACAAATATCTATCTATCTATCTATCTATCTATCATCTATCTATCTATCTATCTATCTATCTATCTATCTATCTATCTATCCTGTCTACTATGCTAAAATTAATATCTATGTACCCATCTATCTATCCTGCCTACTATGCTAAAATTAATATCTATGTACCCATCTATCTATCCTGCCTACTATGCTAAAATTAATATCTATCTATCCTGCCTACTATGCTAAAATTAATATCTATCTATCTATCTATCTATCTATCTATCTATCCTACCTACTATGCTAAAATTAATATCTATCTGTCCTGCCTACTATGCTAAAATTAATATCTATCTATCCTACCTACTATGCTAAAATTAATATCTATCTGTCTCTCTCTCTCTCTCTCTCACTATCTTATTTCTACAAGTGTTTCAGATGCGCCATCTGTTGGAATGACAAATGCAATGCATTTAACATACAGGACATTCCTAAACAGATGGTGTTCTGCAAACATTAATGATAAGGCCTGTGTTGATTACGTACATTTCAACCTATCTTAGAAGGGTAGCACAGCTAGTCAATAAATAAATAGCTGATAATAAGGCAGGATTAAGAGATGTAATGGCACTACACAATATATGTTGCACTTGAGATAAAAAAAAAAACAAAAACCAAGTGGCACCTTATTAAAAATAAGTAGGCCTTGCATCAGGTCTTTCCAGTAAGTCCTAGACATGTTCGTGAAGACAAGGCCATGCAGCATTACCCTAGCAGTTCCTTGAATGGCGTGACCTCTACAAACAATCTAATGCACTGCATATGTGCCCACTGGCAGCTTTCACTGTTTTTAAAGGCAGCCAACAGCTCTGCTCAGAGGGAACAGCCAAATGCAGTTGAGCCATTTATCAATCACAGCATACAAGAGATTAACTCCAATGCAGAAAATAAACCTCTCAGGGTGCCAAGCACATGTGACTTGCTCCCGGAAAAAGAAGCAGCAGCAAGAATTGTGGTCAAAAAAAGCAAATTCAATCTACGCTTTTAAGAATCAATACGTAACTTCACAGGCGTCACCAACTCTCCGCTTTACCCTCATGTGGAATCATCCAGTTTTATTATCTATTTTTTATTTATTTATTTTTTTTACATGATCCTATCGCTGATATTCTTTCTCTCTATTCTACTGTAAGTGCCTCAAAGGCAGATGAAACAGGACGATAGCGAGTGGAACTTATTAAAATGGCAGGACGTCAAGCAGCTGTTTTTATAAAGCGGTAGTCCGGGAGGCCACCAGGGCACAGCCACTTAACTTCACAGAGCGGTGATCGCTGTGACCGCTCGCTAGGTGGGAAGCCCCAAGCTGACCTGCTTAAAAGAGCCGTGGTAATGATAGCAAGGCTAATGGAGGCTTCTGCTTCAGCTTAATAGCACTAGGGTGGATGTATTTAGTTAAAGAGGCTATGGGAGAGCACCCTGCCACTAACCACCATCCCCTCGATGGCTGACACTTTAAATGAGAACTGCTGATTAGTTGATTTCAATACTATGCCTCACATTTCGCAGCCAGCTATTTTATAAGAACAACTGAAAGAGAACAGTGACTGAGGTCAGTCTGATTGGACCGCAATCTGCTTTAATAGTGACATGAGCGATGACTAAATGAAACAAAACAGCACTTCATGTGTTGTCACATGCGCATAAGGGACGATTTAAGGGCTCTGGTGATGGTGATTCTCTGCCACTCCAGGGGTTGGCACCATGTGACAAAGCCTTCTCTCTTCCTCCATCTGCAGACCAGAAGATTGGCATCTCTGCCACCACTAATGCCACTTCCGGTGTCTGCCCACCTGCACCCACCTCTTCCTGTCGGAAGTCGACTTCACTGGAAGGTCCGACAATTTTTTTAATCAGTCAGAACCAGACTGCCATCTGAAAAGGCCTCTTTTGTTAACGCTATCAATCGAGTTTTGTTTTCTGAAAAACAAATATATGGGGTTTGCCCAGGGGTGCCCCAGCTCTCTTTACCGTCTCTGCATGTTATGACACTATAATGTTTTGAAAATAACAAAGCATTTGTTCGTTCATATTGAACTGGTGGTTGCACTCCAAAAATTTGTTTATGGAGTACAGTAGATTTCGAAAGTGTTCAGACCTTTTACTCTCTGTACACTTTATTGTGTTATAGATTTAACTTTAAATAGATAATTCTGCCATTTTCAACCATCAATCTACACTCAATAACCCATATTGACAAAGTGAATACGTGTTTTCAGAAAGGTTTGCAAATTTAATGAAAATCAAAAACTGAAATCTCTCATTCATTTCATTATTCTGGTCCTTCACTTTGTAGAAGCCCCTTTGGTAGGAATTCCAGCTTCAAGGCTTCCTGTTAGGTCTCTAAATGCTTCGCACACCTGGATTTGGGCAGCTTATCCCATTCTTCCTGGCTGATCCTTGTAAGTTCTGTTAGGTAGGATGGGAAGCCTCTGTGAACGGCCATCTTCAGGTCTCTCCACAGATGTCCTATGGGGGTTTCAGTTTAGGCTTTGACTGGGCCACTCAAAAACACTCAGAGTCTTGTTTCAAAGCCACTCCAGTGTTGTCTTGGCTGTGTGCTTTGGGTCATTGTCATGCTGAAAGGAGACGAGCTGACGTGCACTATAGAGTAGGTTTTCTTCAAGGACCTCTTTGTATCTGGCTGCATTCATCCTTCCGTCAATTCTGACCAGTCTCCATGGTCCTACTGCTGAGATACACTCCATAGCATGATGCTGCCATAACCATGCTTCACTGTCAGGATGATTTTAGGCAGGTGTCCTCACTCGACGCAGCACTAGATGTTCTGCACAAATGGTTCAACGTTTGTCTCATCAACCCAAAGATTCTTTATTATCATATCCTTAGAGCCCTATAAGCTGTCATGCGCCATTCTTCTGTCTAGCCACTGTTCCATCAACACCTGATTGATGGAGTGCTGCTCAGGTGATTATCCTTTGGACAGGCTCTCCCCATCTCAGCAGAGGCCTTCTTAAGCTTTGTTAGAGTGACCATTGGCTTCTGGGTCATCTCCCAAGACCTTTTCTTGCCCAGTTCCTCAGCTTGGCCGAGCGGCCAACTCAAAGTCCCGCTGGTTCCAGACTACTTCCATTTCATAATTATTGGGGCCATTTGGCTCCTGGTTACACTCAAAGATTTACAAATGTGAATTGCAAGACCTTCTATACACAGGTACACGTGTGCCTTTCTAAATGATATCCAATCAATTCAGTGTGTCACCGGTGGACTCCAATCAAGTTCTGGACACAACTCAAGGAGAATGAAAGCAAACAGGAGGCACCTGAGGACAACTTGGACAGCAAAGGGTCTGAATACTTATAGGAATGAGAGTATGACGATGCGGGTTCTGCTCCATATTCCCATCTTGCTTCCGGGAGCCCTTGAATCCGTCACCGTCGGTAATGTTACCGATGAGCTCGGCAGTGAGGCACAACAAATAGAGCAAGGGGATGGTGCAAAAGTGCAAAGTGCTTTTATTTAAAAGGAGCAAACTAAAACAAAGTGTCCAAATAAATAGTGCAGTGATTTAGCAACCTTCTATCTGATTTGGCTATAAATTATTATCACGTAGTACTGATGGGGGATTTTAATGTACACATTAATGTGGAAACTGACACTTTTAGCAAATGTTTTACTTATTTGTTAAATTCAGTAGGATTTTGTCAGATTGTCAAAGGTCCAACTCATAATCATAACCACACATTAGATTTAATTATAACTTACAAAGTTGAAATTCAAAATTTAAATATTACTCCATTAAATGAAGTTATTTCCGATCACAACTTAATTACATTTGATTTAGTCCTGCCCTTGCCAACGCACTCACAGATTAAAACAAAGACAGTGCGACATCTAGATTGTAATTCTGCTTCAAAATTTATAGATACCTTGAGTAAGTCGAGTGTAATTGTGGAAAACCATTTAGATCAGTTAACATCAAATGTAAGCGTGGAAAACAATTTAGATCAGCTAACATCACATTATAATGTGACCTTGAGAGAAGCTCTGGGCACAGTGGCTCCCCTTAAAACAAAAGTGATCAAAGCGCATAGAAACTCTCCCTGGTTTAATGAAAAAACTTGAGCTCTTAAATTAGAGTGTCGAAAACTGGAGCGCAGATGGAGAACAACAAAGCTACATGTCTTTCAAATTGCATGGACAGAGAGTGTTAATAAATATAAAAAAGCCCTCTTTAAAGCTCGCTCAGAATACTATTCTACATTAATAGATAGCAATAATAAAAATCCTCAGGTACTGTTTAGAACAGTGGCTAAATTAACAAATGGAATTCAGATCAACAGTGCAAAATACCAACAGATATTAGCAGTACAGACTTTATGAACTTCTTCAATGAGAAAATTAAAAATATAAGATCCCAGATCTCAGCATCACAGTACAAACCAAATACTAGCTTAGCAGCTTCTCACATTGCATTCAGCACTTTAGTAATTTTAATCCTGTAACTGAGCAGGAAGTCTTAACTTTAATTTCTAAAATGAAGCCCACTACTTGTTCCCTAGATCCAGTGCCAACAAAACTAGTAAAAGTGCAATGGATGTTCTTGCAGCCTATTCTAAACATTATCAATAGTTCATTATTGCATGGCACAGTACTTAAAGCACTAAACGTGTCAGTCATTAAACCATTACAAAAAGGTTAGACCTAGACCCACACATACTAAATAATTATAGGCCTATTTCAAATTTACCATTTCTCTCTAAAATACTAGAAAAAGTAGTAACCAGTCAGCTTCAGTCACATCTTACGCATTATAATTTATTTGAGAAATTCCAGTTTGGTTTCCGCACTGGTCATAGTAGAGAAAGGGCACTAACTTGGGTTGTAAATGACATTCTGATATCCTCTGATGAAGGAAACTCCACTGTAATTATGTTGTTGGACTTAAGTGCAGCATTTGACACCATTGACCATTCTATTTTACTGCACAGGCTAGAAAATGATCTTGGGACTACAGGTACCGTGCTTGCTTGGTTTAGTTCTTATTTATCAAATCGATTCCAGTATGTACAGAAATGTGCTGACAGGAATCCATCATTATACACAGACGTTCAATATGGTGTCCCGCAGGGCTCAGTACTGGGACCTTTACTGTTTTCACTTTACATGCTTCCACTGGGATCTCTCATTAGGAAACATAATGTTAATTTTCACTGTATGCAGATGACACCCAGTTATACCTTTCATTTAAATCAAATAAAGTTTCTTTATGTTGTCTTTAATTAGTTGTGTTAGTGAATTAAAGGAATGGATGAATGAGAACTACTTGTCTTTAAATACAGATAAAACAGAGATGTTAATTGTTGGAGGGAATGACGCTGATCACAGCAATATTTTGTCATCATTTAACTCAGTTGGAATCCCCATTAATTTCACTGAATCAGCCGAAATCTAGGAGTTATCTTTGACTCTAGCATGTCATTTAAAGCGCATATTACAAAGTTGTCCAAAACATGTTTCTTCCATCTTAAAAATGTTAGGAAATTAAGGTGCTTTCTAAATAAACAGGATTCTGAGAAATTAATTCATGCATTTATCTCTAGTAGGATTGACTACTGCAATGTGGTGTTCACTGGCTGTTCAAACTGTTCTTTATACAGCCTCCAGTTAATCCAAAATGCTGCTGCAAGAATTATTACAAGAACAAGAAAATATGAACACATAACTCCAGTTCTTAAATCCTTACACTGGCTCCCAGTTAAGTTTAGGGCAGATTTCAAAATCCTCCTTTTAACATATAAAGCATTAAATGGCCAAGGTCCGGCTTACTTGTCTGAACTTATCATGACTTACAAACCAGAGCGCACATTAAGATCTCAAGATGCCGGTCTGCTTATGATTCCAAGGATTAATAAAATAACAGTGGGAGGTCAAGCTTTTAGTTACAGGGCCCCTAAACTGTGGAATGGTCTGCCTGCCACTATAAGAGATGCCCCTTCAGTCTCAGCTTTTAAATTCCGCCTGAAGACTCACTAATTCAGTTTAGCATATCCTGACTAGAGCTGCTGATTAACTGCATATCTCTGTTGTCAGTCATTAGCACTAAAACATAGGTAATATGATCATTATAATTGGTTACTAACCCTCACTTATTCTGTTTCTCTTCTTGGTACTCAAATGTGGCACTTGGTGCCACGCCCACCTGCCAAGTTGTTTGCCTGCCTATGGTAAAGTCATCCCTGATGGAGGATCACAGGAATCATGGGAAGAGGGGTCCTTTCATCGGATTGGCTGGCCCAGCACTGGCCAAATGGAGGAGGCAGCTTGATGGCTGAGGTCTCCAGCACTCTAAACAAATCCAAATCATATTATGTGATATCATCTACTGTTAAATTCTGCTACTTCGTACGTACTTCTAAAATTTTTTTATTTGTATACTGTATTGAGGATTTGTTCTGTTCTGTGAATTGTATTGTATTGTGTTGTATTGACCCCCTTCTTTTTGACACCCACCGCATGCCCAGCCTACCTGGAAAGGGGTCTCTCTTTGAACTGCCTTTCCCGAGGTTTCTTTCATTTTTTCCCTACAAGGGTTTTTTTGGGAGTTTTTCCTTGTCTTCTTAGAGAGTCAAGGCTGGGGGGCTGTCAGGGCCTGTTAAAGCCCACTGCTGCACTTCTTCTGTGATTTTGGGCTATACAAAAATAAATTGTATTTTATTGTATTTAAAAATCCTTAAATAAATAATCCAATAAAATGGGTGAAAGGTGGAGGTAAAAATAACAATACAAAAATCCTTTAAAACGACGAGGTTAAAACAATACTGGAAGCAGTCCCTTAAAACACAAAGCCCAGTGTCTTCTTTTAAATGGCGGCTCCCCTGCTTCTCCCATCTGGGCTCCGTAACAGGAGAGTCGCCATACCTGCAGCTGACCTTTTTCTCCTACACAACTGATCTGGTGGCCTTCTGATCCCTGGCTCTGGTTCAGCTCACCCAGACCGAGACTTAGGCTTCCCAGAGACCAGGACGCTCACACTGGGGCTTCTTTTCCCAATCTCCCACTCCTGCTGCTTGCCTTCGCTGCGCGCGAGCCAACCATCTCCCGGTCACTGCTGCTCCAAACAATCGCTCAGCAGGAGCAACAACTACTGTCGGCCCTCAGGTGCAGGCCAAACACCTCATTCGGGCTCGCCTCGCCCAGCTACTCATATACAGAGCGAGCATGAGCTTGCTTACTCTCCTTCTTTCTCCCTCCTGCTTCCTGCCTTCTTCTCTGCAACCTCTGTCTTTCTTTTTTTTCTGTTTTCTTCTTCCTTAGCCACCTCACATTTCTATTTATGAAGAGGATGTGGCAGCTGTGGCAAAACAGCAACCCCAAGAACAATCACGGATGTGGACGATTTCTCACCTGTGCACTTAGGTGAGAAACGGCCACATCACGAATCATCCCGGGAACCGCTTCAGCCACACAACCACCACGCTCCCTCGCTAAGCCGCGAGTGCGGTGATTATTTCTTGAAAACGGGCCTTCCTGAGAGGCTTCTGAATTTTAATAAATTAGCTAAACTTTCGGAAAAAAATGTTCACTTTGTCATTACTTATTGAGTAGATACTGATTGGTAAAGATGGCAAATGTATTATTTTTACACTTAAAATGTGCAGGAAGTGAAGGGGTCTGACTACTTTCTGAAGGCACTGTGGATTGACAGTGCAGTGGAAATCACTTCATAGCAGAAAATGGCTAATAAAATCAAGTTGCCTTTAGGAATTGCTGCTTGTAAATATCAAAGATAAATTATTTTGTCATAAGCCCTTTCTGGCATCGACATAAAAGTGTTGAAAACTTACCAGATCAGTCTAGCAATTACATTAAACTCGATTAGAACAGTTTAGTGCTTAGGTGGGCTGAGGTTTAACACAACAGTAACAGCACAAGGCGAGATATGACTTCAGATGGGACAACAGACAATAAAATAAAATCGTGGATAAAATATTTAAAAAGTGCTCTACTGGTAAGGACAGCATGGGAAAACAGTGCCACCTGTCTGCCAAAGACACAAACACAGTCTCAGAAATGAACTGACAAGAAGATAGATAGATAGATAGATAGATAGATAGATAGATAGATAGATAGATAGATAGATAGATAGATAGATAGATAGATAGAAAAGGCTCTATAATATGATAGATAGATAGATAGATAGATAGATAGATAGATAGATAGATAGATAGATAGATAGATGTGAATGGCACTATATAATAGATAGATAGATAGATAGATAGATAGATAGATAGATAGATAGATAGATAGATAGATAGATAGATAGATAGATAGATAGATAGATATTTGGCCCTAGGGGTGAATTCTGGCTCCTGGAAGCTCTTTAAATAAATAAACAGATAAATTATATATATATATATATACATTATATTATATATATATATATATATATACATTAATATGTATTATATTATATATATACACACAGCAGAATGACTAAAAAAAGAAATTTATAAAAAAAAAGACGAAAAAACATTATTTGTCACCGGGGGGAATTTTGCAGAGGGTCATATTTCAATAAAACCAAATATTATTAATAATCTGAATATCCACACCTCAGCATTCAAGTACTTTTTTATATTTGTATTTTGAATTTTTATTTACTAGGATTTTGACAGCTTAACTTCCCAGAAAGCCTTTCTATGTTCTTCATGAGTTGCAGAGTGTTCTGTATTATAAAATAATTTGCTTAATAAAATGGACCAACAAGATAAACACTGTAATATAAAATAAAGATTGATTCATTTATTTACTTGTCTTAAACAGGCATGACCACTATACAAAATGCAAATTTAAGAAATGTTAAATTTCTGCATATCCCAGGTCATAATGGGTCTTCGCCCCTGGTGTTTAACAGGTGGCCATCAAAGAGCACAGAGTGTCAGGACGTCCCACAGGGCAGATGAACTGAGGTAACCGCTTTATGAAAATCAACAAAGGCTGTGAAGAAACTCTACCGATATTCGTGTTTGCGCTCCATGAGAGCCCTCAGTGCCACAATGTGCTCAACGGTAGACTTCTTTAGTGTAAAAGCAGACTGCTCTGGTCACTGGCAGGAGAGCAAGTCCTCACAGATCCTATTGAGGATGATCCTAGCAAGGACCTTGTCCAGCACCGACAGCAGTGTTACCCGCCCTGTATTTCCCCCAATCCAGGCGATCACCCTTCTCTTTCCAGATAGGGACGACAAGTTCTGTTTCCCAGTCAGTTGGGATGATGCCAAGTCTCCCAAATGGAAGCAAAGATTGCTTGCAATGCCTTACCACCAGCCTGGAGAAGTTCACCTCGGATACCACAGACCACTGCAGCTTTCCCTGGTTCACCACCTGTGTAATCTCAGTGAGACTGGGTGGTTCACAGCTAACTGGAGGATCAGCCTCAAGGACTGTGGACACTGAGATATCCAGCGTGCTAGCCGGATGTTTATATAGCCATTTATATTTCAAATGAGTGCAGTCTTAACCTGAAAAAACTGCAGGAGCAGCAGCATTCTTTAAAAATGTCTTTGAGGACAACATTAGAGATAGAACTTTCAAAACCAAACATCAAAGTGTTCAGAATAAAATGTTTCACTCAATAACACGACCTCTGAACAAGCCACAGCAGCAGTACTTTCCTGAGAAATATCTGTCTCCTTATAAAATAGTAGAAGGCACTAATGTTACAGTGGATTTATTCCTCCTTGGAACATTTGAGCTGCATTCCCACATGGATTGCAGAACTTTAACAAAAAAGGAAACTTTTAAAAAGCCCTGGAAACTGCACTTCTTGACTGTTTAATGCTCAACTCTGACATTTTGTTATGTTGTTGATCACTCAGCCCAGCAGAGGATGAGTCTTCAGTTCCATCTTTAGGGAGTCCACTTGAAGCTTCTTGAGAGCACCGAGATCTTGACTAAGCGTGGGAGGACAAAAACACCTCACAAAATTAAACTGGTCCCATCAAACATTTGAAGTGTTTTCTATTGACACGAGGGGCAGGACCATCTTAACGCATGGGCACGCTGGGCAGTTGCCTGGGGGCCCCATGAGCATAGGGACCCCATGGTAATTAACTCTTTCAGGGCTGATGTCGACTTTTGTCAAAAGGAGGAGTTGACGATGGTAATCGACTGTACACTGTGACAAAACCAACTTGTTATGTTTTAGCTGGACTCTTGTGGTTAGAAGGAAAGTTAGCTTCACTGGTTTCACCGAGATTTCCTATGATTGTGTGAATAGCAAGGCGCAAACAACAGCAAAAATGAGACTGACATCTAGCGAGAGATCAAAGTGAATGCATAAAGTAAACTACTGCATGGACGACGTTTTGTCTGTTATCTCTGAACTGGACTATGACTTGTCGGACTCCGATTTTGATACAAGTGATCGAAAACAAATGTGAGGTTCCAGCTTCAGTTGACTGGTCCCCAGCTAATCATGGTGCTGAATGGGTTCATGTAGCTCATGGGTGTTGAACTCCAGGCCTGGAGGGCCGCAGTGGGTGCAGGTTTTGTTGAAAGTCATCCTCATTTCAAGCCTTCCTAACACACAGCCCTCCTTTACTGAAGAATAAACTGTGTTCCATGATTTTGTCGAAAATACAAAGCTACGAGGATCTACAGTGGTGTGCAAAAGTATTCACCCCCATCGAAAGTCATCTTCATTTTCTGCATGACAAAAGATTTGCCCACATGTTTACCCATTCTGTATTGTTAATGTGAATTCTGTCACACACGTGCGCATGGGAAACAGCTGAAGGGCCTAAACAATAGATAGATAGATAGATAGATAGATAGATAGATAGATAGATAGATAGATAGATAGATAGATAGATAGATAGATAGATACTTTATTAATCACAAGGGGAAATTCACATACTGAGGCAAACAACTGGTAATCAAGCAAACTTAAGCTGGAGATAAGGTGGGACGAGGCGTGTTGCGGATCCACTATGATGAGTAATTCTACACCAGGCCAGGGGGCGGCAGAGTGTACTGACTATCTCTCTCAGTCCCTTGCAGACCTTTCCCGGGAAAATCCCGCCTGTTGTTGGCCCCAAGGATGATGTCACTTTCGGGCACGAGGACATCACTCCCAGTTCCTACACCGACGACGTCATTTCCTTTACGGGCTGTTAAAACGGCCATCTTGCCTCCATACAAGCAGTTCTGTTCTCGACTCTAAACCTAAGCACATTATGCTACATAAGAAATGCAACTTTCTCAGCCGAGAAAATAATATACAGGTCAACTCTTTATGATCTGCGGTGGGCTGGCACCCTGTTCGGGGTTTGTTTCCTGCCTTGCGCCCTGTGTTGGCTGGGATTGGCTCCAGCAGACCCCCATGACCCTGTAGTTAGGATATAGCGGGTTGGATAATGGATGGATGGCCGGAACTCTTTATGATGTCTCCGACTCATTCTTATTACAATTCATATACTGTAACAATACATTTCCAAACTCACAATAAACCATTTTCTATTGATATTTAACTGAAGAAGAAAAACTCCATAGTTGGTGTTTTCCTAAGTTTTCGAACCCTACACATTCATACTTTTTGCTGCAACAGCCTTCATTCTTTTGGGTATGTAAGTACAGTATGTCCCAGTTTTGCAGATTGTTCACAGGGATTCTTCCTCATTCTTCTTTACAGAGACTGTCGAGACTGGTGGGATGGCGCCTCTGGACAGCAGTTTTCAAAATAGTGTCACAGATTCTCAATCAGGTCTCATCCTTTGGACAGGCGTATAAGTTGGGGTCTGATTTTATGATCGATTTTTCTGGTTTTAAGACCTGATTTATACGTGAGTATATATGGCAAACAACAACTTTCTCTCTTCTGGACAATAGATAGATAGATAGATAGATAGATAGATAGATAGATAGATAGATAGATAGATAGATAGATAGATAGATAGATAGATAGATAGATAGATAGATAGATAGATAGATAGATAGATATTCATCCATCCATTATCCAACCCGCTCTATCCTAACCACAGGGTCATGGGGGTCTGCTGGAGCCAATCCCAGCCAACACAGGGCTTCCACCCTCCAATCCCACTTATTCTCAATTTATCCACCCAAGGCAGGAAACAAACCGGGCACCACAAAAGGGCAGCAATCTGAGACCCCGGCCAGCACCGCTAGTATCCCATGACTAGATAGATAGATAGATAGATAGATAGATAGATAGATAGATAGATAGATAGATAGATAGTAAAGACAATATATGATAGATAGATAGATAGATAGATAGATAGATAGATAGATAGATAGATAGATAGATAGATAGATAGATAGATAGATAGATAGATAGATGCAGAGTGGTGTGAAAAATTATTTGCCCCGATAGAAAGAGGTCAATGTCAGGGAAAAATTCGGCCACATCCACCCCTTTTTCCGGCGGTATTCACCAAAAACTCTTTCACACTTTGAGCGCTGTAACCCCCTGGCTTTTAACTCTGGGGCTCCGAGGCAGCAGACCCATCGGAGATATTACCGTCGTCGTTTCTTCCCCGACACTCCCGCATTTGAGACGTTATCGGCCGTCTCCGCGAAGACGGAAAATCCTCCTGACAAGGACCATAGGCGGGATCCTCTCCAACGACCCCGAGCCCTGACTTAAAACAATTTTCTTTCGTGCCCGATCTTCTCTTTCTCCTTGCCTTTTTGAGCAGGACGTTTAAATTCACTTTTTCCTCTGTCTCGTTGCTGCCTCCCTCATCCATATCAATTCTCCCCACACACTTTCTGCTGCAGTCGCTGTTTGATCTACCGTTTCACTACCGCCTTCATTCGGCTCATCTCTGGGGCACTTGATTCTCCTGCCCTTCAGCTCTAGTAGCATTTTTATTCTTATCACCTTGCGCCTCTGCGCCATCAGCCACAATTTCGTGATCTTCCACTTTCTGCCCCTCTATTTCTGTATTTGTACGGCTAGTTTTCTTGTTCCCTTGTGTTCTCAGGACACTGTTTAATTAAATGAGCTTCACTCCGCACCCAAAACATTTCATTTCGTTAGAAGTGACGAAAATCACATAATCGAAACCGTCCACTCTAAACTTCATTGCCACATTTAATTCGTCATCCATTCTATTTAAAACCATAAAACTTGTCTCCTAAATGACAAGACATGTTTTAAATCAGGCGATTTACAACCCTAAAGGAATGTGCCGAATTTTTCCATTTGAAATTGTTACTCTACGGGACGGACGGCTAAAGGGGAAACCTGTACAAAGGAGCCATTAATAACCACCCCCTTCTCAACCACTGTCGGAACTAAATCCACAGAGCTCAAAAAAACCACGATATTCCCGCTCATTCGTGAAGCTGACTTAATATTGTCACATCCGACCACTTCGCCTACCGCCAAAACCCCGCCTCTAAAGGAACAAACTCCTCCGATATAAGTTTAATCCCATGGCGGCGGCTCAACGCTCAAGATTAGCAGCCATTGCGGCTGCCGTGGCCTAAGCCACTCAGTACAAAAACAAGTGTAGCTGTTTTCACCAAAGAAAAGATAGAAATAAGAAACTAGAAAATTAGAAGAAAAAAGAATCACCACACTCACCTCAGCGTCCACCACCAGTTCCACTCGCTCACACTCAAGACAACCACCCAGCATGCACAGCGACAGCAAGAACAGGAAGGAGATAGATAGATAGATAGATAGATAGATATGAAAGGCACTATATGATAGATAGATAGATAGATAGATAGATGGATAGATAGATAGATAGATGATTTCTTATTCTTTTGCATGTTTGTCACACAAAATGTTTCTGATCATCAAACACATTTAACCATTAGTCAAATATAACACAAGTGAATACAAAATGCAGTTTTTAAACGATGGTTTTTATTATTTAGGGAGAAAAAAAATACAAACCTACATGGCCCTCTGTGAAAAAGTAATTGCCCCCTGAACCTAATAACTGGTTGGGCCACCCTTAGCAGCAATAACTGCAATCAAGCGTTTGTGATAACTTGCAATGAGTCTTTTACATCGCTCTGGAGGAATTTTGGCCAACTCATCTTTGCAGAATTGTTGTAATTCAGCTTTATCTGAGGGTTTTCTAGCATGAACCGCCTTTTAAGGTCATGCCATAGCATCTCAATTGGATTCAGGTCAGGACTTTGACTAGGCCACTCCAAAGTCTTCATTTTGTTTTTCTTCAGCCATTCAGAGGTGGATTTGCTGCTGTGTTTTGGGTCATTGTCCTGTTGCAGCACCCAAGATCGCTTCAGCCTGAGTTGACGAACAGATGGCCGGACATTCTCCTTCAGGATTTTTTGGTAGACAGTAGAATTCATTGTTCCATCTATCACAGCAAGCCGTCCAGGTCCTGAAGCAGCAAAACAACCCTAGACCATCACACTACCACCACCATATTTTACTGTTGGTATGATGTTCTTTTTTGAAATGCTGTGTTCCTTTTACGCCAGATGTAACGGACATTTGCCTTCCAAAAGTTCAACTTTTGTCTTATCAGTCCACAAGGTATTTTCCCAAAAGTCTTGGCAATCATTGAGATGTTTCTTAGCAAAATTGAGACGAGCCCTAATGTTCTTTTTGCTTAACAGTGGTTTGCGTCTTGGAAATCTGCCATGCAGGCCGTTTTTGCCCAGTCTCTTTCTTATGGTGGAGTTGTGAACACTGACCTTAATTGAGGCAAGTGAGGCCTGCAGTTCTTTAGACGTTGTCCTGGGGTCTTTTGGACCTCTCGGATGAGTCGTCTCTGCGCTCTTGGGGTAATTTTGGTCGGCCGGCCACTCCTGGGAAGGTTCACCACTGTTCCATGTTTTTGCCATTTGTGGATAATGGCTCTCACTGTGGTTCGCTGGAGTCCCAAAGCTTTAGAAATGGCTTTATAACCTTTACCAGACTGATAGATCTCAATTACTTCTGTTCTCATTTGTTCCTGAATTTCTTTGGATCTTGGCATGACGTCTAGCTTTTGAGGTGCTTTTGGTCTACTTCTCTGTGTCAGGCAGCTCCTGTTTAAGTGATTTCTTGATTGAAACAGGTGTGGCAGTAATCAGGAAATTAAACTCAGGTGTGATACACCAGTTAGGTTATTTTTTAACAAGGGGGCAATTACTTTTTCACACAGGGCCATGTAGGTTTGGATTTTTTTTTTCTCCCTAAATAATAAAAACCATCATTTAAAAACTACATTTTGTGTTTACTTGTGTTATATTTGACTAATGGTTACATGTGTTTGATGAGCAGAAACATTTTGTGTGACAAACATGCAAAAGAATAAGAAATCAGGAAGGGGGCAAATAGTTTTTCACACCACTGTAGATATTAATTTTAACATAGATAGATACTTTATTAATCCCAAGGGGAAATTCACAGGACAAAGGACATCTTTCTAACCTTTGTAATATAAATTCTTGGTTATTTTGAAACAATAGGAAGATAGGGATAAAATAATAACAGAGAGCTAAAAAATGTGCAGCAAATACTCGTTTCCACCCCCACTAACGTTAAGTATGAGGAAGACTGCCATTTTTAAGATCAAAATATGCTATTAAATATTATTATGAGCATGAAAAATGCTTATGCCATAAAACAATTGCATATACTTTTAAAAAACATCGACACGTTATTTTTAAAGTGGTGTTTTTCACTCAATCTGATATCTCATGGAAGCGGTTTGTGGTAGAGAAATTTCAATTTCAGAAGTGGATTCAGCCCACCAGAACTCTGTAAAGGGCTCTGATTTTTTATTTTAGCTTTTTATTTTTTGCGTTGGAGGATTTTGGTGCAGACCACTGGAGTTCAATCAAAATAAGAAAACTAAACAAAGGATACACTGCTGGAGCATGCACCGGGCTGGATCTGCTGTGAAACAAATGAAGCTTAAGAGACTTTAATTTTCATCCCCCATAACTCAAAAACTATAAGGCAAAGGAAATGTTTATTCACACCAGTGAGTTTGGCATTTGTGATAATCCGGTATAGCGATTTTAATCTAAATTTGAGATGTAGTGGTTACATTTTTTAAAAAGTTATGCTGATCTGTCATGGAACATCCCCAGTGAAGAAGATAACAGTGGTTATCCAAACCTCGTTGCTGGTTGTGAGGGAAACCCCATAACAGTTCAGGCTTCAGGCCCCTCAAAATGAAGGTCCACCACTGGGCATGTGAATGGCTGAGCAATGACAATCCATTTCAAACCACCGCTAGCTGAGGCAAACAACTTCTGGTAATGAAGCAAACTTAAGCTGGAGATAAGGTTGGACGAGGCGTGGTGCGGATCCACTATGATGAGCAGCTTTCAATAAAACAGGATCAAAGAAAATGAGAGGCACAAGATAAAAAGTGACGGCGAAGGAGTGGCAGGAATGTAGCAGTCAGGAGTTTGACCCCAAGTGGTGCACTCGAGGGGCACAGGCTGCTCTAGCCGGTCACACTATGGAGCTGGAGCAGCAGTGACCTACTGCCGTGGACGTCTCCTGGCTGAATGGTAGCGGGAGACGGGAACAGGGCTCACAGTTGGGTGAGTGGTGGCGAGGACCTGAGACAGTTTTATAAAGGTTGACTACATCTGTTGGTGGATGTTTCCTTTGGCTATGAAGACCCCTAAAAACAGGGGTCGCCAACTCCAGTCCTGGAGGACCACCGTATTCGTCCATATATATAGAAGATTAAGCAAATCACCCTGAGGACATCAAAGGGTTTTCTACAAAACAGTTTCCATTACATTCTGCGAATTCTCAGAATTGCCCACCTGATAAAACCTCCACCTGTAAACCATTAAAGAAAGCGTATCAATACAACAGGTAATAAGTGAGGAGTGAAACCGTAATAGTTTAAAAATTGTTCCGAAGTAGGAAGAAAAGCAGCTGCTTCCTCCCATCCCACTAATTGTTTCCACATGCCCATGTGCGACGCTACCGACTGCACCAGCATCTGCTCACGTCAAGGCCTGTGTTACCTTTGTAAACAAACTAATGATGACAAGTTCCACTTGCTAATTAGGAACATTACTCATACCTCTTTATTTAAATCACGGCTGCTGCCTTGCTGATGTGCGAGCCGAGCCACCTGAAATACACCGACGTCCCCTAATAGCTACGGGTCTGTTTGGAGCTAAACAGCGCACAAATAACAACAGGGAAGACAGGAGTAACAGGTACATTTGGAATTCTCTTTTTCTCTGTGACGACTTTGATTTGTATTTTTGGATGCTGTTGTCTTTTTACTGCTAAAGAGTCTAACTAGAGAAATGTGAAAAAAATTAAAGGAATTTGAAAAAAAGGAATGTAAGAAACATGACAAAGTTTCAATGCCTTTGAGGATTTTAAATCCCTGGATGAGGTCCCCATGCAGTCTCCTCTGCTCGAGACAAAACAAGCTTAATTCTCGGAGTTTGTCACATTGTTACATGTCCTCAAGTCCCATGATGCACTTGGGTGCTCTCCTCTGCTCGAGACTAAACAGGTTTAATTCTCTGAACAGTAGCACTTTTCCTCAAGTCCCATGATGCACTTGGGTGCTCTCCTCTGCACAGCTTCAAGTGCTGCTATGTCTAAAGTGGTGACCAGAACTGCACACAATACTCCAGAGGTGATCTTACTATTGCATTATATAGCCTAAGCATAATGTCCCTTGATTTATATTTAACAGTTCTTACGATATAACCTAACATTTTATTTGACTTTTTAATCACTTTTGTGCATTACTTAGATAACGAGAACTTTGCGTGATAACAACTTAAATGCTTCCAGTTTAACATTTAAACTAATTTGGTCTAAGACTAGACCACTCTCATATCATATTTTGTGAATTTTCCCTTGGGATTAATAAAGTATCTATCTATCTATCTATCTATCTATCTATCTATCTATCTATCTATCTATCTATCCTTAACAAAGACATAAGAACATAAGAAATATGATAAATGAGAAATGACCATTCAGTACACCAGGCTCATTTGCATATAGTAGCTAAACTGTCCTAATAATAATAATAATACATTTTATTTATATATTGTGAACGCTGGCCTGGACACAGACAGACGGACATCTTATGTTCACCCAACACACCCTTTATTTGCAATATTTACAGTAATACTTCACGTGCACCCCCAGTGCCTCCAGCACCGAACCCCCAAAGTCCAAGCCACACAGTCCTTTGTGCCTCTCTTTATGGCCACCTCCAGTCCTCTCTCCAGCTTTGTCTCTCTTCCACCCGACTTCCGCTACTGAATGAAGGGAGGCGGCCCCTTATATAGGAACCCGGATGGGCTCCAGCTGCTTCCCGGCATTCCTCCGCAGTCACGCCCCAGTGTGGCGGAAGTGCCGGCTCGCACCCGGAGGAATCCCTCCGGGTGTCCCCTGTCTTCTTCCCCCCAGCACTTCCTGGTGTGGCGGAAGTGCTGGGCTCCAGGTTTCTACTGGCACCGGGGCGCCGCCTGGCGGTGGCCACGGGTCCCTACAGGGCTGGGCTTCCAAGGCCTTTACCCGTGGCCCCCAACATAACCAGGGTGGTCACCCCCTCGTGGTCTGGAGGAGGTACAAGCTCTCCTCCGGTCCTCCTGGGCGTCCCGGCCGGGCTCCAGCCCCGGCCAGATGCCACAATATATAGCGCCTTTCCCATGCGCAAGGTGCTAATGTTATGTCCAGATACTTCTCACTTCAACTCCTGTTTCGTTTGTTCCAGATTCTCGCAACTCTTTGCATAAAGAAGTGCTTCCTGGCTTCAGTCCTTCACCCCATAATTTCCACTGGAGTCCTCAAATATGTGATTCACTGTCAAGTTGAAATAAATTCTGCCAGATCTTCTTTATCATTGCCACTGAGGATCTTGAAGATCTGGATCAGGACCCCACACAGTCTCCTCTGTTCAAGCCTAAACAGGGTTAATTCGCTTGAGTCTGTCACAGTAAGACCTGTGTGGGAGATGGCCGGTCGTTCATCCTGGCCAATACTCCCAGGCCACTAGATGGAGCCCTCCCTGTAGCGTGGAAGTGCCCCGAAGACCAGTGGGGAATCCTGGACCGTGGAGTTTTTATTCCCGACCCTGCTGGACACCATGGGGCCCACCAGAGGACACTGTAGGGAGGCTCAAGGACTTACATGTGACCTGTATCTTGGAAGTGCTTCTTAATTACCATGACAAAGGAAATGACGTACTTCCGGGATGAAGAAGGAGAGTTTTCATCCGACCCGGAAGTGCTAAGGAGTCACATGCACAAGGGTTCAGAAGCACTTCCAGGTCACGGACTATAAAAGACGATGGAAAGCGCCAGACGAGTGAGCTGAGCAGGGAGGAAGGGTGACTAAGTGTCTGGGAGAGGAGGATTGTGGATTCATTAATTATTGTATGAGTAGTGTGGAGTGGAGGGTGCTTGGTGCACGTAATTATTATAATAAAAATAATAATTACTGGACTTTTACCTGGTGTTTGGTGTGGTACCTGAGGGTTCAAGGGAGCAGTAGCGCCCTCTACTGCTACACCTGTCTTTAGGTCTTGGGATGGACCTCTGGAAGTCATATGTCAGAGCAGGGAATAATGTTACACTCGAGTTATTCACATTCCAGTAAAACGTTCAGAAGAACAATACAGATACCTCCAGGAGAATCTTTGTTGTGATTGCTGCATCAGAATAAATAGCAGTTGATAACAACCCATTACGTGTTATTCTGTGCATCCAAACATCGTAGTGACATGTCCACAGACGGACGTAGGACAGTACTGTGTGTACGAATGATTTAATGAGACACAAATAGTCAGAAGTGCTAATAAACAGTATAATACAGTACTGCAGCTTTTACTCAAGTTTGAGGTGTACGTCACCCATTTTGGATTGACGTCCTAATCTGAAGTCGGACAAACTCAGACCTGACAGACCAGCCCCTTGTTTCCAAGTAGGACATCCGAATTGTGGGGGTGTTCCAGTTGAAAAGTCTCAATAGGAACTCAGAAATTCAGACTTCCCAGTTGGAAGAGAAAGCAGCATTAGCTCCCCACGTACAGTACAAATCCACAGGACATCCTGGGAGCTATGCTCCTGATGGGTGGCCCAGCTGTGTTTCTGTATCGGGAGGAGGCTCCCCTATCTTATTGAGATTCCACCTGACCCAGAAGTGTTTCCTGGGTACAATATTGTGGCACCGGAAGTACTACAGGGTCCGGTATAAAAGAAGTCGCTCCACCTAACCCAGAAGAACTGGAGATGGGAGCAAAGCAGGACAAAGCTCGTCTGGGGAGGAGTGGAAGAAAGAAGAATTGTGGTGATTTAGGGTGAAAAGAAGCCTTATGTAAGCTATTTCAACAAATATCACTAAGTTTCTGATTTGGGGGGTCTTAGACATAACCTTAGAGGTCTGACAGGGCCCTTTCAAATAATACGGTACTGAGAAGATCCCCCCTTGAGGGCAGCTGACTTCTCCCCTTCTGCTTGGAAACCTATAAAAACCCGAATGTTGGCATCTCATTTGGACCCTGACTTAGTTGAGGATGGAGGTCCACAAGTCTGACCTGTTCTTAAGAGCCCACCACTTTGAGAAAAACATGGAGGCTATTTATTTATTTTTTGTTATAATTGTGCCTCTTGAAATTAAAAGGGGTGACCCAGCTGGCACCTCAATACTCCTCTAGAGTCACCCTGTGTTCCTCCCAGTTGTTCCAAAGCATAAATGTGAAAGTCATGTCAGTTTCCAATCCTTTCTCCGACTGCAGCTTACTAATGAGCTCAGCTCCAAAAGACATCCTAAAATAAATAATGCGGGGGACGCTCTTCCCCTTTGATGGGCTGCCAAAAGACTGCAGGCGGTGAGTATCAGGGCAAATTTACGAGTAGCACTGGCCCTGTTCACATGTGTCCTACGATGAACCAGAATCCCATGCAGGCTGCAGTTTAGCTTTTCATTAGTTGTTGCCCTGGATAAGATTACAGCGCTCCGCAGGAGGACGATGATTGACACTGAACTCTAAGACTCCAACTAGTTCCGGCAGTGTCTTTTTGCATTTAAAACAGAAATTATGATGACAGAAAAGCCGAGTGATGTTGCAGTGCATCTTCGCAGTTTTAATGTATGAGAGGAAGAACCTTAGCCAGATGCTTGATCAAAATGAAATCCTCTTTCCACATGTGGTTTAACCACCCAGATGCACAGCAAACATGAATCTTGCACATCAATACTATGATGTAAAACAAAATAAGCAGGTAACCAAATACAGCATGTAGGGCAACTGCTATATGACGACAGATTGAGGGCAAGAGGAGCTTGAAAAGAATGGCAATAAAGATCTAGAAGTCCATTTGCTTCCTGTTAATCAAGTGGGAGATAAAAAAATCCAACCTCCAACCCTGATTGAACACAGTAAGTCTGCACGTCAAGTCCAGGGTTCTTCTGATATTAATTTATAATGCAATTACAGGCCTGAACAACTACTGGCAGAAAGGCTTTCAACCAATCATCAGCAGGCACAAGCGTGTGGCATGACAGAGCTACTCCTCCAATTACAGAGCACCACACGCCTGATGCAGGGGTCGCCAACTCCGGTCCTGGAGGACCACCGTGGCTGCAGGTTTTCATTCTAACCACTTAATTAGTGATCTGTTTTTGCTGCTAATTTTAATTAACTTGCTCTTGAAGACTCACTTTTCCTTAATTAGCAGCCAATGAACAATGAGATACAAAACGAGCCAAAATGTCCATCATACAATATCTGCAAATAAAGAAAGATGAAGGTCTCAGGAATGGCGATCTTCTCAGATCCACAAAACATTTGACCAGAGCTCCTAGAAAGAGAAAATCAACAATTTCAGAAATGTCTGCTAATGCACCACAAGAGCAGCAACGAGCCAGGGAATTAAAGAACGGGTTTAATGAACGACAAGACTCGGCACCTCATTAAGCAGCTGGTTGGAGTTTGAGGCCCTGATTTAGTTGGTCTTCTGTCAGCTCCCTCACTTCATGTTTCATTTCTGTTTGGGTGCCATTTAAGGAAAAAAATGAAGCAATACAGAGGAACAATGAAGAAATTCAGGGGGACAAATCAATTAAAATGAGTTCAAAAGAAGTAAATTAGCAGCCAGAAAAAGTTCATTCATTGAGAAAAGGGTTACAATGAAAACCTGCAGCCTCCAGGACCGGAGTTGGCAACCCCGGACTTATGGCTTTGGCAAAAGCTTTTCCTATTTTGATTAACTTGGTTGGCCTTCTTTTTTACAGGATGGTACTGAGACCAGCTGGGTTATATGGGTTGAAGGTGGTGGCACGGACCAGAAAGCAGGAGACAGAGCTGGAGGTGGCAGAGTTAAAGATGCTAAGATTGGCATTGGGTTTGACGAGGATGGACAGGATTAGAAACGAGGACATTAGAAGATCGGCTCAGGTTGGACGGTAGGGAGACAAAGTCAGAAAGGCGAGATTACGTTGGTTTGGACATGTGCAGAGGAGAGATGCTGGGTATAATGAGAGAAGGGTACTAAGGATAGAGCTGACAGGGAAGAGAGAAAGAGGAAGGTCTAAGAGAAGGTTTATGGATGTAGTGATTGAGGGGTGTGACAGAGCAGGATGACGAGGACAGAAAGATATGGAAGAAGATGATCCACTGTGGCAACACCTAATGGGAGCAGCCAAAAGATGAAGAAGAAGATATGGATTTATTTATTTATTTAAACAGATTCTGTGACAGTCTAAATCTATCTATCAACCACATAGTGTCTTTCCTATCTGCTTGTCTATTTAATTTACTCAGCTCTGTTTAATTTATGCATGCAAAGGTGTGTCCCAAAGTGCCAGCCATAAACAACAAACAGTAGAACTCATCTGTTTTCATGACTTCCTTCTTTTAATGTTTTTATTGTTTTTTTTTTTCCATCTTAAACTACGCTTTGATACGTTTGATTTCCTTCTCTGCACAGTAAGTGCAAGGATGACAAGTGACACCCACTTAACTGCCATATTGTGAGGTCCCAGTGATGCAGCACGTTTTTAAAGACTCTGCTTTTGTGGACATCATCCTGTTGTTTGATTCATTTTTGTAAAGCGCCCTACACCGGGCACCTCTATTATCTAACTGGTGGCAGGTTTGACAGAGAAATGCGAGTTTGAGGACAGTGGATTTGGGTTCTCTGTTAAAAGCATTTTAAAGAGAGAAACGTTTTCAAGGGAATTAGAAATTGATTTTTGTTAACTGGCATAACTGCTAAAAGAAAAACAGCCCAAATTTTGTTGCCACCTTAAACAAACAATTAAAGCAGTTGGTACTTAGAAAAACAATCATGGATGCAAATTACAAAACTATTAGAAAATTAAAAAATCAAAATGAACTTTGATATTTCTCTGCTGAAGTCACTCAGTCAATCCACCCAGGAACGCCAGGCTGCCTAAACGCCAAGCTTTACCTTAACACATGGTTTTGGGGGCTGGTGTGAAGTATTCTGACCCCCCCATTGGTCTGAAGTATGGTTGACTGGAACTGGCTTGTATAAGAAGCCTTTAAGTACCATGACACCCTATTGGCTGTAGGGGTTGGACAGAAAATCTATAAATATTGCTTGCTTTACCCCTCCCTATCTCTCTCTCACCAAACCAATGAAAGATCATCACACATCAAGAACTGAAAAGGACAACACAATGAAGAGCACAGCTCGGCAGCCATATTGAGACAGGCATGCGGCCTGTTCTGAAGAAAGCTGACCAAACACGAGGACTTAACTAGAGACATTTTAAGTAACTAACACGTCTGTGTGCCGCCTGAAACTACACATCACCATTTATCAGGTTGTATAGTTGCCAATATTCAAATGAACTTTTCATATGGTTATTATTTATGAATATGATCAATAATATCCATCCATCCATCCATTATCCAACACACTATATCCTAACTACAGGGTCACGGAGGTCTGCTGGAACCAATCCCAGCCAACACAGGGCGCAAGGCAGGAAACAAACCCCGGGCAGGGCACAGGCCCACTACAGGTGGCACATATACATAAACACACCTACACACACACACACCAGGGACAATTTAGGATCGCCAATGCACCTAACCTGCATGTCTTTGGACTGTGGGAGGAAACCCATGCAGACACGGGGAGAACATGCAAACTGTACGCGGGGAGGACCCGGGAAGTGAACCCAGGTCCCCTAACTGCGAGGCAGCAGCGCTACCCACTGTGTAACCCTAATCTCAAGTCTTTTTTTTAATAATAATCTTGAGTTTCATCATCTCCTTTTTTATTGTTATAAATTGTTTTAAGTGTGCTTTTGGGGGCATCTACAAGACATGCCAACTTCCCCAAGTACTCGAGAGACCATAGTTGCTAATGCCTGCTTCTCTTTCACCCCCAGACAGCCTTGGGGCAGAAGGTGGTGCACTGGTGCAGCAATTAATGCAGTTGCCTTACAGCTCCAGAGTCTTGGGGTGGCAGGCCACGCTTACTCCATGTAGAGCTCTCTTCATGTCTGCATGGGTCATCCAACCGCATCCCAAAGACATCTCTGGGGAGACTAGCACAATGTCGGGGATTCCTAATAGTAATAATATTACATTTTATTTATGTAGTGCTTTTCCTGTGCTGCCTTGAACTCAGTGAACTCGGTGACCCTGAAGTATTTTAAACATGTTTCAGGATGTCATTACGTTATCTCTGAATTGATCTCATCTGACCCCATTATCTTTTGGCAAAACTTGGTGATCCACAGTCATGCTTACTGGCAAACTCCAGACAGAAAGATATTAAGATGATTCTTAACGTGTAACCATTTCTTTCTTGCCTCAATCGAATGCATGCCAGCTTATGAAGGGCCCTTGATATCACTAACTGAACCAGAAGGAGCTCTTGTTAAAAATGCTTTGATGGAGATTCCTTTCAAGGCCATGTCTGGATAGTGCTCTGCAGTTTCCATTTCTTAATTAATGAACCAATCGAGTACAGAGGAGATTCACACACTTTGGTATAATTCCCGAAGGCTATGAATTGTATAGTCTTTAGTCTACATTTTCATATCGTCCTTCCAATTTCAAAAGAGACTGGAGTTATTATCCAGAAAATGTGCAGTAACAAAGCTCTCAATGGTGAAGAGACCAAGGCCAAAGGCAGGCAGGCCATCCGCATCCTCGCTACGGCAATCTGACCTACTGGGGCACAGGAGTCTGAAAACCTCTGCAAATACTCAGGTCTGCTTTTTACTTTGATTGCTGGCTTTGCTCTGGGCTTCATTTTTATTTATTTTTTTATTTTTGTCATGAACCAGTTGTCCTGTTTAATGTCTTTGAGACCCCATTCCTTGTTGAAAAGAGTTTAAGAAATCCTGCATTAGCTATTAAGTAATTTGTTTCTTTTCTTTAAAGATTTTCATCTTGGCACTATATAAGATAGATAGATAGATAGATAGATAGATAGATAGATAGATAGAAAAGGCACTATATGATAGATAGATAGAAAAGGCACTATAGATAGATAGATAGATAGATAGATAGATAGATAGATAGATAGATAGATAGATAGATAGATAGAAAAGGCACTATATGATAGATAGATAGATAGATAGATAGATAGATAGATAGGACACCCAGGAGGACCGGAGGAGGGCTTGTAACTCCTCCAGACCGCGAGGGGGCATCCGCCCTGGTTGTGTTGGGGGCCACGGGTGAAGGGCTTGGAAGCCCAGCCCTGTACCGCCAGGCGGCACCCCAGTGCCTGAATATCCCTGGAGCACAGCACTTCTGCCACACCAGGAAGTGCTAGGGGAAGACGACAGGGGACACCCAGATGGCTTCCGGGTGCGCAGCCAGCACTTCCGACACATTGGGGCGTGGCTACAGAGGAGTGCCGGGAAGCAGCTGGAGCCCATTGGGGTTCCTATTTAAGGGGCCGCCTACCTTCAGTCGAAAGTGGAAGTCAGGTGGAAGTGGACGGAGCTGGAGAGAGGATTGGAGGCGGCCAGGAGAGAGAGGCATTTTGACTGTGAGGCCTGGACATTTGGGGGAACGGTGCAGGAGGCACTAGGGAGTGCATGTGACTAACTGTAAATAGTACTGTAAATAAAACGTGTGTTGGGTGAAATTAAGATGTCCGTCTGTCTGTGACCGGGTTCAAGTCCACAACAGATAGATAGATATGAAAGGCACTATAAAATAGATAGATAGATAGATAGATAGATAGATAGATAGATAGATAGATAGATAGATAGATAGATAGATAGATAGATAGATAGATAGATAGATAGATAGATAGATAGATAGATAGATAGATAGAAAAGGCACTATAATAGATAGATAGATAGATAGATAGATAGATAGATAGATAGATAGATAGATAGATAGATAGATAGATATGAAAGGCACTATATAATAGATAGATAGATAGATAGATAGATAGATAGATAGATAGATAGATAGATAGATAGATAGATAGATAGATAGATAGATAGAAATGAAAGGCACTATATGATCTGTGTGTCTAATCCCTCTGAGCAATCTGATTGGTCAAGTGACGTGACGAAAGAGGAAGTGTGATTGTGAGACCCACATGGAGGAGTAAAGGCGTAGTAGGGTTGATCAGAGTCACCTTCAAAGACAGAATCTACCAGAATGGAGGTAAGAAAGGCTCAAGAGGATCACCAATGAAGAGTGGTTCACATGCAGACACAGAGGAAAGTCATTGAAGGCACACACAGGTCAAGAGATAGCAAATATTTGTAATTATTCTATTACCTGTCTTCAACAAGTACTGTAGTGAGTAATTCATACTTCAATAAAGTAAATGAAAAATGTCACATATAGTGCCTATTAAAAGTACTCACCCCTTGAACATTTTCACATTTTTTTTTATCTGATATCAAACACAAAATAACTGATTACATAAATTATCCACCTCGTTTAAATTGACACCCCTATGTCATCACTGGTGCAGCCAACTAGTTTTAGAAGTCACATCATTAGCTCAGGTCACCAGTCTGAGGTTTCACTTGTCTGTAGTCTAAATGCATGTGGAAGGGCCAACTTGTGGTGAGTCAGTCTGGTGGACTGACCTAATAAATGACGTCAAATGAACAGTCCAAACAATTCCATGAAAAGGACAAGTCCGAGGATGGAGACCTAATAATCTCCAAGTCACTGAATATCCAGTGAAATCAATCATGAAGAAATGGGGAAATCTGGTAGAGCAGGTCATCCACAAACACTGTGATCTTGGAAGAGGCAGACCAGTTAGAGAGACCGCTGAAGCAGTGACAAGCTACACTGGCTGAGATTGTGAAGACAATTGTAGCCTGTGTGCTTCGGAAGTTACAGCTTTATGGATGAGTGGCTGAGAAGTGTAACTCACTTCTTCTAATCTTTTCACCTGTGGAGATACATTTGTTAACCTTGTCCTGAACACTTGTTCCAAAATAAAGTTGATCACTTTTGTATGTTTTTTGGATAAAAGAGTCTGCGAAGCAAATAAAAATGAAAATGTCACACTGGGTTTGGTAGCATGAAAATAAATAACAAAATAAAAATGATTAATCACGCAGATAAAATCTGAGATTAGAACAGCAAATTCAACTACAGATCATCAACTAAAACCTAAAAAAAAAAAGAAAACTTCAACATGCTGAATGTCAACTTATTTGCTGATTTTGTGCACTCCGTGTTATTATAATTAATTTGCTATGTTTTTTATAGTCAGGCTGCCTCATTTACATTATTCTGAAACTTCATTGTCATTTCAAATGTCACTTCTCTTGTCACTTTGTCAAGTAAGATATGTGCCTTTCGAAACAGCTCAGCAGACTGCTTTCCTAGTTTCACCTGGCCACATTTGCACACCTTTGCAGTTTTGAATTAGGTTGCGTCAGACAGCCTGTACCAGCATCTGTCGTGTTTCAGAAGGTTACCCGAGATAAAGTTATGCTCCATGACTGCAAGTCTTATTACACAGGCAAGAAAAAGTATGCAAATCTTTAGGACATAACCACATTTATTTATTATCCATCCATCCATTATCCAACCTGCTATATCCTAACTACAGGGTCACGGGGGTCTGCTGGAGCCAATCCCAGCCGGCACAGGACGCAAGGCAGGAAACAAACCCTGGGCAGGGCGCCAGCCCACCACACATTTATGTATTATTTATCTTAAAATTAGGTCTGGGATTACATAAATGAACAAACACCGCTTGGTTTAACTATTAACACACACATTATTGTATTTTTTATTGTGCATATTGAACACAGGTAAAATTCCATTACAACAAATATCTTTACAACGAAATTTTCATTACAATGAAGTATTTTTATGGTCCTGACAGTTTCCCATATGATGCGCATGTTTCCTGCCTTGCACCTTGTGTTGGCTTGGATTGGCTCCAGCAGACTCCCGTGACGCTGTAGTTACAATATAGTGGGTTGGATAATGGAAGGTGGGATAATACATAAATATCTTTTTGAGCGAAATTTTCAATGCAACAAAGTATTTTTATGGTCCGACAGTTTCCCCATATGACGCGAGTCTATAGAAATCTCGTTACTGTGAAGTACATTCAGCAGATACTTTCATTACAACGAAGTGACCTTGAAATGTTTGAATGAATCACCCGTAGAGCAGTTAGTTCTGTGGCCGCAGCTCAGTTGTGCACAACGATCCCCAAACACAAACATTGTCATTTTTTTTTTATTTCTTCTAACTTTACTCGTACTGTTATTTATTTTATTTTTTTTTTTGCTGTTTTTGTTTTCGGTGGTTTTCAGTGATACCTTTTGCTCACTCATCAACATTTGAAAAACATCCATTGGAATTTAACTCATTGTCACCCTCCTATAGAAACGGCAGACATGAAAAAACGATAGCAGTTCATATTAGAAAAAAAAAAACAAACTTTACATTTTTGCAGCTCTCGATTGTGGCAAAAAGAAAAAAAGACGTTGGCAGTGAAGTCGGAATTTCGCCATCGACACTGTCAACTTTCTTGAAAGACCGAGAAAAAAAAGAAGACAAATCTCCATTTGCAAACATATGTGAACTTCTGCATTTGAAGAAGCCGAAAAAGCCATTTTGATGTGGTCCAGTGATGTTCGTTCAAGAAATATTCCTATTAATGCGGCACTCATTCAAGAAAATGTGAGGTTTCTAATCTTTCTCTCCAACGGAACAACACACCGAAGAGCGTCCCAAAGTGCGAGCTCCGTGTCTGTGGAAGACTGTTTATCTGTTTGCAGGTGTGAACTTGGACCCGGACACAGACAGACGGACATCATAGTTCCACCACACACTGTTTATTTACAATAATATTCACAAATTTAATGTGCACCACAAACCCCAGTGCCTTCTGCACCGATTCCCCCAATGTCCAGGCCACACAGTCCTGTGCCTCTTTTCCTCCTGGCCGCCTCCAGTCCTCACTCCAGCTCCGTCCTCTTCCACCCGACTTCCACTGCTGACTGGAGGAGGCGCCTTTATAGGAACCGGATGGGCTCCAGCTGCTTCCCGGCAATCTCCCGGACACACCCCCGTGTGGCGGAAGTGCCGGGCTCCTGGGATAATCAGGCACTGGGGCGCCGCCTGGTGGTGGCCACGGGTCCCTACAGGGCTGGGCTTCCAAGCCCTCTACCAGAGGCCTCCAGTATAACCAGGACGGATGCCCCCTCTCGGTCTGGAGGAGGCACAAGCCCTCCTCTGGTCCTCCTGGGCGTCCCGGCCGGGGACCACACGGGATATACCGGCATCGGGGTGCGGCCTGGCGGTGGCCACGGGTCCCTACAGGGCTGGGCTTCCAAGCCCTTTACTCGAGGCCCCCAACATAACAAGTTACGGACGCCCCCTCTCGGTCTGGAGGAGGCACAAGCCCTCCTCTGGTCCTCCTGGGCGTCCCAGCCGGGCTCCAGCCCCAACCAGGGACCACACAGGGCAACAGCAGTCTCACAGCCCGGCTGTGGTTCTTCAACCAAGCAAACTGAAAAGATCTCGATGGGTGATGCAAGGAACATTGAAATGAAAAGCACGGGATTACTTGGCCACTAACTTGCCTAACTGCTGTGTCTGTGTATAGCAGAGTGGCAGACCTTGTTACAATAAATAACCGTGCTGTTCCTGTTTCAAGCTGAATAAAGCTGGCTTTGGTAAAGTACTGAGACTCAGCCTCGTGTTTTGGGGTGTAAGACAGAGACTTATAGCGTGACCCTGATCTTTTAGGATTTGCTTCTGTGCCGCTTCACTGCACCACTTTGAGCCTGCTGTTGTCCTGCCCCGGCAACGGACAATCTTATACAGACGTGGCAATCACGCTTCTGGATGTACTTCAGCGTGACGTTCCCGTTGGGTGGAGAGTGTGGGTCCCAAAAGAGTTCAGAAACCTCACAATATGAAGAAGAAGAAAAGGATGATTCGGCTCCTGATTGATAACTGTGCTGCCCACAACATGCTTCTGCATTTACATAATGTTCGCGTTGAATTCCTCCCACCCAATTGCACAGCAGTACTTCAGCCATTGGATTTGGGCAGGGGCGGCCTTAGGCATGTGCAAACTGTGCACCTGCACAGGGCCGCCAAACTCCAGGGGCCACCACGCCAATATATATTGAATATAAAACAGAAAGAGAAAATAACGGCACAGCTAAAAACGCAGTGGCAAAAGTTAAACGCTTGTGACATGAGCATGAGGCGGCTATGCAGTGTCCGCAACAGACGTGGCCATCTGCCGTGCATAAGATACCATACTGACATTGGCGGGCAAAGGGGCCACCAATTCTTTCTCTGCCCAGGGCCACCATAAGCCTAGAGCCTCACCCGATTTGGGCATCATTCGCACTCTAAAAGTGTATTATGGCAAGAATTGTCGTCAGCATAACTTGGAGTCAGGAGGAGATGAAAATTAACGTGAAAGAAGCTACTGAAATGATTGCAAACACCAAGTCGCAAGTGAAAGAAAGCACTATAGCAAGAAATACAGAATCTCATTACAACAAAATATTTTTAGGTCCCTGGCAGTTCATTGTAATGGAATTTTACCTGTACATTATTTAAACATTTGTTGGAAAAAGTGTATGAACCTCAAGGCTGATGACTCCAACAAAAGTTAACAGGAATCAGGAGTTGGCAAACCTGGAATCCAACCAATGAAAAACCAATGAGGTGTGGCTTAGATATTCTTTGACCAATAAGCAAAAAGACTCAAAGTCTAATAATACAGAATGTGTGCTATGAGCACCAAGGAGTTCTGTTTTTGTAACTAAAGTAATTTACTTTACAGAAAAATTTTGAACTTCTCGCTGTCATTAATAAAAGCAAGAAGGAAATAAACACTGCCAACTTGTCAGCATTCTGCAGCCAGCTTTGTTAACTGTACGTGCCAAAAAGACTGCTCTATGTTCCAATTCCATTATAACAAAATCCCTAGTATAATAAATTCTTTTTTCAGTCCTGAGCACTTCAATTTAAAGGAATTTGGCTTGTAAACCATATTTGTGAAGAAATAATTTTGACTTGAAAAAAGACTTATCTCTTAACCAAAGGGATGGGCAGAGTGGTGGCTCTGAGGTAGGGATCTGCAATGGTAATCGGAAGGTTGCCAGTTCAAATCCTGTAAACGTCCAAAGTGACTCTACTCTGTTGGGCCCCTGAGCAAGGTCCTTAACCGGCAATTGCTCCATCCTGGGTATGACGTTAATCTTCATCCAGGCCTGCATATAGGTTCTAAAACCTGGCGGTTGGTGGCAGAATTGGCACTCCAGGCACCATAACAAACCTCACACTGTTCCACTCTGCCTGAACTAGTGTGGTTCTGAGGTGTCACCCATCACATGGCTGGCACACGGGTCCTAATCTGGGGATCCTGAGTTAATTTGTCATGTGGTGGGTGCAGCAGTGTGCTTTATCAGTGTCTGCTCCTAACCTTCTCCTCCTCCATAGTGGTGAACATACGAAGAGGCACCAAGTAGTTGTTCTTGTCCACTGAAACTGCATTTAGCATACACCACCTCCAGAGAACTGTATATGTACTCCTGTTGGCCAGTTCCTTGAGATCTGACAACATGTAGACCATATAAACCAATGAAAAACCAAAAAAGTTCTTCACTTCAAAAATGTAGCATTTAAAAAAGGAACTAAAATACAGTCTGTACATTTTGTTCATTGTTTTTGAGGCATATTATGTTTGTAACATCAATGAACATTATAATAATATATAAATAATATATGAATGTTCTAAATAATAACATTATTTAAATATATAATATATAAATGTTTATACACCTGAGTTGTCATTGATCTGATTTGGCTGTATTTGCCTCTCTCTTAACCAAACAGAAATGACTTTGAGAGGGCCATTCACATCAGAGATTCTAAGAGTCTGATGAGCTGAAGGAAGAATGGTCCAAAAGTCCATCGAAGATGGTGCCAGTGAAGGAAAAAGCAGGGCAGTTGGGCAGAAGCACGTGACCAAGACAGTGCGGGTGGGCTTGAGGAGCGCGATGTGAGTCATTTGAGCCTAAATGGCAGGAGGAATCCTGGCACAAGGTATTGACCTGCAAGAAAGAGAATAAAAGTTATCAAAGCCAACTGAATGTAAGTAAAGGACCCGGCGATAGTGAGAGAAGAGGCATTACTTATCGGAGAGTAATGGACGTTGCAGTGTCTGTGGCTGCACAGTTGTGCGTGAACATGTGTGTCGCAGATTTAAAGGGTTCCTTATGGATTAAAGTGCCTAGAACAAACTGCGTGAAGGCGCAGTAGGTAATTGGAAGGGGTTAGGTGAAATGTCCAGAGGGATCAGAGGAATGAATCCCACGAGCATTGCGATGGACAGACGGCGTTTCAGTCTGGCCAGGTCGTCCCTCAACTGGAAGAAAGAGCCCTTTCAGGGCACTACATCCCCCGTGACACTAGATGGCAGCTCCCCTGGACGGAAATAGTTCCCCGGATTCCTGCAGTCCAGCATGGGACATGGAGTCCAGTTCTTCAGCCCCGTGGGGCGCCGTGGGGGCTGTCAGTGGGAGCTCACCAAGAACCAGGGCGACATTATCACAACGTTAACCCGGAAGTATGTGAGAGTCACGAGGATGGAAACCCACAGTACTACCGGGGCAACTGAAGAAGGCGTTTGACCCGGAGATGGAATAGTTTTGGGTCATGGCCTTTAAAAGGACTCTGGGAAAACGCAGCAGATAGAGCTGGAGTTGGGAGGGTGTGTGACAGAGCTGCTGGGAGTGGAGGATTGTGGATTATTGTTATTGATTATTGTATTGATTGCTGAAAGAATTTTGGAGTGTGCGGTGCTTGGTGCACTGTTATTGAAGAATATTATTATTAAAATCTTCTTTGTGTTTTTACAAGTGTGTCTGGGATGTCTGTCTGGTGGGTTCAACAGGGCAACAGCGACCCCTAGTGTCCACAGCATATAAAATGGGAAGATGGAGGTTACTCCTGAGCTGCCTGAATAATGATAGTTGGAGGTGCACGTTATTCTTTGATTATCCCCTACAGAAAACTCGGTTTTGGGGGCCCACTGAGGCTGCAGGTTTTTGTTTCAATTTATTTCCCTTTTTCATTGGAGTCTTAGCCTAATGAAGTGAGTCGTTATTTCTCAGTTTCTGTGTTTTGGAGTCAATGTAGAAATTACAAACTAAATTTGGTACATTTTTAATAAAATGTAAAAAGCAGTTATATGGGGAATATACATATTGTTTTTAAGTCGTTAACGGTATTTTCAACCTAATCTTCATTAAGGGTGTTCTGGTTATTTAATTGATTATTTACTAATTAGCGGATCTGACACTGAAGTCGTTGCAGCTTTCATCATCCCGGGTGTCTACTATGCTGGTTGTTAATTGTCGTTAAGAGAGTTAAGCATTTCTAGCTTTAGAAAAAAACAGAAATATTTCTAAATCTCTCTCTACAGTAAGCCTAAGATAAATAATTTTAACAAAAATTTTTTTATTTTTTGTCATAAATGCTAATAATGTTTTAAATTATTTATAGTTACATATTTAAAATGAAACGTACTTAATTTGAACATTTTTTTCCATTTATGGAAATGATTTCAATTTTTATTTTAACACTTATTTTGTATTAAATGACACTATCTCTCTATTATATAAAAAACTTTTTCAGAGAGATACTTTCACGTCCCACGAGACGAGACTTTGTGCCATGAGATTTAATCATGCCCAGGGCCGGAAATAAAAGACAAAGAGTAGAAGACAAAGTAGAACGTCGTAAAGAATTCAAAAATGTTGCCGCAATACACATGCAGAGCAGGATAGAGATTATGAAAGTACTAAAATTCGAAAGTCTCAAAAAAAGGAATGTAAAGATCGCATTAGTGCAAACAAACGGAAATTATTACTCGGTGAAACAATGGAACAGTGAAAAGAAATCGAATATATGGACATAGGTGATATGTCAGAAGTATGTAGATATTGGTTGGCTTTAAACGTTTAGTCGGAGACTTGTAGATCGTCTAATTCGTGTTGCCATCGGGGAAAAGTAGTGTTTCTACCCAATGAGTAGGCGTATCCGTGAGAATTAAAAGATTTGTTGTTTGGTGAAAGTGAAATCCACGTACGCAAGCGGCAGAGACGTGAAGTGGTTGGCACATAGTGCAGGCTGGGAGACTGGGGAGCGAAGCAAGCTGGGGGTTCGTCCCCTAGTGTCTTATAAATATAAAAACCATGCTGTTGTGTCTTTCTGAATGCAGAATAAGAGAAGAGTAAAAAAGCTAATTAAATGAGATCAGTTGTTATCGATTATTATCGCTGATTGCGAATCTCATTGGAACAAAAACCTGCAGCCACAGTTTGTCCCTAGGACTGAGTTTGGGAAGCACTGCCCTAGAGAATAAGAAGTAAGGATAATAGAGTGAGTCGGGACTTTAGAATTGTTTAACTTATTTTTTTGTTTTTATGGAAGTCCTTTATTCACTTATACAGCTTAGAAAAATTGGAGAAAGACTTGTGTTTTCTTTGTCTCTTTTTAGAATTTGTTTCTTTCATCAGTCTAACTCATATACTGGAGAGCTGTGGTTTTGATGGCCTTGCTAGTATGCCTTTCTCGCTGAACTTCAACCTTTCATACTTTTGATATCACCCATTTTTAATTAGAACTTTCTATTTTTTATACCATCTCGTCTGTATCTCGTCTAACTCACTGTAGTTGATCCTCAAATCCTTTCAGTTAATGTAAATACTAAGGTTTTGTTAGTTTGAACTTGAACGTCATGTAGCTTTAACACAGATAATGGAAGATTCTGTTCCACATCTGTAAGTTAAAGTTAACCGAATGTCCATCCATCCATTATCCAACCTGCTATATCCTAACCACGGGGGTCTGCTGGAGCCAATCTGACCCATCACAGGGCACAAGGCAGGAAACAAACCCCGGGCAGGGCGCACACACACCAAGCAACAATTTAGAATGGCCAACGCACCTAACCTGCATGCCTTTGGATTGTGGGAGGAAACCAACGCAGACACGGGGAGAACATGCAAACTCCACGCAGGGAGGACCCAGGAAGCGAACCCGGATCTCCTAACAGCGCTACCACTATGCCACCGTGTCGCCCCTTAATGAAATGTTCTTAACGTTATCTCTGCATGACAATAGCAAAGCCCTCAGATCGAAGGTAGAAAGCTAGAAGGAAACATGAACTGTTAGTCAGATGGACATTAAGGGCTTACAGTTTCCTGACCGTTATGTACGTAGGTCAGAGTATATGTAATAACTGATAGAAATCTTAAATGTAGGCCTCAAGTGCAATACCATAGACAAGACATTTCCTTTTTTCCCATTTGTGTGTACTATTAACTTTTTCCTTCATTGCGTATGAACTGATTGTTTAAAATTTCACAAAAATCTTTCAAATGAAGACACTTGGACTGTGGAGTTTCTTTTCTACAATGAGCCCTACATCTGCTGGAATGCCTTTCTTGAAGTTGCATTTGAACTATTTAGAAACCCTCGACAAACTCGGTTAACACTCAGTACAACTACTAGTAGCCCCCTGCTGTGAGGTATGTGGTGGGTAACGGGGTATCGCATTCACATTTTATGACCAATTAATGCAGAAAAACAATGTTAATTCCAAAGGTTTCAAATACTTTTTCTCACCATTGTAACAGGGCAAGTCATTTTAACAAGACATGGCCGAGACACACCCCAATGTATGTTGTATAGTCAGAATGCACCACGGACTTTGAAGGAGAAACCGTCAGATGAAGATGAGGTTAAAATATTAATCTCTAGGGCTCTGGGGCACGTAAAGTGCTTTGAGGTGCACAGGCACAAAGAAAGCTGACCAGATGCACTCTTTTAAATCAAATGTAATTTATGCCCTTACAAAACAAAACGCTACCGCTTTAAGGCTGACATATTATGGCCCCCGGCGGCTCATTAATTAGTCGTCTTGTCCCTTCATAGTCCTGGTGTGCACTCTGCTGTACCTTCGGATGCTAAGAATACCTCTTTCCTCCTGTGGCTTGCTGAACAGTGGGTGCCCTTCAACTGCAGCTTGCCTTCTCTCTCTCTCTGTCTCTCTCTCTCTCGTTCCTCACTCACTCTTTCTCTCTCATTCTCTCACTTACTTACTCGCTCTCTCTCTCTCGAAGCTACAGCAATCTGAACTGGAGCCAAAAATGGTCTCTGTTCGACATGGCACCGATCCCCTAACATCTATTAATTCTGCATTAGCCATATACAGAGACAAGTATGAACATCTGGGCATGTAAAAAAGGCAAGGGTTTCTGGTCCTTATAAACCACATTACACTCTAATGGAATTTGAAGCAATTTACTTCAGTACCATATGCTAAATTGCTGTCAGCTGGACCAAGTTAAAATAAGCTGTGCCGCAGCATTCCCTTTCAGATGGCCTTGAACCACAGTCAAGAAGATGGGTTTAGCTGAATTCTGGGATAAAATAAATATGACAATTCAGGGCCAAGTGAAAGCATTGCTACTATCATTTTGATAAATGTTGCCGTGTCACAAAATTCCCATTTTGTGTCGGCTGCCCTCTTGCACTGTTTTAAAGTACATGGCACCTCACAGATGCCTGATCTGTTTGCTGCTTAAGGCTAACACGCACAAAAGGATATAAGCCAGATTCCGAGGTTGGCACAGCTTCCCTGATGCCCCGTGGCGCTCAAGGACATCTTCAAGCAGTATCTACTATAATTTTGATACCTCTTTAGGTGGAATGTGCACACATACACAAAACACACACACACTGCATTAGCTGAAGTGAAATGAATGTCTGTCTCTCTCATACTTAACTATTAACCACAAACAGACATGGGGGGGCTGAGCCACAGTCCTGAAACACGTCCAGTGTGAGCGTGCAGTTCAACCTTCAAAGCATTTCACCCAAACGAACAGAGCAAAGACCAAGGTGGCTGAGCATTTAAGTTACTGGGCCCCTAAACTGTGGAGGGGTCTGCCTGCCACTATAAGAGATGCCCCTTCGGTCTCAGCTTTCAAATCTCACTGCTTCAGTTTAGCACACCCTGACTAGAGCTGCTGGTTAACTGGACAGACTGCATCTCTGTTGTTAGTCATTAGCACTGAAACATAAGGAATATGATAGTTAGATTTGGTTTCTAACCCTCACCTATTCTGTTTCTCTTCTCGGTACTCAAATGTTAATGTGAATTTCCCCTTGGGATTAATAAAGTATCTATCTATCTATCTATCTATCTATCTATCTATCTATCTATCTATCTATCTATCTATCTATCTATCTATCTATCTATCTATCTATCTATCTATCTATCTATCTATCTATCATATAGTGCCTTTCACATCTATCTATCTATCTATCTATCTATCTATCTATCTATCTATCTATCTATCTATCTATCTATCTATCTATGTGGCACTTGGTGCCACTGCCCACCTGCCAAGTTGTTTTGCCTGCCTAAGGTAAAGTCATCTCTAATGGAGGATCGCAGGAATCGTTGGGTAGAGGGGTCCTTTCATCGAATTGGCTGGCCCAGCACTGGCCAATAGGGTGAGGCAGCTTGATGGCTGAGGTCTCCAGGACTGTGAACAAATCCAAATCCTATTATGGGATGTCATCTACTGTTGCATTCTGCTCTGTACTTGTAATATTTTTATACTGTATTGAGGATTTGTCCTGTTCTGTGTATTGTATTGTATTGTATTGACCCCCTTTTTTTGACACCCACTGCACGCCGAACCTACCTCAAAAGGGGTCTCTCTTTGAACTTCCTTTCCCAGGGTTTCTTCCATTTTTTTTCTTGTCTTCTTAGAGAGTCAAGGCTGGGGGGCTGTCAAGAGACAGGGCTGTTAAAGCCCATTGTGGCACTTCTTGTGTGATTTTGGGCGATACAAAAAATAAATTGTATTGTATTGTATTGAGCTGGAAGCACTAATCCTGCCCACTGTTCACATGCCTTACTAAGGACCAGAATCCTTTTCAGAGTAGACGTCTGTTTGCCTCTCTGCTGCTCACAAGGATATGGACATTCTGCAGGTAGCTAATAGTGATGAGCGAACACCGCTGAATTTTGGCCTTGGAGTTGACGGGGAAGGAGAAGCTGAACTCGTTTTCAGTGGAGTGGCCGTGTAAGTGTCCCTGAGGGGCAAGAAAGTGTCTGACAACAATGCTGGACCGATCATTGTGACAAAAAATGTGACCTGAGCGGTGAGGCAGCAGTGCTGAACACTTCCACCCATTACCAAAGTGTTTCTAGTCTTCATCTTGAAGTCTTTGCCTCCATGTCAGCCCTGAATTTTTGTATCGTCTCAAATCAGTTCCTGCCTTTTCACTCTATTTGAAAAACAAAGGCCTCACAACCAAGAGGGTATGTCAGTCATTATCTGCACTTTTGTGATCCTTTTCTTTGGGTTGGATGTACAGCTAAAGTTTTGACCTCGATCGGTATATTTCTCTTCATGTTTTCAAGCAGGAAAAATGGCCGCTCTAGTTTTTTCTTTGGCACCGAAGAAGAGAAGCGAACGGCAACCCTCTACTTATGGGCGGAAGGTGTAACGCTGGGACCACCGACACACTGTGAGTCCACATGTGTGCCGGAGAAACAGCAAGCAAAACGTTCACAAAAGTGCAGGTAGAGAAACATCCTAATGGTGGTCTACAATGCTTGGGGTCAATGATTTTCAAAGATTCCGGTAATCTTGTTTTTGCTTTGTCATTCTGGGGCATTGAGAGTTGTTTGATGAGGGAAAAAATGAATTCAAATAATTTTAGCGCAAGGCTGCAACATAGCAAAAACGGTATTAGGTCGTGAATACTTTCAGAAGGCCCCGTATTTTAAAACACAGGAGACGGAAATGCCGAGATCACAACGGCACCAATTCGTCTACACCCAGTAGACTTAATCACAGCTACAAGCATCTTTGGGACATCGCTGAGGTCAGCAGGACCGTCTTTGTGGTCACAAATAGGCAGAGTGGTGGCTCTGTGGCATAGGCTCTTCACTGGCATATGGAAGGCTGCTGGTTCAAATCTCATTACTGGCAGAAAGGATCCCTTTAGAAAGGCCCTTAACCTGAAAATCTCTCCAGGGGTGCAATGCACAATGAATGACCCTGAACTCGGACCCCTCACAAAGGTCATGTGAAAAGGCAATTTCCCCTTGATGATTAATAAAGTATATCAAATCAAGAACAAAAATAAAAGGGAAGACCCGAGTCCAAACAGAAGACATCAAGAGAGTCAAGAAACTACACACTGTGACTGAGGTCTGCTTCTTCTGTCTATGAATTGTGCTTTATAAAGTAAAAATGGATCGGCCAACCAAAAGACATTTTTGATACATATTTTATTGACTGTAAGGGTTATATTAGCACAAGTAAAGTATAGATCAGTAAGATATACAGCACGACAATCCAAATTAGTTGACATCCAATCCATTCACATGAAATTTTACAAGAAATAAAAAGATATTTGATACTTCAGCAAAGTTTTTATGGCAATCAATGTGTCACATGCAATGTAAGGAATACATGAAAAATACGAAATGACAGCCAGAGTCAATTGAATAATATCAAGTGTAAGATCCCACCAGGGACGCAGATTCTGTCTGTCTTGTACACACCACCTTGATACGTTTATAAAGTTACTACAAAAGGAAGATGTGCATAAAAACATCACAGACAAGCGCGTTTTACAAAGAAGCAAAGCAGTCGCCACGTGAAATCTGACAGCACCTCCTAATGAAGTTTAATTAGTTAATGTCTTAACTGTAAAACTCATTACAAAGGCAACTTGAATATAATCCCCTGATGTCAATTAAAGTCTCTCTAATAACGAAGTAAATAATTACTCTACCGCCTTTCAAACTGTGGGCTTTTGATTCCGCATCACTAACAAGAGCAACCAAAGAGCTGTTACTGATATCCAGGGCAGGAGCTCCATGTTGAGAAAGGGACGTGGGAGCCTTTTTCATTTTGTGTTAGGAGCTGAAAGAACAGGCTGGGTTGAAATGCGTTTAATTCACACAGTGGCTGATAAGTTGGACTTTTATCACTGTGAGGTTTGACTTTATTTGGAGACTGCAGCTAGCCCATTTAAAGAGCATCTCCATTATAAGGGATCTGAAAATATAATTTGATTTCTGAGTGTAATTTTATAATAGGATAGATAGACGGCCATTAAATGCACTATATGATAGATAGATAGATAGATAGATAGATAGATAGATAGATAGATAGATAGATAGATAGATAGATAGATAGATAGATAGATAGATAGATAGAGAGGCACTATATGACAGTGTCACGGATTGAAATCCCTCACCAATAATATCCACAGCCAGGAATTCACACAAAGTCCAAAGCCTTCACATTTCATACAAGACTTTATCAAACAGCAACAAAGCTGTGCTCGATCTGCATAGGAAGCCGCTATTCCTGGGCACAGAGACATCTTTATACAAAACTTAACATAGATAAGATACTCTGACACACCTGCTTATGCTAATGGACAACACATAATGGCATTTTGCCACCTTTGTCTGGTCAACTTTCAGTCAAGACCATTTTAACATTAAATCCAGCTGCTAATGGACAACACATGTTGGCTCTTCACCCCTTTAGTCAAGCCCACTTCATCTTTCAATCATGTCTTATTTGCATTTGGAATTGCCCATTTCCCACATGTCTTTGGTGTTGGCTTTCAGGGTGTCATTTTATGTTGGTGGGAGAGTTCGATGTAAGATTTACTTAACACCAGTGCATTCCAGTGCCCAGTCCAATTCTGTGTTTAATAGTGCTTAGAGTGAGATTAAAACATACTTTAAAAAATAAGAGGTGCATAATCATATAGTAAAATAAGTGCTTAGTCATATTACACACTATAATTTCTGTGTTAATTATCCAGTGTGTGATTATATAACAATATCCAGTTAATATTTGTGTAGATATATTTCCATACTAGATAGATAGATAGATAGATAGATAGATAGATAGATAGATAGATAGATAGATAGATAGATAGATAGAAAAGGTATAGATATAGATAGATAGATAGATAGATAGATAGATAGAGGCAGATATATAGATAGATAGATAGATAGATAGGATAGATAGAGATAGATAGATAGATAGATAGATAGATAGATAGATAGATATGAAAGGCACTATATAATACATAGATAGATAGATAGATAGATAGATAGATAGATAGATAGATAGATAGATATGAAAGGCACTATATAGATAGATAGATAGATATGAAAGGCACTATATAATCGATAGATAGATAGATAGATAGATATAGATAGATAGATAGATAGATAGATAGATAGATATAGAAAGGCACTATATAATAGATAGATAGATAATCGATAGATAGATAGATAGATAGATAGATAGATAGATGAAAGGCACTATATAATAGATAGATAGATAGATAGATAGATAGATAGATAGATAGATAGATAGATAGATAGATATGAAAGGCACTATATAATAGATAGATATGAAAGGATAGATAGATAGATAGATAGATATGGAAGGCACTATATATTAGATAGATAGATAGATAGATATGAAAGGCACTATATAATAGATAGATAGATAGATATTAATTTGTTCCAAGGGGGGATTTTTTTTTTGGAAACTCAAATAATATGTAAATCTATAAATATGTAGATAAATAAGTTAATAAATAAAATGTACCCACCCGCTCTGCTCTTCTCCTTATCAATGCTACAGATGTGTAACCGTACAGCACTGATGTCTCTAACAGTTCGACTTAGACATCTTTTGTATACAATTATGTCCCATGGGTGAATAATTTAAGTATGAATATCTAATGGAGAAATAGTCTGTTGCACTAATAATTATGCACCAAATTATCCTAAGACAGACACATTTTGAACAGAGGCAGTTGGCACAATATTAATAGCATCTGCATTTGTATCTTAGCATTAGAGCAATGAAATGGATCAGTGTCTGCTGCATTTTAAAAATCATATTGCTAAGGTCTGCTAATATGAAAACATTCTGATTAATTTCTTTTGCTGTAACTATAACAACTGAGAAAGATGAGCTAATTATATACTAAATTACATTATTTATACTGACATATAGCAGAGAACTACAGGAATTCAATTATGCAGAAACAAGTAATGTTTAATTCTTAATTATTTTTATTAAAATGTCAAATCAGATATATTTTTCTTGCTTTATTTTGTTATGTAGATTTTGCATTCCAGTTTATTCAACTTGGAATGATTCATAACTACATTAAAAAGAAATTAATAAATAAATAACCACAAGGAATAACTGCAGAATATGCAAAAAACTGTCTAGCGTACTTTAAGTACATTATTACCTCGGAATGACTGATTTTTAAGTGTTCGGGGGAGACAAAGTGAAACATTCACAATTCTTTTCCGCATTGTATAATGGGGTCCCATCTCTTGTCTGCACCCATGAATAGTCAGAGCGACATGAAGCAGAACGCAGAGTCCCGGAGGAAATGAACAACTAGGACAGGTTTCATCACTAGATTTCTCCTTTGGTTATCTGGCTTTCTTTATACTTTCCAAACTTAACATTTCATTCATATTCAAATATCACAACTGCAGCACATGAAGAACTAAATAAAATGCATTTTGAAAACTTTCCTGCCATCATCGAAGGGTGCAGTTAAATTGTATTCACTGACTGGGGAAAAAGCTGAAGGCTTTCAGTCTTGATGCTCTCGCAGTCTCCTGGTTCATGGACTACCTGACCAACAGACAGCAGTGTGTGAAGCTGAGGGACTGTGAGTGTCAGAACTGGTGGTGTGTAATACTGGAGCACCTCAAGGGACTGTCCTGTCCCCCTTCCTGTTTACCCCTCTCCACAACAGACATCCAGAACAATGCCAGCTCTTGCCATCTACAGACATTTTCTGATGACTCCTCCATCACAGGCTGCATTAGTAATGGAGATGAGTCAGGGTACAGTCAAGTCGTGGAGGACTTCGTCTTGTGGTGCAGGGATAACAACCAGCAATTCAACATCAGCAAGACAAAAGATCTGGTGGTGGACTTCCAATGTACTAAGGAGCCTCTGAGACCAGTTTGTTACGATTCAGAACCCTATTTTAGTTTAAAACTGTCATTTGGGTTTTAAATGTCACCAGTTAACAATGACTTGCAGGTGACAAAGGAGCCACCAGCTCTCCAGGTAGCATGCATGTACACCCATCGTGAAGTATCTGTGTTAGTAAAATGTTTTGAAATAATTGAGAGAGAAGGGAAGGACCAGGAGGTACAAATGTGTTCCTATAATAAATCTGGAGTAGTCAATTTGACAATTATGTGGTAACTGCAATGGATAGACGCTGATGACACAATACATGTTGTGGGTTTATGGGTAGTTTGATGGGTAGCAGAACAAGTTTTACTCCCTCGACCCAAAAGAAATCGAACTATGGCACGTTGTTCAACAATGGTGCAATCTCATAGTGTACTTGATCTTGGCTTCAACTAGACGGAGCACTGCACTGTGCGTGTCTAAAACTACCCATAAGCCATTGTGAACAAGTTGTAGTGTGTGTCAGCTTCTATACGTTGTGGTTACCACATGATTTTCAAATTGCCTTTACTATTTGATTTCCCCTCGTGTATGGACACACCTATGGGGTCCTACGCTCCTTCTCGTCCTCTCAGGTCTGCTGATGCTACCTCAGTGTGGCATCAAATCTCAACCCAGACACTTTCCATGTAAACTTCAAATCCTTCTTTGACGCAGTGAGGGAATCAGAAGACTTTCTTGTTTGGTGGATTTCTGTCCAAGTGAAGGTTTTCATAACCAAGGATGTGTGACTAACTTGCATGTTTTTCTGAACTCTTCACTTGTGAGTTTAACGTCATTCTGTAACACTTGGTCCCAAACTGTCACCCCGACTGATGCTTACTTGAACACGTTGACCTCTTTTGTAGGTTGCTTTGGAAAAGTGTGCTTGCTAAGCAAATACGTGTAAATAGAAATATTTAAAAACTCGCCAACCCCCGTGTTTGGTTTTCCGGATACACACATTTAAGATTTTTTTTTTCTTTGAATTGTTGTTATTTCATTAGTTTCACTTTTATTTCAGAACTTCGTTAAAAACAATATTTGGAATCTTTCGGGTCCCAACGTGCTGAATCTTTTAAATGAGGTCAGTGAGACTTATGTTTAATTACTTTGTACCATAATTCAGGTTAGGTTTCTCTATTTGGAATTTCAGCACTGCCAAAACGATCTTCATCATCAGCAGGTAATCATTTTTTTTGCAAAGTCACCAATCAATGCATGTGAGATAAACTCCGTTTTTGAAATTCTCTGACTTAAACTTCAAAGCCTTACAACACTTATATACTTCTGACATATCACCTGTGTCCATATATTCGATCTCTATTCGCCTTTTCGTAATAATTTCTCTTTCTTTGCACTAATGTGATGTTTGCTTTCTTTGTTTTGACACTGTCGTTTTTTTCTGCTTTCATATTCTGTATCTTGCTCTGCATGTGTTTTGTGCCTACGTTTTTTTTGAGTCTTTTGAATTCCAGTTTTCATTATCTCTAACCCGCTCTGCATGTGTTTGGCCCCCTTGTTTTTTAACCTCTTTATGACATTTTACTTTGTTTTCTACTCTGTCTTTTATTTCTGACCTCACTTTGTCCAGCTTTTTTTTCAACGACACCTGGTCCGTGGTAAATATTTTTCCTTTTTCGAGTAATAATTTCCGTTTGTTTTGCGCTACTGCGATCTTTACTTTCTTTTTTTATACTTTCTAATTTTCCTACTTTCATATTCTTTAACTTTCTCCTCATGTGTATCACACCATTTTTTTTTTTGAGCCTTTCTAATTCCTCAGCTTTCATAATCTCTAACCTGCTCTGCATGCGTATTGCGCCAACGATTGTGAACGTCTTTATGAAGTTCTACTTTGTCTTTTACTCTTTGTCTTTTAATTCTGAGCTTGATTGGATGTGCTTTTTTTCTATTCCACTTGTTCCGGGCTGATAATTACTTTCCTTATTTTCTGAATTTGCACCTAGATTATTCTTTTTCTTTTTTGCATTTGTTTCTCTCCTACACTTTTGAGTCTCTTTTCTCCGTGCTGCTTTTTTCTTCGCTTAGTCGTCGACGTTTCATTTATAACGTATTGTCCTTATATGCTTTATATGCTCTGAGAGCCCTGGATCTGTGTGTGCAGCCTTTACACGACTGAGTGTTTTGCTGCCTGTGGTCTTATTTGATATTGGTTGTAAGTAAGACGTGTAAGAATCTCATGTTCTACGTCATCGCGAGACGGTCCTGGGTCAATCTCTTGGTACAAAGTCTCATGTTTAAGGTCCCCGCGAGACGCTCCGTGGCCAATCTCTTTTGTCTCGCAGGTCATTTAAGTCTCTTCCTTGATCTTAACGTGAAGATCATGTCTTGTCGCCCGTCTTTCTCTCCCAGGATTTCTTTTTTTATAATAGAGAAATAATTTCAAAACATCTGATGCCTCCCTGCCTTAAAATGGTAGTTTCCAAGATAATGAAAAACATTCTTAGGTGAACATGTTAACATATTTCTGCCCAGTCATAGAAAAGTGGCAATAGATCAGGGGTGTTGAGCTCCGGGCCTGGAGAGCCGCAGTGGCTGCAGGTTTTCATTCTGACCCTTTTCCTAATCAGTGACCAGTTTCCACTGCTAATTAACTCCTTTTCCCTTCATTTCAATAGCCTTGTTTTTAAGGATTTGGTCCTTTCTTCATTAAGTGGCAGCCAAACAGAAATGAGATGTGAAACGAGCCAACAGATGACCAGCTAATCTGGGATTTCAAACTCCAACCAACTTCACTCCAACCAGTTTCTTAATGAGAAGCCAATTCTGTGTGTTAACTAAACTCGTTATTTAATCCCATAGCTTGTTCCTGCTCTCATTCTGCCATAGCATCCATCCATCCATTATCCAATCTGCTATATCCTAACTACAGGGTCACGGGGGTCTGCTGGAGCCAATCCCAGCCAACACAGGGCGCATGGCAGGAAACAAACCCTGGATAGGGAGCCAGCCCACCGCAGTCTGCCAGAGCAGACATTTACAAAACTGTTGATTTTCTGTTCTTTCTGAGATCACCGTCAAGATGTTTTGGTGAGATCAGCCTTACTGAGACCTTCGCCTTTCTTTATTTTCAGATATTGTGTGATGGGTGCAGGTGAACTGGTCGTGTGGCAGCTTGTTTTGGGTCTCGTTGTTTGGCTGCTAATTAAAGAAAAAGAAACAACTAATGGCGCTTTTCCACTGCATAGTACGGCACAGCACGGTTCAGTACAGCTCACATTGGTGCGGCTCAGTTCGGTTCGGTTTGCGTTTCGACTGCAGTTTAGTACCGCTTTAGAGTGGGTGGAATTATTCACGTGTCGTTTATAGTTGCGCCGCCTCTACTGCCGTGACATCATCGTAAACACGCCACTCCGGCTGTTGTGGTCCTTTATACTCCTGTAGTCGCTCTTCATTTTTTTTTAACTTGTCCCTACACTGTTTGTAAGTCCGATGGTTGCCGTGTGCGCCCAAGAGCTTAGCGACCTCCTGAAAAACTTTTTCATTCCGCGTCGCCCCATCCAGCTCTCGCTGGATCCGCTCCTCGGCTACCAATGAGAGGAACGTCTGTACTTCCTCAATAGACCACGAAACAGCCATTTTTGGTTAAAACAAAATGGTGCGTCCGAACCTTCGCTGGCTGTGCTAAAAATCTAGCGGGTCTGTTGTGTCTCATGTCGCAAGTTCAGTGACGCAGTAATGACGATTTTCTCCGGCCAATCAGTGACCAGCAGAGTTTACACGTCACGTTTTGGTAACGGTTCGGCGCGCTTGGAACCTCGGCTGAGGTGGCACTAAAAAAAGGACCAGGTACCAGGTACTGTTCCCAGTGGAAAACCCCCCAAAAGTGAGCTGAACTGAACCGTGGCGTGCCGTACTATGCAGTGGAAAAGCGCCATAAGGGGGCCTAAGTCAAGTTAATTATAACTAAAGCAAAAGAAGTTAATTAGTAGCACAAACTGGTCACCAAGACCAAGAAGATGGTTAGAATGAAAACCTACAGCCACTGCAGCCTTCCAGGACTGGAGTTTGACACCCATGCTGTAGATAGTCGGTATCACCTCTGGAGATCACAAACCCTTGGGTGGTCTAATGTTGGTTATTTTTATTTATTTCTTTTTTTATTTTATGGATTTTAATTAAAGGCAAATAACAATCCATACAATCAAATCAAACTTAACAAAAGCAAAATTCAACCTCCATCCAAAAGAGTTGGTTATAATGCAAAGTCAGACCCAATGACGGTCCTGGAGACCTGGTCTAAGTGGCTGGCCCACCACCCCGGGCATTCTACACTATACTGAACATTTGACCTGGGCAGCCTCATTAGGAGACAATGCCCTTTAATCCTTGTCCTGCCCACGATCTTGGAAAAAGAGTAATAGCACCAAGTGACATAGTGGGCTACAGAGAAGAGAAACAGAATGGAGGAGGATGACAGACAGTTCAGAATTATTGCAATTCTTGTATTTTTGTTCAGAAACGTACAAATGAGATGAGGTGTAAAACCAAAGTCCAAACTCTCTGTGATCATTAAAGATCCCTGGGCACCTTTCAAAAAGAGTGGGCTGTACCCCGATGTCCTGGCTAAATTGTCCACGATGGCTTGGTCATTTCCCATCTCTAATTGGCTAGCTACCTCTCTCATCCTTTCATTACCTAATAATGAATTCAAGTCAAAGGACGATACAGTCAGATATAATGCACCAGTGAGGCTGTATCTGGAGTCATTTGTTCAGTTTTGCTCAACATGCCAAAAGAAAACCACAGTCACACTTGAAGCTGTGCCCAGGAGAGCAACCAGGTGCATCATGGGACTTGATGTCCTACTGTGACAGGCTCAGAGAATTAAACCTGTTTAGTGTCGAGTGGATCAGACTGCGTGGGGACACTCTTCTTCTTCTTTCAGCTGCTCCCGTTAGGGGTTGCCACAGCAGATCATCCAGTAATCCAGCTATTTAAAAATCCTCAAAGGCACTGAAAAAGGAGATCCAAAAGAATTCTTTCAAATTAACACTGAGACGTGTACTCGAGGACATCAGTGGAAATTCAGGGAACTGAAGCCAGGAAGCACTTCATCATGCAAAGAATTGTGGGAATCTGGAACAAACTACCAAATCATGTAGTTGAAGCAGAAACCCTGACAACCTTTAAGAAGAATCCGACTTAGCTAAACAAACAGGCCTGGTGGACTAAACGGTCTCCGCTCGTTTGTCAAATTTCTTACGTTCTTAATACCTAAAATGGCTGACGTCACATCATCCAGGTGGACTCTGCACATTGGTGGTTCCTCACTGTCTATGCAAACCACTGTGAGTAGTTTATAAAAGTGCTATATAAATGGAATTAATTATATTTATTATGAGTATTATTAAACAGACATGCAATAATCAGCAGCTCTAATTTAGGTATGCTAGACAAAAAAGTGGGGTCCTCAAAAGCAGAATTGGTACCCCTATATAATTTGCATGTATTAAGTTCTTAGAAACATTGCACATTATAATAGTCAGTCAAACATTTCCTAACCCACTGAGTCCTGAACAGAGTCGCGTCGGGATGTGGTTGGGTAGTTGGTGCTGGAGCCTAACCCAGCTAGAAGAGGGCACAGGGCAGGATCAAGCCCTGGACAGGGTGCCAGTCCATCGCTGGGCACATCATAACATAACTGCATTAGTAACACCCAAAACAACTGAAAAAAAAATAATCTTTACCTGACATGTTGTCTAAATGAATCAAAATTAAAACAAAAATTCAATCCTCTTGAATCAAAATGATGTCCACCCATTTAGTCAATGCATGCTTTAAATTCGCAAATTCACCTCCAGTAACTTGCAGCTTTCCTAATGACATCAAGTTCACTTCATGCTCATAATCAATGCATTGTTTTCTTCAAATCTTGATTATTTTCTGACAGTTATTTGCTGCATATGTTTACATAATTTAAACCAAGCAGTCAAAGTAGGTACTGCACCATTTTTCTAGAAGAGGCACCTCTCATTAAAACTGTGATCCAATATTCCTTCAAATAATTTGTATAATGCTGAAGCTGTTTTGGGTTGCTTTCTATTTTCTGAATTAAAATTATTGTCATATTTCTTGTTAACTTGTCTTTATCCATTGTGGCTGAGAAAATCAATATACTGTATATTTCCGTCATTTACACTTGTATAATGCGAGCACAGGCAGGTTAAGATACTCAGAACTTCATCTTTGCAAGAAGAAAATCTTAAGATAAGACGCCAGCCCTTTAGCCATAGGATCACTCAAAAATCAGGAGAAACATTTAAAATTTACTAAAAATGGTAGGAAGACCAAATAGCACACGGAATGCGCTTCAGTAAAAAGAAGAAACATAAGTAAACTAGAACTTTACTTATTTCTTCATTTTTCACAAAGCAATTTCTAGATGCCAGGCTGCAAGTCAACTTTTTGTGCTCTCATTTTTTATTTCTTACTTAGGGGAAATGATTCAAAATGAACAAAAAAAAAAATTAACTCACCATATAAGCCCAGGGAGGGAGACATTTTAACATAAATTTAAATTATAAAATAAAAGACCTAGCCCCCCCAGCCCTGGTTTTGTGCCAGCTGTTCAAAATCCCAGTCCTGTATTCCAGCTCATAAAACCACACATCTCTCTTTTTTTGTTCTAACTCCCTGTGCAGAGGACGAGGCTCCTGTGATTCAACCATTCAACAAAGCAAAACTCCTCCTGTTATTTTTAAATGAACTCCTGTACTTTTATTTCTCTCACTAAAATATCCCAATTCTTCAAAGCGCAATGGTCTTCCGAGGCATGGGTTTTGCCTTTATGGAATTCAGAATAAGCCTGAACATTTCATGAAGTTCATTTATTTTACAGAGGAAAAAAAATATTAACTATTACTGCTGCCTTAAGGAGATTAAAGAATTTGCGAGAGAGAGAGATTGAGAGAGAGGGGGGGAGATGCATGATGGGAAAAGGGGGCGGGGACTGTCACTACCCCAGGGGTTATCTAGTAAGAGAATTCATGAGATTTGTATATGGATACATACAACAGTGCCTATAAGAAGTGTTCACCCCCTTGGACGCTTTTACATTGTATTGTTACACAACAATGAGTCCCAGTGGAATGAATTTGACTTTGATCAACAGAAAAAGACGCTTGAATGTCAAAGTGAAAACAAAAGTGGTCAAAATTAATTACAAATACAAAACAAAAAATGATTAATCTCATAATATCTGTGCTGATCACAGTAATATTTAATCTATCCTGAGCCCAATCTGTCATGCCACCTTGCTTTATCCCAATCTGGGGTGCCCTCAATCTCCAAGGGAGGTGCATGATGGCATTTTAGGGGGTGTGACAAAGAAGAAGTCTGCCTTGAGATTTGCCAAAATTAAGTGAGGTGTTGTGCGACTTTATCGTGGTGCCATCTGTGTCTTGCAGTGCGCCGTCATTTATTAGTTGGGGCTCCTCTTCTATGATATGAAAAGAATTAAGCAATGAGTGCACAACTGCAACCTGTGAATGAGTCATGGAAATGCGCGTTCTTGTGGGTTCCTCGCTGCATGCAGATATGGCAACAAATTTTGCTTTTTAATAGAATGGAATTTGGACCTTGTAATGATCCTTAGAGAAGGGTATTCATTTCTTTGCCAGCCCTAATCGTGATTAATTTCATTTCTGCCAGGGGTGAGGGGGAACAATGGGGTCTGAATAGGATGCAACACCTGCTGCTTACACTCAGATCATCTCTTGTGTTGGTGGTCCTGACAGTAGCACAGCCATTTTAACTGTGCGGCGTATCTGGTTTTATACTGCAGTGCAGGTGTTACTGGGGGACAAAGCTCGTCATTTGGGTTTCATTGCTTAGTGGAGCGCTGGCATCCATTGCTTCAAAGTGCTCTCTAATCCCCACAACCCTATGATGGTGTGTGTCATTTCCTCTTGGTGCATAATGCTTTGCAGGATACCCCAAACCCCCAGACTCTCAGTTGAGTGTCTCAGCTTCATGGGGGACATATTTATAAAGGTAAACTGCTCTATTTATATTTACATTTTATGCACTGCAGTTCTGGTTCTCCTACAGTACTGGATGTGAGTCAAATATTAGAAACTTCACTTCTTCCATCTTCACATTACTTTTGCAGGGGGTGCAAACATAAACATTTTCTGGGGTGCATGATGTTGGAAATGTTGGGGATCACTGCTTTAATAGATCCACCATTGTCCCTGTTCCTAAGAAGTCACAACCAACATGCCTGAATGACTCTCACCACATCGCACTAACGCCTACAGCAACGAGGCTAGTCAGGAATCACATATGCTTTTGTCTGACAAAATACCTGGATCCATGACCGTTCACATATTGACCCTGTAGATCCACAGATGATGGCCATTACCATGATCCTTCATACATTACTGGACCACCTGGACAACAAGACAGGGAATTATGAGCGAATACTATTTATAGACTATAGTTTAACACAATGAACCCCTCTAAGCTCATCACCAAACTCAGGGACCTGAATCTGAACCCTTCACTGTGCAGCTGGGTCTTTGACTTCCTGACAGGCAGACCCCAGGTGGATCGAGTGATTGGCCATGCCTCACCACCCCAAGGGCTCCACAGGGCCGAGTTCTTGCTCCTCTGCTACACATCTGATTCCATGGCTTCACAAGACTTTAACATCATTGCCAAGTTGGCTGATGACACAGCTGTGGTGGGCCTGATCTCTACCAACATTTATCCAGCCTCCCTGGATGAAGTGGAGAGCTTGTCACCCTGGTGTCAGGACAACAGTCTACATCTGAATGTCAGTAAACTCTGGGACCTACAGCTGAGCACTTCATTAAGCTGCTGGGGATGAAACTTCTTGACAGGTAAACCCCAGGTAGTTCGATTGGTTGTCCATACCTCATCACCACTTACTCTCCAAACAGGGGCTCCACAGGGCCGAGTTCTCACTCCTCTGCTACACATCTGATTGCATGGCTGCACAGGACTTTAACATCATTGCTAAGATGGCAGATGACACAGCTGTGGTGGGCCTGATCTCCACCAACAGTTAGCCCGCCTACCTGGATGAAGTGGAGCACTTGTCACCCTGGTGTCAGGACTACAGTCTACATCTGAATGTCAGTAAACTCGGGGACCTACAGCTGAGCACTTCATTAAGCTGCTGGGGATGAAACTTCTTGACAGGTAAACCCCAGGTAGTTCGATTGGTTGTCCATACCTCATCACCACTTACTCTCAAAACAGGGGCTCCACAGGGCCGAGTTCTCACTCCTCTGCTACACATCTGATTGCATGGCTGCACAGGACTTTAACATCATTGCTAAGATGGCAGATGACACAGCTGTGGTGGGCCTGATCTCCACCAACAGTTAGCCCGCCTACCTGGATGAAGTGGAGCACTTGTCACCCTGGTGTCAGGACTACAGTCTACATCTGAATGATAGTAAACTCGGGGACCTACAGCTGAGCACTTCATTAAGCAGCTGGGGATGAAACTACTTGATAGGTAAACCCCAAGTGGTTTGAGTGATTGGCCATACCTCATCACTCCTTACTCTCAAATCAGGGGCTCCACAGGGCCGAGTTCTTGCTCCTCTGCTATACAACTGACTGTATGGTTGCACAAGACTTTAACATCATTGTTAAGTTGGCAGATGACACAGCTGTGGTGAACCTGATCTCTACCAACAGTGACCTGGCTTACCTGAATGAAGTGGAGAGCTTGTCACTCTGGTGTCAGGACAAAAGTCAACATCTGAATGGAACTGATTGTGGGCTTTGGGAGATAACAGCTGAGGCACAACTACCTCCTCACTATTAACAGCACTCAGATGGAGATACCTTGGTATAAGATACTCATGAAAGAAAAAAATATTTTGTTGTTTTAAATAATTACTTCAATCTTAAGTGCATGGGGTTCCCAACCCAGACCTCAGGCACCCCCAATCTACCCGGACCTTTGCTTACTCCCAGTACCAGGTAAACAGTAAAATCATACTGACCCATATGGGCATCATATAATTTTTGATTTCACAGTTTGATGGATCCCATATTTTGGCCCATATAAAACACAAATGGGGCCTATATGAGCTTGTAACCTGAGTAGTAGATGTAACTTTGGCAGCCATGACAGCCTTGAGTCTGTGTGCCCAGGTATTTCTCTCTGTAAGCTTTGCACATCTAGACACTGTTGGCAGTTTACAGAAGCTTCCCATCCAAACTAATGGAGTTTGAGAGGATCTGCCAAGAAGAATGGGATAAACTTCCTGAATCCAGGTGTCCAAAGCTTGTAGAGGTTTAACAAGACGACTTGACTGAATTAGGAGTTTGAATGTTTACACAAACAAGAGATTTCACTTTATGATTTTTAATAAATCTGCAAACCGTTCTGAAAGAATGTTTTCATTTTGAATGCAGTTTGTTGGGCAAAAAAGGCAAATATATCCATTTCAAATGACATCCATCCATCCATTATCCAACCCGCTGTATCCTAACTACAGGGTCATGGGGGTCTGCTGGAGCCAATCCCAGCCATCACAGGGTGCAAGGCAGGAAATAAACCCTGGGCAGGGTGCCAGCCCACCACAGGGCGTGTACACACACACACACACACACACTAGGGACAATTTCAGATCGCCAATGCACTTAATCTGCATGTCTTTGGGAGGAAACCCATGCAGACACGAGGAGAACATGCAAACTCCATGCAGGGAGGACCCGGAAAGAGAACCTGGGTCTCCTAACTGCAAGGCAGCAGCGCTACCCACTGCGCCGCCATGCCGCCCGTTTCAAATGACATCTACAACACAATAAAGTGTTGTGGCTGTGTGCGGGAATGACAGGTCTCTTGATCAAATTTGGGGCATCAATCGGATCACCCCATTTAATTCAACAAAAAGTTAAACAAAACATAAACGCTTCAAGGTGTTATGTGTCTTTCCTTCGGGATTACAAATAAACAAAAAAAGATTCGGCTTTAGTCGTAGGATCAGGGTCTGTTTGCTCAGAAGCTCCATCTGGCGGGTCAATCTTGCCAAAAAGATGCCAGGGTTCTTATGGTCGGGGAACACAGAAGGGGCGTGGCTAAGTGCCCTCACTGGTTGGTTTCTCGGTGCTGCTGGGAGACAAGGAGAAGACAATGTTAGCAAAAGCGCCCTACTCTCGTCTCGGTGGGTCATTAATACCTCGATCAAGATCCTCCGATGCACATGCGTGGCAGTGTGCACAAAAGTGAATGGCTCTGAATACTTCCTGAATCCACCATTTGAAAAGCTCCATGCTGTCAATCGTCCTTCTGTGACATGTTTGAATAAAAGCCCATCAAACATCCCTTCACATTTTCTCACTTCTGTTGTCTTGAGTTATTTTGTGTCACCTTCCTTATCTGTTCTGCCATTTTTAGTTCATTGCTATTGTTCAAGTAAGCAAATGCTACTGATAAAATTGGAGGAGCTTAATATTTTTTATGTTAGGACATAGCAGGCAGTCGTCCGATGTGGGCACTGGATGGTGTTAGTTGCACAGTCCATCTCATTGTAAAATATCAAAAGAATTCCTAAGTCACAGCTGTGCCTAAGTGGTTGCAGTCCACCTCACCTGCTTTGGCTGTCAGTGTCACTTGCTCCGTACTTCCTAGCCATTTGGTGAACTTGAGGGGGTTAAATTTGTGCAAGCTCGGCTGCCAGTGGCATAGATGAATGAATGGAGCTGTCCTGGTGGGTAATGAAAAACTATCTGAGGTGACTCTTTTGTCATTGATTACAAAGGTATTGTAGGGGGAGGATGATGGTTTACACTGTCTTGCTGTGCCTCTCACGCCTGCTGCGGAGGACAAGGTGTGCTTGTTTTTTTTTTTTTGGTGGCGGCAACCCAAATTTATATTGATAGCTGAGGGAGGCAGTGTGTTCCTTGACCTTACGTGAGGAGGACACCTCGCAACACCCCAAGGTGTGCTCCGATATTATGAGCTTGAATTTCACGACTTGAGCCCTGCAGGGTGATTACTTTCCTTTTCCATGTGTATTATAAGCAATACCAACTTTTTCATTTCTTGCTAAAAGTATAAAGCATCTAATGCGATGTAAAGAATAAAAAACGAGTTGCGACCTGACATGGCAGGGCACAATCCTGCTGCTCAACACTGCAGGGTGAAGGTCGAATGAGATGACCACCCAACAAGGCGCTGTGATATGCTTGGTGCCGATGCCATCACGTGTATCGACTGTGTGATTTCTGAAGTTATTCATGTAATGCCACCCCTAGTCAAGTCAAGTCAAGTTAGGGAGCATGCACTGGTACAGTGCAGGTGTTATGTGGGCGACCCCTTGGCCTGGTCTAGCAACTCGGGACCCCAACAACGAGGATCTTATGAGCCGGATCATCCTTGGGGAAACGTGCCACGTGGCAGTAGTGCCATAACTGATACTCCCTCACAATGCAGGTAGTGTGCCTCATTCGGGACTCCATGAGCAACACAAAGTAAAACCCACGGTACCCAAGGATTTTCCGGAGAGACACAGTACCAAATGAGTCCAATCTTCGTCTCAGGTCACTGGATAGCGTCCATGTCCCACAACCATATAGCAAGACAGGAAGCACCAGGATTCTAAAGACTTGGACCTTCATCCTTTTGCAGAGATATCGGGAGCACCACACACCCCTTTGTCAGCGATCTCATGACCCCCCATGCTCTCCCAATCTGCCTACTGACTTCATAGGGAGAGTCACCAGAGACATGAATGTCACTGCCGAGGTTATAAACCTCTCAACAAGGTCCACACTCTCTCCACAGACAGACACGCTTTGGTTTTTATCAGGATATTCGCAAGCCCAGACACTCAGAATCCTCACTCAGTCTCTCGAGAAACCCGGTCAGAGCCTTCATTGACTCCGTAAAGATCACAGCATCGTCAAGATCCATGAATCTTTCTTCACCAACAGATGCCCCACAGCCACTGGACCCCATGACTCTGCCCAACACCCAGTCCATGTAAGCATTGAACAGAGTAGGAGCAGAACACCCCCCTGAAGAACCCTAGAATCAACTGGGAAAAACGCAGAGGTTCCTCCTCCAGTCTGCACAGCACTCACAGTACCAGTGTACAGGCCGGCCATGATATCCAGCAACCTTGAGGGGATTTCACGAACCCTCAGGATGTCCCACAGGGCCGTTTAATAACCACTGTGTGGTTATTGTTTCAGTTTCCATAGATCACGTAGAGTTACCCTCATGAGGATTGTGGAGGGGCCATGGGAGTAGGCCAAATCAGTCTACATGTGTTTCATGGACTTAGAGAAGTCGTATGACGGTGTTCTTTGCGAAATTCTATGGTGCTGGTAGAGTATGGGGTTCTGGGAACCTTAATAAGTGCTATGCGGACCCTGCAGGATCACATTGAGAGCTGTGTCCTCATACTCAGAAAAACATCAGCATGGTTTCCAGTGGGTGTGGGACTCTGCCAGAACTGTGCATTGTCTCCTGTCCTGTTTGTGATTTTTCATCAAGGTGCAGCCCGGGGAGGGGAGGATAGGACAAGGGGTGCATGTCGGTGGACTTTCTGCAGACAACGTGGTCCTGTTGGATTCATCGGGCAGAGAACCCCAACACGCATTGAGATGGTTTGTGACCAATTGTGAGGATCAGCACCTCCAAATCAGAGGCCATGGTCCCGGCCATCTGACCTTACCTTAAATTACTTGTTTCGATGTTACTTATTCTTTCATATTTTTGCCTAATCTTAATTGTTTGCCTTTCCTTGCAACTTTCTCTTTGTCATCTTGTAAAGCACTTTGAGCTACATTGTTGTATGAAAATGTATTATAGATACTGTTCGTAGATAAATGTTGTTGTCCTCAGTTGGAAAAAGGTGGACTGTCCTCTCCGAGTGGGAGGTGAGTTACTGCCTCAACTGGAGGCGGTTACGCATCTCAGGGTTAGGGAATCCATTCCCAGACGGGTTTATCCATTCCCGGGAATTTGGGAATCCTGCATGTCAATCCCGGGAATCCCAGGCTCCCAGGGATGACACAGCGCACGGGCATCTCACATGTGAACGGTTTTAGAACGACCGACACTTATTTTTAATAAAACAACTGCAATATGTTGAGACCAATAAAAGACTAACCTTATCTACAAGCAGTTCATGCTGTCATATAAGTACATGTATCTGGTTAGTTGCGGTAATAAGAGCGTAGAAAGCACAACGTGTCCAGCGTGCGGTTGTCCAGGTGAGAGCGCAAATTCGTGCAGAGTGTGCCAGCCACCGAGAAAGCACGCTCTGTCTCCACTGAAGTAGGCGGCACAGTCATCAGATACTGATACACTTGTTCTAAACAACACCTGCGCTTGCCGTTGCTCTGAAACACCGCCATTTCAGAAGTTACTGATGCATCCAGTTTCTTGTCATCATTCTGTGATGGCAAGTTTCTTGGCATGATAATGCAGATGCAACAGACTGACGCATTGCAATTTCAAGCTGCTGTTCAAAGCTGTTGTCTGACAGACGTCAATGAATTCTGCCCCGTCCTGGCATTCGTGAGCTGCAGAGTGCAGACTCCTCCCAGTCCACTGTGCTCAGTCTTAGTGGGACCCGGGAGACTGACTGCTGCTGGTCTGTTGCTGACTGAATTAACAGGCAACACACTACACCGTGGGCAAAAAAAAGTGCCACTTTATTACAGTCGACCCTTGACATACTGTACGAAAGGCCTGACATGCGAACAACTTGATTTACAATCAAATTTTTTGTTTTGATTTACGACCAACATCTTGCGTTACGACCCGAATGCGGTCATGTGTATCCGCTTGTGAGATTGTAAACAAACAGCCGAGAGCGTTCGTAAGCGTCAGTCGGAGCCCAGATACATGTGTTTGTGGACGTAATTTCGGTCAGTGCAGTGATTTATCTATATATGTAATTCACTAAGACCATGGCATGCAAGACGCATAATAGCTAAGGAAGGAAGAGAAGGTAACAAAGGTAAAGAAAGCGATTGTTAAGGGATGTTAGCTAGCGGGCTGGCGCCGCACATGATGATGTCATCAGGCTGAGTCCGCACCGGCTTGCTTTGGAGTGTATTATTACAGCAGTTCACAACACGGCCAGCTTTGAACTGAGTGCTCGACTACTGTCATTATTAACTGGAGAAACAGCGATCACAATCGAAACGAAGAAGGAAATTGTGTGGAAATATGAGAGTGGCGTTCGTGACCGATCTCGCTAATATGTACAGCATGTCGAAATCCACCATCTCGACAATTTTACAAAGGAAAGATTTGCATAAGGAGGCTCCTTCTAAACAATAACCACCTTACGTTTCATTCTCCTCCTCCTCCCTTCCTGCAGCCCAAAGATGTCAAATTAAATGGTGAGTACAGTGTGAAATTGTTGTTTCTGGAAGGCTAGGCATTTTTTATAAATTTTTGGTTAGTACATTAGAAAAATTATTGGTTTGTTGGTAAATTATGCGCATTATACAACCCTTTTTTATTATGAAAAGGTTAAGTAAGTGTTGCAGTGGGAGGTTCGGAGCGCATTATGGGTATTTCCATTATTTCTTATGGGAAAAATAGTCTTGACTTACAACCAACTTGAGTTACAACCAACCCTCGCGAACAAATCGAGTTCGTAAGTCAAGGGTCCACTGTATTTTCAACTATAACTCTGTTATTTCTTGATTGATTTTTACACTTTTACATGCTATATATGCGAGCTTGGCCGTTCCCGGTTTCCTGGGAATTACAGCAGTTTCATTCCCGGGAATGGACTCCCTACTCAGGGTCTTGTTCACGAGTGACATGAAAGTGGATGTTGAGATCGACAGATGGATCAGGGTAGCGAGTGCAGTTATGTGGTCGCCACACCCATCTGTAATGGTGAAGAAGGGGCTGAGTCAGAAGGTGAAGCTCTCGAATTACCGGTCGCTCTACATCTCTACCCTCACCTGTGGTCATGACCGAAATGCTGAGATCATGGGTACAAGCAGCTGAAATGAGCTTTCTCTGCAGCGAGGCTGTAAGGTGAGAAGTAGACACATCCACATCAAGAGGAGCCAACTGAGGTTGTTCAGGCCTCTGGTACGGATGCATCCTGGACACTGGAAGGAGACCCCGCGGAAGACCCAGGCCTTTGCTGTTAAGATTATATCTCCCAGATCGCACTCTATGAGCTGGCATGTGTGGCTGGGGAAAGGGATGTATGGGCCTCACGGCTAAGAATGTTGCCTCTGTGATCCGGTCTCAGATTAGTGGTGGAGAATGAATGAATGAATGAAAGAATGAATGTAGAGTGGCTTTCATTTAGAACACACAAATGGAATGGTGTAGCTACAAAAAAATATATATTTTTGAAACTGATTAGAAGAAATCTTGTGAGCCTGAGTGGTGGTAGAACCTGTGATCTATAAAAAGGATTCATCCATCCATTATCCAACCCGCTATATCCTAAATACAGGGTCACGGGGTTCTGCTGGAGCCAATCCCAGCCAATACAGGGTGCAAAGCAGGAAACAAACCCTGGGCAGGGCACCAGCCCACCACAGAAAAAGGATTCACCCCCTGGGAATTTTTCACGTTTTATTCTTACACACCACTGAATCTCAATGGATTTAATTTGGCTTTTTTGATAATGAACAACACAGAAATACCCTATGTCTCGGCGTTCGAGATACCCCCGCAGTCACACCTTATTTTTCACGCCCGAATTTAAAATGCTTCTTTCTATGGTGACTATACTGAACGCAGCTCATTACATTTAAACCAGAATTACGGACATCATGTCAGAAAATCCCAATTTGTGCACTCTGTAAGGGACACAACAGAGTGCTGACATTTTCTGCTATTTTTCGTCACACCTTCTGTCAGAGTCTCTGAGAGGTGAGCAAGTTGTTAGGCCGCCACTTTCCCATGTCCTCCTGTGGTGATCCAGCTGTTAAAATATGTTTAGATGAAGTCCAACAGATGGCGCTAAACAAATGCACGAAGCCTGCCTGCCAAAGCCTCTCCCAGCTTGTGACCACAGTCCTGTCTTGGCCGATCCTGAGTAGGGAGACTCCCTGCCTCATTTGAACAATATAACGTTTAAGTGGACACAGGTAAATGCTTGACATGGATGGCCTTGGAAAGGAATGGTGGAAACAGGCAGTGTAGCTGCCGGAGTGTAAGGCGAGTTTAAGCATAAATGGATAAAACGCGTGCCGAAAGAAATCTCTCAATCCAAAAATCCATCCCGCTATATCCTAACTAAAGGGTCACTGGGGGTCTACTTGAGCCAATCCCAGCCAACACAGGGCGCAAGGCAGGAAACAAACCCTGGGCAGGGCACACATACACACACCAGGGACAATTTAAAATCACCAATGCACCTAACCTGCATGTCTTTGGACGGAAACCCACGCAGACACAGCGAGAACATGCCAACTCCACGCAGGGAAGACCCGGGAAGCGAACCCGGGTCTCCCAACTGTGAGGCAGCAGCATTACCCACTGCGCCACCGTGCCGCCCCAGTCCAAAAATTCATTTTCAAAATATTTACTGAAAATTCAAAGCAAATAATCCACACAAGAATAAGGAAAAAAGTTTTTACACACATAGAACAAAATGCAAAAAAAAAGAAAAAATGTATCTTCTCAAAACTTAGCTTTTCTAGTTAACTTTAGCTGTTTCTATACTTAAAGATTCTTAACTTCTTTTTCTGTACACCTTAAACATACGGCACAGCACTTTCAATTAAGTGCTTTGTCTTACATGTTACTCGACACACAAAACACGCACACAAGGCACGCAAGGCTTAAAAGCAGTGGTTTAAAACAGTGTGCCCTCTACACCTTACACATGGCAAGGCTGATCACAAACTGAGAATAATGTTTATTCAGAGAAGCTAGAAATAGTTAGAATATACCAATTCAATTTAACTTATGGGGGTTATAGGAACCTCCCATAGATTATGCACTATCATTTAGTAAAACATTTAGGAATCTTATGTAACTAGGAAATGGCTCTTACAGGCGGCATGGCCTGTCTGCACAGGGTAACCAGATGATGGCCTCTCTTCAGGAAGGAAAACGGCAGAGAGAGAGACAGCACCACATGCCTTTGCAGGCCTCATCGATCGAATTCTAATGGTCTGCTACCCTCCACTTGTGCAAGCAGGAGTGCGTAGTACTCATCGACTCAGCTTAGCTCAGGCAGATTCAGCTCCCAGTCCAACAAATGCTTTCCTACTGGAGGGCAACACGTTCTATCTATCCATTCCACTCCAGCCTTTCTACCTGGGTGAAGTGTTCATAGAATGTAAAGGGTTCCAGTCTTTGATAATTGAACCTCATACAAACTAATGTTGTGTAATCGGTCACAAGTAGATTGGTGCAAAGCCTTCAAAGCTCACCAGTCCAGGAGCTGGTCAACATAAAATTGTTAAGGTCATTTCTCCACGGCCACGTGTATTCCCATAGGCCAGCTAGTCAGTCAGTTCCTGATATTTTATCTATACTACTCCTAACCTGTACAGCAATTGGATGCTAAAGTATTTTTTTCTAAGTGAATATTTTTATCTTAACGTCATTACAAAATCTTCAATACACATTCCATCCATCCAGAGACCACGCCAGACCTATCAGCTTACTAAGACAAAGAGCCACCCGATTGCCTACGCACACTGGATACGTGTGAGATGATATCCATCCAGGTTGTGTTGTGCATAATTTGTCACATTTACTTACTTTGCTTCTGTTTTAGGCACATTAGCTACCATAAGTTAAAGAATTTCAATGTGATAATAAAGACATGAAAAATACTGTAAACCTTCTCTTCTGCTTGTTTTGCTTTGTGGCAGGCTGGTTAGTTTAAACATAAGAGGACTATCATGGAGATTTCGTACACTCTGCTCAGGCCCATGTAATAACAAGTCTAACAGGGACAACACAGTCACCCTAGGACTCGTTCACAATAAAACAGCAACAGACACTGTGAAACCAGTCAATACTGCAAACCACCTTGAATTTTTCATTATCTTCTTATATAATACGCTACCGTGGCTGTCTGTTTGTCTGTCCAGGATTTTAAATCACCTGTAGCTCCCAAACCGTTTCACCTATTGACTTGACATTTGGTACACATAAACTACATGACGTCTGCTGTCTGTTTTCAGGGTGATGATTGACCTCCAAGGTTATTCCTCTTTTTATTTTTATTTTATTTTATTGTAGAATCAGCTCTCGGCAGCAGGGTGGCCGCGCGGCGCATGTGTACGGGCACCATTCTCATCCCTACCACCTTCGCCATCACTTCCCCTACCCTCTTCATATCGTAAATCATTCATGAGGCAGATTGAACACTTAAGTGAAAAATTAAGGAAAATGTACTAAGCAATTGCAGCTAGGGAATCCATTCTCGGGCTTCCGGACAGTTGTCATTCCCGCATTCCCAGGAATAAAATTGCTGAAATTCCCGGGTGAACAGGAACGGCCAAGCTCGCATATATAGCTTGTAAAAGTGTAAAAATCGATCAAGAAATAACAGAGTTATAGTTGAAAATAATTAAGTGGCACGGTTTTTTGGCCCACAGTGTAGTGTGTTGCCGATTAATTCAGTCAACAACAGACCAGCAGCAGTCAGTCTCCCGGCTCCCACTAAGACTGAGCACAGTGGACTGGGAGGAGTCTGCACTCTGCAGCTCACGAATGCCAGGACGGGGCAGACTTCATTGACGTCTGTGGCACGTGATGTTGACAATACAGGCTGGTGTCAAGTTTCCAACTGGAGCAGAGCTCGGGTCCAGTCGGCAGTTGGAACATCAGTTGTTTGTGTTGAAAGCCTTGAACAAATGGGCGAGTTTGTCGAGTTTAAAAACGAAGGAGTTTCGCAGCATTTTTTGCGCGACTGTGCCGCCTACTTCAGCGGAGGCAGAGCGTGCTTTCTCAGCGGCTGCCGCACTCTGCACGAAGGTGCACTCTCACCTGGACGACCGCACGCTCGACACGTTGTGCTTCCTACGCTCTTATTACCGCAACTAACTAGATACATTTACTTATATGACAACATGAACTGCTTCTAGTTAAGGTTAGTCTTTTATTGGTGTCAACATATTGCCGTAGTTTTATTAAAAATAAGTGTTGCTCATTCTAAAACCGTTCACATGTGAGATGCCCATGCACTATGTCATTTCTGGGAGTCCGGAAGTCCCAGGAATGAAATGTGGGATTCCCGAATTCCTGGGAATGGATAAACCCATCCGGGAATGGATTCCTTAATTGCAACACAAACACTGACTTAATCAGTTTTAACGTGAAAAGATGCCGACGAAAGAAGAAAAGAAGCGGGCTGCTAGGGTGGAGAGAAGAAGAGCTGCCCAGGAAGCAGCAAGAGCTTCAACCTCTATGCAAATGAATGCCAAACGTACAGAGAAAGAGGAGGAAAACTAGGAAAGCTCAGGTCAAGGGTATTCACTACACATTATCGTGCAGTCCACTGTTACTGGTTTTCATATATTTTACCAACCTTATTCCATCCCCTTCTAGCTACACTGGTCTCAAGACAGGAACCAGCTCTGGATTAACCCCTGGGACATCTGAGGGCCATCACAACTCTTCATCTTAACCCTGGATACAGTCTATTAAAAAACAAAACTCCAGATCAAATGATGTGACTTTTCCAGTGCATTTCAGTAGTAGCCTTCATCTACATCAGGCATGTCATATATCACTTGCAACGAGTGCAGAATGCAGCTGCTAGAATCCTAACTGGGAAAAGAAAATCCAAACACATCTCTTCAGTTTTAATGTCACTACACTGGTTACCTGTGTCATTCAGGATTGACTTTAAAATACTGCTTATGGTTTATTTTAGCCTTAAATAATCTCGCTCCATCTTATATATCGGAATGCCTGACACGTTATATTCCAAATCGTAACCTTAGATCTTCAAATGAGTGTCTCCTTAGAATTCCAAAAGCTAAACTTAAAAGAAGTGGTGAGGCAGGCGGCCTTCTGCTGTTATGCACCTAAAATCTGGAATAGCCTGCCAATAGGAATTCGCCAGGCTGATGCAGTGGAGCACTTTAAAACACTGCTGAAAACACATTACTTTAACATGGCCTTTTTATAACTTCACTTTAACTTAATACTGATACTCTGTATGTTCAATTCTTCATAATAACTATTCACAGTGGCTCCAAAATCCATACTGACCCCTACTCTCTCTTCTGTTTCTTTTTCCGGTTTCTTTGTGGTGGCGGCCTGCACCACCACCTACTCAAAGCATCATGATGCTCCAACATTGATGGACTGAAAGCCAGAAGTCTACGTGACCATCATCATCAGGTCCTTCCATGAAAACCCTAAATACAAAGAGGACTGTTTGACTGATGTTAGGTAGAATGCCCAGAGGGGACTGGGCGGTCTCTTGGTCTGGAACCCCTACAGATTTTATTTTTTTCTCCAGCCTTTGGAGTTTTTTGTTTTTCTGTCCACCCTGGCCATCGGACCTTACTCTTATTCTATGTTAATTAATGTTGACTTATGTTTATCTTTTATTGTGTCTTCTATTTCTCTATTCATTTTGTAAAGCACTTTGAGCTACATTTTTTTGTATGAATATGTGCTATATAAATAAATGTTGATTGATTGATTGATGTCAAAATCACTACCATTGGTGGGCCGCTTTGACTGCTATATGTGCGTCAGTGGGCCACACTGTAACAAATACTATTATACAAAGTTACTGTAGCATTCTTTCCAATATTGAAAACTTTAAAAAAATGAACACTTAAAGTTTAAAGAAAAGCAATTTATTTCCATATAATTTCCGTACAACAGCATACAATTAGAGTTTTAGCCTCTTAGCTAGGTCCTTATATAGGAGTCTTACAGTCTGAGACTTATTTCTTTTGTCCCGACACTTGGCATCTCTTGTTAGTAACCAGTTCATCAATATGAGGCTTGAAATCTTGTGCAGCTTTTATGAGGGATGAAAGGTGCTCGACGGTAAGTCTTGAGCGATGTGGGGTTTTGGTAGCTTTCATTAACGAAAACAATTGTCATAAAGGTAAGTGCTTCCAACTTGGCAGTAGAAGAGTAGCACCAAGTGCAAGTATTTTGATTTCTTTCTGTCTTCCTTACTTGAAACAACTAACTTACCTCAAAACTCCTGTCTCAATATGCAGTTGTGTCTTTCACTTTAAGTGACAATTAACAATTGTCAATGAAATCAAAAATACACTATATGACCTTCAAATTACCATCACCAGCTGGATGTAGCCTCCTGCATTCAACAATCTCCTTGTTCCTAAAGCTCCTGTTAAGCAACATCCTGATCCGATGCCTGCGTCACCTCATCTGAATCCTCTCGATGCGGAGGAGCAGTTCCTCTCAGATGACTGAGCTTCTCACCTTATCTTTAAGGGTGTAGTGACCCCGGCTGAGTGATGGTCAACTCTCAGACTGATGGTTTATGAATTTTATTATCGTTTCCGTGACCTTGTTCCATAAACACACTGTAAGAGCTATAAAAGGCAAAGTACAAAATAAAAATCATGTAAATAACTCAACATAAACATTTGTAATCTTTGTTTTACATATAACACAGAGAAATTAATACCTTGTTCACTTTTCAGCGAGGTGCTTGATTGTTAACCCCATATGTCGCCATTTTCCTTTCCTATTCCCGGCAAAACTGCACAATTAATTATGCAAACTAAAAGCACCCAATAACTTGTCAAAATAAAAGTCAAGCAAACGCTGTGATTCAAGCCCTGCTGAAGCATCATGTGTCCTTTACAAAGGGAAAGCCCAGACACTCTGCGGAGGAAACTCGTTTCATCCGCTTGTATTCGTGATCTCGTTCTTTTGGTCACTTCCCACAGCTCATAACCATAGGTGAAGGTAGGAATGTAGATCGACCGGTAAATTGAGAGCTTTGCCTAATGGCTCAGCTCCGTTTTCACCACAAAAGACTGATACAGAGCCCGCATCACTGCGTACGCCGCACCGATCCGCCTGACTATCTCCCGCTCCATTACATGAAAATATGCAAGCTATTACTACTCGTGATGGTCAGTTCTGCCCAGTCTCAGCAGCCAAGCCAGTAGTGTAGCCCGTCAGGCTGCTGCAGCCAAGCACTTCAGTTGTGACATCGCAGCAAAATTAACTTTGGTCAAGGGGGGGCAGTGTCATGCCTAGGATATCGAGGAGCTGACGCCGCAGCTGCAACTATACTAGCAGATGATGTTTCCGGTACCGTAATGCCATGGGAAAATGCGCTTTTGTCAGAAGCCGGAAGAAAGAAAAGTCAATAAGTAATGCCGAAGATCAATCAATCAATCAACATTTATTTATATAGCACATATTCATACAAAAAAAATGTAGCTCAAAGTGCTTTACAAAATGAATAGAAAAATAGAAGACACAATAAAGAATAAACATAAGTCAACATTAATTAACATAGAATAAGAGTAAGGTCCGATGGCCAGGGTGGACAGAAAAAACAAAAAAAAACTCCAAAGGCTGGAGAAAAAAATAAAATCTGTAGGGGTTCCAGACCACGAGACCGCCCAGTCCCCTCTGGGCAATCTACCTAACATAAGTCAAACAGTCCTCTTTGTATTTAGGGTTTTCATGGAAGGACCTGATGATGATGGTCACGTAGACTTCTGGCTTTCAGTCCATCAATGTTGGTGCATCATGATGCTTTGAGTAGGTGGTGGTGGCGCAGGCCGGAAAAAGAAACAGAAGAGAGAGTAGGGGTCTGTACGGATTTTGGAGCCACTGTGAATAGTTATTGTGATGAATTGAACATACAGAGTATCAGGATTAAGTTAAAGTGAAGTTATGAGAAGGCCATGTTAAAGTAATGTGTTTTCAGCAGTGTTTTAAAGTGCTCCACTGTATCAGCCTGGCGAATTTCTATTAGCAGGCTATTCCAGATTTTAGGTGCATAACAGCAGAAGGCCGCCTCACCACTTCTTTTAAGTTTTGTTCTTGGAATTCTAAGGAGACACTCATTTGAGGATCTAAGGTTACGATTTGGAATATAACGTGTCAGGCATTCCGATATATAAGATGGAGCGAGATTATTTAAGGCTTTATAAACCATAAGCAGTATTTTAAAGTAATGACACAGGCAACCAGTGTAGTGACATCAAAACTGGAGAAATGTGCTCAGATTTTCTTTTCCCAGTTAGGATTCTAGCAGCTGCATTCTGCACTCGTTGCAAGTGATTTATGTCTTTTTTTGGGTAGTCCTGAGAGGAGTGCGTAGATGCAGAATGATTCAATCACAAACGATAGTAATCATTTTGTATAAGTTTAGTGCTAACTAGGATCTGTCATGCGGGCCGCACAGATTTCTGTTGAGGGCCGCATGCGGCCCGCGGGCCACGTGTTTGACATGCCTGATCTACATAATCCTCGTGAGTTGTGGACAGTCGGCAGTGCACTCCTCAGTCACCCAATGTGATATGGCCTAGCGACTCACTCCAGCTAACAGGTTTTTTCTTTAGTTGTGGTGGTGGGCTCTGAGTGAATGAGAACTGACAATCAATGAATGTGCATCCGGCAGTGCAGTGACGAGGAGTCAGAACTGAGCTCACTTCGGACCTCGCAAACAGAAGAGAAGCTCGCCTGTTCTAAGTATCATGACAGAATGGAAATAAGAAAAATAAAGGCGGAGATTGTGGCTGAACGTTTTATCAAGGCAGCATTCAGAAAAAGGGGTGTGAATGCCACACGGGTTGGACGGGCATCCCGACCAGAGAAGGGGATGGTTCCTTACCCGGAAAGGGGGGCTCCATAACAGGCAGATGGGCATCCCGACCAAGACAAAGGAAGGAGTCAGACCCTGAAGTGATGGCTGGAAGAGATGGACAGACAACCCACAAGTGGTACAACATACTGCATTGCTGGGCACTTTTTATTTTCCCAGAATAGGAGATGTCAGCAGCCTTCTGTATTGGCGCCCATTTGGAAACCAGTAGGGAATGCTGGGAGATGTAATGCAGCAATACAGCCCATCTAGGCGACCATGGGTGCCACAAGAGAGTGCTGTCGGGATATACACTCCCTAAAATGGGACTTCCGCATGACCCGGAAGTACATCCTTCAGGCAGTGGCCCTGGCACCGGAAGTACTCCTGGGTCCTTAATAAAAGGGGCCGCACTCCCTTACCCAGGTGAGTCGGAGCTTGGAGGACATAAGCATCACTCGACTGGAGGAGGGCAGTGCAGTGGTGGTGAGAGGCATTGTATTTTGGTGGAGAGAGACAACCTGTCTCTCTGCTTTTGTTATTAATAAAACTTCCATTATTTGAACCCGGGATGCTTTGTGTGTTCATGGTCAAGAGTTTTGGGGCTCGCTGACACCCCAGTTTCCATCACAGGGGGCAAGCAAGACTGTGCTGGAAGGATGGCACACAATCGGTCAAATTGACATGGCCAGCAATTATCAGTCACTTAAACGATAAGATCAGATGCCCAATGACTACATGTCTCGAAATGTGACATCAGCTGGGATATCCGTAAAGGAAGGAAGGTCATTTGGCACAAATTTCCAGTTTATTTCATTGGTGTTAAGGGCTGGATAACTAACAGTGATTAACTTTTAATTGCTTACCACAATGATAGGAAGCATTTAACGCCCAGTATTCAACAAATCATAGTCTCTGGTATGGAACAGGGATATTGACCTTCTGCCCACCGGTGTCACTTGACATTTCTGTAGGCGCACTTCTTCAATGTCCTAGACAAAACGAGGACCAGCATGCACTGATAACCTCGATAAAAGACCGCCTCGCCAGACAAATTTCTCTTCTTCAAATCATTTCACTTTAATAGACGGCGTCACGCCTTATTAGTTGGCAGTGGTGACAGTCTGCAATTGAAATCTCACCAGCACTCCTCCCACCCAACACATACACAATACTGTCAACAAAATCACCTTCATTACAAATGGCACCTTGCGAATTCTCTGTAAATACCAGGGACCCCCCAGTGCTATAATGAGGGTGACGCATATCAAAGATAAGCCTGTAGCGCTCAGCCTTGGTGCGACTGGTATCTAGTCTTGAGCAGGATCCCCGCGTTGGCGCTGGGTAATTACTAAAGGGATTTCGGGTGCATCAGACTGACAGCTCAGGGTTTTACCTTTCAATCTTTTCTCGTCCACAGAAGCTGAAATGAGTTCGACAAGACATGAATTAAAAGAAGAAAGGCCGAGGGAGGGGGCTGTCTGCTTTCTTGTGTACACGCATAGGCGATTACTTGACAAATGTTTCCGTTTGGCGCTCCACCTTAGAGCTCCAGCACATCTGCAGTAGGCGTTAGTATGACATGGAAGGACATACGGTGCACGTGTTCACTTCATCAAGCACCTGACAGATTTACCGTTAAAGCCACTAACAGCTCTTATGATACATGGATATGGTTATACTAGTTCTCTGCCTTGTTAACGGCACCCTCGTCTTAAGTTAACTACTTCCATAAATAGCAACACATCATTGCTTCAGTCAGCACCTTCTTGATTTTTTAAATATACATTTCTACAAACTCGCAACCCTAAACACTTGTCATTTAAAATTTTTAAACTATCTTTTACTTGGTTTCCCAGTTACACAAGTTAGAAAATGTGCAAAGAGTGCAATGGTCAGGTGTGTTTGGGGTCAAAAAGACCAGTATCACAGTGCTGTTTATTATGCAGCGGTGTGGATTGGCACATCAGATAAAAACCCATTCAGCTTTACATAATACATGGCAGCAGGAGTTTTTGAACACATGAAATTCTGAAGAAAGTTTTTTTGTTATATACAGGCATACGTACACACTTTATCTCCTTCACAAAATCATTCATGGACTTCACAACAAAATAATATTTAAAATCTCCACATGGATAGATAGCTAGCTAGCTACATGATAGATAGATAGATAGATAGATAGATAGATAGATAGATAGATAGATGTGAAAGGCACTATATAAATGATAGATAGATAGATAGATAGATAGATAGATAGATAGATAGATAGATAGATAGATAGATAGATAGATAGATAGATAAGGCATATAATAGATAGATAGATAGATAGATAGATATGTGAAAGGCACTATATAGATAGATAGATAGATAGATAGATAGATAGATAGATAGATAGATAGATAGATAGATAGATGTGAAAGGCACTATATAATAGATAGATAGATAGATAGATAGATAGATAGATAGATAGATAGATAGATAGTGAAAGGCACTATATAATATGATAGATAGATAGATAGATAGATAGATAGATAGATAGATAGATAGATAGATAGATGTGAAAGGCACTATATAAATGATAGATAGATAGATAGATAGATAGATAGATAGATAGATAGATAGATAGATTTGAAAGGCACTATATAAATGATAGATAGATAGATAGATAGATAGATAGATAGATAGATAGATAGATAGATTTGAAAGGCACTATATAATAGATAGATAGATAGATAGATAGATAGATAGATAGATAGATATGCACACTTTGTGTTGTACATATAATTTTAAACTGATTTCCACCCATTAATCTACACTTAATAGCCCATATTGTCAAAGATGTTGTCATAAAGGTTTGCAGATTCATTAAAAGTTTTTTAAAACATCACATTTGTCACTCATAGAAGTATTCAGACCCCTCATTCAGTGCTTTGTGGAAGCTATAAGCTTTGCACATCTGAATTTAGGCAGGGTATTCCATCCTTCCTGGCAGATCTTTCCTCTCAAGCTCCATTAGATTGGATAGGAAGTGTCTCTAAACTGCCATCTTCAGGTTTTCAGATATTCTACGGGGTTTAAGTCTGGGCTTTGGTGGGCTCACTTAAGGACAATCAGAGACTTGTCCTGAGGCCATTCCAGTGTTCTTGTCTGTATATTGTCGGTGACTGTGCTGAAAGGTGAACTGTTGCCCCAAACTGAGATCACTTGCACTTTGAAGCAGGTCTCCTTCAAGGACCTCTCTGTATTTGTCTCTATTCATCCTACTCTCAATTCTGACCAGTCTTTCTACTCCTACCAGTGAGAGGCACCCCCACAGCATGATGATGCTGCTGCCACCATACTACACTGTAGAGATGGCATTAGTCAGGTGATGAATAGTGCCAGTCAAAGCACTTGCAGTTCTGCCCAAACAGTTCCATCTTTGTCTCATCAGACCAAAGAATCTTTCTCCTTGCGCTCTCTGAGTCAATTTAAATGCCTTCTGGTAAGCTCCAAGCAGGAGTTAGACACTTCACCATTAATGTTTGATAGATGATAGAGTGGTGCTGAATAAGTTGTCCCTTGGTCAGGTTCTCCTATCTCAAAGGACTTCTGAAGCTCTGTTAGAGTGACCATTAGACTCCCAGACTAAGGCCCTTTTTGCCCGGTTACTCAGTTTAGCTGGATGTCCAGCTCTAGGAAGGCTCCTAGTGGTTCCAAACGTCTGCCGTTTCACAATTATTTGGACCCCTGTGCTCCTGGGAACACACAAAGCTTTACTAATGTGTGTATCCTTCTTCTCTGTCTCTGCCTCATTACAATTGGATTGCTGAGGCCCACAGAGAGTTCCTTGGACTTCATGGCTTGGTTTTTGTCCTGATGTGCAGTGTGAATTTTAAGACCTTCTATACACGGGCACATGTGTGCATTTTATTAGCAATGTCTAGTCAATTCAGATTGTTAAAGGTGGACTCCAATCAAGTTCTGGATGCATCTCAAGGAGAATGAAAGAAAACAGGAGGCACTGGAGTACAATCTGGAGTGCCACAGCCAAAGGGCCTGAATACTTATAGCAGGGGTCTCCTACAGTACCTGCTGGTTTTTATTCTAACCCTTTTCTTAATTGGTGACCTGTTTTTGCTCCTAATTAATCTCATGTTATTTGACTTGCTCTTGAAGAGTCAGGCCCCTTAATTGTTTCTTTCTCCTTAATTAGCAGCCAGACAATAATGTTATATGCAGTAAAATAAACCAAAACATGACCAGCAAACTGTGTCGATCATACAATATCTGAACATAAAGCAGCCGTTCTCAAACTTTCGTATTTTGCGCCCCCTTTTCTACCTGGAATAATTCTGCACCCCTGCATAATATAAGATAGATGAGAATAACCCCTGATACAACTAACAAAGGTATGATAGTCGTGCGGTGTCGCAGCATCCTATCATTTTTACTTCCATAGGATTTGCATGTGTTTGGCTAACTTCGATGAAATATTTGCAATTTATTTTTTTAAAGTGCTTTAATAAGGGCGGCATGGTGGCGCAGTGGGTAGCGCTGCTGCCTCGCAGTTAGGAGACCTGGGATCGCTTCCCGGGTCCTCCCTGCGTGGAGTTTGCAAGTTCTCCCCGTGTCTCCAGTTTCCTCCCAAAGACATGCAAGTTAGGTGGATTGACGACTCTAAATTGGCCTTGGTGTGTTTGTGTGTGTCCTGTGGTGGGTTGGCACCCTGCCCGGGATTGGTTCCTGCCTTGTTCCCTGTGTTGGCTGGGATTGGCTCCAGCAGACCCCTGTGTTCAGATTCAGCGGGTTGGAAAATGGATGGATGGATGGAAGTGCTTTAATACAGGGGACTGTACTTTCTCCGGTCCTGTTCAGTCTATATACATCAGACTTCCAATATGACTCGGAGTCCTGCCACGTGCAAAAGTTCGCTGATGACACTGCTATTGTGGGCTGCATCAGGAGTGGGCAGGAGGAGGAGTATAGGAAACTAATCAAGGACTTTGTTAAATGGTGCGACTCAAACCACTTACACCTTAACACCAGCAAGACCAAGGAGCTGGTGGTGGATTTTAGGAGGCCCAGGCCCCTCATGGACCCCGTGATCATCAGAGGTGACTGTGCAGAGAGTGCAGACCTTTAAATATCTGGGAGTGCAGCTGGATGACAAATTGGACTGGACTGCCAATACTGATGCTCTATGTAAGAAAGGTCAGAGCAGACTATACTTTCTGAGAAGGTTGGCATCCTTCAACATCTGCAGTAAGATGCTGCAGATGTTCTACCAGACGGCTGTGGCGAGTGCCCTCTTCTACGCGATGGTGTGCTGGGGTGGCAGCATAAAGATGAAAGACGCCTCACGCCTGGACAAACTTGTTAAGAAGGCAGGCTCTATTGTAGGAGTAAAGTTGGACAGTTTGACATCTGTGGCAGAGCGACGGGCATTAAGCAAACTCATGTCAATCATGAAGAATCCACTGCATCCACTTAACAGTGTCATCTCCAGACAGAGGAGTAGCTTCAGTGACAGACTTTTGTCACCGTCCTGCTCCACTGACAGACTGAGGAGATCGTTCCTCCCCCGCACTATGCGACTCTTCAATTCCACCCGGGGGAGTAAATGCGAACATTAATTTTATTTTAATTCTTTTCATTTTTATTACTATTTAATTTAATATTGTTTCTTTGTATCAGTATACTGCTGCTGGATTATGTGGATTTCCCCTTGGGATTAATAAAGTATCTATCTATCTATCTATCTATCTATCTATCTATCTATCTATCTATCTATCTATCTATCTATCTATCTATCTATCTATCTATCTATCTATCTATCTAATAATAAAATGCCTTGTGTGGTTTTTGGTAGTAATTCTAATCCCAAAAACAAAGCTTAAATTATTTATTCTTATTTTATTATTTTTTTATGTAAAGAAATGATTAAATATGTTTTAATTTTTAAAAATCTCGTAAACGAGGACACCGATGAAGTCAATCTACACCAGACGAACATATTTTCGTTCAACAAATATTATACCGCTGTTAGTTGTATCATGAAAATAACCCAATAAGCAGTAAATTATTTAACTCAGTTTGTCAATATTGGCTATGCTGCCAATGTGGTGCAGTCGCGCCGCATTATCACCTGATCTACTGTTACCCGAATGTTCTCGACAGAAACTGATACATCTCAAACTTTCTGGATTGAAAATACTATATGCTTGCAAATTTAAATTTGAAATAAAAATGTAAAAATTAATTTTGATGTCTTGTTCATTTATTCGACGCCCCCCTTGTACAGTTTCACAGTTTGAGAACCGCTGACATAAAGAAAGGTGAAGGCATTGGGAATTCTGATCTGCTCAGGTCCACAAGACCAGTGCTCTTAGAAATGAGAAAATTAACAATTTCAGAAATGTCTGCTATTGCGCAATGAGAAAGTAGGGTGAAATGACACCTTTTATTGGCTAACTAAATAGATTACAAATGCAAGCTTTCGAGGCAGCTAAGGTAACACCTTGCCGGATGAAGGGGCCTTATCTGCCTTGAAAGCTTGCATTTGTAATCTAAAATGTGTCATTTCACCCTACTTTCTCCTGTACAAATCTATGGCTGACACGGTACAACACTCTACTGCTATTTCACAATGAGAGCAGCAACAAGCCATGGAATTAATGAACGGGTTTAATGAACGACAAGAATCAAGCAACTAATTAAGCAACTGGTTGGAGTTTCAGGCCCTGACTTAGGTGGTCTTCTGTTGTCTCACTCACTTCACATTTCATTTCTGTTTGGGTGCCATTCAAGGAAAGAAATGAAGCGATTTAGAGGAACGATGAAGAAATTCAGAGGAACAAATCTTAAAAAACAAGTCAATTCAAAGGAATGGAAAAGGAGTTAATTAGCAGCAAAAACTGTTCACCAATTAAGAAAAGGGTTAGAATGAAAACCTGCAGCCTCTGGGGCCCTCCAGGACTGGTGTTGGGGACTTATAGGAATGAGAGATTTTAGTTTTTGATTTTTACAAATTTGCAAACCTTTCTGAAAACATGTCTTCACTTTGTCATGATGGGTTATACAGTAGTGACGCGGAGGGGAGTTAATGTCACATAACTCCAGTTCTTAAATCCTTACACTGGCCCCCAGTTACGTTTAGGGCAGATTTCAAAATCCTCCTTTTAGCATATAAGGCCTTAAGTGGCCGAGGTCTGGTTTACTTGTCTAAACTTATCATGACTTACAAACCAGAGCACCCATTAAGATATCAAGATGCCGGTCTGCTTATGATTCCAAGGATTTATAAAATAACAGTGGGAGGTCGAGCTTTTAGTTATAGGGCCCCTAAACTGTGGAGTGGTCTGCCTGCCACTATAAGAGGTGCCCCTTCGGTCTCAGCTTTCAAATCTCACTGCTTCAGTTTAGCACACCCTGACTAGAGCTGCTGATTAACTGTGCAGACTGCATCTCTGTTGTTAGTCATTAGCACTAAAACACAAGTAACATGATAGTTAGAATTTGTTACTAACCCTCACCTAGTCTGTTTCTCTTTTTGGTACTGAAATGTGGCACTTGGTGTCACGGCCCACCTGCCAAGTTGTTTTGCCTGCCTAAGGTAAAGTCATCCCTGATGGAGGATCGCAGGAATCGTCGGGTAGAGGGTTTCTTTCATCGGATTGGCTGGCCCAGCGCTGTTTCAGCTGTGGAATGGCCAATAGGGGGAGGCAGCTTGATGACCGAGGTCTCCAGGACTCTAAACAAATCCAAATCCTGTTATGTGATATCATCTACTGTTAAATTCTGCTCTGTACTCTAACATTTTTATTTGTATACTGTATTAATGATTTGTTCTGTTCTGTGTATTGTATTGTATTGTATTGTGTCTTTTTGACACCCACTGCACGCCCAACCTACCTGATAAGGGGTCTCTCTTTGAACTGCCTTTCCTGAGGTTTCTTCCATTTTTTCCCTACAAGGGTTTTTTTTGGGAGTTTTTTCTTTTCTTCTTAGGGAGTCAAAGCTGGGGGGCTGTCAAGACGCAGGGCCTGTTAAAGCACATTGTGGCACTCCTTGTGTGATTTTCAGCTATGCAAAAATAAACTGTATTGTATTGTATTGCTGCGGTGGGTTGGCACCCTGCCCAGGATTGGTTCCTGCCTTGTGCCCTGTGTTGGCTGGGATTGGCTCCAGCAGACCCCCGTGACCCTGTGTTCAGATTCAGCGGGTTGGAAAATGGATGGATGGATGTATTGTATTGTAATGTAGCTGCTGTACCAGCCCAGCGGCCTATACTGAAAAGGACCAGTCAGGCATTGGGTTTTCTGGATTGTCTTCTCTTTGATACTCCGTGTCCTCCTTCTACTAGCTGTGTGTTTTATTTTTAAAGCCATAAAATTACCCCTTTTGGAGCCATCCTGTGTCAGGCATTGTGCGGGATGTGAGGAGACGTCTGGCAGCTCCTGATTAGAATGATCATGCAAGAGCATAAAAAGGGATACCCTGACACCTTCCGTGAAAGCCTGATGTGTACGGTTCTCAGAAATCAAAACTGCACGCTATCTTTGAAGGTTTCCGGGAGAACGACTCTGACAATTCTTTGACACCTCATCACCCCAACTAGCAACACAGATCTGGCAGTACTCCACGAAATGCCTGATCTTCTGGCTTTGAACCAATGAATCTCGGATTTGTCTGCGTCAGACCTGCTTTTCAGGGATCACATACTGCTGCAGGTGCACATCTTCAAAGCACCTTCTCTAAAGAAAATATGGAAGCTACCGAAGATTATGCAGACAGGATACTAAACTCTGCCTTTATCTACTGTCTGACTGTAGATTTCATTTTTCTCTTACAGTCCAGAATAAAAAGTACACAGCAGACTTGTTTAAATTCGCCACAGAAAGGCAAACTCCTCGTTTTGGTTTTTTTTCCTCTCCTCCATTGAACGGTGTCCTTCTGTGTTTTTTCCTTCATTTGTTCTTCTCTTTCTCTGTCTCCACCCCCAAGCTGCTTTGTTAGTGAAGGGATACATCTATCACTCGTCTATTACGTGGGGAAACTGCTGCTGCTGGACTACTGCTGAAGGTCCTGCTCACCTTTCTGCAACATTGCCCACAGCAGGTGTGTCACCAACTGTTAGCTAACTAGCAATGAAGAAGAAAAAAAAAGAAGAAGAAGGCCTGTTAGGAAATAATGGGGCACAAACCTGAGGGTTAACATCGCAACGCTGTGGCTTTGCCAACGCTACTGGGAGCTGGAGATCTGCTGCTGCTGTAGAGAAAGCAGCAGCAGGATAAAAAAAATAATAAAAATAATAATAATAATAAAAACAAAAATATCTAAAGGTTAAGGAATAAGGGAGTACAGAAGGAATCTACATTGATCCAAGGGGCTTAACTCAAAGAGAGGCTGTCGGGCAAACGGATCTCAGAGTAGAAACACCAAACTGGGAAAACATCAACTGATTAACCAAAGGTTTTTCTTCTCCGCTTCAACTTTGAAGGTGGAAACCATCCTTACGCCACCGTTAGCTTTTTGATGTCACCCTTGCACGAAGAAGGAGCAAAACTCTTTTTCAGGAAGGAGAAGAACTTTTCTTGTAACATTTAAAAAGTGTACTTTTTTTTTTCTCTGTTAAAACTGTCTGTTATGTTATAAGAAGTCAAGCCACTTGCACAAACTCTCAGGTGATTCTGCACTAAAGGGGTGTATTGAGAAAGGCGGAAAAGACAGAGGAGAGGGATGAGATTTGTCGCTTACTCGACATCAGCAAAACCAAAGAACTGCGTATGGACTTCCGCCGCACCAAAGGGTCTCTATGCCCGGTCACCATTCAAGTTGGGGTTGTTGTTATAGGACAAAAGTGGGCATTGCGCATTGTGTGAGGCTTTTAGTTGGCACGCAAAAGAATGTTCAGACAGCAGGTTTAACCAGGATGAAGACATCCAGCTGCACCTGAACACTAAAGAGAATGGCTGAGCTGAGGGACACCCTCGGGAGATAGTAGAGGAGGAGAGGATGATAACAAAATGGAGTGACATCACGAACAAAGTGGCACATCCTCTCTCTGACACACTGAGGGCCTTAAGACAACAAATCATTCAGAACAAGTGTGTGAAGTAACACGGCCAGGAGTGCTTTATACCAACGATGATATGTCTTGATAATGCCTAATGGTGACTGGGACTGCTCTTTAGCAAAGTCAGAAGTTTATGTTCTTTTCAGTAATTCTTGAATGTAATTGTTTTAAAATATGTATATATTTCTTTCAGTATTTACTATTTTATTGAGCTTTCTTAATAAACACAATTCCATCTTGTGATAAATCAAGTTCTGCCAAACTACAAAACAGGCCAGCCACTTGAAGCTAAGCATGTTCAGTACCTGGATGAGAGACCATCTAGGAAAAGCTTGGATTGCTTCTGGAAGAGGTGTTGGTGAGACCAGCAGGGGGCGCTTACCGTATCAATCTATCATGCGGTGCCTTTCATTATCTATCTATCTATTATATAGTGCCTTTCATATCTATCTATCTATCTATCTATCTATCTGTCTATCTATCTATCTATCTATCTATCTATCTATCTATCTATCTATCTGTTATATAGTGCCTTTCATATCTATCTATCTATCTATCTATCTATCTATCTATCTATCTATCTGTTACATATCTGTTACATAGTGCCTTTCTATCTATCTATCTATCTATCTATCTATCTATCTATCTTATATAGTGCCTTTCATATCTATCTATCTATCTATCTATCTATCTATCTATCTATCTATCTATCTGTTATATAGTGCCTTTCATATCTATCTATCTATCAATCATGTGGTGCCTTTCATATCTATCTATCTATTATATAGTGCCTTTCATATCTATCTATCTATCTATTATATAGTGCCTTTCATACCTATCCATCCATCTATCTATCCAAAATGTACATTGTTTATAAATTGTTTACAAATGTTTTTGTATTTGAAGATAAATTTCATAGATATTTTGATAATTAGTTTAACAGGAAAGTGTGAATGATTCTGCAGTGCTGTAAGTCTAGAATTTTAGGAATGCTGCCATGTTAAGGCCCTCTGTCACACTTCATGACCTGTCCAGAGGCAGACTTCATTTACATCATTTTAGGTGGCACTGCTCCTGTGATTGCCAGTTGTGTTTCTCTTTACTGTATTCGTAGGGATGCATACGTGTGGAAGAACTGACAACCAATAATCATTCAACCAGATGTATAATTTATATAATGCAGCTACAAGGAATAAGTAACACAAGTGTGTTTAGAACCTCACAAACTGAAGAGAGGCTTGATTGTCTGATGTCTCATGTTTTATGTACCACGCGAGAATGGAAGAAAAAAAAAAAAAGGGCTGCTGAACTCACCATACCTGTAAAGCCTTTGGACAGCACAGACATGTTATTGGCTGTAAGGTAAAGTGGTGGGCTTGCAATATGTTGTAAGTTTGAAACTGAGCTCACTGAATCATCTAGTCTGACATCCACTGTGAAATCTCGTTATTCAATCGATGTATTACTAAATGTGGGCTGCATAAATTGATACGGCAGCACAATATTTCACAATATTAAATAAAGAGTGGTGATATACAGTTGTTAATGTAGCAAGATGTAGAAGTATGTGTGGGCCATAAACATATGGTATGGTGCCACGTTAAGTGTGCGCTGTAATACTATTGATATGGCATCATGATACTGAAAAAAGAGTAGGCTAAACACAATTGTCATGGTAGCAGAATAACAAATGAAGTGTTGGCTGTATACCATAAGTGCCGTTAAACAAAAGAACTCAACATTACACAGTGGGACCACATTAAAAGAACCCCTACGTGTAACAACAGGTATGTGTTTCAAGCCTTTCTATAATAAAACACCCTTTATTACCCATAGCAGGGGTATATAATGGGGTCTAAAATGTAGAGCACAACTTTTACAGACTTAACTACAGAGGATCCTTTCAGTGTTATACTGCAGATTTCTAATGCATATACCCATCCATCCATCTATCCATCCTCTTCTGCTTATCCGAGATCGGGTCGCGGGAGCAGCAGCTTGAGCAGAGATGCCCAGACTTCCCTCTCCCCGAGGATCGGACTGCCAAGGTCCCCGCCTTCGGCCGCCACCCAACTCACACTGCACCCGACCTCCTTGGCCCCTCCCATAGGTGGTGAGCCCATGGGAAGGGGGACCCACGTTGCCTCTTTGGGCTGTGCCCGGCCGAGCCCCATGGGTGCAGTCCCGGCCACCAGGCGCTCACCATCAAGCCCCACCTCCAGGCCTGGCATCAAAGGCATATATTAATTGAACAAATCACCTTTTAACTTGTATATCATCTTCCCACTTTCACGTTGTCATGGACTCATTCGTACCTTATGCAGAGTTGGTTCTTGTTCAGTGCCCAATTCTGCAACAAGACAGATTCATGCCTTCTAGGAACCCCTTAACTCGTGTAAGCAGGCTTTAGAATATTAAATTATTATTCCATGTTACATCACAGGAAGAGTACAGTACAGTTGTCCACATATGTCTGCAGTGAACACACTGAAAGACCAAACACTATAACTCCCTCCGAGCCACAGTGCTGAGCCAGGGCTTAACAGACCAACCCTTCACCCACTAGGTGGCGCACACTCTTTTTTAGTTCCACCATGTTAAAGCACCTCTTCTTGGATGACTGTTTAGTTGCATATAATGAGAGTTTTCTTTTATTTGTTATGCCAGCCACATTGTCATTAGTGATACTCCAGTAACAAACTAGGCATACCAGCACAGTTTACAGCAACACTGAAGTAAAAACACATTAGAGACAAGCTGCAAACACATAAACGGCCAGACGCACTTAAACCTGCTCAGATTTACCGACGGCCTCAGCTAGGTGCATGTGTGCGACACACCGTACAAAGTCCTTGAGTGGCTCTGACGAGACAAAAAGCCCTGCTTGCTCTCGTGTTTCACTAGAAGACATACTGCATGTCTGCTGTAAGCCTCATTATCCACCATTCTCTATACTATGGTAACACAAATTAATTGCACTAAAACATTATCCTCACACAAGGTCTTAACAGGTACCTTGCGGCATCTCCTACACCTTGTTGTAAATGATCTAGATAGAGTAAAGAATTCCTGCCATTCCTGATAAGTGAATTAACAATAATAGAATTCATAACTTGCAGCCAAGTCATTACACCAAGCTAAAAGTCATTTAAAAAAGCGATAATAAATCATCCAGCAGACTACGAGTCTGCCAAACACAAACAGAAACACACAAAAATCACACTGTGCATATTTATTGTGGGCTTCAAAAGAAACCTTGGCGCTGAGCTGTAATAAACCAGAGCACGTTATGGTCGTCTGAGGTGATGACAAGCAGGACAAAACTCAATTTTGGGGGTGCCAGCCTGACTGTACCCATTTACTTAAAAGGAAAAAAACAAAAACAGGCGCTCAATGGTGATAAAAGAGAACAAAACAGTTGCCACCAAATAATGTGGGCTGACGACATTTAGGTGTTTCATTCTAGGGTACAGAAGAGCTACTTCTCTCTGATCGCTCAGTTGTGAAGTGACACCTCCTTTATGTGCCAGGGACGGGAAGGGGCGCCGAGTCAGTTGCCCTCATTGGGTGTTTTTTTTTTCCATACTATAGAGGAAAAGGAAGACAAGAGAGCTAGAAGCGGCGCCCCCTCTTGGTCTTTTGTAGAACAACATGCTTGAGGGGAACCCAGAGGACGACACTATGACACACATTTATGACAATGTCAAGTTGCAGAATATTTAACGTTATATTTAGTCTCTCTATTATAATTAAAAAATCCTGCGACGAGACGTGACTTTTTGAAGAGACTTGTTGTAAGGAAGTCTCGCGAGACCGTGACTATTAGCATGAGATTCTTTCAAGTCACGCCATACTTACAACCTTTGGAAGCAAGTCTCACGAGACCGTGACTTTTGCCGTGAGATTCTTTCAAGTCACGCCATACTTACAACCTTTGGAAGCAAGTCGAGCGAGACCGTGACTATTAGGATGAGATTCTTTCAAGTCACGCCATACTTACAACCTTTGGAAGCAAGTCGCGTGAGACGGAGACTTTTGCCGTGAGATTCTTTCAACTCACGCCATACTTACAACCTTTGGAAGCAAGTCGCGCGAGACGGAGACTTTTGCCGTGAGATTCTTTCAACTCACGCCATACTTACAACCTTTGGAAGCAAGTCGCGTGAGACGGAGACTATTAGCATGAGATTCTTTCAACTCACGCCATACTTACAACCTTTGGAAGCAAGTTGCGCGAGACGGAGACTTTTGCCGTGAGATTCTTTCAAGTCACGCCATACCTACAACTATTTTCAAACAAGACCGCGGTCATCAAGCACATTCCGGCACTTAACCTGGACAGACACCAATCCATTAAAGGGCTTACTTGTTAACACATACACACACACACTTATGAAGATCCAGTTTAGAATCACCCATTCATCTAAATATGGCAACGAGAAACGATGAAGTCAAACGAATTAACGCAAAAACCTGTTGATCGGTTACACGGCAAATTGATTAAATGCATATGAATAGACTCTGCTGAAACAGTTGGTGGTGATGGTGCGGAAGATGAAAACATCAACTTACAATATCCCGAAGATTATCTACAAAAGTTAACACCATCCGGTCTTCAACCAGCCGAATTACCGTTGAAAGAAGGATGTACTGTAATGTTACTGCGTAATTAATGTTTGTGTGATCGGCTATGCAATAGGACAAGATTAGTTGTATTCAGAATTGGTCGAACAATTCTAACATGTAAAATTTTAACAGGCGACAAGAAAGTTAATGTAGTATTGTAATGGCCTAGAATTCAGTATTTTAAAGAAAATGACATTTCTATGTCTTGCTTAGTGTAATGGGCTATAAACCAGTGTTTTAAAGAAAAGGCATAATTTCTGGAAAATTCTCCTACACACAGTACTTTTATTTATTTACGCATTTATTTATTTATTTCATTTTGTCTGAAATATTCCTCCATAATACAGAACTGCCTGCTTCCTGAGGACCTTGGTTTCTAATCAAGTACTTTTCGATAGCTGGCCACAATACTATTGTTGAACCAAAGTAAATGTGTCTACACTATTTGTTATGCAGAGGAAATTGGCTTGCACCATTGTTTCACTGATTGTCATGTTGATCTTGGAGCATTTATCTATTTCTCGGAAAAGGAGAATAAAGAAGAACAGAGAAGAATGGTCTGAGACTTGTGACTGCTGTCTGCTTCCTTTATACTATTTCACTATATCTCTGTAGCAACAGTGGCTTGTACCTGGCCCAGGTTCTCCTAGCAAGTACATATTCCGCGAATAACATTAGACACAAAATTCTAGAAAGTTGATTCTGTTCATCCGGACATAGTTTTTTTCCTCCACGTTTCATCACTCATCCTCAGTCTCAGTTGACTGCAGGTTTCTCCAACCTTATAAACAGTACCTAATGACCAAACTAGCACCATTGACTAACAATGGGCTGTGTGATCAACGATATGCAAATTGTCCATTGATCAATGATCATGACTACCATTCACATTGGCTGCAATCGCCGCATTGTAAGATGGTGAAAGATGTACCCTTAGGCCCCCTCCTCGGTTCAGAGATGGTCGTTCCTTTTTCACGTAAACGGCCTCTTTGACTCCTCGATCAAACCAGCGTTCCTCCCTGTCCAGGATGTGCACATCTTCATCACTGAAAGAGTGACCACAGTCCTGTAGATGTAAATAGACTGCAGAGTCCTGGCCTGACGAGGTAGCTCTTCTATGTTGGGCCAGTGGTTGTTTGGTTTCCCCGATGTATGATTCGCGGCAATCCTCTTGGCACTTAACTGCGTAAACCGTATTACTCTGTCTGTGCCGGGGCACCTGATCCTTGGGGTGAACCAGTTTTTGGGGTTTGAAAGCCACAGAGACATGATGTTTTGAAAAAATGCGTCTCAGCTGTTCCGAGACTCCTGACACATAAGGGATCACCAAAGGTTTTCGCTTAGGCAGCGGTTATCCTTCCTCTCTCCTGGATTGCTTAGAGTTTTCTTTAGGTGTCTTCCCTGCTTTGAGAAAAGTCCAGTTGGGATAACGACATTTACTCAGAGCCTTTTCTGATATGATGTTCTTCTGCTTCCCTGGCCGCTGTGTCTGTAGGTATGGCGTTTGCTCCGTGTTGTAGAGTCCTGATGACACGTATTTTGTGCTCTAGCGGATGGTGAGAGTCAAACCTTAAATACTGATCCGTATGCGTTGGTTTACGGTACACATCAGCTTTCAAATGTCCCCCATTGCTGATGGAAATTTCACAATCTAAGAAAGCTAGCCTGGAAAGCTTTTTTCCAATTAAAATTAAAGAAAGTGAAAGGGTCTGAATACTTTCTAAGTCCACTGTAAAGAGGATGACGCTATTTTACATCCTGCGTGTTCACCTGAGTAATGATCGTGTAATGCCGACATACATAGCTTCAAATATAGAAAATAAAGATGAATGGAAAAGAGAATCTGTCTGATTTTCACTGCTTGTTGTGGTGTAAATGGGATCAGGACGTTTGTCTAATTTCATTTCGAGGATAATAAGTAGGGAGGATGTTGGAATAAAACACAAACCTGGCAAAAGTTTACAATTAAAAGGAAGAATAAATCAAAAAAGAAGAAACAAAGTTTCCCTCTCTTGTTAAATTGGGTAAGTAACCTTTAAGTACTGATAAACTTTACAGCTATTTACACCAAATTATCCATAAGCCAAATTAGCAGGCAGGCCGCCTCTGCATTTTCCCAAGTACGTGTTTTATTTCCATTTTTTTTTTTACTAGTACTCCAGCCTCCTGAGTGTTGATACCTGTGGCGTTTTAAATACCTTCTCTGTATGCCCATGGCTTCCCATAATATCAGATTGCGCTGTACTCTGTTATGATAAATGTTTCCAATTTCATCGTTTTCTTCCAGGTATGTTTGAACAAACACAATTTGAGCTAATATGTTATTTTTTTTCCCATGCTATCACCAGCATGAGCGACTAATTACGAAACATAAAATGCAAGAAAGTGCTCACCAGGAGGCTGAGATGGTACCTCTGGCTGTGTGTGTCACAGAAAAATGTCTCGACCTTCAGGCTTGTCATTTATCTTGGCACCAGAATTCGTCAGTAAAATTACAAGCTTATTACACACACATGCTGCTGTACTTTATTCCTTATATCGCCTCACACCGTCTATATGGCAGCTATATATATAACAGCCTGCGAGTCTCCTGCCATGCTAAAAGGACCCATATGGCTGTAAATAGCTGCTACTGATTATGATAATAAGAAGAAATCAATCATTTCATAATCAAATTTCTTAAATTAAAAATGCAAAGTTTCTTTTTTGATAGCAGCAGTCATTTTCTACAGACCTTGAAACTGAAGCCTGGCTCACCCTGAATGAAGGATAAAATCGCAAGAGCATCACCCATCCTGGAAGGAACCCTAAAGCATGGGGTTTAAAAAGAGTTAACTGTTAAGTGCTTTGTTCAAGTATGAGCAATATAGTTTGGTAATTATTATAATTCTTCACAGAAATGTTCCTATATAAGCACAGTCTACAGGGTAAAAATGATTTGGACAACACGATGGTCACGTCACTGTCAAAGTGGATCTCGTGTGAATAATGAAAGCATTTTTAAGTGAATGGGGCCTTAAGAGTCTGACCATAGAACAGAAATACCACTTGACGTTCTTACAGTCACAGAAGTTGTGGATGGAAGGTAGCCATAGGAATTTGCTTCCTTTTTTGGGTTAAATAAAATACATCTATCTAATCATTGTGGCGGACGCCCAGGACACACACCCGGCCGGGATGCCCCTTTGGCACTGAATCCGGAGGAGCAGCCATGGGAGGCTTATTTCTTCCCCTGGAACACTTGGTGACAGCCCGTTGGGTCGCATCAGGGCCACAATTCTGGAACTCATCCCTTTTTGGGCTCCGTGGCCACCGTCAGGGTGAGCTGCACAGCTTCCTGAACCCATGTGGGCTGTAAGAGGAGCCTGCAGCCATTACTCGAGGCGTCAGAGTCGGGAGGAGGACAAAGCTGCCTGGGAGGAGTGGAGCAAGAAGAGTGTGTTGGTGTTTTCCTTTTGTGTGTTGTCAGTCTGTGTTGGGTCGATGCCTACATAGCACCTTTGCCACGCTATCTATCTATCTATCTATCTATCTATCTATCTATCTATCTATCTATCTATCTATCTATCTATCTATCTATCTATCTATCATATATGCCTATCTATCTATATATAGTGCCTATCTATCTATCTATCTATCTATCATATAGTGCCTTACTATCTATCTATCTATCTATCTATCTATCTATCTATCTATCTATCTATCTATCTATCTATCTATCTATCTATCATATAGTGCCTTTACTATCTATCTATCTATCTATCTATCTATCTATCATATAGTGCCTTTACTATCTATCTATCTATCTATCTATCTATCTATCTATCTATCTATCTATCTATCTATCTATCTATACCTATCTATCTATCTATCTATCTATCTATCTATCTATCATATCTATCTTCTATCTATCTATCTATCTATCATATAGTGCCTTTACTATCTATCTATCTATCTATCTATCTATCTATCTATCTATCTATCTATCTATCTATCTATCTATCTATCTATTTTATAGTGCCTTTCATCTATCTATCTATCTATCTATTATAAAACCATGCAAGCCATGTCCAACTGGGAGTTGAAGCTATGGTGCCTAAGAATACAGAACATAGTCCATCATATGAGAGAAGTCAAATGAGAAGCGGCTAATCCCGCACAAGAAAGGTTTCAAAGGGTAATCTGATTCAGAGACTTCACAACTCCAAATAAGGCAGAAGAAAGAGATACCTCCGAGTCAATAAGTGTCCCCATCTTCAAGGGTGCAAGTGAAGGGTGAGGCAGTGTTGATTTCTTTTTCCTGAGAACTAGCCATGCATTCATCTTGGAGCAGTGGGCTCTAATGAAATACAACAGAAGAAAGATTAAATCAGGCTTGTAAAAATGGACTTCATGGGCCAGGGGATCAATTTTCTTTCTTAAAACATATTTTCTTCTTATTGTTATACTCTCTTCAGACACCTTTAATATTTTTTAACGTGTGTTGAAACCTTTCATCAGCTGGCGTGAGCGTCTGCTTCCTTTTTAGTTTTCTTGGCAGTTGATTCCAAGTCATTGAGCTGCCCTCAGACTATTGCGGCTCTTGGACAGTTAATAATCCCGTTTTTTCTCGCAAACGAAACAGAAACCTTTGACCTTGGAAGAAATCACCTGAGCATCTCTCCTTGCAACCTGTGAGGAGAACAGACAGGCTGTGCATTGGCAGAGACAAACGGGACAACAATAAGGGCCCCGCAAAGTGACAGTCATGCCTGATGACAGAAGGAGATAAAAGGAGGACACAGCACTCCTTAGCAGGGACAAAGCAGCATAAAACAGGGGGCCGTACCCGACATGACATGGGACGTTGTGCTACCAGCAGGAATAGGTTATATGTAAATACGTGGAGGCGGAATGAAACTGTCTAACCCCAGTCGCTGGCTGCTAGTCTTACTTTAGACAATCCTGAAGTTATGACTCCATTTTCTAATTACTGAATATATTTAAATTATGACTTCAGTGCTTTATCCATCAATAATAAAAAAAATAAACAATAATTTAAAATTCATTGATACGTTGATTTTTCACATTTGCTTCTTTTCTTATAGGTATTCAAGCAGCCTGCAAGCCAATGGCGTCTATAACACTTTCTGCATTTCAAGGAGTGTTGACTTCAGGAGAGCAGTCCTGACACATGGAGGGCTTTGATGTCATCCTATTCTTCTACTATACAGAAAGCGTGCAGACCCTTCACTTCCTGCACACTTTATTTTGTTATAGATTTCGTTTTAAATGGGGTGAAATGAACAGATTCGACACACACAAAAAAGGTTTGGGGCAGCCTCCCATTTACTGTCCCCGGCTGCAATGAGTTTTTGATAAAGCACTCATGTGCATTGGTTTGAGTCCTGAATTGAACTGACTTTATGTAGGAAAGATGGCATCTTTAAAGAGTCCAGACCGGAAGTGACATCACTTTTGGCACCAGGACCGGAAATGGCGCCAGCAATGTGGAATCAGACCAGAATTCCCGTATTTGGTCAGCAGAGATAACAGAACTAGGTTTAGTGTACCCCACCACCCCCTGGCCTGGCATAGAATTACCTTCACTTGGCCACTTCAGCTCCCTCCTAGTTGCGTGTGTGTGACAATGGATACATTTGCATCTTTTGCCGACCAACAACTCAACAATCCGGAATGGCAAAGCAATGTCAGGATTTTGGACATTTTTGCAAATGTATTAAAAATACAAAACTTCAATATCTTACAGATATGAGTGTTCGGACCCTTTGCTATGACGCTTCAAATCTGGCTTAGGCACATCCCTTTCTTATGATCATCATTGAGATATCTTGTTTGAAGTCTGTAGTGTCCTGGATATTTTATTTTTTTGCCTGTACAAACAAAAATGAACTTACTCTTATAAGGACAGTTAACATCAAAGTGTCTTCTCTTCTTGAGTTGTATCACCTTAAAACAAATATTTTGCTCAAGATAGACAGGGTGAACGTAACATTTAAGGAGATAATTAATATCAAAGCATCTCCTTTTCCTGAAGTGTACCTCACTTCTAAAAAATCTGGTGTTGTAAGAATTATATTTTTGGACTTCTCTAGTCCCTTCAACACCATCCAACCTCTGCTCCTTAGGGACAACCTGACAGAGATGGGAGTAGATTCACACTTGATGGATCGTGGACTATCTTACAGACAGACCTCAGTAAGAGCCACAGGGGACAGTGCTTTCTCTGGTCCTGTACAGCCAACATACATTGGACTTCCAATACAACTCGGAGTCCTGCCACGTGCAAAAGTTCACTGACGACATTGCTATGGTGGGCTACATCAGGAGTGGGCAGGAGGAGGAGTATAGGAACCTAATCAAGGACTTTGTTAAATGATGCAACTCAAACCACCTACAACTAAACACCAGCAAAACCAAGGAGCTGGTGGTGGATTTTAGGAGGCCCAGGCCCCTCATGGACCCTGTGATCATCAGAGGTGACTGTGCAGATGGTGCAGACCTATAAATACCTGGGAGTGCAGCTGGATGATAAATTGCACTGGACTGCCAATACTGATGCTCTCTGCAAGACAGGACAGAGCGGACTATACTTCCTTAGAAGGCTGGTGTCCTTCAACATCTGCAATAAGATGCTGCAGATGTTCTATCAGACGGTTGTGTCTAGCGCCCTCTTCTACGCGGTGGTGTGCTGGGGAGGCAGCATAACGAAGAGGGACGCCACACGCTTGGACAAACTGGTGAGGAAGGCAGGCTCTATTGTATGCATGAAGCTGGACAGTTTGACATCCGTGGCAGAGCGACGAGCGCTGAGCAGACTCCTGTCAATCTTGGAGAATCCACTTCATCCACTGAACAGGATCATCTCCAGACAGAGGGGCAGCTTCAGAGACAGACTGCCATCACCATCCTGCTCCACTGACAGACTGAGGAGACCCCACACTATGCGACTCTTCAATTCCACCCGGGGGGTAAACGTTAACATTATACAAAGTTACTGTCTGTTTTTACATGTATACTCTTTAATTTAATATTGTTCTTTATCAGTATGCTGCTGGAGTGAATTTCCCCTCAGGATTAATTATCTATCTATCTATCTATCTATCTATCTATCTATCTATCTATCTATCTATCTATCTATCTATCTATCTATCTATCTATCTATCCATCCATCCATCCAAACAACGTAGAAGACCAAGATGATGTCTCGGGCTGTACTTATTACATTATAACCTATGAATAGACAGGGGGCCATAACCTGTTTTTGCTTTGCCATTCTTGGATATTGATTGCGGCTTGATTGATGGAAAAAATGAATTTAAATGATTTTAGCATAGGGGACTGGGAAACTAGTCAGTGTTGAGGGAAAGCTGAACAGAGCAAAGCAACGAATCATCATTAATGAAAACCTACTCCAGAAGTTTCACCTACTAACAAGACGATGTCCTCGAACACAAAGCAAAGACAACACCAGCGTGGCTTAGTGACAGCTCTGAGAATGTTCTTGAGTGGACAAACAAAGAGTCCAGGATTGGACCTGAAGGTAACTGTCCACTGATGGTCTCCATCCAACCTGACAGTGATGGAGAGGATCTGATGAGAAAAATGATAGAAAGACCCCAACATTCAGGTGTCTGAAGCCTGTCACATAAAATTCCAAGAAGACTGCAGGCAGGAATCGCTGCTAAAGGGGTTTTAATTAAGTACTGAGTAAAGGGTCTGAATACTTGTGACAAAGGGGAAATGTCAGTTTCTTTGTTTTTAATACATTTGCAAACCTTTTGAAAAAACTGTTATTTTCTTTTGTGGCTGACTTAGTTTATTATGTTGTATTTTTTTGAACATTCTCAAAACTATGTTTTTTTTTATACTGAAATTCTTCTGTTTTATATATTGTGAATTTTGTTTAATGTGAAGGGTAGCACAGTGGCACAGTGGGTAGCACTGCTGCCTCTCAGTTAGGAGACGCGGGTCCTCCCTGCGTGGAGTCTGCATGTTCTCCCCGTGTCTGCGTGGGTTGTCTCCCACAGTCCAAAGACATGCAGCTTAGGTGAACTGGCGATTTTAAATTGGCCCTAGTGTGTGCTTTGTGTGTGTGTGTGTGCGTGTGTGGTGGGCTGGCACCCTGCCTGGGGGTTTGTTTCCTGCCTTGCACCCTGTGTTGGCTGGGAGTGGCTCCAGCAGACCTCCGTGACACTGTGTTAGGATATAGCGGGTTGGATAATGGATGGATGGATGTTTAATGTGATTGTGATCTTTGTATCCTTTGTATATAGTTCCTGTTTGCCTATTGTAGTGGGGGCTTTAATTAATGTAACACCCATAGGACGCACATGCAGTGTACAGCAGACTCCTGGCAAAAGCTGGATGATGCTTTTTCAGGTAAGGCGCTTCTCAATACTCTCTATCTCTCGTATAAGCTGACAAGTTTTGAATTAGTGTTTCTGTCTGAAACTGCATGGAAACATCACGTCATGTGGTTATTGATGTGTCTTAAGGTTCTTTTGTCACTTTTGGTCAGCAGAAATGTATTTTAAAAGTGTTTGGTTTAACGGAGATCCAGCCTAATTAGTATATTGTTTGGTTTGTTATAGGAGACTGAGAGAGCGCCTGTCGCTGTGTGTGCTGATTGTGCCCCTTACTGTAGGTATGTTGCAACGTTAATTATTGTCCTTCATTGTTATTGTTTATATGAATTTGTTATATTTGTATTTATTACATTTGTATATATATATATAGTCGAGAATGCCAGGGGCCATGACCCGGCCGGGACGCCTTGGAGGACCGGAAGTGGGTGTGTGCCCATCTGGGATCATGTGGGGGCAGCCTTCCTGGTTGCCTTGGGGACCCTGGACCTCAGCACTTCCGCCACACCAGGAAGTGCTCAGGGGAAGAGAAGCAGGGACACCCGGAGAGCTTCCGGGAGAACAACCGGCACTTCCGCCATGCTGGGGCGTGTCAGGGGGAGATTGTCGGGGAGCACCTGGAGCTCATCCGGGTGCGGATAAAAGGGGCCGCCTTCCTTCATTCAGGGCGAGAGTTGGGAGCGGAGAGGACTGAGCTGGAGAAGGCAAGGATGCGGCCTGAAGAAAGGAAGGCATTGTGTGGCCAGGACTTTGGGGGTTTGTGGTGCATTGTAAATAAACATATTTGTGGGTGACATGAACGTGTCTAGCTGTCTGTGTCCGGGTCAACTTCCACAATATATGTATACATATTGTGAGGTACAGCCCGGACACAGACAGGTAGACATGATGGTTTCACCACACACATGTTTATTCACAATATTTACGCAAATAAGTGCGCACAACCCAGTGCCGAAGCACCAATCACCCCTCAAGTCCAGACCTCACAGTACAATGCTTTTCACTTCTCTGGTCCACCTCCACTCCTCTCCTCCGAGCTCTGTCCTCTTCCACCCGTCTCCAGCCATCGAATGGAGGGAGCGGCCCCTTTTATGCAAGCCCGGGTGGGCTCCAGGTGCTTCCCGACACTCCTCCGCGGACACTCCCCTTTGTGTCGGAAGTGCCGGCTGTGCAACTGGAAGCACTCCGGGTGTCCCCAGTCTTCTTCCTCCCCAGCACTTCCGGGTGTGGCGGAAGTGTTGAGGTCCAGGGCTCCGAAGGCAGCAGGGCGCCCCCTGGTGGCAACCACGGGCCCTTGCAGGGTTGAGCTTCCAAGCTTCCTACCCGTGGTTCCCCAAAGCAACCAGGGCGGTCGCCCCCACATGGTCTGGGGAAGGCACAAGCCCTCCTCCTGTCCTCCTGGGCATCCTGGCTGGGTCGCCTCCCCAGCCGTCTCTGACAATATATATATATATATATATAAATATATACAGTGGGATGCAAAAGTTTGGGCAACCTTGTTAATAGTCATTATTTTCCTGTATAAATCGTTGGTTATTACGATAAAAAATGTCAGTTAAATATATCATATAGGAGACACACACAGTGATATTTGAGAAGTGAAATGAAGTTTATTGGATTTACAGAAAGTGTGCAATAATTGTTCAAACAAAATCAGGCAGGTGCATAAATTTGGGCACCACAAAAAAAATGAAATCAATATTTAGTAGATCCGCCTTTTGCAGAAATTACAGCCTCTAAACGCTTCCTGTAGGTTCCAATGAGAGTCTGGATTGTGGTTGAAGGTATTTTGGACCATTCCTCTTTACAAAACATCTCTAGTTCATTCAGGTTTGATGGCTTCCGAGCATGGACAGCTCTCTTTAACTCACACCACAGATTTTCAATTATATTCAGGTCTGGGGACTGAGATGGCCATTCAGAACGTTGTACTTGTTCCTCTGCATGAATGCCTTAGTGGATTTTGAGCAGTGTTTGGTCGTTGTCTTGTTGAAAGATCCAGCCCGGCGCAGCTTCAGCTTTGTCACTGATTCCTGGACATTGGTCTCCAGAATCTGCTGATACTGAGTGGAATCCATGCGTCCCTCAACTTTGACAAGATTCCCAGTCCCTGCACTGGCCACACAGCCCACAGCATGATGGAACCACCACCATATTTTACTGTAGGTAGCAGGTGTTTTTCTTGGAATGCTGTGTTCTTTTCCTCCATGCATAACGCCCTTGTTATGCCCAAATAACTCAATTTTAGTTTCATCAGTCCACAGCACCTTATTCCAAAATGAAGCTGGCTTGTCCAAATGTGCTTGAGCAGACCTCAAGCGGCTCTGTTTGTGCTTCCTCTGCATCACTCTCGCATACAGCATCTCCTTGTGTAAAGTCGCGAATGGTTGAGCGATGCACAGTGACTCCATCTGCTGCAAGATGATGTTGTAGGTCTTTGGTGCTGGTCTGTGGGTTGACTCTGACTGTTCTCACCATTCGTCGCTTCTGTCTATCCGAAATCTTTCTTGGTCTGCCACTTCGAGCCTTAACTTGAACTGAGCCTGTGGTCTTCCATTTCCTCAATATGTTCCTAACTGTGGAAACAGACAGCTTAAATCTCTGGGACAGCTTTCTGTATCCTTCCCCTAAACCATGATGGTGAACAATCTTTGTCTTCAGGTCATTTGAGAGTTGTTTTGTGACCCCCATGTTGCTACTCGTCAGAGAAAATTAAAGGAGGAGGGAAACTTACAATTGACCCCCTTAAATACTCGGATTCACCTGTGTATGTAGGTCAGGGGTCACTGAGCTTACCAAGCCAATTTGAGTTCCAATAATTAGTTCTAAAAGTTTTGGAATCAATAAAATGACAACGGTGCCCAAATTTATGCACCTGCCTGATTTTGTTTGAACAATTATTGCACACTTTCTGTAAATCCAATAAACTTCATTTCACTTCTCAAATATCACTGTGTGTGTCTCCTATATGATATATTTAACTGACATTTTATATCGTAACAACCAACGATTTATACAGGAAAATAATGACTATTAACAAGGTTGCCCAAACTTTTGCATCCCACTGTGTATATACATAAAAAAAGCTGGATGACGCTTTTGCAGGAGACTGAGAGAGCAACTGTCGCTGCGTGTGCTGACTGTGCCCCTTACTGCTTGTCTTGTAGTTGGCTGACGTTGTTGCAGAATAAACGGCAGAATCCAGATATCAGTGTGTCTGTCTTCTTTCAAATCATCAGCAACCATTTTAAAGCCGCTACACTTTGTCATTTTGGGGTATTGAGTGTGGCTTGATTGAGGGAAAAACTGAATTGATATGATTGTGTCAAAAGTCAAAGGGGGTCTGAATACTCCCTGTATGTTCATTTGTTGTTTTTTCCTCATAGACAAACATCACTGCATACGAGGTAAGACACAAATCTATATACTCCCCCTCCTGATCTTTACACCACTCCATACGTATCTTCCGTTGATTGAAACAGTGCTGGAAGTCTTCTTGCTTGAGGCTCTTCAACAGGCTTTCCGTTTATGTCTTCACTTCATCCATCGAAGAGAAATGTGTCATAGGGAGCTAAATCGGGCACATAGGGGGGATGATCGAGGTCAGGAATGTATTTGTCAGTCAAAAACTGCCTTACGGGAAAAGAGAAAATTCGTGACAAATTTGATGTTGATTCGCAGCTCGATTTTTTCACCTGACATTATCATGGCAACTCGTGTAGTGATTAATTGTGCAAATACTGACTGGGCTATTCACAGGATATACTGAGCCGCTCGGCGGTTTGAGAGGGTGTGTAGGAGGGGATATAGTTCCAGGATTCACGTCCGGCTGACCTCCAGACGGTTTTCCAGTAAAGCCCCAAGCCCAGTCCAGTTATTTTGTGTCTCACCTCGTATTTTTCATTATGTCCGTGCACTTGATGCTGATCCTGCTGCATCCAGACCTTACACCTCTGTGTGTAACTTCAGTCAGTCTTACAGTTATCTCCCATCAGGCATGCAGAGCATTACCAGCACCAGGCAGAAACAGGCACTGCCGCTAACCATATCTCTGGACGGCGTGGAGCCATCGCCAGAAGACACACCCCCTCTCCTAGCATTGGAGGCACCGCCCATCCTGAGAGCAGGCAGATATAAACGTGCCGATTTACGGATCATAGTCGTCATTTGGACCCAGCAATGAGAGTGCCAGACGGATCTCCTCTCGTAGCTGATGGCTGATAGCGCGAGTGATAGACGCCCATAGAATGGAAGGATGGGGGAAAGCAGCTACTATGAGACCCTGCCTCCCCCAAGACATTAGATGGCAGCTTCCATGCAGTGTAGTGGTGCCCCGGATTCCCGCAGGGCACCATGGGTTATGGAGAATGGCATCACAGCCTTGCTGGGTACCGTGGGTGCCGCCTGGGGACGCTGTAGGACATTGGGAGACAAGATTCTCACCTAGCCCAGAAGTACTAGTAGGTAACAAGGACAGAAGCCCTGAAGTACTTCCGGACTGATTTAAAACATTAAGTGCTCCATCTGACCTGGAAGTGCTGGCAGGTCACATGGACGGAAGAGCAGAAGCACTCCCGGGTCGGGCACCGTATAAAGGACTGCTGTGATCCCAGCAGGGGAGCCAGAGTCGAGTGGAGGTGGATGAAGCTTTCTAGGAGGTGCGGGGGAGAAAGAGAAGGAGAAGATTTGTGTTTGTGTTTGATTTACTTGCCTATTTGTTGTGGATGTGGTGCTTTGTGGGCACTGTTTAAGAAAAAAAGAATTAAAAAATACTTCTTGGTGCTTTTACCCTGCATCCTGCTTGTCTGTCTGTTGGGTTTAAGGGGCAACAGATACCTCCAGTGTCCACACACATTGCCGCACCCACCTCACGACGAACCATCTGGATTGCAATGGGTGACGCCTCACACTGGAACAGTGTGAGCGTTTTTACGGTCGCTGGAGTGTCATTCTTGCCGCCAGCACCCAAGTTTTCCCTGTAAGTTAGAGGACCTGCTTGCAGGGCTGGGTGCAGATTAACGTCATACCCAGGATGAAGCAACTAAAGGGTAAAGGCTTTGCTTACGGGCCCAATAGAGCAGAGTCACTTCTGGCGTTTATAGGATTCAAACCGGCAACCTGCCAATTACCGGTTCAGATCCCTGCCCTCAGAAGCAGCGTTTCTCAACTTTTAAGTATTTGCGACCCGAGTTTTCATAACAGTTTTAATCGCGCTCCCCCACAAACATTTTTTTGAAATGTAGATGCATATTTTATTATACCTACTTAACTTTTATCGACATTTATCTAACTCTATATTTATTGTTCTAGTATCAGAATGTAGTTTAAGTTCATTTGTTTTGGTTTCAGCAGATGTTTTTTTTTCATATTTTTGATTTTTGTTTTCTTTTTTCACATCTTCGCGCCCCCCTTTTTGTTACTTCGTGCCCCCCTAGGGAAGTTGTTCATAATTAAATGGGGAATCATCCGGGTGACCCCTCAACGATTCTTATGTCTCAGCTGTCCTTTGGTTCACACTCCACAGAATATTCCTAAAAAGCATTCTCTGTACACTTTTCGTTTTAGAATACGTGTGGACCAGTCCTTATAATCTCCTGTGAAGACACAGTATTGTTATGCACACAGAGGATTCAGTCCTGCTGTTTCTTAGAGAAAAGTTTGGCCAACAACAACTTCTGTTTAAAGCTCGGAGGTAGCACATTCCCTCACCTGGGTTTACCTGGTTTTCCATTAGCTCCTCCATCCTCCAACCTATGTTGTCAGTCTGATTGGTGCCGGACCTGGTTACGTTTGTGTGCATCATCTGGTAACTCATCCAGACAAAGAGACCTGCCTAGTGCAGATTTTGACAGTAACTTCCCTTGTCCTAAGTAGAAATTATTGTGTTGAAAAATAGATACACTAAAAGCAGAATCATGTAAGCTCCTGTCAGTACAATGACATAAGAACGTTACCTTGCTTGGTACACCCCAGGAATGAAAACAATGTCCACAACACATCTGAAGGGAAAGGTGACGATGGAGCTAAAGCTAAGAATAAAGTTGCTGCTGACAAGATGTGACTGCTCTACATCTTTGAAGAAGCAGCACAGAATAACACACACTAAAATTAACATGAATATCCGGTTGGGTGACTACCCAGTCTGAAGAGTGCCACGTGTGCTCATCTGTGGAACACCCTCCGGGTCCATCAAAGCAGGTATTAGATAGATAGATAGATAGATAGATAATGAAAGGCACTCTATTATAGATAGATAGATAGATAGATAGATAGATAGATAGATAGATAGATAGATAGATAGATAGATAGATAGATAGATAGATATATAGATAGATAGATAGATAGATAGATAGATAGATAGATAGATAGATAGATAGATAGATAGATAGATAGATAGATAGATAGGAAAGGCACTATTTGATAGATAGATAGATAGATAGATAGATAGATAGATAGATAGATAGATAGATAGATAGGAAAGGCACTATATGATAGATAGATAGATCGATAGATAGATAGATAGATAGATAGATAGATAGATAGATAGATAGATAGATAGATAGGAAAGGCACTATTTGATAGATAGATAGATAGATCGATAGATAGATAGATAGATAGATAGATAGATAGATAGATAGATAGATAGGAAAGGCACTATATGATAGATAGATAGATAATGAAAGGCACTATATGTTAGATAGATAGATAGATAGATAGATAGATAGATAGATAGATAGATAGATAGATTCTTTATTAATTCCAAGGGGAAATTAACCACTGTTTGTGTGTTACCGTGTAGCTAATGTGGTCAAATAAAGCGCTGCAGGTTCCTACAGGAAAATGTTGGGGTGATAACCCAGTTATCCCCATTTCATAAACTCCAATAAATGAAAAATAAAAAGGGCGTTATGCAGGCCTCTGTAACTAAACAAGGCAAGCCAAAATCTTCCGGTAGCCTTTGCCAGGTTTTTCAGCACTCCTTCCTATAGTTCAGCTGAATCAGAACTGACTGCCTCTTTCCGAAGGCAGGGGACTTAAAAAGGTGGGTGACAGGAAGGGGCGGAGTCAATTGCCCTCACTGGGCTTCTCCTTACTACTGCAGAAGGAAAAGAAGGAGAAGGTTAGCGCAAGAGCCCCCTTTCAGTCTGGGGTGGTATTACCTGCTTCAGAGAAGCCCAGAGACTGATCTACAAACAACACATACATGACAGTGGATTTCAAAATATTTCCTAATGTTGTATTAACCTAATCTCATCATACTTCACAGAGTAAACTCACGTGCAATGGAAATCAAAGCCATGTTATCTTTAAAAGAGGCCGATATTTCAAAGATATTTTACAAGCATTTGGAACTGCTTAGACTACCTAGGGTGCCTTCCACTGTCCAGGAGATCCCACTTCTTTACCAGTAGGCATATGGAGAAGGACAGCAGATACCAGTTACTTTCTGGGATTGTCAAAGTCACGGATGTTTAAAGATACAACAAAAAAAAAAAAAAAATACCATTCTGGGAACACGCGGTCTGCAGTCTTTTCAGGAGGCCATTCCCAAAGAACATCCTAATCTCCCAGGGATCAACTCCCCTCAGTATCAGCTCTGCTGAAGCGACCAGGACAACATAACCTCCATCTAAATGTAAAATTGTCTGCCACTTTTTTTTTCTTTCAGTTTCTCCTGAAATGCCTGTCTAATCCTTTAAACCCAAGAAGAGGGTGGAGGGATTTACAGAGTTTCTGCTTCAGGACTGCTAATGATGGGGCAGAGAAAGAGAAGACAAAGTAAAAACTGCTTTGTCTGTCAAAACTGAAGTCAGGGGCAGGTGTTGCACGATAATTTTGGAAATGGGGGCTGAACGGTGCTATAAAATCATATATATATGCTGCTTCAAAATGCCTAAAAGTATTAGTAAGGGAAAAACATTTGACTCTCATAAGCCAAAATCATACACATTATTATAAAAAAACAAAAAAGGTCTATAACACCAAGCCATTTGATGAACAATTAACATAGTAAATGAATTTTTATCTGAACATGAAAAATATCCATCCATCCGTTATCCAACCCACTATATCATAACACAGGGTTACGGGGGTCTGCTGGAGCCAATCCCAGCCAGCACAGGCTGGGCAGGAACAAACCCCGAGCAGGGTGCCAGCCCACCACAGGGCGCACACACTAGGGACAATTTCAGATCGCCAATGCACCTAACCTGCATGTCTTTGGACTGTGGGAGGAAACCCACACAGACACGGGGAGAAACTCCACACAGGGAGGACCCGGGACCCGGTAAGCGAACCCAGGTCCCCTTACAGCGAGGCAGCAGCGCCACCGTGCCACCATAATGAAAAATAACTTTCCAAAATATGTATTGCTACAAATAAATAGGGTCAATTAGTCAGCACACCACTGGGTGTGTTTTGGCCTCTTCTTGCACCCTAACACACACGCACACTCACATAAAGACACTCAGACCCTTTCGACTTAAAGCCATGTCACATTACAGGTGGATAGATGCTCCCTGATAAAATGGATTCTCTCTCTCACCCTTGGGTGATCTGTTCTTTATACCAAAACTAGACCTTAAACCTCTGGATGTTGACACCTTCCAGTGTATCATTTTAGTCAGCCTTACAATTATCTCCTGTCATTCATGCACGCTCAAATAATGCCAACATTACCACCACCGGGCCGCTCTCTGGTTTCTTCTATGGTGTGTAGCCGTCGCCAGGAGACCCAAACCCCACCTTGCATTGTAGGCACCGCCCCACAGCATTGGAGGCTCTGCCCCTTCCGGGAGCAGGCAGATATAAACGAGGCGATTTACAGCTCATAGTCGTCATTTGGACCCAGGGAAGAGAGAGTGGTAGACGGAGCTCCTCTCATAGACACTAATTGTGCTAATTATTCTGTTGATGGACAGCTTTAATCATAAATGTTTCTGTCTTGTCTTGGGTGTTTAGTTATGCCGTGTCCAGTTCCCTTAGGAAAAGTGGTGCTACAGGCTGGCGTTTGAGATATAAATTTACCAGTCACTCTAACCTAAGATTCTAATGTGCATTGTTTTACATTTTGATAACATAAAAAAGAAAATAAAAAAAAATTTAAAAGGATTAAAACAGGGTCTCACCGCATTGCTCTGAATCACGTAAACATTTGTGAGAAGAGTCCCAGAGTTCAATTACAGTTCACCACAGCTCCTCTGAGCAACAGAATACAAGGCAGTCTGCAGTGGCCTGCCTTCTAAGCAAAATGACTGCAGCCCCAAAATGACAATTTTAGCACTCGAGGACGACAGAACATAAGGTGGTCTCAGGTCGTCCCTTCAAAGGGGTGTGAATGAAAATCCTCTGAAAAAAAGTTTCAACTTGTGAAGAGAAAAACAGAAGTTTCAGGACAGAAACAGTTGATTCAAGTTATATGGCCTGAGGTGTACCACACCAGTATGAGAAGATGTAGCCTGGAGAAGGGTGGGTTCCCTTGAACTGATATATCTGGGCTCCTACCAGAGGGTGAGTTCATGTCCTTAAAGGCATTAAAATAAAGATTTTTAAAAAATAAAATATTTTTAGCTCCCTAAAAATAAGCTTGTGGGCTTCTCTTCAGAACACTTGTGGAGAAAAAGAGCATAACCCAGATTATGACAGAAATGCCTGAGCCCTCCATGGGAGAACAATGCTGTGGGCAGTGCATGAAGGCAGCATGGAGTTTGTCTGTTAGGATGGGTGAGGAGAACTTACTGCCTGAGAGAAAGAGAGAGGATTCCTGGTCCACTAGAAGGCCACTAGATAGGAGGCAGCTAGCTTTATGTATCAGGAGCATTACAGAACAACCCCTATAGCCCGAAGTGACCTAGCAACTTTGTACCAGTGTGTTCATCAATCAGAGAGTAAGAGGTGGAAGCGAGAATCTCTTCATCAGAAAAACCGGCTGAAGAGTGGAAGGTAAAGGGAAGAGCTGAGGGGAATTAATTCACAGGAAAATAAGCACTTGGACAAGCCATGATTGGGCTCAAAGCATCTCTTAGGGGAGTTGTGAGTGGATCAGAGGAAACATTTCATGATGTTCTTGATTCTGTTTTTACACAATTCTGGAATTAAGTACCTTGACCATGGGAAAGGTGCTATATAAATAAAATGTATTATTATTATTATTATTTGGATAGAGAGCATTAGCACAGAGCGTTGTTCCTTACATTTTTTTTTCTCACTACCCAATCTTGCCCATTTAGTGTCTTCGATACTCAATCCATGACAAATCAGATCTTCTGAGGAATTATCCATTTGTAGAATCGCTGTCGACAGTCTTGGTTCCACCCTAGGAAAATCTCCGGTGACAGTAATACAGAATTGCCACCAATAACCATAGATGGGGGATTATCCTAAGAAAATCTCCCCCCACCAATCACAGCTTCCCTATTGGAGAACTGATGCCGACAGACATAGTGCAGCAATGTTGATTGCCTAAACTACCCATAGCGACCCATCGTGAGGCACTTCATAAACCGCACGCAGCCATTTCTCATTGCATAAAAAGGTGGCTCAGGATTTAAAACATGGCAACTCTTGACCTATTTTGGGAGAAGGCCCAAAGTTTAAGACACTGTAGCACAGAGAGTCACACAGACTTGGTGCTGATTTACAACCATTTAGAAATGGATTTACAGTAACTCCAAGTTGGCCTACCTTATTAGTGGAGTCTGTGTGCTCTACGTTTGCTGACTTTTCATCTTTTTATTTCATTTATTTATTTTGTGCTTTTTGCTGATAGTCCAAGACACAAAGTCTAACTGACAGACAGACTGATAGATACATAGATACTGTATGTAAGGCACTATATAATAGATAGATAGATAGATAGATAGATAGATAGATAGATAGATAGATAGAAGATGAAAGGCACTATATAATAGATAGATAGATAGATAGATAGATAGATAGATAGATAGATAGATAGATAGATATGAAAGGCACTATATAATAGATAGATAGATAGATAGATAGATAGATAGATAGATAGATAGATAGAGAGAGATGAAAGGCACTATATAATAGATAGATAGATAGATAGATAGATAGATAGATAGATAGATAGATAGATAGATAGATAGATAGATAGATATGAAAGGTACTATATAATAGATAGATAGATAGATAGATAGATAGATAGATAGATAGATAGATAGATAAGGCACTATATGATAGATAGATAAATAGGAAAGGCACTATATGATAGATAGATAGATAGATAGATAGATAGATAGATAGATAGATAGATAGATAGATAGATAGATAGATTACTATTTATTATTAACTAGCAGGAGTACCCGGCGTTGCCCAGGAATCTGTAACCGGTGAATTTCCAAAATGAAAGCAACAGAACACAGAAACAGAACAGTTTTCTGATTGACATTTTATTGTAAGTTCCTGCACTCTGGATTCTGTCTGCTGTGGCGTTTCAGACGCCCTTGAAATGGACTTTCTTGTGGCATCTGAAGTGGACCTTCCAATTCTATCTCTTTTTTTCTGTGGCATTGGTATATTAGCGAAAAGCAGGACAATTATAATGTGTTACATGGTATTACGTATGGAATAAGCACCACGGTGAGATGAATTTACGTTATTTACAATATGTCGGAAAGCGAACAAATAGCACCAGTCAGTCAGAAAGTGCAACACTGAAATCATACTGTGAGTCAGAAAGCGAGCAAATGGCACCACAAATACGGAAAGCCAGTGAGAAAGAGTAGCACTGAGACCATACTGGGAAAAATGGCGGGGAGGGGTGTTTTTTTTTGTAAGGAGCGTCTGTGTTGAACCGTGATGCCATCTAACAGACATTGGCGATGGTAACTACAGAGAGAAGTGACATACAACCGGTGCTGCGTTTGGGGAAAATGGTGGGGGAAGGATGCTGTCTTTTTAAGATGAATATCTGTTCAAACGTGCTTGTATATAACGGACGTTGGCGAATGAAAGTCAACACTATCAGTGCATGTGGGAGTGTGACGTGTGGAAACGAGTGTGTGTCAGCCGGTCAGGCGCACTGGGTCGTTCACGTTTTACATCTATACGGCAGTTCCTCTTCACCTGATCAAAGCAGTCATCCTTCTCATACTTGGACACTTCCGCCATCTCTTGGAAATTTAAACAAACATGGGTAAAGAGCGACGCACAGAGACCAAAGCTGCCGCTAGATGGCGCCGCGGTGAATGTCTGTTGCAACGTGCGGCCATCTTGTCGATGATAAATACGGGGACGTGTGCCGAAGGTTGTGTCAGTGAAAAGGCGTCCTACGGTCGACCACGAACATTTTTCTGAACCAAACATACCCCATGACCTTCTCCTGGTCACAAAGGAGCCCCATCCCCAGTTTGGTGCCGATTGGACGCCTGGTGCAGATTTGTATGGCGGACAAACAAACATACATACACACATGCACACACACGTACATACATCGACTCTGCTTTATATATTAGATTACTGTTATGTAGTGCTTTGCTAACTTTCTTAAAGTGTATTCCACAGACAGTAGGGGAACCACTTAAGCCACCTTCAAAGTTTACTGTCCTCCCTGATGATACATCGGCCTTTCTTGTGCCAGTAGTCTCGTCACACGTTACCTATTAAGTGGTGAAGGGGTGATGGAGGTAGAACAGGGGATGATTTGGGGACAGAATGACCAGGCCATGGTGGCAATTTGGCCAGGATTTTGGGAAACGCCCTACTCTTTTCAAAAGATGCCCAGTGATCTTTTAATAACTACAGGCAACCAGAACCTCATTTTTAGGTTTTTACCTGACGGTGTCCTCATCACACACACACACACACACAGTTTATTTTTGTATAGCCCAAAATCACACAGGAAGTGCCGCAATGGGCTTTAACAGGCCCTGCCTTTTGACAGCCCCCCAGCCTTGACTCTCTGAGAAGACAAGGAAAAACTCCCAATAAAAACCTTGTAGGAAAATGGAAGAAACCTCGGGAAAGGCAGTTCAAAGAGAGACCCCTTTCCAGGTAGGTTGGGCATGCAGTGGGTGTCAAAAGTAGGGGGTCAATACAATACAATATACAGAACAGAACATCATCACTGCACTGGGGCACTGAGATCCTTCAGTGGGGCTTCTCAGTGGCAGGGACAGTGACAGGTCCTTGAGGAAAACCTCCTCCAAAGTCCATGTGACCTCATACAGGTGTGAGGGTTCAGCACAATAATGACCCAAAGCATACGGCCATGACAACACTGGAGTGGCTTTGGGACAAGTCTCTGAGTGTCCTTGAGTGGCCCAGTCAACGTCCCATAGAACTTCTGTGGAGAGACCTGAAGATGGCAGTTTACAGTCGCTTCCCACCATTCTACGGGAACCTGAGAAGATCTGCCAGGAAGAATGTAATACACTGCCCAAATCCAGGTGTGCAACATTTGTAGAGGAATTAAAACGTTAGAACAATCTAGATGGGAGCAGGCCATTCAGCCCAACAATGCAATCCACTTAATCCCACTTATCCAAGAAACCTCAAAACCTGAATTGCTGCCAAAGGTGCTGCTACAAAGTACTGGATTAAGAGTCTGAATACTTCAATAAACGAGACATTTCAGTTTTTGATTTTTAATGCAATTGCAAACCTTCCTGTAAACACGTTATCACTGTGTCACGACGGGTTATAATGTAGACTGATGGGCGATTGGCAAATTCATCCATTGAAAATTAAATCCACAACACAATAAAGAGTGCAGTAAAGGAAGGGGACTGATTACTTTCCGAATCCACTGTTCAACATCTCTATATGTCAATTTAGATATCACAGTTTATGAGAGAATGTGGAATATTGAATGTTCAATCGAGTCCTCCAGACAGAGACACATGGCGCATTCGATTTAGGGATGACCTGAATCAATGAAATAGAAAAGCAATCCACAGATGGTTAGACAACCAGTTAGAGCAGAGAGCAGAAAGGAGCCAGAAAGTCAAACACAGATGCAGGGTTACACTTTCAGAGGATGTGTAGTCCAGCTGGAGATATGACTCGAGGTAAAATAATATGCCATTTTGAAGTACTATTGCAGGCAGACACTTGAGAAAGTCATACAGCCTATCTTTTGCAATTGAGATGTCTATTATGTTTAAATTGCTTTTGACAGCCAGGGACTGTCTTGTTCCTCCAGTTAAAAATTGAACACAATTTAGATAACTTGTTTGAAAACGTTATTCAGAAAACAGCAGGGAGAGGAAAAAAAAAAAAAAAAAAGGAACTCATTTTAAAAGAAAGTTGTTGACGGAATGGGAGCGGATGAAATTGTGATGTTGTCATTTGTCACAGCTGTACAGAAACCTGGCAGCAATCAAAACTGTAACAACCGTAGCTTATGCAGGTCTGCAGACGTGGCGGCCTCGTACAAATAAAAAACATAAAGAAACAGGGGCTTTACCTTGCAATACATACAAGGCTTAAATGTAAGCCTTATGAGGACTGCGAGAGTTATTTCACATGGAAAAATTCAGTTGTAAGCTGAATAAAAACTCTGCATTTATCTTCATTTTTGGTGAGTAGGTTATTTCTTGATCGCCAAAATACTATACAACAGCTCACCGGTATGAACGACGATGGCCTTTATTTAGGGAGCTGGTGTTTATACCCTAACGTGATTTAACCCATCCATCCATCCATTAACCAACCCGCTATATCCTAACACAGTTTCACAGGGGTCTGCTGGAGCCAATCCCAGCCAACACAGGGCACAAGGCAGGAAACAAACTCCAGGCAGGGCGCCAGCCCACCACAAGGTGCGCACACACACACACAAACATTACACACATACACACACACACGCACACACTAGGGGCAATTTAGAATCACCAATGCACCTAACCTGCATGTCTTTGGACTGTGGGAGGAAACCGGAGCGCCCGGATGAAACCCACACAGACACGGGGAGAACATGCAAACTCCACGCAGGGAGGACTCAGGTGTCCTTAGATAGATAGATAGATAGATAGATAGATAGATAGATAGATAGATAGATAGATAGATAGATAGATAGATAGATATGAAAGGCACTAGATGATAGATAGATAGATAGATAGATAGATAGATAGATAGATAGATAGATAGATAGATAGATAGATAGATAGATAGATACTTTATTAATCCCAAGGGGAAATTCACATAATCCAGCACCAGTATACTGATATAAAAGAAAAAAAAAATATTAAATTAAAGAGTAATAAAAATGCATGTAAAAACAGACAATAACTTTGTATAATGTTAACATTTACCTCCGCGGGTGGAATTGAAGAGTCGCATAGTGTGGGATCTCCTCAGTCTGTCAGTGGAGCAGGACGGTGACAGCAGTCTGTCTCTGAAGCTGCTCCTCTGTCTGGAGATGATCCTGGTCAGTGGATGCAGTGGATTCTCCAAGACTGACAGGAGTCTGCTCAGCGCCCGTCGCTCTGCCACGGATGTCAAACTGTCCAGCTCTGTGCCTACAATAGAGCCTGCCTTCCTCACCAGTTTGTCCAGGCGTGAGGTGTCCCTCTTCTTTATGCTGCCTCCCCAGCACACCACCGCGTAGAAGAGAGCGCTCACCACAACCATCTGATAGAACATCTGCAGCATCTTATTGCAGATGTTGAAAGACGCCAACCTTCTAATGAAGTATAGTCGACTCTGTCCTATCTTGCACAGAGCATCAGTATTGGCAGTCCAGTCCAATTTATCATCCAGCTGCACTCCCAGGTATTTAAAGGTCTACACCCTCTGCACAGTCACCTCTGATGATCACGGGGTCTACGAGGGGCCTGGGCCTCCTAGAATCCACCACCAGTTCCTTGGTCTTGCTGTTGTTCAGGTGTAAGTGGTTTGAGTCGCACCAAGTCCTTGATTAGGGTCCTATACTCCTCCTCCTGCCCACTCCTGATGCAGCCCATGATAGCAGTGTCGTCAGTGAACTTTTGCACGTGGCAGGACTCTGAGTCGTATTGGAAGTCTGATGTATGTTGGCTGAACTGGACCGGAGAAAGTACAGTCCTGTGTTGCTGACCACCATGTCAGGCCTGCAGTTTCCAAGATGCTCATACTGAGGTCTGTCTGTAAGATAGTCCACGATTCATGCCACCAGGTGTGAATCTACTCCCATCTCTGTCAGCTTGTCCCTAAGGAGCAGAGGTTGGATGGTGTTGAAGGCGCTAGAGAAGTCCAGAAACATAATTCTTACAGCACCACTGCCTCTGTCCAAGTGGGAGAGGGATCAGTGTAGCATATAAATGATGGCATCCTCCACTCCCACCTTCTCCTGGTATGTGAACTGCAGAGGATCGAGGGCTGCCTACCTGCGAGGCAGCGGTGCTACCACTGCACCACCATGCCGTCACGTGATTTAATTTTGCACAAATTTACTGAAAGAAAATAAACTAAATCAATGCCAAAGTGTCATTGCTTCAGTAACCCCAGCAACCATATCGTAACAATACAGAACATCTTCACATGAACATCAGTAAATTCTATTAAACTGAGACAGTCATCTTGCCAATTAAACTTCTATTTCTGTTCTTTTAAGTTTTAGATGTCTGCCTGATACTTACAAGTATATTTATTTTACACAAGTAAATTGGCAACTAACAATTCCTTTCAAGAAGCATAAAGACTACTACTAGCAAAGATTTAAGGTAATACACATGATACAATTGGCAACCGCCGCCATAATTCTTCTTTGGTAATAAACAAAGAGTTGTGGTTGTAGATATAGGAAGTAAAAATGTGAGATTTAAATACACAATGGGAGGTTTGAAACTTGAAAGTAAGCCTTTGGAGAAGGACCTAGGAGTCACAGTGGACTTGTTACCGTCAACCTCCAGACAGCGTTCAGAAGACATCAAGAAGGCCAACAGAATGTTATGTTATATGTGTGGGTGCCCAAGTCCAAGGAGTCCACGGCCTGCTCTTCCAGGCAATATAGGTAGAGCAATTGCCTTCTGTTATATTTCAGTCAGGAGTTTTATGTCTTTGTTGTAAACATCTGTATGTGTTACTGTTGTTTTCGTTTATGTTCTCCATTATTCATTCTGTTTTATGCACCATGCCTTTGTTATGTGCCTTGAGTTTTGTGGGTGGTTCCCAAAGAGGCGGGGCCACCTGCTCATCTCAGCAAGGCACTGCCTGCCATCAGCCCCATAAAGGCAGAAGCAACCCACAGTTCTCTGCGGTTCATTTTCAGATGTGCTCAGTAGTGGTGAGTTTCTTGATTTTTGTGATTTACTTGAGCTTTGTCATTTACTGGATTTTTTTTCCCGTTGTTCGCTGTATTTTGACTATTCTTTGTTCATCTTGGATTGCCTTTGCTGGTCTTTGTCTGCTCCATGGAGTTTCAATGTTTAGAAGAGCCTTTTTGAAAAGAAATCTTTTATTTTATAAAGATCCTGTGTTTGCTCTTATTGCTAGCTGGGGTTCGACAGTGACATCCCCCTCTAATAGTTTTTGGGACTTGTGTTTTTGAAACTCTTGGATATTGCAACACCTTGAAGGCCCTATTGGTCTGGGTGCAATATTTTTACTTTCATCTAGGGCAGCAAAGAATGCGAGTGCGGCCATTGTACAAGAGTCAAAGGCGTCTAAAGAACTGGTGGTATGTAAACGAGGGGAGCTGCATTTTGATGTTGGCCAGCATGAAGCTATTACCCAAAGAAGGACTTATATTGCAGCATAAAGGGTGGCAATACAGACAACAATCTACTCATTATGAGCTGCAGTGCAAGTAACAAGCAATCCAATAAGGTACTATCCATTTATTGTGTACATTGTCCAAAATCTCCAGAAGCAATGATGCAGAAATTAGAAAGAATGACAACCACAGTGATGAGGCCATCCTCTGACAGTAGAATGAAAAAGGCAGATGATGATAAAAAGTCTTCATCCAATAAAGAAAATGGCAGCCATTCATTCAGCAGTGGATTAATACAAAGACGTGATAAGGTTTTCATTCTGCAAGGGTTTGAAAAATAGCAAATGGTATCGTTTTTCACAATTTTGCTTCACCGTCCTTTCCCTAACTCTAACCTGAGTGGCCCGTTGTCTTATTATTTTAATGTTGATGTTCTTTACTAATAAACAGTTAGTTTAAGGAAGTAGAATCAAAGGGGCCAAAATATGATGCCGCTTCTCTGCTAATTTAACTCCACATTTATTCCACATCTTCTCATCAATCACAAATCTCTGCAGACTGCCAGCTTCTTAGAAGCTATTAAGAACATTTTTATCATCTGGTAATGTGAATTCAGTGAAGCTCTTTGAAATTATATTAGTTGAAGTTTGGCCATTGAAATAATTTTAGTACAAATTATTTTCCAAGATGAACAATTATTTGCAAATACAGAGTTGTCAAATGGAATTAGAAGGGTGATAACACAAGCACTGTAAACATTTCTGAAAGTCGACATATAGCTTGTGATATTTCTGAAAACTTCATCATTAGATGGTCGAGTTGCCGGGTGAACTCTCAATTTATTTGTGCTGTTGTCATGATCTGGGTTTTATTTTTGGCCTCCATTAAAAAATATTGAGGCATTGTCAGTGGCCAAGTTATTTTTTTTTTTTTGTTGTTGTTGCTTCAATTCGTTTTTAGTGATGTTCTCATCTTGCCCAGGTTTTGTTTCCAGCCTTGTGCCCTGTGTTGGCTGGGATTGGCTCCAGCAGACCCCCGTGACCCTGCGTTAGGATATAGCGGGTTGGGTAATGCAGGGGCTCCCAAACTTTTGGGCGTCAAGTACCACCTGAGGTTAAGTGAGTTGCGTTGCGTACCACCCGCACCTTGTTGAAAGGGAGGGAGAGCTGTAAGGGGGGGAATTTGGGTCTAAACCACCCCAAAATCTGAATAAAAGTTAAAGAATTGGAAGAAATTATGCATAAAATTAATGAAAAAATTTGTGCATGTACATAAATTGATAAATTCCACCCCGAAATTAAATCCTGCCTTCAGCCTGTATGTGACGCAGCTACTGAAGAAGAAATGATATCGGCTTTGTGCTTAGATCTAGTGACTACGATGCGATACATCGGCAGTGCACGTGCACTGTGTGCACAATTATTAGGCAAGTGAGTATTTTGACCATATCATCATTTTTAATGCGTATATTCCAACTCCAAGCTGTATTAACTTGAATGCTTATTGGATTTAAGCACGTCAGGTGATGTGTATTTGTGTAATGAGGGAGGGTGTGGCCTAAGGAGATCAACACCCTATATCAAGGTGTGCAGAATTATTAGGCAGCTAGTTTTCCTCAGGCAAAATGGGCCAAAAAAGAGATTTAACTGACTCTGAAAAGTCAAAAATTGTAAAAAGTCTTTCAGAGGGATGCAGCACTTTTGGAATTGCTAAGATATTGGTGTGTGATCACAGAACCATCAAACATTTTGTTGCAAATAGTCAACAGGGTCGCAAGAAACGTGTTGAGAACAAAAGACGCAAATTAGCTGCCAAAGATTTGAGAAGAATCAAACGTGAAGCTACCAGGAACCCATTATCCTCCAGTACTTTCATATTCCAGAGCTGCAACCTACCTGGAGTGCCCAGAAGTACAAGGTGTTCAGTGCTCAAAGACATGGCCAAGGTAAGGAGGGCTGAAACCCAACCACCACTGAACAAGAAACATAAGTTGAAACGTCAAAACTGGGCCAAGAAATATCTGAAGACAGATTTTTTCAAAGGTTTTATGGACCGATGAGATGAGAGTGACTCTTGATGGACCAGATGGATGGACCTGTGGATCAGTAATGGGCACAGAGCTCCACTCCAACGTGGAGGTGGGGTACTGGTATGAGCTGGTATTTTTAAAGATGAGCTAGTTGGACCTTTTGCATTGAAGATGAACTCAAAATCAACTCCCAAACCTACTGCCAGTTTTTCAAGACACTTTCTTCAAACAGTGATACAGGAAAAAGACCATGATTTTTATGCAGGCCAATGCTCCATCACTTGCATCGAAGTTCTCCACTGCGTGGCCAGCCAGTAAAGGCCTTAAAGATGAAGGAATAATGACATGGCCCCCCTTCCTCATCTGACCTAAACCCTATCGAGAACTTGTGGGCACTTCTTAAACGCTAGATTTACGGGGGAGAAAAACAATACACCTCTCTGAAGAGTGTCTGGGAGGCTGTAGTCACTGCTCCACAAAAAGCTGATCGTCAACAGATCAAGAAACTGACAGACTCCATGAATGGAAAGGCTTATGACTGTTATTGGAAAGAAGGGTGGCTATATTGGTCATTGATTGATTGATTTGATTTTTTTGAAATGTCAGAGATGTTTATTTGTAAATTTTGAGGTGTTTGTTTATTATTCTCACTATAACAGATGAAAATAAACAAGTGAGATGGGAAAATTTTCATTTTTCCTTTAGTTGCATAATAAATCTGCACACTAATAGTTGCCTAATAATTGTGCGCACATATGTATTCCCCTGATGATGTTCACACTCACATTTCCGTTGTGAAACATTCAGGTTTCAGGTTTATTAACATTTTGGATTGACTGATAGCACTGTGTTTGTTCCATATTAAAATTAATCCTCAAAAATACAACTTGCCTAATAATTGTGCACACAGTGTATAACAACAAATGCGAGCGGTTTCTGTGAGGCAGAGTTACCGAAGACTAAATAGTGTCGGCGTTGTGCTTTCATCTAGTGACCAAAAGCTCAAACAGTGAAGAACTAGAAGTTGACTTCTGCGAAACGGAATTATGGTAGCGTTAAATGAACTAAATACTGATTCGAATAATAGGTTTTATTTATTCAGATGACGAAATTTCACACCACACTAAATTTGGGAATCTACGTAATATTGTATTTAAACAGTTTCATTGGTTGTTGCTCACAACAGGCTTGTCATAAAGGGTTTTGCACAGATAAATAAAATTTCAGGGACCGCAATGCATACCACCTGAAAAGGCTCCGCGTACCACAGTTTGGGAACTGCTGGGATAATGGATGGATGGATGATGTTCTAAATCAGGGGTGTCTTCATCCGGTTCTGGTGGGCCGCAGTGGCTGTAGGTTTTCATTCTGACCCTTTTCCTAATCAGCGAGCAGTTTTCACTTCTAATTAACTGCTTTTCCCTTCATTTTAATAGCCCTGTTTTGAAGGATTCAGTCCTCTGAAATGATTTGGTTTTTCATTAAATGGCAGCCAAACAGAAATGAGATGTGAAACGAGCTGACAGATGAGCAGCTAAATTGGAATGTCAAATGCCAGCCAATTTCATTCCAACCAGTTCCTTAATGAGAAGCCAATTCTTGCTGTTAATTAAAGTTGTTATTGAATATCAGGCCTTGTTGCTGCTCTTATTTTGCCACAGCAGACTGTTGATTTTCTGTTTTTTCTAAACCACCATCAAGATGTTTTGGTGACCTGAGAAGTCCAACATGACCTTCACCTTTCATTAATTTCAGATTAGCTGGTCATGTGGCAGCGTGTTTTGTGTCTCATCATTGTTTGGCTGCTCATTATATAAAAAGAAACACCTAAGGGGTCTGAGTCACGTCAATCAAAACTGAGGCAAAACAAGTTAATCAGCGGCAAAAACAGCTCACTAATTAAGAAGATGGTTAGAATGAAAACCTGTAGTCACTGCGGTCCACCAGGACCAGAGATGGACACCATTGTTCTAAATGAAAAGTGCTTTCCTTTGGTCGATATTTTTAGGTTGCACCATTTTGGGATTAGTAATGAGCAAGCCCTGCTGAGTTCACCTCATGCTCGGAGAAATCACAGAAAGGTAAAAATGTCAAAGGGGAAGGAGAAGCTGAACTAGTTTTGAGAGGATTCTAATGGTGCAATGGTCTTTTAAATCAGTGTCTCTCAACTGCTGGGTCATGAGTTGATATTGTCTATAATGCTACGGGGTCGCAAGGTGGGTCACATTAGTTACCGCTCCACCAATCTTGCTCAATTCACCAATGGTGACCAATTCCCAAGGCTTTGATGGTCGTACTCAATTCACCAAGGGACACTGCAACTCTTTAACGATTCAAAACTAAGGAAATGGTGGGTCGCAAAGACACTGAGATGGAAAAAAGTGAGTTGCAACACCAGAAAGGTAAAGAAACCCTGTTTTAAGCTATCCCGAGGGCTAGGCAAGCATCTGCCAACTATGCTGGACTGAATAATGTGGCCAAAAATGAGACCTGCGCTGCAAGGCTGTAGTACTAATCACTGCTCTTCTCTGAGATAACATCATACCCCGTGTCATGCATGTACACATAGGAGACAACTTAAGCGCTATGGAGATAGTCATTATCCACTGAACCAGGGAGTGGCACTGTGTGCTAATGCCTTCTCTCTTCCTCCTTCTATAGAATAGAAGATCGATGGCCTGTTGTCATCTTCTGCTGTCCACCCTCCTGAACCCGTCCCTTCCTCCCTAGAAACCATATGATCTGAAGGTCAGCCATTTTGAATCAGCTCTATTTTGACCGCCCATCTGAAAAAAAATGCATCCGCAACTTGTTGTGTGTATTTTGTGCTTATTACTTTTGTAATTATACGGGATCACAAGAGTGGTACCCTAATTCTTTGACTTTGCTTTGTCTCTTCTTTACATCTGAGTCCACAATATTTTGAGTCCTTTATCTATCTCCACATCTCCCGAGCTCCTATCACTACAACTACAATAACTAACACCCACAGAACCTGTGATGCAGGGGATCAACGTTATATACTAGTGGGGCTGTGCCTGTCTCACAGCAGTGAAGACACAACACACAATGAGCCTATGCAGAACAGTTAACTAATTTCTTGATATTCTCAATATGGTCAGCTTTTTGATTGTACCAATCAAATGTATGCTGGGTTAAATCTGGATGGAGTACCAATATGATAGTGACATCATACATGTGTCTGTGAGCCGTAAATTAATCACACATGCATGAAATAGATTGGATAGCACCATAAAGTGGTGGGTGGAAGCAGGCTTACAGTAAAGTTCGTCACATACAAGACACAAACTGGGCAGGTAGCGCAGATCAGGTAGTGACATCCCCCTCCACCATGGTTGCTACAGCTCTGTGATGTCACACTGGCCTAGGAAAACATCATGCGGGAAAAAATCCGGCAAACCCAGCAAATTTGCTGCAAAAAAAACGCTTTGGTGAGTTTCACCGATTCACAAACATTGGGACCTTTCTATTGATGGTCGGTATGTCATTTATAAGTAAGTGTGACATCGCCACTGTGAAGGCATAAAATCAGCACCATGCACTTCCTGGTTGTCAAAATTTTTTGAAACAACATATATTATGTTAAATAATTTATGGGGTTTCAACTTCTCCACAATGTTCTTTGAATTACAATTTTGGTTTTATATTCTGGGCTTGTTGATTAGATTGTCACACCCCTAGTATCAAACCTTGCCTGTTAATAAAAGCCCAAACTGTCTCCTTATTTTATTATTATTTAAATACTGCTGCCACCCAGCACAGATAGTACAGCCGCCAGTCAATTTAAGGTGTAAAATCGAATTTAGACTTCAATACAGTGTAGACTTTTCATTAAACTGATGGCTTAAGTCTCTCTTGGCAACTAAATGCCATTTTCTTATGTAATTATGTTCTTATGTAATAATGCTTTAGTGTACTTATTTAAAGTGAGACAATGAAAAACCTGAAAATGAGAGAAAAGACGTTGTAAAAAAGCAGGCAGAAATCAATACTAAAAGAGAGATGACTAGCCGTAAAAAACAAGAATCTTAACCCAAAAATCAAGCCTAAAACCAGTAATAAAAAATTAAACCATTAAGTCCATCAGAGAAAACAGATAAGTGAAATAAAATGCAGAATCCTGATACTGGATGTTCCAGAGACGTATACAGTAAGCTGACCTTTATGCAGCATCTGTGGATGATGTAATACAGCACGCTGTCCAAGGGGTTGTTGGGATGTACTGTATCACAAGACCTACTCTAACTCAATGAAAAGCCAGCACACAACGGGCAAACAATTTAGTGTGAGGTAATTTAACACAACAGGAATATTTGTAGGTTGTGGGAAGAAACCACAATGCCCAAAGACAACCCGATTTGGCATGGAAAGAACATGCTGATTCAATACAAACATTTTCAGGGCCTAGGTTTTAGGCCCACGACCCAGAAGAAGAGTGGCAGGAGCTCAAACAACTGTAACACCCCATCACCCCAAAAACAGTACCGTAGCATTGAACCACTGTCACATGTATGTTTTCATCTTATTTGGGTTTTTTATATGTGGGTATTTCATTTTTAACAATAGTTTTTGCTTTTGCTTGTTTTGTTTTTTTTGATACCATCTTGTTTCGTTTAATTACCTGCCACCATGCTGGCAACGTGACTTCACGTGCCCATTCAAACTGTTGCAGGAGTGATGTCAGCAGGATCTTCCACTATATAAATGTGTGTGCCAGGTTCAGCATCTTGGAATGGATATACTTTACATCATTCGTTCTTATTAGTAGCTAGCTTTAAATTCGAATAGTCCTGGCTTGAGGATTCTTCATTTGTTTTAATCTGGGGTTTGATTCCTGTCTTGCACATTTGCTCTTGCCCTTTGGTTTTGTGGTTTCAATCCAGTTTTGTCTTTTCTGAGTTTGATCTTGACATGTCGTTCAGTATGATTTTAGCCTCTGGTCCTATCTCCTGGTTTCCCTTGTCTCACAGCAGTTGTGTAAACCCTTAACACTAGAATTACCAGAGCCTACAAAAAAGCTTGTAGATCCATCCCACCTTAAATCGCTTTGCACCTCTCCATCAGCATCTTTTGTCCTTTAACTGTGTTGATAAGCAGCAAGCAGCAGGCAGCCTACTATCACATCCCCCACCGGCGGACAGTTTTCTCAGCTCAAGTCTGTTTACCTGCGTGTCAGTTGCTTGGAGTTGTATAGAGTGAGAAGTCAAGCAAAATCACACCTTTTCTAAATACTGTATCGTTATTTGGAACACTTGCGTGTTCCGTTTCTATAATTGTCTTAATCGTCTTGTCTTAATCGGCACATTTACAGGACAAAAGACGCTGACGGAGAGGTTCGAATGGATTTAAGGTGGGACGGATTTACGAGTTTTCTCGTAGGCTCTGGTAATTCTAGTGTTAAAGATTTTCTTCACTGAAATAAAAGTTGCTTCTTTCTTCCAGTTACATGTTTTTTTGGCTTAATAAGAGTGTCAACTGTGATCATGAAGATGATTTATTTAAGAAGATGGGTATGATTGCTCAAAGATGTGTATGTGTGATTAGACTGGCACAGCTGGCAAGATGAGATGTGCCATTTACCGGGCTCTCTGTCTGCAAAGCTAATTTATGGCGCAGAGCCAGTGCATTTTTTGGTTTTTCATAGTACATTTTTCTAAGTAGCGCCTGTTCACGATGAAAGATTAGAATCTTTAATCACCTAAAAATTATTTGACATTCAAAAAATATTTTAAATGTAAAAAGAAGGTGCTGGTAAACCTACAAACTGAATCAAAATTAAAGACTGCATCTCAAGTATAACAAATTTAGAATGTTTTATATATTTTTTGTCAGGTCACTTGCAGAAATTCTCAAAGGATTCTGCACTAATGGGGTACATTGATAAGGGGAATGAAACTCAGGAAGTCAGGAAGTGAACTTTGGGAATTGTCTGAAAATCGATATCTGCAAAACCAAGGAACTGCTTATTAACTTTCAATGCACCAAACAGCCTCTGTGTCCAATCACACTTGAGGGAATACACGTGGAGGTGGTGCATTGCTACAAGTACTTTGGGGTCCACATCATTGACAGACTGGAAGGGTCTGGTAACATAGAGGAACTCTAGAAGAATGGGTAGAGCAGACACTTATCTCTTAGGTGGCTGCACACCTTTAATGTGGGTAGTAACATCCTTCACATCTTCTACAACTACGTGATGGCCTGTGGGATTTTCTACGCTGTGGTGTGTTGGACTGGTAACATCACCTCAAGAGAGGCCCACTGAACCAGCAAGCTGATTAAGAAGGCAGGCTCAGTTATGTGACATACTCTGGACCTCCCTAGAGATAGCAGAGGAGAAAAGAATGAAACCTGAGTACCATTATGAACAGTGCCGCACATCATCTCTCGGACAATCCAACACTGAGGACTTTCAGCTAACAAATTATTTAGCAGAATATGGTCAAGAAACATGACTGGGGGTCCTTTATACCAACAGCAAAACACCTGGGACTGGGAGCTCTCCTTTTAGTAATCATGTGACTTCTCTTTTTTAGTAATTCTTGTTTGTCTTTGGTTGTTATAATATTTATGTATGTATTTATCTTTTTGCTGAACTTTTCTAAAAAGCCAGATTTCCCCTTTGGGACAAATAATTCTTTGGTATTATCAAATTTTCTCTTTATTTTTGTGTCTTTGAATCTTTATTAAGACCTTTAAAACGAACACACGGACTGTGGAATTACTTCCATACATGTCAACATGTCACACTCGTTGCCTGAACCCCATTAGAAAGCAGAAGCTGCAGATGTTTTGGAAACCAGACAAATACATGTACAGTGCCATTTCTGTCTGTCTGTCTATCTGTTGTGGCAGTAGGGGGCAGTAGTGCACCCTTGAACCCTCAGCGATGACTCCAGACACCAGGTAATAGTCCACGACCTTTTTATTATTTTCCAGTGCACCAAGCACCTACCACACTCCTCACAAATCTCTTTCCACTAATAATAAACACAATAACCTCTCCTCCTCGCCCAGACACTTTGCTCCTCTCCCACCCAGCACAGCTCAGTGTCTGGACTGAGGCAGCGTCCTTTTATAGCCCCTGACCCGGAGGTGTTCCTGTCCCAGCAGTCCACAGTTCCTTATTCCTTCCGGGTCAGGGCAATCAGTCTATTACTTCAACCCGGGAGCACGCCATACCTTCCTGTCACGTGACCGTGACGTACTCCCGGGTCATAAGGCACAACAGAGCCCATAAGTCCCCCCACAGCGACTCCTGGTGGCGCCCAAGGTATCCAGCAGGGCTGTGTATAAACACCACAGAGTCCATAAGGCCCTGCTGGACCTCGGGGCATGATCCCGCTGTCGGGAGAGCTCCTCCTGTCGGCCTGGGGGTGCGGACCGGCCTCGGAAGCCGGCAGTCTTCCACACTGTTCAATAGTGTCTTTACTATCTGTCTATCTATCTATCTATCTATCTATCTATCTATCCTTCCCCCACCATTTTCCCCAAATGCAGCACCGGTTGTATGTCACTTCTCTCTGTAGTTACCATCGCCAACGTCTGTTAGATGGCATCACGGTTCAACACAGACGCTCCTTATAAACAGAGCACCTCTCCCGCCATTTTTCCCAGTACGGTCTCAGTGCTACTCTTTCTCACTGGCTTTCCGTATTTGTGGTGCCATTTGCTCGCTTTATGACTCACAGTACGATTTTAGTGTTGCACTTTCTGACTGACTGGTGCTATTTGTTCGCTTTCCGACATATTGTAAATAACGTAAATTCATCTCACCGTGGTGCTTATTCCATACGTAATACCATGTAACACATTATAATTGTCCTGCTTTTCGCTAATATACCAATGCCACAGAAAAAAAGACATAGAATTGGAAGGCCCACTTCAGATGCCACAAGAAAGTCTATTTCAAGGGCGTCTGAAACGCCACAGCAGACAGAATCCAGAGTGCAGGAACTTAAAATAAAATGTCAATCAGAAAACTGTTCTGTTTCTTTCATTTGGGAAATTCATGGGTTACAGATTCCTGGGCAACGCCGGGTACTCCTGCTAGTTAATAATAAATAGTAGTCTATCTATCTATCTATCTATCTATCTATCTATCTATCTATCTATCTATCTATCTATCTATCTATTATATAGTGCCTTTCATATCTATCTATCTATCTATCTATCTATCTAACTATCTATCTATCTATCTATCTATCTATTATATAGTGCCTTTCATATCTATCTATCTATCTATCTATCTATCTATCTATCTATCTATTATATAGTGCCTTTCATATCTATCTATCTATCTATCTATCTATCTAGCTTTTATTTTAAATGAACTAGACATTATATGCAGACCGATTTAACTGCACAGTAGAAACAGGGAAATTCTGCCCCAGCCCTACTTATCTGTATAGTTCAGCACCCTTCAAATAACAGAAAAACACTGTTCATATTATTCAAAAATAGGACTGTATTACTAAAAAGTAAATTTGATGCTATTCCAGCAAAAGAAATCTGTGTTCTTGTACAATTACAGTAAAGAATTCATTTCAGCTTCAGTTACTGTCCATGTATGTGGACAGTACCATTAGCTTTACTGAATCAGCAAGCAGTTTAGGTGCTATCATTGAAACTAGCACATTACAAAACAATATCAAAAGTGTTTTTTTTTTCCATCTTAAAAATGCTGGAAGATTAAAACATTTTCTAAATATGAGCAATACTGAGAAATTAATTCTTGCATTTATTTCTAGTACGATTGACTACTGAGATGCAGTGTTCACTGGCTGTTCAAATTGTTCTTTATGCAGCTTTCTCTTAAGTCAAAATGCTGCTGCAAGACTTAATACAGAAACCAGAAAGTACAAAATCTTACCTCCAGTTTTCAAGTCCTTACACTGGCTCCTAATTAAACTTAGGGTTGAATTCAAAATCTATAAAGCCTTAAATGTTGGAGGCCCTGCTGACTTATCTGAACTTATCACTACTTACACAGCAGAGCACACATTAAGATATCAAGATGCCAGCCTACGTAAGATTCAAGGGTTAATAAAATAACATTGGCAGGTGAAGCTTTTATTTACAGGGCCACAAAGCTGTGGAATTGATTCCCTGCTACTATAACAGATGCCCCTTCAGTCACAGATTTGAACTCCAGGCTGAAGACTCATGACTTTAATCTGGCATACCCTGACTAGAGCTGCTGACCAGCGGTACATATTGCATTTCTGTCTGTTAGTCATTTGTACAGAAATATAAGTATCATAATATGTTTAAACTGTTACAAACACTCCTCTATTCTGTTTCACTTCTCAGTATTTGATTATGGCACTTGGCGCCAGTGCTCTACTGCCAGGCTGCTCTCCTGCATATGGAAAAGTCATCCTGGATAAAGAAGCATTGGAATCATCAGAGTGGACGGCCAGCAAAGTCTCCATTAAAGAAAACCCAGTTGTTGGGTTGTGGCTTTTGGGCAGCCAGTTGGCTGAGACTTTGACTTTCTCGTTTGCAGTTTTTATCTCCACCGTTGTCAACTGGCTATAGCTCATCAATTAATTAATGGACAGATATTGATGGTTTTTATTTAAGTTTAATCAGTATCTACCTTGTTATAACAAACCTGCATTTACATGTGTGCCAGTTCTGTGTTTTGTAATTAGTAAAATCTACAGTTGTATTTTAAATGAGAATTGTTCACCACACTCTGTGCCTGCACCCAGTGAAGAGCGCCATACAAAAATAAGTTGTACAGACCATGTTCATCAGGTGCCTCAGGCTAACAGATTAGACAAACCCGCTGACACTTGCACAGGTCAAAACATTCTTATCTGTGTCAGTAATACCTTAAGTGTGACAATGCATGCACACAGAAACAATTTAGAAGGAATTCAACAACAAAAAAATATTTAAAATGCATTACTTGGTGTTTAATGTGCAACATCGGCTCATTACCAGGCCTTCTAATTTTATCTTTTTCTATGCTATTATTCCTTTTGTGCCCACGGAACTATTTGTGAAGCGATATGAGCATGGTAAATGCGCTATATATATATATATATATAAAATGCATTATTATTACTATTATCATTTAAAACTGTACAGTTTCCTTTACGACTCGTTCTTTAATGCACCGCAGCTTTAGCATCAGTCACAGCTTCTTGCTGAGAACAAACATCTCTTGACAAAGTGTGTGATAAGCAGATGGCTACAGAGATATTTGCTATGTGCCTGAAACAGGAGATGAACTTTGAACAATTGTTTGCCGTATCTGCTTTCAAATTGTAATCGGCTATTTTGTTGGTACCCTTAGGGTGTTAAAGTAATACTAGAGAAAAACTTTTAAGGTTTAAAAGAAAACTTTGCACTGTAACTTTTTAATTAATATGTAATAAGAACGTGCCTGATTGCTCTGCTTACTGTAGAAGATGTTAGAAGCAGGTACAAGAGTCATCTAAAATTAACCACAGAACGGGGGCTCCAAAAACAATCGAAATGTTTCATCCAAACCCATGGCCACGGGTCGAATGCTCATTGGAAGAAGGTACGAGAACACTGGTCAGGCTTAGACGAGACTTATTCAAAGGGACAAGGCATGCATATGAGAAAAAAGTTGGCACCTGAACTGAGATACCTCACTGGTCCAAAGGGTACAGTAAGGAAGAGCCAGGCCAGTATAAATATTGGGATGAATGAGGTAAGTTATTTCTCTCTCTCTCTCTCTCTCTCTCTCTCTATCTCATTCCACTTCTCACTCTTTTCTTTCTAGAGACCATGCCATATTGAAGACCTGTCAGCTCAGAAACACAACACAAGATTGAAGGTGCCACCTAAGATATAGTGACAAGAATGAAGAAAGATCATTTGAAGGTTGGGGAGCAAGCAGCTACCCTGTTACATTTAACAAAATGAAAGGAAAAAGTTCTAAATGGAAACTGCAGACATCTTGTGTCCTCTGCACACTAAGCCTGCCAGATCTCAGCGACTCTCCAGTCAAGTGGGTTGTTTACTGTGAAGTTCTGTGGGTTGCGAGTTTCTGACTGAACAACACCTTCAAGTACTGTTGTTCTCTAAATTGGTCTCAGGACAAAAGAGGCAAGATTTCAGGGTGAAATCCAAGTGAAGTGATGTCACCGTTTGTCTTGGGATTCATCCTCCTGTCTGCAGGTGAAAGAGAATCCATCATTAGCGGCCGCTTACTGCCAGACATTTGAGGGGCCATGCTTACCTTGATATGGCCCTACAGATGCTCCCCAAGTGAACGCGAACAACACTAGGCACATTCGCTGCCTGGACTTCTAACAAGAAGAGCTGCTGTCCATCCAGGTTGCGCTGTTATGAGTTGTCACATCCATTTGATTTGTGTCTGCTTTAGACACATTAAGAACTGCAGTTTTTAGAACGCTATTCTATGCCAGCTGTGTAAGCCCGCGCTGTAAAAAGCTCGGACTCCTAGAAACCATGGATTCTGGCACTTCAATCAATCAATCGCATTGGTTGTGCATTAGTGGCTAAGCGAGGTTGTCTTTCCTCTGCAGTTTTGTTTTACTGATGTGCTCACCTCCGTTGTCTATCAGCGGCTAAGTGAGTTTCTCTTTCTTTGCCAGTTTCGTTTCACCCATGTGCTCACCTCCATTGTCTATCAGTGGCTAAGCGAATTTGTCTTTCCTTGGCGGTTTCGTTTTTGCCGATGTGCTCACCTCCATTGTCTATCAGCGGCTGTTTAATTTGTCTTTCCTTGGCGGTTTCGTTTTTGCCGATGTGCTCACCTCCATTGTCTATCAGCGGCTAAGCGAATTTGTCTTTCCTTGGCGGTTTCGTTTTTGCCGATGTGCTCACCTCCATTGTCTATCAGCGGCTAAGTGAGTTTCTCTCTCCTTGGAGGTTTCGTTTTGCTATTGTGCTCGTCTCCATTGTCTATCAGCAGTTAAGCGAGTTTCTCTCTCTCCTCAGAGGTTTTGTTTTGCCGATGTGCTCATCTCTGTTGTTTATCAGCAGCTAAGCGAGTTTCTCTTTCCTTGCCAGTTTCGTTTCACCCATGTGCTCACCTTCATTGTCTATCAGTGGCTAAGCGAGGCTGTCTTTCCTCGGCGGTTTTGTTTTACTGATGTGCTCGCCTCCGTTGTCTATCTGCGGCTAAGTGAGTTTCTCTTTCCTCGGTGGTTTAATTTTGCCGATGTGTTAGTCTCCATTGTCTATCTGTGGCTAAGTGAGTTTCTCTCTCCTTGGAGGTTTCGTTTTTGCTATTGTGCTCATCTCCATTGTCTGTCAGCGGCTAAGCGAGTTTCTCTCTCCTCAGAGGTTTTGTTTTGCCGATGTGCTCATCTCTGTTGTTTATCAGCAGCTAAGCGAGTTTCTCTTTCCTTGCCAGTTTCGTTTCACCCAGGTGCTCACCTCCATTGTCTATCAGTGGCTAAGCGAATTTGTCTTTCCTTGGCGGTTTCGTTTTTGCCGATGTGCTCGCCTCCATTGTCTGTCAGCGGCTAAGCGAGTTTCTCTCTCCTCGGAGGTTTTGTTTTGCCGATGTGCTGACCTTGCTTATGTATCAGCGGCTAAGCGAGTTTCTCTTTTCTCAGAGGTTTCACTTTGGTGGAAGAGTTGCTTTCGTTGAGCTTTATGCTATATTCTCGCACTTCCAGGCCGCCTCGCACTTCTGGGTAGGACAGACAGAAACACACACTTCCACTCATAGATGTTCATATATAAGATTGTGTGAAAACAACTTTGAACCAATATATCTGCTTAACAAGGAAATCTTTCTTGTTAACCACCTGGGGTCTTGTGATAAGAGAAGGAAGTAAGTATTTCAATCATATACACAGTCAATCCTAGTTATCCAAACGGTGACTACAAGAAGAGGAGCAGACTGCAGGGGCATCTCCGTGACAGGCTGGTAAGTGGGACATAACAGGGAAATGATTACAGGTTTGAGGCACTCAGGTCTGAAGAGATGTCAACAGATGTCACCATGACAAAAAAAAAATGCCCCATAAGATCCCCTGTATGCAAAGCAAAGATACGTACAGGCTAACATAGTGCAATGGACATGCACAGACTGCAAAATGTGTAACTGCCACCCAGTTAAGGGTTTATATGTATATATAACTGGTTTACTTTTCAGAGACCGATAACCCAGTTTCTCTGACTGGAATAAGGGTATACATGACATTTGTGAAACCAGATTTCTTTGAATAACTGGAGTATTACTGAGTGATATCTAGAAGTATACAAACACCACCTGATGACAGACAAGTACTGTACATCTGATCCAGAGGATTTAGTTTAGGAATCATGCTCCACAGTTCAATAGAAAGAACGCTGAGTAGTACTGTTCATCTGTGTTCATTAAGGATAATGAACAATATTTGTGATAATTGTCATGTTAACCATGAAGTTAAGATTCAAGCAAGTGACTGTGAACTGAATCATTTGAAGCAAAGCTTTGGGCAGTTGATCCAAAAAATGTTACAATGATTTCAGAAGGAATTCCACAAAGCCCTGGGGATTTTCCCGTCTTCATCCCAGATAGGGCATCCACTAATGATCATAGAGATAAACGGGGTACGGAGTAAAGAGTGCCAATACAATGTTGGGAGACTGTAGATTTTGTGTTTAAATCAAATAAATTCAGAATCTTCCGGTGGCCCTGCAATATGAGACAGAGGCAAAAGATTAAATTCTGTGAAGTTCACAGTGCCAGTGATTCCGTCTGGTGCAGCGTTCAAAGAGTAATAAAAAGCATAAACGCAATGCATTGCAAATGCAGTCCTCTACTGTAACAATGCAATTAGTTCTGCTCCAGTACCAAAGATATGCACTTCGTAGTTCTGACCCACTGCACTGGGCCGTGTTTGCTCTAAAGCTGCCATACGGAATTCAAAAGAAGAGATTCTTTTCATTTTCCCCCCAGCAAGGTGGGATGCAAAAGTGGTATGAGCTATTTCTGGTAAATCCACTCCATTCGTCCTCTAACACTGAAGGAAAATTTTTAATATATATATAAATGATTTAGATAGGAATATAAGTAACAAGCTGGTTAAGTTTGCAGATGATACCAAGATAGGTGGATTAGCAGATAATTTGGAATCCGTTATATGATTATAGAAGGACTTGGACAGCATAGAGGCTTGGGCAGATTTGTGGACAGATGAAATTTAATGTCAGTAAATGTAAAAAGTATTACACATAGGAAGTAAAAATGTTAGGTTTGAATACACAATGGGTGGTCGGAAAATCGAGAGTCCACCTTATGAGAAGAATTTAGGAGTCATAGTGGACTCCAAGCTATCGACTTCCCAACAGTGTTCAGAAGCCATTAAGAAGGCTAACAGACTGTCAGGTTATATAGCGCCTTGATGTGTGGAGTACAAGTCACAAGAGGTTCTGCTCAACCTTTATAATGCACTGGTGAGGCCTCATCTTGAGTGCTGTGTACAGTTTTGGTCTCCAGGCTACAAAAAGGACATAGCAGCACTAGAGAAGGTCCAGAGAAGAGCGACTAGGCTGATTCCAGGGCTACAGGGGTTGAATTATGAGGAAAGATTAAAAGAGCTGAGCCTTTACAGTTTAATAAAAGAAGATTAAGAGGTGACATGATTGAAGTGTTTAAAATGATGAAGGGAATTAGTCCAGTGGATCGAGACTTGTATTTTAAAATGAGCTCATCAAGAACACGGGGACACAGTTGGAAACTTGTTAAGGGTAAATTTCGCACAAACATTAGGAAGTTGTTCTTTACACTAAGAACGATAGACACTTGGAATAAGCGACCGAGTATTGTGGTAGACAGTAAGACGTTAGTTTCACAGACAGCAGAGACATGTTAACCAAACAGAACATCTTCCAACTCTCGACAGAACAGAACTTTTAAAAGTATGTTTGTTACACCACTCAATACTTACAAAAAAAAAAAAGTAATTAAATATTATATACAGGTTTTTCTTATGCCAACAGTGCATTGCTTTTGCACTACTTTTTCTTATTTTTATGAGAAACTGCACATTTCACTGGCCAGTGTTTGTTATTAAATCCTGAGCCCACATATGAACCGTCATGAAATTGACCAGAAATATGGCAACGTTTGTAATTTAAATACATGCAGTCCTTCATGTGCTGGATAGTAAATAACATTTATCCGTTTTTTCCATCCCCAAAGTGAGCATTATGAACACTACCTGCTGGGCCACCTGAACACACTGCCTCAACATATCAGTGTCATATATCAGCCAGGTGCCTTCCCTCAGCTGGGATTCAAATCCTGATTTTACGTCTTTGTTGTACATTTTTAATCTATCTGTATGGGTTACTATTTCTTTTGTTTATGATCTGCAGTATTCTTTATGTTTTTTCTGTATTTGTGTCTTAGCATGTTTTATGTTTCATATGTTTCGTGGGTGGTTCCCCAAAGAGACAAGGGCACCAATCAATCACCATTAGGAACTGCCCTATAAATCTGGAGGGTCTCCCACAGTTCTTGGCTGTTCATTGTGAATGCACTAGGTAGTCGATAAGTATAACTTGTAGACTTCATTAAAGGAAACTACACGCTATGATGTATTAACTTCATGGGAGACAATCCTTTGCAATTGCTTCGACACAATCAGGACTTCGCAGGGACCTAATCCTCCTCCCACTGCTTTAATGCTATCAGATTTTCATGTGTTTTCACATATTGCTTTAACATGATCAGAACTTTATGGATATCGATAGGGAAGTGGTGCGTACTGCGGCGTGATGGCACAGCAAACCAGACAGGTGAGCAATTGTGCGGCACACTATGGAGGCCTGGAGTAAGACAGGGGGTTTTGAAGTTATCTGTTATTTGCTTCAGAACTGTTTTCTTAGTGGTACTGAGGTCTGAAACGTGGTATTAATGCCAATGTCAAAATGTTTGTACTGATCTAACACTGCATCTGATAGAGACAGGATGGTTGAATCATCATGGATCCCTAACAGCAACTCATTATTCTGCCTAACCAGTTAAGTGAATAAGTAAATTTAAAAATACCAAGTCAATTCAAGTCAAGTTGGGGAGCATGCACTGGTACAGTGCGTTGCCGCACCCACTACATGATGAAACAACTCGAGATCCCGGTTGGCAACCCCACAGGCAGACACACGGTCCAGTCCCACACTCCGGAAATGACCCTCTATCTGCCGCAGTCAGGTGCTACGTGGGCGACCCCTTGGCTTGGTCCAGCCACTCGGGTCCAGAACAATGAGGATCTTACCACATGGCCGTAGTGGCGTAACTGACGGTCCCTCACAGTGCAGGTAATGTGCCTCATTCGGGACTCCATGAGCAAGCGCTCATTCGACAAAGTCAAACCAACGGTACCCAAGGATTTTCCGGAGAGACACAATACCAGAGGAGTCCAGTCTTCATCTCAGGTCACTGGATAGCGTCCATGTCTCGCAACCATATAGCAAGGCAGGAAGCGCCAGGACTCTAAAGACTTGGACCTTCGTCCTTTTGCATAGATATCGGGAGTGCCACACACCCCTTTATCAGCGACCTCACACATACCAAGTAATATATATATATATTTTTTCTTCAAAGCTAATGACAGGTGAAAAGAAAATTAAACACTACAGTATATTATTTTACCAAAATAGACCTGTCTAGGTAAATGCATTAATTTTACAAAGCCAATGCTGATAATAAGTTAAGAAGACAGCTCTGTCTGTTAATCACATTCTGAGGATTCTTCAATAAATCTCAAATGACTAACAAGTGGAAAACGTACAGAAAGTGATTGAGAAGATAAATAATTTGGGCTTCACTGCACTTTTTAAACAATACCCATCAAGATTTTTAAATATCTGGTAATCACACCTTCTGAACGCCTCTTTGAACCCCGGCGTCAAAGACATGTAGAAATTTTTATTGAATGCTACACATAATAAAAGCAAATAAAATAAAAGAAGACTCTAAGTGCATACATCAAAGTCAAGAAAAATATTTGCAATGCCTCTGCTTATATTTAAAAAGCTAAAGTGGCGTGCAGATTTCTTATTTACTAAATTTCCCCTGCAGAAAATTAGTTTTTCACAGCAGGGAGAATTTTCAAGGCCCGTCAGGATGAGCAAGCGGTATCTAATCACCACTCCGGCTTTGTAGATACACCGGGGTTTTGCAGGCATTTCAATGATCCAATTACTCTGAGAAAGCGTGCGTTAGATTGTGCATACTAATAAGCCTGTGGACAGAAGTAAAGGGGATACTTTGGGGTGGCTTTGGCAAATGATAGGACGCTGACTGGGTTTCTGTTGTACCCCGTGACTAATTCAATCCTTTCTATTTTGTTATCTGTGAATGGGGCCATGAGGGAGATTTCAAACTCGGTATTGGGAGTGTCCCATTGCTTGCATTAACTGAGACAGGTGTAGTGAGAACTATTGTCAGTAGACGATTTCAGTTTCACTCAGTACTGCTTGCCCATTTGCTATTATTTTAGCTCCACATCACTATAAATCAGTGAATCCACTCACGACTGCTCTTATAACTGTGGAAGCAATAGGAATGAGAGTGTAACTGATTCTTCGTCATAATAAGGTACCGACCGTCCCAAAAATAATCAGTCTGCATCTTTCAAGGAAAAACTAACAGTCAGTAAGTTCACATGAATACTCATAACCGAATTAAGGTAATTTGGATTCTTAATAGTCTGTGTTTACATGTGCAAGTAATCTGGACTTCTCCTTTGTCTCCGACGCCATCAAACTGAGCAAAAAAGACTAAAACGTCATCATCGGACACCATGAATCAGAAAAAAAGCGTGACACCTGTGATCATTTTCTTGTGTTTTATAAATATACTTAAGTCAAACCAATGCCTTATGTATAGTTTCTGTTACTGGATTGCACACAGCACACGCTTTTTGGGGCTGCAAAGGACTAGCCTACCAGTATGTGTGTCTTGCCTTACACTCAGTGTTTCTATAATAATAATAATAACAATGCAGGGATTTTTAGTTCAGTAATGTAAATGGTGAGTTAGGTTACTTGTTACTTTAACAAGTAATCCTGACTAGTAACGCACATTACTTTTAATGTGTTATCTTATACCTGTCAAGATCATTTCGACTCGTAGTAATGTCTTGTTATGTATAGTTTTTTGCTGATCCCCCCTATTTTTTTTTTTAATGTTGACTTATGTTTATTTTTTATTGTGTCTTCTATTTTTCTATTCATTTTGTAAAGCACTTTGAGCTACATTTTTTGTATGAATATGTGCTATATAAATAAATGTTGATTGATATACCTGCACTTTTATCACTCTTTAATTTAATATTGTTTTTTATCAGTTTGCTGCTGCTGGAGTACGAGAATTTCCCCTTGGGATTAATAAAGTATCTATCTATCTATCTATCTATCTATCTATCTATCTATCTATCTATCTATCTATCTATCTATCTATTATATAGTGTCTTTCACATCTATCTATCTATCTATCTATCTATCTATCTATCTATCTATCTATCTATTATATAGTGTCTTTATCTATCTATCTATCTATCTATCTATCTATCTATCTATCTATTATATAGTGTCTTTCACATCTATCTATCTATCTATCTATCTATCTATCTATCTATCTATCTATATATCTATCTTTCACATCTATCTATCTATCTATCTATTATATAGTGTCTTTCACATCTATCTATCTATCTATCTATCTATCTATCTATCTATCTATCTATTATATAGTGTCTTTCACATCTATCTAAGATGTAAATGTGAAAAAAATGTTGTTTTGTACACTTAACAAAACAAAACCACATGCTTTAATGTGATCTGGGAACGCCCATTCCCACCTTATTCCTTCGATGTGATCGAGACGTAGTCCGTTGCGTAGGTGTGGTGCACCAGGGAGGCTGAGGTAAGGGTGGGGTTTGGTGTTTTCCATTATTTACTTTGGAACTGTTTTGGTTCCGGTACTGGTGTCCAAAAGTTGGTATTGATACCAGAGTCAAAATTTTAGTTTCGATCTAATACTACTGTAAACCCAAAAAAAAAATTTTTTTAGGCCATTTTCAAACTATATTTTATGCAAGAAATTAGGCCCTTATGGTAAAGAGTAAACCTATAGGTGTCTTCAGCAAACATGACCAGAAAAAACTTGAAGTTGAGTATGCCACACTGCCCGACCGACCCCATGGGGGGGTGGGCAAAGTTATTCCTTTTTTGCAAACTTTCAAGAAAATGGGGATCAGTACCATTGGCATGTAGAGTGTTATTTTATGCTAATTCATGGTTGCTCACCACAGATATGTCAATTTTTTTAAATATTTAATTCTTTATCGGTGGTCCTTCCCTCTAATAGCCACTCCGTAGAAGGTTAAAAATGATACATTTTAAACATAAGCATGCAGGTTATTGTTTTAGATTATTTCAAGGTCAGTGATTATGAATTTTAGGTGATTTTAGCTCTCCATGGGCATCTATTAGAGGGAGAAAAAGGACAATTTTTTATTACAATTCATAATATTTAATCTTTATAAACCTATTGGTGTCTTCAGCAAAAAATGATCAGAAGGACTTGAGGTGGAGCATAGCAACTAATCCCAGGGGTTCACCCCCAAATGGGATATGGGGATTCAAAGTTACTCCTTTTCACAAAACTTCGGTAAAGGCAAGTGGAATGTCATTTTATGCTATTTTGAGGTTTCTGATCACTAGTAGGATAATATTTATGATATTTGAATATTTAACAGTGGTCCTGGTTCTAAGGGCCGGATTAGAGCTGATGCTCAGAATGCACTCTTTTGACGCGTCCTCTGTGCAAGTTGCTGTGCCAGCAAAAATTTGGGTGCCGTGGATGTTCAAATTTTGGTACGTGACATCAACATCATTTACAATCAACATCTCCATAGTAACAAAACCTGCCAGCTCTCTGAAAGTGGATGTGGAAACGTGTAAGACAAAATGGAAGCAAAGTCGAGACAGATACATCCATATAAAGTGGAAAATGGTCCTAGAAAAGAAGGGGGGGATTCGGCCATTGCAAAATAACGAGGTGTGACAGCAAGCCACACTGCAGCTCCAACAGGATCAACATGCGTGCATCGATGTTTGATGAATGGTTCAATGCGGTGAAGCAAATCATCATAAATGCTGACATACAAAGGTATTCATGGTGATTTTCTTCATCCTTTTCTCACACAGGCAATACAACCGTTGCATATTCTCCATTGTAATGACACAATACATTTAAAGGTTTCATATATCATCTTCTGTGTCACTGTTGCTGTCTTTTTATTGTTTGACACCTTCACAACAGCATCTCACACTGGCACCTGGGGGAATCCTCCGTATTTACATAAAGTACACGTGTAAGTATAGTCTGTAGACTGTTTGGGTAGCAGCAGCGTCAGTAAGCATAAGCGCTATGCAGGGTAAAGTATATACGGGTACGTAGAGACACTTTCAGAAGGTAAAAATAACAAATTTCAAACATAGGCATGAAGGGTATACTATAGTATTAAAATATTATAAGGTCTGTGATTATATATTAAACTATTTTAAGGTCTGTGATTACGAATATGAGATTATTTTTCATTTTTCATCCTTTACTTTAGGCGAGATTACGTTGGTTTGGACACGTACAGAGGAGACATGCTGGGTATACTGGGAAAAGGATGCTAAGGATAGAGTTTCCAGGCAAGAGGAAAAGAGGAAGGCCTAAGAGAAGGTTTATGGATGTGGTGAGAGAAGACATGCAGGTGATGGGTGTAACAGAGCAAGATGACGAGGACAGGAAGATATGGAAACAGATGATCCGCTGTCGTAACCCCTAATGGAAGCAGCTAAAAGAAGAAGAAGAAGATCCTTTACTAGTGATCTAGCCCTATAACAACCCCTAAAAGAGAGTGAAAAATGGCAAATTTCTAGTACAACTGTTTAAAAATGTAAATTGAAGCAGGCATTTAAATATTTCAAATATCTGACACCCCTGAATTAGGACTGCGCACTCTAAATTAGACTTTTTTCTAAAAATGTTGTAGGTTTCTAAAATCTAAACTTGATTTCTGGTTGCAGACTCTTTTCTGTCCCTTTGACCACAACCTTCGACTTCAATTTGTGTGTAAATTCCTGATTTTGATCCTCTTGTTTCGCATCTTGACTACAATTATCATTTCACGTTGTGGGCTCTGTTACATGATTCTCACTCTCCCAGGTTTGACCTTGGCTAGTCTCACATACGCCACAACCGTCTCCTGATTCCATTTCTCTTTGAAAACTGCAGCAACCCGGTGCAGCCAGTAGAGCCTAAACGTAATGCAACCTAACTCAGATACAAATTATCAAGCAAAACTGCTTACAGATGAGACACTGCAAGCGGTGACTTTTAATGAGGTGACAATAGGACCTACTCATGACAGTAATGAGGCATCAATGCCAAAACGTAATGAGATACAATTCTGAAAAAAAAACTTTACGCTGACATGAATCAGCAGCCAGGAATGATTACTGATAAAGAATGGGAAGCAATACATTTTGGCAACAAGACTGAGACAGCAGCACACGATGTTAACTAGATGCAGGAATCCAGTCTAGGACTATCAAGGCAAAAGACTTAATGGACGCGGTCCAAACGCAAATAATGAACACGTGAATATCATTTCCAAGTGTGGAGCAAAAGGAGGTCAAGCGGAGGTGGTCCAGTGATTTATGATGTGTCAAAAGGGAATATAAATAATCTACAACGATTTATAAAGTGAAAGCTTTAAACAATTTCAATAATTGATAATTGTAACATATTGTATGCTGATAACAATATCTTTACTAATTTTTGTTCGGCTAAATTTGTCACGAGCACACTAGACACTGTGAGATATGGCCGGTCATTCATCCCGGCCAATACCCCCAAGGCCGCCAGATGGAGCCCTCCTTGCAGCATAGAGGTGCCCCGAAAGCCAGCAGGGAATCATGGACAGTGGAGTTATAATGCACAGCCCTGCTGGATACCATGGGGGCCGCCAGGAGTCGCTGCAGGGAGGCCCAGGGATTTATATTTTCCGTATAGCCCGGAAGTATTTCCAAGTCACGGGAACGGAAGAAATGGTATAATTCCGGGCTGAAGAAAAAGAGAAATTTTTACCTGTCCCGGAAGTGCTGGATAATCACAATCCGGGTCGCGGGCTATAAAGGACTGTGGGAGATCCCAGACAGATGAGTTGAGTTGGGAGGCAGGGTGGCTAAGCATTTGGGAGTGGAGGATTGTGATTTGGTTATTGGATTGATTTATATGAGAATTGTGGAGAGGAGCGTGCTTTGTGCACTTTATTATTGCAATAAATAATTATTGGACTTTTTATCTGGTGTCTGACGTGGTGTCTGAGGGTTCAAGGGAGCAAGAACATCCCTAATCTGTCACAACGCTTAGTTTATATCTAATATCACACATTACAAAACTGTATTCTCAAAAATGTCTGAAAATGAAGGCCAAGGCTGGATTAACCATTAAGTAAAATAAGAAGGTACTCAAGGGCATCAAGGGAAGGTGGGCACCACAGAAATTGTCCATTGATGGATCTACCATGGACCATATGGTTCAAAACTGCAAATGGTGCAGCTGAACCAGGTTCCACAAAAAAGGGTTTCCAAATCCCGGCCTATACCCCCACGCCGCTAGATGGAGCCCTTCCGGCAGCATGGAGGTGCCCCGAATTCCAGCAGGGCATCATAGATATCGGAGTTTTCCTTCACAGCCCTGCTGGATACCATGGGGGCCACAAGGGGACGCGGCAGGGAGGCTCAGAGACTTTTATGTGCCCTATAACAAGTCCTTACACTGGCTCCCAGTTAAGTTTTGGGCAGATTCCAAAATCCTCCTTTTAGCATATAAAAGCTTTAATGTCCGCAGCCCTGCTTATCTACTGGAATTTATAATTACTTACAAACCAGAGCGCACATTAAGATCTCAAGATGCCAGCCTGCTTATGATTCCATGAATTAAGAAAATAATTAGTTACAGGCCTCCGAAGCTGTGGAATTTTCTGCCTGCTACTATAAGAGAGGCCCATTCAGTCTCAGCTGGCATTTAAAAGACTCACAAATTCAGTTTAGCACACCTTGACTAGAGCTGCTGATTAGCTGTGCATACTGCATCTCTGTGGTTAGTCATTAGTTCTAAAATATAGGTAGCACAACATTTGTACACTGTTACTCACCTCCCCCTTTATTCCATTTCTTTTCATGGTATCCTCATGTGGCACTTGGTGTCACTGCTCCACTACCAAGTTGTTAGCTTGCCTATGGAAAAGTCATCCCAGATAAAGGGCCACCAGAATCATCGGGGAGAAGGGTTTTTTCATCAGATTGACCGAACCAGCACAGACTCACCTACAGAATGGCCAAAGGTGGGGAGGCAGCTTATTGGCCGAGGTCTCCAAAATGACTGTGTCTGGCTGGTCTCCAACTGCCTTTTCACAATCTGGTTGTGCTTCTACAGATTTCCAGTGGACAGACATTGCTGTTTTTCAATTTACGTTACTGAGTTTTTGATGTATTTGAACAAATCCATCCATCCATTTTCCAAACCAATGAATCCAAACACAGGGTCACGGGGGTCTGCTGGAACCAATCCTGGGCAGGGTGCCAACCCACCACAGGACACACACAAACACACCCACACACCAAGCACACACTAGGGCCAATTTAGAATCGCCAATCCACCTGACCTACATGTCTTTGGATTGTGGGAGGAAACCCACGCAGACACGGCGAGAACATGCAAACTCCACGCAGGGAGGACCCGGGAAGCGAACCCAGGTCTCCTAACTGCAAGGCAGCAGAGCTACCACTGCGCCACCATGCCGCCCTTGAACAAATCTGTACCTTTATACACTCACCTAAAAGATTATTAGGAACACCTGTTCAATTTCTCATTAATGCAATTATCTAATCAACCAATCACATGGCAGTTGCTTCAATGCATTTAGTGGTGTGGTCCTGGTCAAGACAATGTCCTGAGCTCCAAACTGAATGTCAGAATGGGAAAGAAAGGTGATTTAAGCAATTTTGAGCGTGGCATGGTTGTTGGTGCCAGACGGGCCGGTCTGAGTATTTCACAATCTGCTCAGTTACTGGGATTTTCACGCACAATCATTTCTAGGGTTTACAAAGAATGGTGTGAAAAGGGAAAAACATCCAGTATGCGGCAGTCCTGTGGGCGAAAATGCCTTGTTGATGCTAGAGGTCAGAGGAGAATGGGCCGACTGATTCAAGCTGATAGAAGAGCAACTTTGACTGAAATAACCACTCGTTACAACCGAGGTATGCAGCAAAGCATTTGTGAAGCCACAACACGCACAACCTTGAGGTGGATGGGCTACAACAGCAGAAGACCCCACCGGGTACCACTCATCTCCACTACAAATAGGAAAAAGAGGCTACAATTTGCACGAGCTCACCAAAATTGGACAGTTGAAGACTGGAAAAATGTTGCCTGGTCTGATGAGTCTCGATTTCTGTTGAGACATTCAAATGGTAGAGTCAGAATTTGGCGTAAACAGAATGAGAACATGGATCCATCATGCCTTGTTACCACTGTGCAGGCTGGTGGTGGTGGTGTAATGGTGTGGGGGATGTTTTCTTGGCACACTTTAGGCCCCTTAGTGCCAATTGGGCATCGTTTAAATGCCACGGGCTACCTGAGCATTGTTTCTGACCATGTCCATCCCTTCATGACCACCATGTACCCATCCTCTGATGGCTACTTCCAGCAGGATAATGCACCATGTCACAAAGCTCGAATCATTTCAAATTGGTTTCTTGAACATGACAATGAGTTCACTGTACTAAAATGGCCCCACAGTCACCAGATCTCAACCCAATAGAGCATCTTTGGGATGTGGTGGAACGGGAGCTTCATGCCCTGGATGTGCATCCCACAAATCTCCATCAACTGCAAGATGCTATCCTATCAATATGGGCCAACATTTCTAAAGAATGCTTTCAGCACCTTGTTGAATCAATGCCACGTAGAATTAAGGCAGTTCTGAAGGCGAAAGGGGGTCAAACACCGTATTAGTGTGGTGTTCCTAATAATCCTTTAGGTGAGTGTATGTGATAGTTCTGTATAGGGTGGTCCAAATCTATAGCGCAATGTTCATTACGCTATAATTTATTAATTTTATTGCATAGAAAATCCCAGATTATCAAGAAGTGTGCGAACTGACGACATGAAGAATCGTCTTTGTGCCGAGCTGGAATCGTCCCTGCATAAGTCAAAGTCACCCAGACAATCAGGATCTGCATAATTAGATCTGGACCACCCTGTATTTAGTGAGTGGTTTCATCTATTGTTGCATTTTTTCTTGAAGGCTGCTGAGAAGCACGGTGCAAGAACAAAGTAGTTGCACTCCTTGTGTGATTTTGGGCTACGCAAGAAATAAACTGGTGTATTTTTTTTAACGTGTAAAAAACAAACAACTTAAAAGGAGAAGAATGTTTCCCCTCGACGCTGCCATGGAGTACATCATAGAACTTCTAAGAACCTCAAAATGTCAAGTATGAAGGAAACCTCTGCATATACATTCACATCCAGCTCTGACAGCATGAGATCTGCATTGGCAATATCACACCAAACACAAATAGGCATGAAATACGGACATTATCACCACCGCCTGTAGTCAGTGACAAGCAGGCAGTTATTTAATTGCAATCACAGCACACTTGGCACGTTAGGCTGTGAAAACGAGATGGAAGTGTTTTTGAAGCTTTTTTTATGCTCCACATTTTCAATCAAATCGTGACAATTGATTACAAAAGGCATTTCATTTCAGCAAATTAGATTGTACCAGCTGCTTTACGAAGGATATCTTTATATTCTTTTAATAAGCAGGACAGAAAACATGCATGACATTTAAAGTCAAAAGCAAGCACATTTGAAGAACCTATAAGAAGAGCGCTCCCAACATATGTCAAAAGTAACACAACATTTGCAATATTCACAAATATTCAGAAACACAGCATGGCATTATGGAAAATATACATCACACAGTCTTGCTGTAACAAATATGGCAGTCGCTGTGATGACGGTTGGACATCATTTGCAGTTTTTTTTTTTAAGCGCAGACACACAAAAAACTGGTACTTACGGCAAAATCACTGAAGCCGTTTACTCGTACAAAAGTCTGCAGACCTGAAAGCACATTTTCAGCTTAACACTCAGTCTGTCATTTCAAAAACGCACAATTCACTTTTTAGATGTAATTACGGACGTGGACAATTTTGTCGGTACTCCTCCATGAAAAACAGAAGACCCTACAATTGTAAGGAAAAGAAAATCCAAACACATTTCTCCAGTTTTGATGTCACTACACTGGTTGCCTGTGTCATTCAGGATTGACTTTAAAATTCTGCTTATGGTTTATAAAGCCTTAAATAATCTCGCCCCATCTTATATATCGGAATGTCTGACACGTTATATTCCAAATCATAACCTTAGATCCTCAAATGAGTGTCTCCTTACAATTCCAAGAACAAAACTTTAAAAGAAGTGGTGAGGCGGCGGCCTTCTGCTGCTATGCACCTAAAATCTGGAATAGCCTGCCAATGGGAATTCGCCAGGCTGATGCAGTGGAGCACTTTAAAACACTGCTGAAAACACATTACTTTAACATGGCCTTCTCATAACTTCAATTTAACATAATCCTGATACTCTGTATGTTCAATTCATCATAATAACTATTCATGGTGGCTCTAAAATCCGTACTGACCCCTACTCTCTCTTCTGTTTCTTTTTCCAGTTTCTTTGTGGTGGCGGCCTGCGCCACCACCACCTACTCAAAGCATCAGGATGCACCAACAATGATGGACTGAAAGCCAGAAGTCTACGTGACCATCATCATCGAGTCCTTCCGTGAGAACCCTAAATCCAAAGAGGACTGTTTTATTTATGTGAGGTAGATTGACCAGAGGGGACTGGGTGGTCTCGTGGTCTGGATCCCCTACAGATTTTATTTTTTTTCTCCAGCCGTCTGGAGTTTTTTTTTTTTGTTTTTTCTGTCCACCCTGTCCATTGGACCTTACTTATTCTATGTTAATTAATGTTGACTTATTTTTATTTTTTATTGTGTCTTCTATTGTTCTATTCTTCATTTTGTAAAGCACTTTGAGCTACATTTTTTTGTATGAAAATGTGCTATAGAAATAAATGTTGTTGTTGTTGTTGTCTTTGAAATAACTTGGAACTGACACAAGTAAATGCCCCCCATCGTTGTTTATTCCATATTAAACAAAAATCCGACTTTTCTTTTGAGTTTTGATGCAACAGAATATTTCAAACAATAAAACAAATGAAAATGGCATGGACAAAAATAATGGGACCCTTAACCTCATATTTTATTGCATAACCTTTAGAGTTTGTAATCACTGCTCACAAGCGATTCCTGGAGCACTGCATTCGTGTTCTGCACCTGTCCACAGGTCCTGTGGCCTACCTGCCCTGAGCAAACTGGTCCAGCAGTGTAAGGTTGGAAGAGGGCCTTCCTTCTCTAGACTGCGTCTTTCAGTTATTATCATTGATGTTTGACTGGCTTCAAATAAGGGCTAATAGAGGGCCACTTCCGAATAGTCCAACATTTTGTTCTTAGCCATTTCTGGGTGTTTTTAGCTGTGTGTTTTGGCTCCTTATCCTGTTGAAGGGTTTGTGACCTGCAACTGAGACAGAGCCTTCTGACACTCCAGAATGTCAATAGTCTTGAGATTTCATTGTTCCCTGCACAGGCTCAGGGCTCCCTATGCCAGACACAGCAAAGCAGCCCCCAAGACTCCTCCATGTTACACAGTAGGTCTTCTGTTCTTTTCTTTGAAAGCTTCATTTTTTTTTTTCACCTGTGGATATAGAGCTGATGTGACTTGCCAAAAATATCCAGCTTTGTCTCGCCTGTTCAGAATTTTTGTGGCTTGTCCATATATATTTAAGGCAAATTCCAGTCTGGCGTTTTCGTGTTTTTCATTTAGCAGTGGAGTCCTCCTCGGTCTTCTTCCATCGAGCCCACTGCCACCCAAAAAGCAACCGATGGCGCAATCAGTTCCTGATGGACTTTGATGGACCGAGGAGTTCAGCTTGTATCTCTTTGGAAGTTGTCCTTGGCTTTTTATCTACCATTCTCACTATCCTTCGGCCCAGTCTGGAGTTGATTTTCCTGTTGCTGCCACAAGCAGGGAAGTTTGCTACAGTCTCATGGACCTGAAACTTCTTCATGATTTTTGCAACTGTCTATCTATCTAACTATCAAGCAGCTTGAAGGTGGTCTTTCAGACTTTGCCTTTAACATGCTTGGGGGAAAAGTATTTCTTTAAAATGTATTTTCCATCCATCCATTATCCATCCACCCATCCATTTTCTAACCCGCTGAATCCGAATACAGGGTCACGGGGGTCTGCTGGAGCCAATCCCAGCCAACACAGGGAGCAAGGCAGGAAACAAACCCAGGGCAGGGCGCCAGCCCACCGCAGGGCACACACACACACTCTAGGGACAATTTAGGATTGCTAATGCACCTAACCTGCATGTCTTTGGACTGTGAGAGGAAACCCACGCAGACACGGGGAGTACATGCAAACTCCACGCAGGGAAGACCCGGGAAGCGAACCCAGGACTCCTTACTGCGAGGCAGCAGCGCTACCCTTAGAAAAACCTATCTATCTATCTATCTATCTATCTATCTATCTATCTATCTATCTATCTATCTATCTATCTATCTATCTATCTATCTATCTATCTATCTGTTATATAGTGCCTTTCATGTCTATCAATCTATTATATAGTGCCTTCATGTCTATCTATGTATCTATTATATAGTGCCTTTCATATCTATCTATCTATCTATCTATCTATATAGTGCCTTTCATATCTATCTATCTATATAGTGCCTTTCATATCTATCTATCTAGTGCCTTTCATATCTATCTATCTATCTATCTATCTATCTATCTATCTATCTATCTATCTAGTGCCTTTCATATCTATCTATCTATCTATGAAATCTACATATAAAAATGTCAGAACATCAATAGTCATCACAAACACCAAAACTTCACCTCCTCAAATGGAATAGCGTCTCTGTGTCTTAGGGCTCCTTTGTACGGATTACAAACGATTAGCAGGAAATGGACACATCACCGCTTTAAGAGATTTAGAAAGATGATTAAAAGCTACTCTTTCACTTGGTGTTTGAATACACTAAGCATATCAATTAATCTCTACTTGTCAAGAAATTAGCTGGGCCACAGCTATATCTGGCAGCAGGAAGCCACCAGAGTCTGTGGTATTCCAGGCGCGGCCGCCCTGTTAATTTGCTTTCTTCATTTTTGTAGGCCTAAATTCCAACACAGCTGTGCTAAACAAACAGACCTTATTTAGTTTCAGAATTATCTGGGGTAAATTTTAATTAAGATTACTCAGCCTTGGCACCAGAGTGTCAATATTTGAAAGAAAGTGACAAACACTAACAGGCAATGAAACCATTACAACCATTACAAGGGAAAAAAATATATTCAGTTAAAAAAAAAAAGGTGAGACTTGTACTGAGCACATCTGCAAGGTCAAAGCTTCACCTCCATCTCTGTCATCAGGTTCTACCAAATGAAAGCCCATCAAGGTCAGTGTTCTAACAATAAAGAGACTTTATTTTGAAAATCCAATGCTCCTAATATAAAAGGGAGGGTGCTGTAGAATCACACAATTTGTCCCAACTAAATTAAAAGATAAAAAAAAAAAAAACGGTGGCTAAGGGCACAGGTCATGTTCTTTTTATTATTCTGGTACTTTAACCTTGCTACACTGGGACACGCATTCAACAAAGTCCCTTTTATGGACACAGGCAATCTCCAGAGTCTTTACAGACAAAGGGACTTCACCTTCCTGCTGTTTCCCAAGTACACAAGACAGTCACATTCTAACTAACCACTGAAGGGTATTTTACACAAAAAATAGAAAACATTATTGCTAAATTCTATACAGGTAGCCACATCTGCTTTTAGATGTAAAGATCTCTCATTTTTGCCACTAGTACTACCACCTACTATACAGTATAATAAAACGCTACACTCGTCTGTGTGTGCATTTGTGTAGGTATGGGTGTGTCCAATCCCTGAAAAGCAATTCGATTGGTCCGGTTGGCATTGGTCTGATTGGTCAATTTCACTTTGGTTTCTCAGTCAGACGTGATGAAGACAGGAAGCGCCGGGCAAGAGAGGGTCAGACACACATGGATATTATGGAACGGTGTAGGATGAATGCTGAGAGTCACCTTCAAACACACTAAGTGTTTGCTAGAATATGAATGACGTTTTCGCAAGAGGTAATGTGGGCCCGTCTAGCATTAGTGGGAGTCAGAAAGCAGACAGGAGTTGAGTAACTCACCTCAAAATGACAGAGTCTGAGAAGGAGCCTTTAGGGGAGCATGATCAAGAGAGGAAACACCAGCCAAGACAGGTCAGGTTGAGGCTCATGAGGACAGCGCAGAAAGTGTAGGACGATTGCCGTGCTACACGTAAGGGAAGAGACATCAAATAATTAAAAATGTATTTTAACAGGTCCTCTATAAAGGAATCAAACAAGCTTTCTTATTTGTGGGTTCAGGTTCCAATATTTATGTTCAATCTGAAGTAGGCTGACCACAATGGTACCTTGAAGTGTAAAATTTGCCTAAGCAAAACTTTTTTGCAGATTTTTTACGGCAATTTTGCTGTTTGGCAGTGACCACGTTCACCAAATATTTTTCTGAAAATTCGCTGTGTGGCTGGATAACTTTTTTTTTTCCCAGTGCCCCATGATGCTTTACAAGGCCAGCGAGACATCACAGAGCTCTAGCAGCCAATGTCAAATGGAACGACCTCCCAGAATATATAACGCTGATCTTAGTAATGGCCACTATGCCAGAATCAACCGCTATAGCAGATGAAATTCTTCTTCCTGCATAGATTTTCTAAGAACTTTTTTATCGTGAGATAAAAATTAGCGGAAAACCTGCATATACATTTAATCCAGGATAGAGGAAGGATAACCGCTGCCTAAGCGAAAACCTTTGGTGATCCCTTATGTGTCAGGAGTCTCGGAACAGCTGAGACGCATTTTTTCAAAACACCAGGTCTCTGTGGCTTTCAAACCCCAAAACACGATACGCCAAAAATTGGTTTACCCCAAGGATCAGGTGTCCCGGCACAGACAGAGTAATAAGGTTTACGCAGTTAAGTGCCAAGAGGATTGCCGTGAATCATATATTGGGGAAACCAAACAACCACTGGCACAACATAGAAGAGCTACCTCGTCAGGCCAGGACTCTGCAGTCTATTTACATCTACAGGACAGTGGTCACTCTTTCAGTGATATAGATGTGCACATCCTGGATAGGGAGGAACGCTGGTTTGATCGAGGAGTCAAAGAGGCCGTTTACGTGAAATAGGAACGACCATCTCTGAACCGAGGAGGGGGCCTAAGCGTACATCTTTCACCATCTTACAATGCGGTGATTGCAGCCATTCCCCAGCTCTCTGTGAATGGTACTCATGGCCACTGATCGATTGGACAATTTGCATATCATTGATCACACGGCCCATTGTTAGTCAATGGTGCTAGTTTGGTCATTAGGCCAAGGTACTGTTTATAAGGTTGGAGAAACCTGCAGTCAACTGAGACTGAGGAAGTCACTTGGATGAGTGATGAAACGTATCGGAAAAAAAAACTAAGTCCAGATGAACAGAATCAACTTTCTAGAATTTCCTTACCTGGATTATTGAGCCTGCATCGAGACATTTAAACACAAAACTTTCAGGCAGAAGGAAAGTGGAAATGTGTGATTGTATTTGTATTTTAAAGGTAAAGTCTTACAATGTCTACCTCTTCAGTAGTATTACCCAGAGTGCTGTGCAGTTGCGGAGAACAGGAACATATGAAAAATCCACGTGCTTTAGTGTTGCGCTTATTTGGTAGCAGCGGCAGTGAAAGAGCAAAAAAAAAAAACACAAACTACTTTTCAGATCGAGAGTGGTGAGTACCTACCGTGTTTCCCCGAAAACAAGACCGGGTCTTATAATAATTTTTGCTCCAAAAGATGCACTAGGGCTTATTTTCAGGGGATGTCTTATATGTATTCATGTACAGTACAACAATATACATTCATCCAAATACAGTCATGTCATCGATTTCTGGAACATCGTCATAACTCTCCACATTCAAACCCTGAATTCCAGCCTGAATTTCTTGATACTCCAGACGCTTTGCAGATCGATATGCGAGCTTCGATGTTTGATGAATGGTTCAATGTGGTGAAGCAAAATGCTGACATACAAATGTATTCATGTTTCCTTTATATTCCGGCGTCGCATATTCCCCAAAGTAATGGCACGATACATTTTAAAAGTCTCACATACCATCTTCTATTTATACCATGGTGCGACTCAAACCACTTACATCTGAACACCAGCAAAACCAAGGAGCTGGTGGTGGACTTTAGGAGGCCCAGGCCCCTCATGGACCCCGTGATCATCAGAGGTGACTGTACAGAGGGTGCAGACCTATAAATACCTGGGAGTGCAGTTGGATGATAAATTGAACTGGACTGCCAATACTGATGCTCTGTGTAAGAGAGGACAGAGCCGACTATACTTCATTAGAAGGCTGGCGTCCTTCAACATCTGCAATAAGATACTGCAGATGTTCTATCAGATGGTTGTGGCGAGCGCTCTCTTCTAGACGGTGGTGTGCTGGGGAGGCAGCATTAAGAAGAGGGACGCCTCACGCCTGGACAAACTGGTGAGGAAGGCAGACTCTATTGTAGACACAGAGCTGGACAGTTTGACATCCGTGTTCCCTGCCTGGAGTCGGCATGTTTTTCTTAGAATTAGAATTAGAATTAGAATTAGAATTATCTAGACGAGAACAGGCCATTCAGCCCAACAAAGCTCGCCAGTCCTATCCACTTGCTTCCTCCAAGAAAACATCAAGTCGAGTTTTGAAAGTCCCTAACGTCTTACTGTCTACCACACTACTTGGTAGCTTATTCCAAGTGTCTATCGTTCTTTGTGTAAAGAAAAACTTCCTAATGTTTGTGCGAAATTTACCCTTAACAAGTTTCCAACTGTGTCCCCGTGTTCTTGATGAGCTCATTTTAAAATACAAGTCTCGATCCACTGTACTAATTCCCTTCATAATTTTAAACACTTCAATCATGTCACCTCTTAATCTTCTTTTGCTTAAACTGTAAAGGCTCAGCTCTTTTAATCTTTCCTCATAATTCAACCCCTGTAGACCTGGAATCAGCCTAGTCGCTCTTCTCTGGACCTTTTCTAGTGCTGCTATGTCCTTTTTGTAGCCTGGAGACCAAAACTGCACACAGTACTCAAGATGAGGCCTCACCAGTGCATTATAAAGGTTGAGCATAACCTCCTTGGACTTGTACTCCACAGATCGGCTATATAACCTAACATTCTGTTAGCCTTCTTAATGGCTTCTGAACACTGTTGGAAGTTGATAGCTTGGAGTCCACTATGACTCCTAAATCCTTCTCATAAGGTGTACTCTCGATTTTCGACCGCCCATTGTGTATTCAAACCTAATATTTTTACTTCCTATGTGTAATACTTTACATTTACTGACATTAAATTTCATCTGCCACAAATCTGCCCAAGCCTGTATGCTATCCAAGTCCTTCTGTAATGATATAACGGATTCCAAATTATCTGCTAATCCACCTATCTTGGTATCATCTGCAAACTTAACCAGCTTGTTACTTATATTCCTATCTAAATCATTTATATATATTAAAAATAGCAGCGCCCTAGCACTGACCCCTGTGGAACACCACTCTTAACATCGGCCAGTTCTGATGAGGTTCCTCGCACCATCACCCTCTGCTTCCTGTGTCTGAGCCAATTCTGCACCCATCTAAAAACATCACCCTGAACTCCCACTTCTTTTAACTTGATGCCCAACCTCTCATGTGGCACCTTATCAAATGCTTTCTGAAAGTCCAGATAAATAATATCATAAGCTCCACTTTGATCGTATCCTTTTGTTGCCTCCTCATAGAATTCCAACATGTTAGTAAAACACGACCTCCCCTTCTGAACCCATGCTGACTGTTCAGAATAACTCCTGTCCTTGTCATGTGTTGCTCAATCTTATCCTTAATAATTCCTTCCATTAATTTTCCTGTGATGCTTGTTAAGCTTACTGGCCTATAGTTGCTTGGATCTGCCCTGTCACCCTTTTTATATAATGGGATGATATTTGCCATTTTCCAGTCCTTTGGAATCTCTCCAGTGCACAGTGACTTCCTAAAAATATGTGTCAAGGGTTTATATATGTACTCACTAGCCTCCTTAAGAACACGAGGATAAATATTATCTGGGCCTGGTGATTTGTTTGATTTCATCTTATTTAATCTGAGCAGCACTTCTCCTCTACAATTTCCAAATCCCTCAGTACCTCCTTAGTAGTTGTTTACCTCTGGAGGTTATCCACTTGCTCACTTGTAAACACCTCAGAAAAATGTAAGTTTAGGGCATCTGCTATTTCATTGTCTGTATCTTTTAATTCCCTTTACTATTCCTGATGAACTTGACCTCCTCCTTAACTGTTCTTTTACTACTAAAATACTGAAAGAATCTCTTGGGGTCTTCTTTCGCCTTATCTGCTATATTCCTCTCCAACTGTCTTTTAGCCTCTCTGATATCCTTCTTAATGGTTGCCCTCATTTTCTCATACGCGCTACGGTTCTCTTTGCAGTCATTAGTCTTATATGCCTTATACAGCAGTTTTTTCCTTTGCAACTTCTTTTTTAAATCTTTATTAATCCATCCTGGAGTTTTTTAGTTTCCTATTACTTCCAAATTTAGGTATGTATCTGTCCTGCATTACATGTAAAACATTTTTAAACCTGTTCCACTGCTCCTCGACTGTCTCCACATTTAAAAGCTTATCCCAGTCTATCCTACTTAGACTTTGTCGCATCTGCTCAAAATTAGCCCTACTAAAGTTCAACTTAACAATTTTAGTCTTTGCATCTGTACTCTTACAAAATACTGAGAATTGTATTACATTATGGTCACTTGACCCTAGTGGTTCAATCACCTCTACACCCTCAATTCTATCCTGATTATTACAGAATACTAAATCCAGACAGGCTTCACCCCTTGTTGGTGCTTTAACATGCTGTGTTAAAAACAGTCGCTGATTACTTCTAAAAACTCCTTGTGCTCCTCCATCTGTAAGGTTATCCCAGTTAATATTTGGATAATTAAAGTCCCCATGACTATAATATCCCCCTGTAAACTTGCCTTTTGATATTACTAAAAGATGTGTGTTGAAATTACTGTCTGAATTGGGTGGTCTATAACACACTCCTAAAATGAGACCTTTTTCCCTAATATTTTCCAGGCGAAGCCACATGTCCTCACTAAGATGGGGCTCATCATCCAACTGAAGATGACTTACATTTAATCCCTGTTTGGCATAAACAGCAACCCCACCTCCTTTTCTGTTCTGTCTATCCTTCCTAAAAAATGTGTATCCCTCTATGTTACACTCATCCCCATCTTTGTTATTTAGCCAGGTTTCCGGTTTCAGGTTTTTCTTGGTGGGTTTCTATAGTAGGCTCAGCTTTCCATCCAAAGACATGAAGGTTTGGGGATTTGGTGAAGCTACAATGACGCCATTATATGTGTGTGCTTGTGTTCACCTTGCGACGAGCTGATGCCTCGTCCAGAGATTTCGTTTCTGTCTTGAACCCAATGCTGCAGGAATGGGCACATCCCCGAATTCATGGATGTAAACATTAAACATCCTGTTCAGAGATATTATGGCAAGGTGTCCTCAGAATTTAATGGATGTTTCGGGCACACGCGTCGCATCTCTTAAAGTATAAACCTGGCCTTATCCTCCTTATTTTTCAGCTGACGATCTCGACTAGGGTTTATTTTTGGGGTAGGGCTGATATTACAGAGCTGCCTGAAAATCATGCTAGGGCTTATTTTCGGAGTAGGTCTTATTTTCAGGGAAACACGGTAATACTGAGTTTTGTGAGGGGGCAAGCCTTATTGGATTCATGCCTCCTACTCCTGTTGCCACTTTACCTTTCTTACCGTATATTTAATTGAATTAAAGGCACAGTGGTTAGCTTTTCTCTCACTCTGCACACCCACCAACCCCCACTTCCATTGACATCACTATTGCAGTTTTGGGAAAACGTCCATTTCGCAGACCTCGTGAAACCAAACTACAGAGTCAGGTACGATGGCAACTTGACGAGGGACCTGCTCCATTGTTGCTTTGACACAATCGGGATATCAGAGGGGTCAATTATTGGTTTCATGCATTCAGGACTTGACGACTATCAAAAGGGAAACGGTGTGCAGTGGAGGTGAGCAATTGTGCAGTGCACCAGGGAGGCCGAGGTAACACAGGGATTTTTGGAGTTATCCGCCATTATTTGCTTCAGAACTGTGTTTGAATGCGTACTGTGGTTCAAAAGCCGGTGTTGATGCAACGTTAAAATTTTAGTACCAATCTAACAGTACATGGCAGAGGCTGACGTCAGCTTGAGGAAGGTTATTCGGTTTGATGAGACCAAAATATGGAACTTCAACTACTGTATCTGACAGAACACCATGTTTGAACACTGCACATTATCAGAAACACACCACCCCCAATGTGACGCATGGTGGAGGCAGCATCAGGATATGCGGTTGCTACTCAGCAGCAGGCCCCGGAAGGCTTGTGAGGGTGAAACAAATACAGCAAAATACAGAAAAATCCCAGAAGGAAACCGGATGGGGTCTGTGAGAAACCTGCATCTTGGGAATAGATTTGATTTCCATCAAGACGATGACCCCAAACATAAAGACAAAGCCACACAGCAATGGCTACAGGAATATCCTGGAGGGGCCGAGTCAGAGTCCAGATCTCCATCTTATTGACTGCTGAGGCTGGACTTAATGGAGGCTGAGCGCTCACGATTCAAATGCAGCATGACAGAGCTTGAGAATGGGGGTAAAATGACAAGATGAGACTCAAGAGACTAAAGGCAGTCATGATTGCCAAAGGTGCTTCTACTAAATCCTGTATACTTATGCCATCAATAATTTTATCTTTATATATAACTAGCTGATTACCCAGTGGCTTCACTCACTGAGTGCGAGGGAAAAAAATAAAATGTAGTATTTATAAAATAAGTTATTAAGTAGTAAAACATTTTGATAAAAGAATTTGAAGACCATATGAGAAGCGTATAAATCATTAAACAGTAAAAGATTCCCATAAGAGAATTTGAATGATATATAATAAGTGCATAAATTATTAAACAGTAAAACATTAACATTTAAGGGGCGGTACGGTGGCGCAGTGGTAGCGCTGCTGCCTCGCAGTTAGGAGACCCGGGTTCGCTTCCCAGGTCCTCCCTGCGTGGAGTTTGCATGTTCTCCCCCTTTCTGCGTGGGTTTCCTCCGGGCGCTCCGGTTTCCTCCCACAATCCAAAGACATGCAGGTTAGGTGGATTGGCGACTCTAAATTGGCCCTAGTGTGTGCTTGGTGTGTGGGTGTGTTTGTGTGTGTCCTGCGGTGGGTTGGCACCCTGCCCGAGATTGGTTCCTGCCTTGTGCCCTGTGTTGGCTCCAGCGGACCCCCGTGACCCTGTATTCGGATTCAGCGGGTTAGAAAATGGATGGATGGACATTAACATTTAAGAAGTAAAGATACATTGAGTACTACTGCAGTGGTTTCGGGTAAACTACCTGCTTGACAACCTTGCACTACGTGCCTGTGATTTAAGAGAAAAATTATTCTGAGAAATATGGACGCTGCCCTTCCGTGTTTAACGGGCAGAAGGTCCAAACAATTCCCAAGTCCAATACTTCACATGAAGAGGTCGGTACATCTTCCTAGATATAAACCCTCCATCTTCTTAAAAGAATTCATCACAAAAGCAACCTTGAATGTTGCGGGGTTTTAGTGACCCGAACTCACCTTAAGGGACAGTAAGTAGTTGTGAAGTGCAATTTACAACGAGAGTTTTGCTTCGATGGCGCCGATCACACTCATTCGCAATGATTTCCACTCTCCCAGGAGATGATGGGGCACTCGAAGTGTCACAAACAGTGCGAGAAGAGAGGACGCCACCCGAAACTGCGAAGCTCTCGACCCGGCAGAGCAGCCTGACATTCCGCGCCTCCGAGTGTCCACTTTGTTCTCACGACCCCTCGCCGCTGAAGGCGGTGTCGTCTTCACATTGTTTACAGCTCGGCACAGTTAAAAAGTAGAAAAACACAAAGCTGTTTTCTTCATCTCTTCTACTATCAAGTACTGCCAATTAAAAAAAAGTTACAATGTAGCAGTTTTCGCGACAGTCACATGGACGAATAAATAAAACTTCTCTGTCAGGACGCCTGGCGGCGGACGGCTCAGCGCTGGAGTCCAGAGAGGAGGGCTGGGAGAGGGCGACGCGGGGCGCACTTCTATGGGATAGATGGCCGTGTTTGTGTTTACTTCTTTTCAATATCAGTAAAGTAACTCTCACACAAATAATAGCAATTCGTAAAGACGATATAAAAATGGCGTCCACAAAACGAAGTGATTGGGTCCTGTATTATAATATGTTCTGTGGTCATACGCAATTTCCGTTTCAAACACGAAAAGAATTTTATATATGTAGACACACTACCATGGCTGTTCGTTTGTCTGTCCAGTATTTTAAATCACCTGTAGCTCGCAATTATTACCTATTGATCAGAAATTTGGTACACATATACTACGTGACGTCTACTATCCGCTTTCAGGGTGATGATGATTGGCCTCCAAGGTTATTCCTCTTTTAATTTTTATTTTATTTTATTGTAGAATCAACTCTTGGTAGCGCCCAGCAGGGTGGCCGTGCAGCGCCTGTGTACGGGCGCCGCTCTCATTCCCTACCACCTTCGCCATCACTTCCCCTACCTCTTCATTTCTTAAATCATTCTTGAGGCAGACTGAAGACTTAAGTGCCTGCCTAAGTGAAAAAATAAAGAAAACGTACTAAGTAATTACAACACAAAAACTGACTTAATCAGTTTTAACATGAAAAGATGCCAATGGAAGACGAGAAGAAGCGGGCAGCTAGGGCGGAGAAAAGAAGAGCTGCTCAGGAAACAGCAAGCACATCAACCTCTGAGCAAACGAATGGTAAACATACAGAGAAGGAGGATAAAAAATATAAGTCGTGTGTATTCACAGCACATTATCGTGCAGTGCACAGCTTCTGGTGTTTTATATTTTTAAATTAATTTAGTCCACTTTGCACAGATCAGTGCTGACTTTGACATTGAAATGTCTTTTTCCATTGTTGAAAAGGCCACGTTAAATCCACCAAGATTCAATGTTGTATAACAGTAAAAGGTGAAAGTGCACTAAAAGACTTTTTACAAATGGTGCTGTCATTCAGCTCCTCACTTATTTGACGCAAATCTAATAACACTTGAGTTTCTGAGGTGCTGGTCCTTCTACTCCAATCCCAATCAGAGGCAGGAAGCTTTGTGATTCAGTTAAACTCAAATCAAGGTGATTAGAAAATGGACCAACAAACACGGGCAATGTGCAGCAGCGTTTGCAGTTACAGAGATTTCATAATCTGAATAAAATATGTCTGTTCAGGATCTTGCTGAACATGGCACTGTCAATTACAGACTAGAGCAGATCATTAAAACATGAGAGGAGTGACCAGGACAGACTGAATGAACCCGTACTTACAGCTCCAGAGAACACTTTAATTTTTTCTGTGGCAACCAAGGACAGCTGGCACGCGGCTGACATGGCTGCCGCCTCCAAACGCTGCTCAGGCGTACATGATCGCTACTGTCGCCTCTTCAAATAGAACCTGTCTGCTGTTTGATGAAGTGCAAAGCGAAGGGAGATGTAAACGGAGTGGCAAACATTATTCTGAGGGTGTAAATTATTTCCGTGCTCCCTTAAAACTGAACTTTCAGCACAGCGGACAACAAGGATAGATAAGCAGCATACCATCCCCAGTCCAGGAGACATCAGAGCTATCATTTGGCTGATATCCCAGCATGCCCTACAGACTCATGATGGCTGCCCAGATACAGCTTAAGTTAAGTTCTCTTATCGGGCCAATCACTCCATTCTTCATTCTTTTTTTTTTGCTGATAAAGCTAGGAGCATGTAAGAGCAAAGCATTTTCTAACCTTCTCCCACAATCAGAACACATCCTTTTCACTTTTTCATCTGCAGGACATGAAAATATTAACCTCAGAAAAAAACCTGACTTCTTCTGTAAGGCACAGTAATACCATAAAACAAGTAGGAAAATCTATCTAAGGATGAACAACAAAATGCTCACAAAAGCAAAATTATATACTAGCTGTGCTACCCCTTCTAAGATGGACTGAAATCTAATTTTCTAATCTAGTTTTACAGTGCACCATGCAATGCATATGTCTCTGTTGTATGCTATTTGATATGGGATTCGTAAAAGCAATGTTAACGTTTGTGATGTGCCATCTGTTAGAATGACAAATGCAATGAATATTCGTCAGCTGTGTGTCATTTGGTGTGGGGTTTGTAAAATGTGTGTTAATGTTTGTGATATGCCATCTGTTGGAATGATAAATTCAAGGAATATGTGTCAGCTGTGTGACATGTGCCATGGTGATCACAAAAGCAGTGTTTATGTTTGTGATGCGCCATCTGTTGGAGTGGTAAATGCAATGAATATGCGTCAGCTATTTAATATTGGGTTTGTAAAAGAAGTGTTAATGTTTGTGATGTGCAATCTGTTAGAATGACAAATGCAATGAATATGCGTCAGCTGTGTGTCATTTGCCATGGTGATCACAAAAGCAGTGTTTATGTTTGTGATGCGCCATCTGTTGGAGTGGAAAATGCAATGAATATGCGTCAGCTATGTGCCATTTGGTGTGGGGTTTGTAAAACATGTGTTAATGTTTGTGATATTTTATCTGAAAGAGTGACAAACACAATGAATATGCCTCTGTTAGATAGATAGATAGATAGATAGATAGATAGATAGATAGATAGATAGATAGATAGATAGATAGATAGATAGATAGATACTTTATTAATCCCAAGGGGAAATTCACATATATGCCACTTGACAAAGCAGGGTTGCATGTGTCTTTTACTGAAGAGAGACTTCTGTCTGGCCACTCCTCCATAAAGCCCTGATTAGTGGAGTGTTGCATTGATGGTTGTCCTTCTGAAGGTTTTCCCATTTCCAGACAGGTTCTCTGCAGCTCAGACACTAGATTCTTGGTCATTACTCTTACCATGTCCTCTCACATAGCTGACACATATGCATTGCAGTCTTCATTCTAACAGATGGCGCATCACAAACATTAACTCGTCTTTTCTGACTGCTCAGTTTGGGTGGGTGGCTAATTCTAAGAAGATGTAAGAGTTACAGATGTCATTATGCTCTTGGTAACCTTCAATGCTGCAGACATTTTTTGCAGCCTTCATCAGATCTACGTATCGACACAATCCCATCTCTAACCTTCGCAGGGAATTTCTTCAACCTCACGGCTTGGTTTTTGCTCATCTTTGGGAATTTCTACAGACCTCGTTATGCACAATCAATTGAATTGTCCGCAAGTGGACTCCAAACAAGATGTAGAAACATCTCAACAACTATCAAAAAATGGGATGCACCTGAGCCAAATACAAGTGTTGTAGCAAAGGGCCCGAATACTTGTGTCAATGTGAGATTTTAGCTTTTTCTCTTTAATAAATTTGCAAAATTTGTAAAATCCTGTTGTCACTTTTTAATTCTGGGGTATTGAGTGTTTATTGATGAGGGAAAAAATGAATTGAAATGATTTTAGCACAAGGCTGCAACCAAACAAAGTGTCTAGAAAGTGGAGGGGCCTGAAGACTTTCTGAAGGCACTGCGTAGATACATTTTCTGTTTTCAGACAGATATTCCTTTACATTGTTCAACACATACTGTAAATGTGTAAATTCGATTTTAGAAACATGTTTTTGTCAGGGATGCTCATATACAACATATGTGTGTCATTTTTACTAATCCTCTGCTTGTTTTCCTCCCTTGCAGTTTCCACAGAAAACTGCAACCTTTCTTTCTTTTTCGTGACCTCATTGTTTGACAGAAGCTCAGTTTTCCAGATAAATGAAAAAGGCCATTTTCATCCACCTCCATAACTCACACCAGGAGTGCATGTCCTCTCTCATGATTGGTTGATTTTAGGTTAACGTGAGTTATGGAGGGAATACTTGCTTTCCGGAGCCATTATTTCCTTCATGAGTATATAACAATAGAGAGTCATATATATTATGTCTGGAGAACTTCATAATGAAACCCACTGAAGGTCTAACTCAACAGTGCATCATTTAGCTCTGTCTGATAGCGGATGACATGCCAAAGACGCTCTTCAAAGATTACTGTTGTGCATTTAACTTGATTTGTGAACTGCGGTTTGCTTTAAATTCGACAAAGAGAAAGAAATTTTACACAAACACTGTGTTTGCACTAAATAAGATTAGCCCTTGTGAGCTGTACAGGGAATTGCAACAGCCCAAACCCCAGACACAAGCACAGTGACACAAGTCCCAGGTTCAAATGAAAGGTTTATTACAATAAATTACCCTAACAAAGGCTTCTTTCTTTATTATAGTAATCCCAACACAAGCACAAGCACAATTCTCTTCTCTCTTTATTGTCCTTCTCCTCCACTCCTCCGTCTCCCAAGCCAGAACTCTGACTTGCCTGGGAGAGGCAAGGCAGCTTCTTTTATGGGAGACACAGAGGTACTTCTGGTGCCAGGGCATTGCCTGTATGGCACAGTGGGCACAGTGGGCAACTGTGATCTTTGAAGGTTATTCCATACCCATTATTTTATTTAAAATGGGTAACTGAGGCCATAAATAATTACAGCCAAAGCCACGCAAACCATCTGACAGGGAGGGAGCATTACGGCCATGTTAGCAAGCTGACAGGGAGAAAACACAACTGAGATGGGAAGAGATAAGGGGGTGCAACTCAGACAGGCTATTAAAGAGTGTTCATCTGCTCCTGGTTTGATGTTGGTCAATATATTTGTCCTCTAAAACAATGATGGTGGTGCCGCTATCATGTTTCTCAGTGGGGATGGTGTGCTTTTGGTAATGTACAGCATAACATGCTGCTTACTGTAATGGCCAAAAAGCCCCATTTTGGTCTCTTCAGACCACAGAACCGTCCTTCAGCTAACTTCACAGTCTCCCCAGTGTCATCTGTCAAACTCTGGCCAAGATGCCCTCTGTGTTTTTTCTCTTTCTCCCAAAATTAATAGTTGTATGCATAGTCTCTTCAATATCCTACCTCACTAGACTTCTCCTTGATGATCTACTATTCAGAGGTTCCCTGGGATAGCAAAGAATGAATCCCATGTTGAGGGGGAAATTCATGTTCTTATGTGGAAACAAAGACTGAGACAAAAATACAAAGCTCTGGCAACTTCACTGAACTTTAGAGCTCACCTACGGATAGATGGAAGACATCGCTCGCTCCTGTGCTCCTGTGCCAGCCACACTCTCTCTCAAAGAAGGTCCGAGTCGACTGCAGGAATACATACATCTATATGCATATATAGGGTGGTCCAGATCTAATTATGCAATTTTCATTATGCTATAACTTATTAAGTTAATTACATAGAAAGTCACCTGAAAAATCTCGGACCATTAAGAAGTGTGTGAAGTGACGACATGAAGAATCGTCTTTGCACCGAACCGGAATCGTCCCCACATAAATCAAAGTCATCCAGACAATCTGGATCTGCATAATTAGATCTGGACCATGGCGGCCTACCCGGCCAATACCCCCAAGCAGCTAGGTGGAGCCCTCCTTGCAGCATGGAGGTCCCCAGAAGACCAGCAGGGCATTATATATATATATATATATATATATATATATATATATATATATATATATATATATACTGTACTGTACTGTATCATTTATCAGTGTTATTTGTTAGGAAAATTGATTTTTATGTTGATATTTTTTGGGTCATGGCCGGAACGGGAGAATTAACTGGATTTCCATTATTTTCAATGGGGAAGTTTGTTATAGATACAAGAAATTCGCTATACAAGATCAGTGCTGGAACGAATTAAACTCGTATCTCGATTTTCCACTGTGTATATATATATATATAGTATATACTGTATATATATATATATATATATATATATAGTATGGCGGGGAAAGGGTATATATATATATATATATATATATATACTGTATATATTCGCCGCTGGGGGAGTACTGTAAGATATGTGTGTATATCTTCTTATATAATACGCTACCGTGGCTGTCCGTTTTGTCTATCCAGGATGTTTAATCACCTGTAGCTCGCAAACTGCTTGACCTGTTGACCTGAAATTTGGTACACATATACTAAGTGACATCTACTGTCCATTTTGTGGTGACGATTGACCTCCAAGGTTATTTCTCTTTATTCCACTGGCTGTGCAGCACATGCGTATCGTCACCGTTTTTATTCCCTACCACCTTCGCCGTCACTTCCCCTAACTCTTCATATCTTAAATCATTCTTGAGGCAGATCGAAGACTTTAGTGACAGATTAAGGGAAAAATTAAGGAAAACGTACTAAGTAATTGCAACACAAACACTGACTTAATCAGTTTTAATGCAAAAAGTTTAATGCCAACAGAAGACGAGAAGCAGCGGGCCGCTAGGGTGGAGAAAAGAAGAGCTGCTCAGGAAGCAGCAAGCGCATCAACCTCTGAGCAAACGAATGCTAAACAGAGACAAAGAAACAATATGAAAACTAGCAATGGTCAAGTCAAGTGGATTCACTGCACGTTATCACGTGTTGCGCCATTACTGGTATATATATATATATATATATATATATATAGAGAGAGAGAGAGAGAGAGAGAGAGACTTAGTAAAGGTTTAGTAAAAACTGCAGTCTCTAACAAACATATTCCAAGTGATTGTGTGCTCCCTACTGGATGCGGGTGAAAGCCCACAAAGTAGGGATCACTCATCCCTACTGCAGCACCCCCTGATGGCACCCACTCAACCCAACCGGCTGCTCCACAGCACTACAGTTTCCAGCATGTTCTGCGGGTTATCCATATGAGCACCTAAGCCCACCCATAGGAATGAAAATTCCAAAAAGACATCTCCTTAATATCCGTTTGGTTTCTCCTAGAAAACAATAAGATCAGAAATGAAATAAAATGGAGATATGTTCTTTTGTCACATGCTTCTCAGATTCTTCTCCTAAGAAAAAATACCCTGGTAGCCTCACAAGGGTTTCCTCCTGAGTTTCAGCAGAGATCTCAGCAAAGTCACACAATGAGCTCAGATCTTCCAAGTTGTGTCATGACATTTTGATGTAATTTGAAAGTATCTTCATTGTGTGCTCAGCAATAAATGGTGAAATGTATGGACAGATGTTTGTGGTAATAACGCACTTTACTATGATTATAAAACTATAGTCCTTGCTTCTGAATAATACTATGATTTGCTCTAATTTATATTACTGTACTCCAATAGTCATTCTAGAAGAACAGGCAGGCAGTGCAGCATTGTAGTTAAGACTTTAGACTTCAAACTCTGAGGTTGTGGGTTCAAATCCCACTATTGACACCAGTATGTAACCACAAGCTAGTCACTTTATCTGCCTGTGCTCCAACTGGAAAAACAAAAGAAATGCAACTGACCATATCTCAAATGTTCTCAAACACGTTCAGTCCAATAATAAGTAAAACAAATATGAAGAGATTAAAACAAGATTTGAAAGAAATCATACACAATATAATGTGCTTTTCTCCATTTAGGACTCCATTTAGGAATCTTAGAAGGACTATCTGTGACAAAGTTGATTCTTAAATGAAACATAAAAAAGATCCTCATGCAAGTCTCATGAGCCATCAAAGATCAACCTTTGAGCAGTAACATGTTCCTATGGGCAGGGATTCTGCCATCTAGCATATTGGGAAAGACTGTAGCCATGTCTAGTTGTCTCCTCCCACACTGAACCCAACATGGCTGTTCCACAGTACTACAGTTCCCAGCATGCTCTGTGGGTAACAATACAGGTACAGAAGCCTAGAGATGCCATCATCTAGTGTATGAGGGGAGACTGTAGTCACATCTGGTTGTTTCTCCCTGTTGTATTGGCCCCTAGCCTGGTAGAATTCTTTACACTCTTCCTATTGTTGGCATGTTATGCAAACGTCCTGGACAAGTCTGGAATTATTCTGTCTTTTCTTCATCCCAGCCTCTCGGCCAGGTAATGTACCAGTACCCATCCTGGAAATGATCTTAGCCAATAGGTGCCCTCCAATACCCCTAAAGACCACTTTGCAGCTTGTCTTAGGAGTGTATGCTGCTTAATGGCATTATAAATTACCAGTCCATCCATTTTTAATAAAAATAAATTGGACACAACACACTATAAATGGACATATGAAAATATTACTTCACTTAATGAAAGTTCACCATAATTTATATTACTAAATGCCACTTTCAAGCTAATGTTTCAGCCTTGTTTTTTTAATATATCAGAAACATTTTTCTTTTATTATATATTCATTTACTTCCTCATGCCTCTGCTTTCTCCATTCTCATTAAATATTAACCAATTTTGAACCTGGCAATATCAGTGAGCCTTAAAATAGGCTACAAATTAGAAGCAATTAAGGAAGGCCACGCTCAAGAGCAACAAAATGAAACACTCTTTCATTTAATTTATCATAGGAATTAGCCTTTAAAACAGCAATAATAAATAAGAATTATTAATTCTGCGAGGGAACGTATATCAAGCATAAAGAATTCGCCGAGCAAAGTCAAAGAATTAAAAAAGGTGATAATGGTTTATTTCAAAGTTGTACACATAATGAAGAAAAGTCTAAGTAAAAATATTATTCTGTATTTTCAAAAGTGTAAGATATAATACAACTTATTTGTTGTATCAAGCCTTTCACTGAGTGCAGGCGCCAAGCGCTGTGAAAGATTCTCAGTTAAAATACAAGCGTAGATTATATGAATTACTAAATAGAGAGCTGGTAAAAATACAAATGCAGATTTGTTGAAACACACAGACTACCAGAAACTTACTAAACATAAAAGGAAACACTTGATAAATACGGGCCCTGATATCTCACAGTAAGCGTGTGTCTGCTGACTTATATTTATTTTCTTGATCCTCTGTGTCCTTTTACTTTGTATTTGCCATTATTTGTTTATAGCATTTATATATTTTTTATTACCATTATTCCATTTATGAATTATTTATCTATTTATGTATGACCTGTCCTCCCATGTTTTATAGATGGCAAACACAAGAGGCAGGGCCACCCTGACATAACAGCCCTCTGAAGGACCACCCTCTGCCTATACATATATATATAGTCAATATGTGGACGCTTGAGGGCGCTGTTGCCCCGTGAAACCCAACAGACAGATGCAGACACTGGTTTAAAAGTACCAAGAAGTAATTTAATTTTCTTCTCCAAAGTGCCCCAAAGCACCTCCACCACCATAAACAATAAATCAATAATCACAACAATGCAATAATATTCCACCTCTCCTCCCAGCAGCTCTGTCACACAAACTCCCAACTCCGGCTCAGCTTGCTGGGTCTCCCATAGTCCTTTATATAGTCCTTGACCCGGAAGTGCTTCTTCTCTTCTGTTCACGTGACATGTCAGCACTAGAGAATTACATTTTTCTTCAGCCCGGAAGTACTTCTGTTCTTCCGTTCCCGTGACTAGGGTGTACTTCCGGGCTATATGGGAAATAAAAATCCCCTCGTCTCCCTGCAGCATCACCCATGGCACCCAGCAGGGCTGTGAAGCCGAACTACATCTTCCATGATGCCCTGTGGGAATCTGGGGAACCTCTAGGCTGCAAGGAAGACACCATCTGGCATTCTGGATGTGTCGGCCGTCCATCACAATATATATATATACAGTGGAACCTCTAGATACAATCACCTCTGTATACGAGAAATTCAAGATAAGAGGAAAGTATGAGCGAAAAATTCAGATCTAAATACGAGCATTGGCTCGCGTAATGACCACGAGCCAGGCTGTGGTTATGCGTGACGTGTTTCCCGATCCGCCTCGAATCGGGGATTCACCCAAGACGCTGCCAGCCCGTCAGCTCACTCAGTGTTCCTTGTTCTCCCGTAGCGTGAGGATCTACGCGTTTGTGTGCTTGTGATTTCATTGTTTCGCTGTAGCAGTTCGCTGTATAAGCGTATCCAAAAATATCGCAGACATGCAGACGGAGAATAGGAGACGATTGCCCTCAAGAGAAGAGAGAGGGAGAGAGAGAGAGAGAGACGAGCGAGAGAGATAAGGAGAGAGAGATGCGCACGAGAGAGATATGACGCTCATATGACGCTCAGCAGACAAAGTGTATCCATACTACTTGTATTGCAAGACATCGCTCGTTTTATCAAGTCAAAATTAATTAAAAAATGTAGCTCGTCTTGCAAAACACTCGTAAACCAAGTTACTTGCAAACCGAGGTTCCACTTGTATATATTATTTATCAGTGTTATTTGTTAGGAAAATTGATTTTTATGTTGATATTTTTGGGGGTGTGGAACGGATTAACAGGATTTCCATTATTTTCAATGGGGAAGTTTGTTCTAGATACCAGAAATTCGCTATACAAGCTCAATGCTGGAACGAATTAAACTGGTATCTCAAGGTTCCACTGTATATATATATATATATATATATATATATATATATATATATATATATATATATATATATATATATATATATATATATATATGTAAATTTGTGTGTGTTTGGCCAAAACCCAAAATCGGCCAAAGCAGGAAGTGTCCAGCCAAATTGGGAAATGGCCAATGTCGCTGTAAATTGACTTGCCAATGTCCGATCTTTTCCTTGATTTCGGGATTTGGCCAGCCAGTTTGTAAAATGGCACTGGGCGATTAGCCAAAGTCGGAAGAAAAAAGTCATGAGCACTTGAGTTGTGCACTTAGTAGTGCAATTGCATCGAGTGTAGCCTTGACAGCTCTTGTTCATAAAGTGGATGCCACTTGGTTGTTTCACAATAATTAAGATTAGGTATATAAGTAGGTTTCACATTTCTATTATCATTTTAGGCCTAAAATAGTGAGTTAACATCAGGGACCTATTTTATCAACCTTAAGGTTAGTGTTTGGACGAGGGGAAGGTGTCCGCTTTATGAACAAGACCTGGCTTGAGCAGTTTCTCGTGCAGAATGGAAAACTCACTTCTGAAACTGCATCTGAAAGTTTTGTTGCACCTTGAGTGGACAGTCTTACATCAACGCATCATATTTTGGCCAGGGGGTTCTTGCCACTTCGCAAAATGGCTGGCCAAAGTAGCATATATGCTGGTCATTTCTAGTAATTCGGCCTTTGGCCACACCTCGCGAAACAGCCGGCCAAATTCAGAGACTGGCTGAACTTTGGGCTTTGGCCATAAAATATACACTGTGTATTATAAAGTTGTGGAGTGGATTGTTCAGTGGTTCCCTTCTCATTTGAATTATGTTATGTATCCCTGGTTCCATAAAATAGTGAAGAATTGGGCCTTCCAAAATAGCCTGAAAAACCTCATCCCAAGGCAAACCTGACCCCACCTCAGGAAAATTCGAGGCTTAAAAATGGAGATCAGCTTTTCTAAGTTTAAAAGAAAAATAGCAAAGTGTCTCACAAGAAGGAGAACCATTAAAACTCCAGCTAGAGCAGAGACACCTTCATACAAAAATGGTTATTCCAAATGCATTCCTAGAAGCGCAGTGAGGCATTCCTAGAAACATAGTGAAAAACACAATACCTAGGAATATTAAAGTTGTAGAGCAGAAAAGATTGGCATGCAAGAATAAAATCAGAAATCACCAAAAGAACAATACTTACCCAGCCACCAATACCAGAGAGGATTTAAATGAACTGCCTTGGACTTCAGTTTCCAGGTTACCTTTACAGAGGAGGGGGCAGCCCCTTAATTGTGATGGATGGGTGGCACCTCCTCTTATGGATACGCCCATAAAACACAAGTAGCATGAGAGAAGACAACTCAAAGATACTACATCAAAACCAAATAGTATAAAATTAGTAGGAAATACATTATTAAACAAATAAATTAATAGAATATTAATAAAAAATAATGTAAAACAATGAAAGATAATGAAAAGAAAAACAAAGTTAAAAAGAAGAACTTTAAACACATGCTAGGGAATACCCTGGCTTCACCATAACAGGAGAGTTTTGAATTTTTGTGGTTTTGGATTTCCTGCTTTAAAGTTTTGTCTGTCGATTGGATAATACTTTGGGCTTGTTTGATCATTTATTTTGTGCATCTTTTTTACCATATTTTGTTCCTTTTGATTAAACCAAATAAATGTCTTCAATTATAAGGTTTTCTGTGGGATTCCTTCTCTCATGCCAGAGGTTTGCATGATTTTTCTCCCTTATGGGGCATTTCAGTTTATTTTTGTATATTTTGGGTTATTTATAGAAAAAGTCTGAATTTTTGAGGCCCTAAATAAGTCGAAGCCTGCCATTAGAGTTTGGGGTCGGGATGCCTGGGGTGAGGCCTATCTCCAGACAGGCTGGCTGTACGGGCGTTTTAAAGGTTTCACAGTCTTTTTGCTTTTTCGAGTGCACTCACATTACAACAAGATCAAGTGCACATGAAAAAGACTTTCATCTCCTCTTTTTTTACCTTCTCTAGTTTTGAAGTCAGACTTTTGCTGAAACGCTTTCAGTAGAACTGGTTTCTGCTGCTTCATGGATGGATTACCTAAGTGTATTTTTTGTTTTTACTACTGCATTTTCCAAAAGGTAAAATAAACATCAGCCTTTAATAAGTTCCCTCCATTGTTACATTTATTATTCACAGAAACTCAGGCATAAAAGCTTCCTGTTATGAGTCTGTGGTAAATGTTATATTAATAAAAGACAAACTGTAAACTACGGACTGTATTAATTATAACAACACTGGCTTTAAATGCATGGTACAAGGAATTAAATTACAGAAATGTCTGGAATTTGATCTAGATAACATAATTAGATCAATTAAATACCAGTACTGTACATTATCTTTATATAAGATTAGAAGACAAACCTTCTCAATAAATAGCAAACGGTAATTGACTTACAGGAAATTTCAGTGATTCCAGTAATTCAGTTACAAAAATTACATGAAGAATGCATTCAGGAATGGCTGGTTAAAACCGCCTGGAGCTGACTTGTCAAGTGCACACAGGATGAGAACAAAAAAAAACCTTTAGTTATTGATTTAAATTTACTGACAATGAATCACTTAAAACAACTAAATGCATTGCCATTGTGCATCCTACAGTATTTCAGTTTTAATATTGCACTGCTAATTTTGTAACATACTTGACTCCAGACAACACGGGGGGTGTGTACTTGAACTTTAAACTACTTATGCTATTCGTTTCTCCATCAGGCCCAACTCAGTAGGCCTCCACAAATGCAGACCTCCCTGGCTGCATATTAAATATATTTTGGATAAAATGACCACACTGCCAAGCAAAGTGTGACTACACAGATGTAAGTGTACTGGGCATCACACTGTCCACAAAGCTTTTTAGAAGGTTAAATAAACCTCTGTGTACCAAGAGGCTGAGTACATTTTAACAAATCTATAAACAAACCAGAATAGCTCATCTGAGCAAACGGAAATAGGCAGAGACAAGCAGATGAGCAAGCCAGCTATACTTGGTGCATGTTACCGATTCTAGTTTGTTTTTTTCTTTGCATTGTCACATGACCATGAGGGCTCTTGGTCATGGGCAGGCTATGACATGTTTGTTCGTTTTTACTGGTACCATGGCGCTCCATGCTTTCTGATTGGTCAGGTTCTCCAAGCTTCAGAGGTCAATCCGGGAGGGTCAGTCCAATAACCTCCAGGTTATATAAGGCCATGCTGCTGCAATCCATCGCGCGGAGGGTAATTTCAAGTAAAAGATGCTCTCTCTTTGTGTGACAGTTAGTGGCAAAAAGTGGGCAGTTACAGTTACGCTTTTTGATTTTTGTTCCATTTATTTCAGTTATTACGTTATTGCATTTGCGGTAGGCTGGCACCCTGCCCAGGGTTTGTTTCCTACCTTAAGCCCTGTGTTGGCTGGGATTGGCCCCAGCAGACTCCCGTGACCCTGTAGTTAGGATATAGCAGGTTGGATAATGGATGGATGGATGGACGTTCTTGCATTAACACCCCCTAGTTTAGGTGCTCACAATAATCCTGGGACCTTGGCCCAATCAATACTAGCCAGACTAATACTTTTGTGGTGGAGGCTCCCCAGTTTATTAGCACTTTCTGGGCCTGATTTATAATTTTTGGATCTGTTTGCAAATAAAAATGTGGACCTCCCCATTCTGAAGAAAAAATTTAACATAGATAGATAGATAACATAGATAGATAGATAGATAGATAGATAGATAGATAGATAGATAGATAGATAGATAGATAGATAGATAGATAGATAGATAGATAGGAAAGGAACTATTAGATAGATAGATAGATAGATAGATAGATAGAATAGATAGATAGATAGATAGATAGATAGGAAAGGAACTATTAGATAGATAGATAGATAGGAAAGGAACTATTAGATAGATAGATAGATAGATAGATAGATAGATAGATAGATAGATAGATAGATAGATAGGAAAGGATAGATAGATAGATAGATAGATAGATAGATAGATAGATAGATAGATAGATAGATAGATAGATAGATATCCACTTATTTCCTCCAAGAAAACATCAAGTTGAGTTTTGAAAGTCTCTAACATCTTACTGTCTACCACACTACTTGGTAGCTTATTCCAAGTGTCTATCGTTCTTTGCGTAAAGAAAAACTTCCTAATGTTTATGTGAAATTTACCCTTAACAAGTTTCCAACTGTGTCCCCGTGTTCTTGATGAACTCATTTTAAAATAACAGTCTCGATCCACTGGACTAATTCCCTTCATAATTTTAAACACGTCAATCATGTCACCTCTTAATCCTCTTTTGCTTAAACTCTAAAGGCTCAGCTCTTTTAATCTTTCCTCATAACTCACCCCTGTAGACCTGGAATCAGCCTAGTCGCTCTTCTCTGGACCTTCTCTACTGCTGCTATGTCCTTTTTGTAGCCTGGAGACCAAAACTGCCCCCAGTACTCCAGATGAGGCCTCACCAGTGTGTTATAAAGATTGAGCAGAACCTCCTTGGACTTGTACTCCACACATCAAGGCGCTATATAACCTAATATTCTTTTAGCCTACTTAATGGCTTCTGAACACTATTGGGAAGTCGATAGCTTAGATTTTCTGACCGCCCATTGTGTATTCTAACCTAATAATTTTTACTTCCTATGTGTAATACTTTACATTTACTGACATTAAATTTCATCTGCCACAAATCTGCCCAAGCCTGTATGCTATCCAAGTCCTTCTGTGATGATAAAACGGATTCCAAATTATCTGCTAATCCAACTATCTTGGTATCATCTACAAACTTAACCAGCTTGATACTTATATTCCTATCTAAATCATTTATATATATTAAAAATAACAGATAGATAGTGTATTCTAAACTCTTCATCCTTTCAACGAGCGGTCGATAAAGGCTATCAAAAAGTTAAAGCAAAACTCTATGATCATCAGGTACAGGGGACATTACTGGAAACCCTGAAAAAGGCAGAGGGCAACTATGTGGAGAAAACACTCATTTTCAAAGCATTTTGTAAAACCATTTAAAAATCTGCATAAAGTTTTCTGTCATAAAAACATATAACAATAATTACGGGTGCAACAAACTGTTCTGAAGTGGTTATGCAACATTTTTTTTTTGGCACCGTAGAGATGTGCCTCAATGGGGAAATTATGGGCCATCACCTTTTAGTCCTGCTGCTCCATGAAGACAGAGCTCTATATTTTAATCTGACATGATTGAGAGGGGATCTTCCTAAACTATCTGTGTAATCAAGGTGGGTAGGGTCCCCTTGAAGATATAGCACTGTCATTTTGTTTGCTGCTACTAGGGAACAGTGAAATCTGTTGTCTGGAGAAAGTCGAAAGTCAGATAAGGTTTTTAAAGAGAAAAGACAGGGAACAAAGGGAGGTCTAGAACAAACGTGACTGCGGCTTCTTCTCACAAACAGCAGTACTACTTTATGGTACCTCACTGGGGCTTGGACTGCTCTTTTTATCTTCAGCCAGGTCAGAAGTTTTCTTTCTTTTTAGTCATTTTGGTGTGCATTTCAGAAAAGGTCTGTTGTTTGTCATAACAAAATTCAATTTATTTATTTATTTATTTGTTTCTTTCTTTATGTGTTGAGCTTCTGTAAAAAGCCAGATTTCACCCTGGGAACAAATAAAGATCTATCTATCTATCTATCTATCTATCTATCTATCTATCTATCTATCTATCTATCTATCTATCTATCTATCTACTTATCTATAGTGCCTTGCATATCTGTTATATAGTGCCTTTCGTGTCTATTTATCTATCTATGTACAGTAGTAACTGGCTGTGAGGATGCAGAGCTTAACTGGAAAACACTGTACAGAACTTCTCTTCAAGACACCGGCCCATCCCATGTCACACCCACTAATACCAGAGTTACCATTACTAATACCAAAACATAAACATAAAAAATGAAAATAAAAAAATCATGAAAAAATGAGCACATTACAAAAAAAAAATAAATGCATGGGGCCGGTACCAGTATTAGCCCTGGGTCACTGGCAATGATGTGCCCCTGTTGTAGCAAAATTGAGAGAGCAATTGCAGCCCAATGGGATTAGCTTGCCTGTAAAAAACCGAAGGCCATCTGCTATGATGTACTACCACAATGTCAACACAAAGGCAGCACTGTAAATTAAAAGATAGGAAGCCAGGATTACCTGCCAGTTAAAGGATTGAGGTGCTGAAGAGAACATCAACAGAAACACCCAGGTAACTAAATAAGGATCCATTGGCCAAGTATTGGCTGCTCCAGATCATAAGTGATGGATGGTAAAATTGAGGGAGACATAAAGAGACCATATGGAATTAAAAATGAAAGTAATCATACAGGTAGTATAGCACAAAAAATATTTATTGTAAGCAAAGTACATGCATGTTTAATAGAAAAGAACGCCTGTGTTAGTAAGTTGTATCCCTTAGACTGGCAGACAGACAGTTCTGTATTTGTACCCAAAGGGAAATTTTGCACATTTTGAAATATAATTTTAATTGCTTATGAATGCACTGTCATATCTATCTATCTATCTATCTATCTATCTATCTATCTATCTATCTATCTATCTATCTATCTATCTGTCTGTCTGTCTGTCTGTCTGTCATATAATGCATTTCATTTACTCATCTATCTGCCTATCTATGCTCTCCCACTACCTCATCCAGACTTTGTTTTAATGACCAAGCATATGTTACTAGAGTAGCATCAAATCAGCCTTCCACCTGCCCATTGTCTGAACTTTTGACTTCCATTACAGCTTTTTAGGCAGATGGAGAAGATCTCATCTCATCAGCAGCGGCAGGACAATAGTACATGTCAGGATATGCTAACCTACAGTACCTACACAGTTCCAGTTTCTTAAGCTTCCTTAGGAAGAACCTGGCCAGGAAACAAACCCAGTTCATTAGAGGTATCAGAGCTTCCCACTGTATTAATCTGCTATGCAACACACTTAGAACATATTTCATCATAAGAAGCAGCCTTTTACAATTCTCTTCTAGAAAAAGAAATGGTCAAATTTATCATCATCAGAACGTATCTGTCAGCTCTGTGACAAAAGCCATCCTCATCCTGATCATTAACCTTTACCATTCTACTCTGAGAGAGAGGGCTATTTTCTTGCTCATCAAAAGCCATTTTCTAAACATGCTTGGGCTTTCACCACCAATATTTCTTAATGTTATCCTCTATCCATTAGCTGCCTTTACTGTCTTTATCCATTTTCATTTCACTCCCACTATACTTGAGTACGGAAGAAAAGTGGTGAAGAATGGATTAGAGGAACAAACTGAGAAATGTACTGGATCTATGAAAGCCAATTTGTTACCCTTGTTAATGTCCCCGGGCAACTAGAGCGCACTGGAGGTTAAACTTACAGAAGTATTGGGGATGACAGACAGACTGGCCCTCCCGAATTATACTCTGTGGTGGGAGAAGTCTGCAGGGAAAACTAGCGATGCTAGGAGGAGCTCCTCAGGGGTACCTGCAGACCTTTGACTGCTGACTTGATAACCCAGAATCAGTAGTGAGGGCTCACTAGGATGGGTTTCCTTATCCAGCTCTAAAAAATCCCCTGCTGTCAGTATACAGGGAACCTTGGAATTTGGAGGAAGCCACTGCTAAGTGGCTAAGCAAGGAAAGGAGGCTAGAGAGTGAAAGGACTGGCCAGTATTTGTTATTTTAGGCCCCTATGTGATTATGGGGAATTGTTTTAAATGTACACCTACTTTGGGTCATAAAATCCTTTTCTTTTGTCACTTCTGTTTTTTACGGTTGTCATTGGGGCTCAGAGACAAAGCATGTGAACCCCCCACAGTCCACAGATGACAAAACAGTAACCAGTTACTGATAATGGTCTGCATGGGAATGGAAAAATGTCTGGTTGTGGCACGTGGCTGGGTGCTGCCATATAAATTCCCTGCAGAGGACGTAACAAAAGTTCCCAGGAGGCCTTGTTTAAACTAGGGGTAAACTCTGGCCCACTAGGTCGAAAAATGAGGACCTCAGTTTTACTCTTTACTTAAAGTTAAGAATGGTTAAGGCTACCCAGGCCTTTGAAGTCCTCCAAGCAGGCTCATTCCTTACAGCTTACTTACAAATGTTAAGCAGGTTTCATTTAGAAATTCTACGCGTAATGGGCATAACGGTAAACAACGTCCACCATGTTGAACTTTCTTATTTATGGCCCCATCTTCACGAAATTTGGTAGGCGGCTTCCCTGCGCTAACCGAAAACAATGTACATACTTATTTCGATGGTATGACGCCACTGTCAGCCGCCATATTGAACTTTCCAACGTCACTAATTCTCCAACTTCCCGTGTAGGTAGAAGGCTGAAATTTGGCAGGCTCATTCCTTACAGCTTACTTACAAAAGTTAAGCAGGTTTCATTTCAAAATTCTACGCGTAATGGTCATAACCGTTGACTACGTTTTCCATATTGAACTTTCTTATTTATGGCCCCATCTTCACGAAATTTGGTAGGCGGCTTCCCTGCGCTAATCAAAACCGATGTACGTACTTATTTCAGTGGTATGATGCCACTGTCGGCCACCATATTGAAGTTTTGGTATATTTTCCCTCAGTTTAGAAAGGTTTAATTTTCTTCGTAATAAAAATTTTAAGGCAGTACTTTCACAGGGTATTTTGCTAGTTTTGAATAAAAGCGCACTTGTTCTGTTGTATTTGTACCCTTTGTGAAAGTGTTTCTTTGATATTTGGACTTCAGGCTTCACACATTATAAACTTCATGTCTACATTTTGTCAATTATTACTAAAACATTAAAAAAAACGTTTCTTTTTTAATTGTGTTTACATAGATCGCTGTAGACATGGAACACACATGAAATGCATGTGTTCCAAATAACGATATAGTATTTATAAAAGGAGTGATTTTGCTTGACTTCTCACTCTAGACAACTCCAAGCAACTGACACGCGGGTAAACAGACTTGAACTGAGAAAACTGTGCGCCGGTGGGGAATGTGATAGCAGACTGCTTGCTGTTTGCTGCTTATCAACACATTTAAAGGACAGAAGATGCTGACGGAGAGGTGAGAAGTGATTTAAGGTGGGACGGATCTACAAGTTTTTTCGTAGGCTCTGGTAATTCTAGTGATAATTACCCCTAAATTCTATACATCTGTCTTGATGTCCTAATGGATCGATTTTATTTGTAAAACCCTCATTATATCCATTTTTGCTAATCACTAAAATTTCAGTTTTCTTCTTATTTAGTTTGAGAAAATTACTACTCATCCATTCAGAAACACAAGTAAGACATTGTGTCAGTGAATCACGAGAGTCGGCGTCATCAGGCACTATTGATAAACACAGTTGTGTGTCATCGGCATAGCTGTGGTAGCTCACATTATGCCCTGAGATAATCTGACCTAACAGAAGCATGTAAATCGAAAAGAGCAACGGACCCAGGATAGAGCCTTGTGGAACACCATATAGAATAGCAGGTGTCTTTGAAGTTTAATTACCACAACTAACAAAGAATTTTCTACCTGCTAGGTAAGATTCAAACCATTTTTACCACAGAGGCCTAAACATTGACTAAGGCTATTTCTAAGAATATTGTGATTGATGGTATCAAATGTGGCACTCAGATCTAAGAGGATGAGAACAGATACACGACCTCTGTCTGCATTTACCCACAAGTCATTCACTACTTTAATGAGTGCAGCTTCTGTACTGTGTAGCATTAATGGTAGTGAAAAAAACATCAGGTTTTTAAGGATTCCTTGAAACAATATAAGATAAACTTAACACTTTGAACGTATGAGTTAACTCATATGTCACTGAGCCTGCCATGGTGCAATTTATGAGATGACTTCTACCTCAGTATACAGCCCACACAGAAGCCGCCAGCATGCTGGAGTCCTTTGCTGCTGTGTCTTAGTTACGTACTACTGTGCTGCAATCTAGAAGATAGCCATAGAATTTTTTCTTTTTTTGGTGGCAACAGCTTGCAGAAACTAGTATTATAAATAGACAGTCAGTAGTTATGTTGTTCTGAAAAATGAATAGCGCTGCTGATGTTTGCAGAAGATGGGTAGTCAAACAACTTAGTGATCTGCGCAAGTATTTCCACAGGTTTCCCGCCCTCTGCCTAATGAAATCTCACTACAATGCATTGTTCAACAATGGTGTAGTCCAACAGTGGAGCGTCCATGTTCTTTTGACCCTGGCTCCAACTTGCAAACTCACTGCGGTCTGTGTGTCTCAACAACCTATAAGCCACTGTGAACGTATTGTATTGAGTTAGCTTCTATCTTTTGCAGTTACTGTGTAATTTTAGAAATTGCCTTCAACTCTTGATTTTTCCTACTACTTGGCCGTCTATTAACAGTTTGGATATCTGCACTCCACAATGAAATATTTGGTAGTCTGGCACGGTCAAAGCAGAACAAGCATAGCCAGACTCCCTTGCAGATCCTTTTTTGACAGACAACAGCTACGGAGCCGGCAAGCGATATGAGAACACAAAACACACATTACCCCCTGAATTAGCCTCCTCTGAACCAAGGCCTCTTTCAATCACAGTACTACAAGTTCACACTTGTTATGACAGTGGCACTCTGATGGAATTAAGTGTCTCTTAGGAAAACGCTGAAATAAGACGTAATGACAGGGGCATTACTCTAAGAGCAGTGCCGCAGTGCTAAACTGCCACTTAGTTAACTAGAATCCTAATCTACACGGCTGGCCAGAGCATTGAACAGGTCTAAAAAGCAAGAGATGTTCGTCTGACATCCTTAAAACGCTGCCAAACAAATTCCTGACACCATTTTGCTAAATTACCCATGTGGGATGTTGCCTAGCCATGTCTCACAAAATTAGATGAGTGATCCGATAAAATGAATCACTTAAGTAAATGAGCGTGCAGGGGGTAACGGATATGTCTCAAGGCATTAGGACAAGGCGAACCAATTACTCTGAGTGGCTTGCTAGCTGCAAAAACTACATGGCTGTTGATTTTAAGGGCAACAAAAGAAATAGTTTCTCCATTACTGAAGAAAAAAATAAAATACATGGTATGTCAGGTATGCCAGGCTGATGGACTGGTGGTAAGAGGCAAGCGATTGAATTGTAAATCAGGGAATGTGAGCTGCTTTGTTTTTACCTTAAAGGGTGAATGAATCTGAAAGCTGGGTCCTACCATGTGAAACAATGGCTGCTTAGAAATAATGGAGCTATTTCATCTAAGTTAGTATTGGCAAAAGTGTCAAAACAAGACATAAGGCAGCATTTCTAGTAACAATCCAGGCTGGAATTAGGCTGCTACTCTCCCCATATCCTTGACACAAAATATGAATTAAAAATGTACTTTACTCCAAAGTTCTAAAACTGTGCTGGCTCTTCCTTCATCGTATCTCCATACCAGCAGCAGTACTTACTACTACCGAGTGCATTTGCTTAGACTTCTTACAGGGTTGCCCACACTTTTTCAGCTTGCGAGCTACTTGGAAAATGACCAGGTCAAAATGATCTACCTACATTAAAAATGCTATATATATACAGTATATATATATATATATATATTGCCACAAACGTGCGAGTTGGAGGCAGTCAAAGAGCCTAAAGGTGAGTGAAATCTCGCGAGACAAGGGTTTATCACGTGGTACTTACCTGAATCTCTTTCTACCTACAGAAAACTGGAAGAAAAATAAATCCATCCATTTTCAGTTCCAAAATGGTCGCGATGACGTCACTTCCGGTTCCACTCCGATGACGTCACTTTCGGTTCCACATTTAACTACTTCAGTCTACTCACGATGATGTTGGTTCCGTGGTCCCACCTCCAATCGTCACTTCCTGCCAACCATTTCCTCTCCCATCATACAATCTGTTATTTAAACGCCATTTTGTTGCAGTAATTCATTCATTCTGTACTGGAAAGTCACTTTGAATCAACCTTTATTTCATTTTGTCTGGACGACAATATATGGGGACGATCCCCAAATCTTTTTCTATTTTGAAAGACTATTTATTACAATTGGCGTAGCCGGCAGGATCTTTGTTCATCATGACAGAAGAACAGGACCTCAATACCTTATTGAATACCATAATGGGCGATCTCCAAACACTGAAGATCCATATGGGGGAAACCAGGACCCAATTAGCAGAAACCGAGGCTCGTTCCCGTGCTGGTGTACGGACGGAGGTGGCTCGGACACAGCCGATTCAGTTAACCACCTTGACTGAATCAGATGACATCGAGACTTACTTTTTGATATTTGAACGTACCGCTAAGCGGAACGCTTGGCCGAGGTCGGAGTGGGCGTAACTACTGGCTATTGATGGGAACGGCGCAGAGGGCTTATTACGACTTAACTGAGGAGCAGGCAGCCGATTATGATGCTCTTAAATTGGAGGTGTTCAAGCGCTATGGCGTTTCACCGGAACAACAGGCGAGAGAGTGGAGGGAGTGGCAATTTGATCCTGAAAGGCCATTGAGAACTCAGGGCAAGTCCATAAGCATAATTTCGAGGACATGGACACCTTGATTAAAATAGCAGAGCATCATTGGGCGGCCTGTAAATCGGGGCGGTCGAAACGGACCTCTCGCCGAACCCAACAGATATGTGGGGCAGTCCCTGAGCCCCCCCGACAAACTCCCAAACCTGCCGTTCGTAGAAGGGACAGACTAGCCGGTCTTCCTCGCTTTTACAAGTGTGGGGAGATCGGACATCTGTCCCCGAACTGTGCCTACGAGCCTATGGATTGCTCAGTAGTAAAGGGAGAAAGGTATTGTGCCACTGTGACTAACCCTCTGTCTCTTCCATATACAGGTGCAGTTATTATAAATGGCAGAAAGGTAAGGGCAATGTTTGACTCCGGGAGTAACATTTCCATTGTTGCTACCCGTTACGTATTACCGCAACAGTGGACTAAAGGGAAAACTAGTGTAAAGTGTATACATGGGGACATCAAATATTACAAAACAGCCAGATGTGTGGTCTCGGTAGATCATAAAATAACCAGTATGGCCATGGCTTGTGGAGGACTGCCGGCTTCGTGCTCCGGCCCTCACCCCCAGGCCGCCAGGAGGAGCTCTCCCGACAGCAGGATCGTGCCCCGAGTTCCAGCAGGGCTTTATGGACTATGTAATGTTTTTACACAGCCCTGCTGGATACCTTGGGGGCCACCAGGAGTCGCTGTGGGAGGGCTTATGGGCTCTTTTGTGCCTTATGACCCGGGAGTACGTCTCACAGTCATGTGACGGGAAGGAACAACGTGCTCCCGGGTTGAAGTAAAAGACTGATTGCCCTGACCCGGAAGGAATAAGGAACTGTGGACTGCTGGGACAGGAACACCTCCAGGTCAGGGGTTATAAAAGGATGGTGCCTCAGTCCAGACACTGAGCTGTGCTGGGAGGGAGAGAAGCAAGGTGTCTGGGCGTGGAGGAGTGATTAGTGTACTGTGTGGGAATTAGCGAGTTTATGAGTAGTGTGGAAGGTGCTTGGTGCACTGTGAAAAATAATAAAGAGTCCTGGACTTTTACCTGGTGTCTGGAGTTGTACCTGAGGGTTCAAGGGAGCACTAGCGCCCCCTACTGCCACAGGCTGTATTACCCGATCCCCCTTTTCCAGTCATATTAGGAAGAGATTGGAATAAAATTAACAGCGGTAGTAACGTAACTGCATCTAATAAGAATTTGGGCTTAGTGATGGAGAATAATGCTCCGACTGCCTCCACGCCATGTCCCTCAGTAGCACGGATCCACACGGGTACCCAATGTGAAAGTTTTGATGTCCCATCGTCCTCTGCAGGAGCTGATACAGTCGACACAGAAGGCGTAGAGACAATAGCCCCTCCCATTGAACTCGAAAGAGATCCTATTCAAAACTTAACGGCACAATTCCTATTAACTCCATCATCATTCAAAAGAGAACAATGGAATGATGATTCTTTAAAAAATGCTAGAAATGCAGTAGTATCTACCGAGGGTTATACAACCCTAGATCCCATGCCACCGATGCCGTTCTTTGTAATTCAAAATGATTTATTATATAGAGTGGCAGAACACGGGGGTGAAGTGCGGGCTTTGTTGTTAATCCCACGTACTTTTCGGCGAAAGGTATGTGAGTTAGCGCATGCCCACCTTATAGGAGCCCATTTAGACTCCGAAAAAACTTTGCAGAGAATAAAACTCCGATTGTATTGGCCGGGAGTTAATGAGGAGGTCAGGCGATTTTGCACTTCATGCCTGGAGTGTCAACCTCGCCAGATACCCAGAAGGTCTAAAGCTCCTCTTGATCCCCTTCCCCTTATTGACATCCTGTTTGAACGAGTTGGTACCGATCTCGTTGGTCCATTAGAACCCTCGTTAAAAGGTTTTAAATATATTTTAGTTCTAGTAGATTATGCCACTCGCTTTCCAGAAGCTGTTCCGTTGCGCTCAGCTAATTCAAAAAATATCGCACAGGAATTGGTAGGGATATTCGCGCGTATTGGGATCCCCAAGGAGGTCTTAACAGATCAAGGGACTCCTTTCACTTCAGAAACGTTCAGGGAAGTGGCCAAATTACTCAGGATAAAACATCTAAAAACATCGGTTTATCATCCCCAACCTGATGGGCTGTTTGAATGTTTTAATCAGACATTAAAACAGATGTTACGCAACGTAGTTAACGAGGACAGAAGAAACTGTGATCAGTTGCTTCCTCTTGTTTTGTTTGCCTATCGGGAAGTTCCTCAAACCTCAACAGGGTTTTCTCCTTTTGAATTATTATATGGATGGCAACCCAGGGGACTTTTGGACATGTTAAAAGAAGGATGGGAGGAGGAGATACTCCCTACTTCAAATATTCTTGAATATATCGCGCAATTACGCAATAGACTAGAGAAAATTAGACCTATCCTAAAAGAGAGAAAAAGCCCAAGCAGCACAGTCACATTATTATGATAGAAACACCACCATTCCGGAATTTGTCCCGGGTGATCGTGTTATGGTATTAGTCCCAACCTCCCATTCTAAATTGTTAGCTCATTGGCAAGGACCTTATGAAATTAAAGAAAGAAAAGGTCTCGTCGACTATTTAGTTAAACAACCTAATCGTCGACCGAGCGAAAGAGTATATCATATCAACTTGCTGAAACCGTGGAAGGAAAGGGAACCCGATCCCTCCTCCGGACAGGCCAGTTCACTTTTTATGTCCTGTGCTAAGCTTAATTTTGGTTCCGATTTGACACCAGAACAGCGGCAAGATCTCGAAACGGCTGTCTTGTCTGTACCTGAGTTTGTGGATGAATTACCTGGACGTACTGCTTTGATTGCGCGTGATATTATTACGGACCCTGGAGTGATTGTCAGGGAGAGACCATACAGACTCCCGGAGGCAAAGAAAGCGGAAGTGGAGTTAAAAATTAGGCGAATGCTGGATTTAGGGGTTATCGAAAAAAGCTATAGCCCTTGGTCTAGTCCAATTGTTCTAGTTTCTAAACCCAATGGGTCATGGAGGTTCTGTAATGACTTCCGACGACTCAATCAGGTCTCCAAATTTGATGCGTATTCGATGCCGGTAGTGGATGATCTACTCGATCGACTAGGAAGCTCTCAATTCCTAACTACCCTTGACATGACGAAAGGGTATTGGCAAATTCCCTTAACGGATTCTGCAAAAAGAAAAAAACGCATTTAGCACTCCCAGCAGACATTGGCAATACCGGGTCCTTCCTTTTGGTTTGCACGGGGCGCCAGCTACTTTCCAACGTCTGGTAGACACACTGCTACGGCCCCACAATTCCTATTGTGCCGCCTACCTAGACATTGACGTTGTCATCTATTCCAGCACATGGAAGGATTATGTATGTCAGGTGAAAATGGTGCTCTCCACACTGGCAGCAGCAGGGTTTCGTATTAATCCAAAGAAATGTTTCTTTGGATTGAGAGAAGCCGAATATTTGGGCTACCTAGTGGGTGGGGGTGTCGTGAAACCACAATGTCTTAAAATTGATGCCATCATAAATTGGTCCCGTCCGATAAATAAGCGGCAAGTACAAGCATTTTTGGGATTAGCTGGTTACTATCATCGTTTTGTACCACATTTCTCCGAAATTGCTAAAAGTGGTATGGGATGAGACAGTAGATAAAGCATTTTGTGACTTAAAATTGGCCCTTACGTCAGCACCTTTATTGAAATCCCCTGACTTTTCTCTTCCTTTTATTCTCCAGACCGATGCATCGGCCACAGGATTGGGTGCCGTGCTGAGCCAATGTGTTGAAGGTGCTGAACACCCCGTTATGTATCTGAGCCGGAAACTGCTGGACCGTGAGACGAAGTATGCTGCGGTGGAGTGAAAGGCCTTGGCGATTAAGTGGGCTATCACATCATTGAGGTACTACCTATTGGGGCGGGAATTTACTCTGGTGACGGACCATGCCACTTTACAGTGGATGTCCCTTCATCGGGAGTCGAATCCTCACGTCACTAGGTGGTTTTTGGATCTTCAACCATATCGTTTTAGCGTTACTTATCGTAAGGGTTCCTTGCAGGCCAACGCAGATGCTCTCTCCCGTGTTCACGACCTCTCGGTGCAGGTCAGCCGACCTGATGGGTCTGGGCTGAGGGGGTCATTTCACACACGTGCGAGTTGGAGGCAGTCAATGAGCCTAAAGGTGAGTGAAATCTCACGAGACAAGGGTTTATCACGTGGTACTTACCTGAATCTCTTTCTACCTACAGAAAACTGGAAGAAAAATAAATCCATCCATTTTCAGTTCCAAAATGGCCGCGATGACGTCACTTCAGGTTCCAATTCTGATGACATCACTTCTGGTTCCAATTCTGATGACGTCACTTCAGGTTCCAATTCTGATGACATCACTTCTGGTTCCACATTTAACTACTTCAGTCTACTCACAATGACGTTGGTTCCGTGGTCCCGGCTCCAATCGTCACTTCCTGCCAACCATTTCCTCTCCCATCATACAATCAGTTATTTAAACGCCATTTTGTTGCAGTAATTCATTCATTCTGTACTGAAAAGTCACTTTGAATCAACCTTTATTTCATTTTGTCTGGACGACAATATATGGGGACGATCCCCAATTTTTTTTCTATTTTGAAAGACTCTTTATTTATTTACTATATATATATATATATATATACATATATATATATATATATATATATATATATATATATATATATACTGAGTATCAGAGGTGGGTAGTAACAAGTTACATTTACTCCGCTATATTTACTCGAGTAACTTTTTAAAAAAATTGTACTTCTAGGAGTAGTTTTACTCCACCATACTTTTTACTTTTACTTGAGTACATTTGTGAAGAAGTATTAGAAATGAACATTTTATATTCAGTTATTTCATTTGTCCAATGACTTTTGAGCCCCTGAAATAAAGAGATTGTGTTAAAAAATACTTTAGTTGTCTCACATTTTTATGCAATCTTTTTGTTCAACCCACTGAATTAAAGCTGGAAGTCTGCACTTCAACTGCATCTGAGTTGTTTCATTTAAAATCCATTGTGGTAATGTACAGAACCAAAATTAGACAAAAGTTGTCTCTGTCCAAATATTTATGGACCTAACTGTATATACAACGTTTTAAAACACTGTGGCTATTTTTTTATGGCACGTTTGCATTAATGTTGAATTTCTTCAATTACTCGTTTAGATGTGCAGTCAGAAAGTGCGTCCTCATCCGTGCTTTACTAGCATCGTTTGGCCAATTTGTTGATACGGGTGTTGTGAGACCTGAAATCTAGATCTACTGCAACTCTTTACTATCAGCTCTCTTACCAGAAGGCATTTGGACAGAGTGTATGTAACACACCTTTTACATCAAATGTACATTTTGCAGTTCATATTTTAATGGATATAACTGCCAATTCTTTCAAAGATATGTTAACTCCAACACTGTCTTTGTATCGCTGAACAAGAGAGAGCACACAATATGTCTAAAAGTGTTTTTCAGGAGACTTCAACTGTAGAAGGTTCATCGTAAACCAAAGCTTGCTGCCTGTTAACGAGAGCACTTCAGATCTCTGCAGTTCAAAAGCGCCGCCCTCTACTTTGAGCGTCACGATGCCTTTTCGAGGCGTTGGATTGGTTTAGAAATGTGACTTTTGGTGAGTCATCTAATTGTCCGACCCAATTTAATTCATGGTTGACTCCAGACAAACTGTGAATATTATATGTCTGGCTTTAGTGAGACTAAAATAAATGTGATCGCTTTTAAACAAAACCCTAAACTCTTTTTTGTCCATCTGTTGGTGACGCGAATCAGCTATTCATTAAAATTCTGCTGCTAGCCTGTCCAGGAGACAAATTTCTGAACTTCATTTGAACACATTTTTAAACTTAAATACTGACATTTAACTGTACCTCAAGCCTAATTAAATGAAGAAATTACTCTTCTCCCGTCCAGTCAGGGCAAAAAAAAAAACAGACTTTGGGGGGTGTGCACGCAAAATGGAGCAAAGCTGGAAAAAGGAGATCGATTTTTTATAAAAAGTGTGTAAAGTCAAGAAAAAAAAAATACAATTAAAAAAGGAAATTCAGTAGAGCCATCAGAAAAAAAGTCTGGAGCCTATGCCCTCATTACCAAAAAGTGCTGACATTGGAAGAAAAGGTTTCAGCAGATGCTTTAGCACGATATTATAACGATATGATTAAGAAGGGAAATATTTGATTTTCATTGTGTTTTTAAAATTTTCAATAAAAGAGGCAACGCTGCTGTACCAGTTTATTGATTATTTCCTTGTGTGAGAGTGAGATGCAATAGCAGCAAATGTCTCCTCAGTATCTGAGTACAACAGCACTCTCTGCTGGTCAGATGTGATAAGGTTATTGATTCGAAATTCAAATATTTGAACAGTTACATGACGGTCAGGTAAACTTTATTATCCCACTGGGAAATTTTATAAAAACACAAAGCACTGATCCAATAAAATACAGAAAGATAAAACAACTGACAACCAGTGTTATTGTATAGATAAACTCTCAAGATTAGTACAAAAGAAAAATAATTCCTTTTAACAGTGCGCTATTTAGAATTCACTATTTAGCAGCATAATAACAACTAACAGAATTCAAAATGCTTATAGTTATAAAAGAGTTTTCTAAATTTGTTGCTCTTTGCCCTTGGAAAATTAAATCTGCAATCTGATGGCAACAACTGAACTTTAGGAAAGAAAAAGGTGGCTGCTGTCTGACAGAACTGAGAAGGCCGTCTTTCTAACCTGCTTGTAATAAAGTTCAATGACAGACGTCTGCTGGGAATCAATTATTATTATTAATTTTTACAATGTTGTTAAGATGCTTTATATCTGGGGTTCTGCAGGGCCGCAGTGGCTGGAGGGTTTTGTTCTTCAATACATATTTGCCCCCAATAATATCACAGGTTTCGTGTACAAAGTATACAATAAACATCACAAATAAAAAAAATGTAAAAGCACTTTGGAAGTGTACTGCACCATGTGAAGAGCAGATGTTAATCTAAATATGGCCTCATTTACTTTCAGTGCCTGAAAAACTTGGCACAGTTTATAAATAAAAAAAAATTGCTGTGTACAACTGTCATCAATAACTTCATGCCTGTCCTGGTATACGTCCCATCTCAGCCTTTTCATGAAGAACCAGCAGCTTCAAAGGTGTTGGGGCAGCAGCATGTCTTCTACTACCTCAGAGTGATGCTCCAATTCCGCATGTAGAGGTGACTTTTCCTTTCCCAAGCAGCGTCATCTCCATATGAGCAGTTTGTTGGACTATCCGCATTGTTAACCTGAACATGGATATGCACAGAAGCGCTTTGCTACACTCTTTAATGCCAAGAATGTTGTGATGATGCTAATCGGGCTCTCTAGCCTTGCCCATTCCTACATGTGGCCATTGTTTGGTGTATTATCAATACATATATGTATGTATATCTTACAGACAGACCTCAATATGTGCGTCTTGGGAACTGCAGGTCTGACATTGTGTTCAGCACTACAGGGGCGCCGCAGGGGACTGGACTTTCTCCGGTCCTGTTCAGTCTATATACATCAGACTTCCAATATGACTCGGAGTCCTGCACACGCAAAAGTTCGCTGATGACACTGCTATTGTGGGCTGCATCAGGAGTGGGCAGGAGGAGGAGTACAGAAAGTTAATCAAAGACTTTGTTAAATGGTGCGACTCAAACCACTTACACCTTAACACCAGCAAGACCAAGGAGCTGGTGGTGGATTTAGGAGGCCCAGGCCCCTCATGGACCCTGTGATCATCAGAGGTGACTGTGCAGAGGGTGCAGACCTATAAATATCTGGGAGTGCAGCTGGATGACAAATTGGACTGGACTGCCAATACTGATGCTCTATGTAAGAAAGGTCAGAGCAGACTATACTTTCTGAGAAGGTTGGCATCCTTCAACATCTGCAGTAAGATGCTGCAGATGTTCTACCAGACGGTTGTGGTGAGTGCCCTCTTCTACGCGGTGGTGTGCTGGGGTGGCAGCATCAAGATGAAAGATGCCTCACGCCTGGACAAACTTGTTAAGAAGGCAGGCTCTATTGTAGGAGTAAAGTTGGACAGTTTAACATCTGTGACAGAGTGACGGGCATTAAGAAAACTCCTGTCAATCATGAAGAATCCACTGCATCCACTGAACAGTGATCATCTCCAGGCAGAGGAGTAGCTTCAGTGACAGACTTTTGTCACCGTCCTGCTCCATTGACAGACTGAGGAGACCCCACACTATGCGACTCTTCAATTCCACCCGGGGGAGTAAATGCTAACATTAATTTTATTTTAATTTTTTTCATTTTTATTACTATTTAATTTAATATTGTTCCTTTGTATCAGTATACTGCTGCTGGATTATGTGAATTTCCCCTTGGGATTAATAAAGTATCTATCTATCTATCTATCTATCTATCTATCTATCTATCTATCTATCTATCTATCTATCTATCTATTATCTATCTATCTATCTATCTATTACTACAAGCTATTGTCTGTTACTCATGTTCAGATTATGCTGATATGCCACTTATGTCTTAGTTCTCAGTGTATGAATAGTAATAATAATAATAATAATAGTTCATTTTATTTATAAGGCACTTTACATTTGTGGCTGGCACAGTGATGCAGTGGTAGTGCTGCTGCCTCGCAGTTAGGAGACCTGGGTTCGCTTCCTCGGGTCCTCCCTGCGTGGAGTCTGCATGTTCTCCCCGTGTCTGCATGGGCGCTCCGGTTTCCTGCCACAGTCCAAAGACATGCAGGTTAGGTGCATTGGTGATCCTAAATTGTCCCTAGTGTGTGCTTGGTGTGTGTGTGTGTGTGTGTGTGCCTTGCGATGGGTTGGCACCCTGCCCAGGATTTGTTCCTGCCTTGCATCCTGTGTTGGCTGGATTGGCTCCAGCTGACCCTCGTGATGCTGTGTTAGGATATAGCAGGTTGAGTGATGACTGACTGACTTTACATTTGTAACAAACCTCAAAGTGCAACATAGAAAAAATTTAAACAAAGGCACAACACGATAAAAACAAAGATAAAACAATAATTAGAGGCAATTTTGTTAATATGCTTTCCTAAATAGAAAAGTCTTTAGCTGTTTTTTAAAACAGCCCAGAATCTGCTGTGTTCTCAGATTCTCTGGTAGGGCATTGCAGAGCTGTAAGAAGATTGGTCATAGGGGGCGAAGGCGGTACGTATTTGCAAGACGAAAGTTTCTTGTGGTGAACTGTAATATAAGAAATTCGTTAAGGTATTGTGGAGCATTTCCATGGATACACTGATGAGTGAGCAAACAAAGTTTGTATTCAATATGGAGGTGAATAGGGAGCCAATGAAGTCACCGAAGGATTGGTGAAATATGTTCATATTTCCACACCCTCATTAGGATTCTTTGCCTTTGTCAAGTCCGTCCACAAATTCTCAATTAAACTGAGATCTGCACTCTGACTTGGACACTCCAGGACATTCCAATTGATGTTTTGAAGCCATTCCTGTGTACCTTCTGCTTTCTCCTTGAGCTTGTTGTCTTGCTGGAAAAATCTTCTCCCAAGGTGCATGTTTCTTGCAGACCCCATCAGATTTTCCTCCAGTTTTTTCCCTGTATTTTCCTGCATTCATTTTACCCTCACAAGTTTTCCAGGGCCTGCTGCAGAGAAACATCCCCAAGGCCTGCTGCTATGATCACCATGCTTCATTGTGGAGATGGTGTGTTTTTGGCCTATACTGCAGCCATCTGAGATGCTGAGGATGAAGAGAGCTCCAAAAGAGTATCCTGTAAATGGTGACACGTTCACAAACGAATGTCAATGAATGTCCAGAAGGGTCTGGATGGTCTTTTGGACTTGGAACCCCACAGGTGTATTCTCCCCGCCATCCAACAACTGGTGTTTTTATTTTCCTGTCCTTCCTGGACAGATAACCATCATTTGTAGGTAATCTGAACATTAAGATTCTCTGCTGTTACTCTCCTTTTAGTTTTAACCTTCTATATATAAGTAAGTTTGACTAACATTACTGCAAACTACTTTAGGCTACTTTCATGTATGAAAATATATTAGGGTAAGGAAATGTGGCTGTTATTATTGTTGATTTTGATCATCTGCTGTGAAACAGAGCGTTTAGTATGATGGTGAAAAATCTCAACCTTGGTCTCATAAGACCACAGAACCTTCTTATAGCTGACTTCCATTGTGACCCTCTGGCAAACTCACTGCAGATTTTTCTTATCTCTTTGCCACGTTAGCATAAAGCTGCAAATGGCGAGACACCCGGGCGACAGTTGCTGTCTGCAAAGTCTCTCCAGTCTCAGGCACAGCCGTTTGTGACTCCTTCAGAGTTCTCCAAGGTCTCTTTTCTCCATCGCCTAACCTGTGATTTTTAAACACCTTTTCATTGAGTTGCTGGAAGTGTTCTAGTATCTTCAATATATATTGTTCAGACCACCAAACTGACACAGTACAATCTGGCCCTTCTACATTCAGGTCAATTTGTACTACAACTGAAACTTCAGACAGGTGTCCTCCACTGAACTAATTATTGGCTGCACCAGTGATGAATAGTAGGGGGGGAGAATACTTATGGCATCCATTATTTTTTTTGTTTTGTAATTTGTAATTTGTTTAGACCAGTTTGCAGAGATCTGTTTTCACTTTGACATTAACACGTCATGTTTTGTTGGTTGGTGCCCAAAATGCCAAAATCAATCCACTGGGAAACTGAAGGACTGGCGTAATATCCAGGGACTGTTTCTGCTTTGTGCTGTATGTACTGGGATAGGCTCCAGCTCCCCCTCGACACTGCTCAAGATTAAGTGGGCTTAGAAAATGGTATGGTATGGCAGATCTGTTATTATATTATACTACTTTACAGAGAGCTGTTGACACTTGGACATTAAAGTGTATTTTTCTGTTGATTACTGTCAAAAAAACAAATTATATCCAGTCAGAGGTAATTAATGATGTGTAACAATAAAATGTGTATACTTCTAAGGTACTTTTTATAGGCACTAGCAATGCACAGAATTCCTTTACAGAAAAAGTACCAAATACCCTCATTTTTAAAAACATTAAGGTACTAGCATTTTGTTAATTTCAGTAGTTTTACAGTACCTCACCTTCACTCATTGCTAAGCACAATAGGAACTCTGCTGAAACAGCCATGAGGCCAGCCATCTCCTCAATCATATATATATATATATATATATATATATATATATATATATATATATATATATATATATATATATATATATATATATATATATATATATATATATATATACTGTTCAAAAGAATTAAAGGAACACTTTTTAATCAGAGTATAGCATCAAGTCAATGAAACTTATGGGATATTAATCTGGTCAGTTAAGTAGCAGAGGGGTTGTTAATCAGTTTCAGCTGCTGTGGTGTTAATGAAATTAACAACAGATGCACTAGAGGGGCAACAATGAGATGACCCCAAAACAGGAATGGTTTAACAGGTGGAGGCCACTGACATTTTTCCCTCCTCATCTTTTCTGACTGTTTCTTCACTAGTTTTGCATTTGGCTACAGTCAGTGTCACTACTGGTAGCATGAGGCGATACCTGGACCCTACAGAGGTTGCACAGGTAGTCCAACTTCTCCAGGATGGCACATCAATACGTGTCATTGCCAGAAGGTTTGCTGTGTCTCCCTGCACAGTCTCAAGGGCATGGAGGAGATTCTAGGAGACAAGCAGTTACTCTAGGAGAGCTGGAGAGGGCCATAGAAGGTCCATAACCCATCAGCAGGACCAGTATCTGCTCCTTTGGGCAAGGAGGAACAGGATGAGCACTGCCAGAGCCCTACAAAATGACCTCCAGCAGGCCACTGGTGTGAATGTCTCTGACCAAACAACCAGAAAGACTTCATGAGGGTGACCCAAGGGCCCCATGTCCTCTAATGGGCCCTGAGCTCACTGCCCAGCAGCATGCAGCTCGATTGGCATTCGCCATAGAATACCAGAATTGGCAGATGCACCACTGGTGCCCTGTGCTTTTACAGATGAGAGCAGGTTCACCCTGAGCACGTGACAGAAGTGAAAGGGTCTGGAGAAGCCATGGAGAACATTATGCTGCCTGTAACATCATTCAGCATGAGCAGTTTGGTGGTGGGTTAATGATTGTCTGGGGAGGCATATCCATGGAGGGTCACACAGACCGCTACAGGCTTGACAAAGGCACCTTGGCTGCCATTAGGTATCAGGATGAAATCCTTGGACCCATTGTCAGACCCTATGCTGGTACAGTGGCTCCTGGTGCACGACAATTCCTGGCCTCATGTGGTGAGAGTATGCAGGCAGTTCCTGGAGGATGAAGGAATTGATACCATTGACTGGCCACCACACTTTCCTGACCTAAATCCAATAGAACACCTCTGGGACATTATGTTTTGGTCCATCCAATGCCACCAGGTTGCACCTCAGACTGTCCAGGAGCTCAGTGATGCCCTGGTCCAGATCTGGGAGGAGATCCCCCACAACACCATCTGTCATCTCATTAGAAGCATGCACCGATGTTGTCAGGCATGTATACAAGAACACAGGGGCCATACAAAGTGCTGCGTACAATTTGGAGTTGCTGCAATTAAATTTTGGCAAAATGGACTAGCCTGCCACATCATTTTTTCACTCTGATTTTTGGGGCGTCTTTGAATTCAGGGCTCTGTAGGTTGATCATTTTCATTTCCATCAAACGATGTGGCATCCTTTCGTTCCTAACACATTACCCAGTCTATATCAGTATAGATATCCAGGAGGATTTCTTTTTCCCATTGAGATCTGATGTGTTTTCAAAGTGTTCCTTTAATTTTTTGAGCTGTTTATATATATATAAATATATATATATATATATATATATAGTTTATATATATATATAAGACACAAAAAGACGGACAACAACAGTTGTAAAAAACATACGCTTTATTTACAAGGTCCCCAAAGTCCAAGTCCTGCATACACACAGTGCTCCAGCACCAAACACCCTTTCCTCCTCTCTCCCAAGAGTTGCCTTCTTCCTCCCGACTCCAGCTACCCAATCATAGGAAGTTGGTCCCCTTTAATCCCCACCCGGATGTGATCTAGGTCCCCTTGATTAACTTCCGGCGGCACTTCCTGGTGTGGCAAAAGTGCCGCACGAGCACCCTGGAATTCCTTACACCAGCACTTCCAGGATGCACAATCCTCCGGGCACCCTCTTGTGGTGGCCATGAGCCCCAAAAGGTTTGAGCTTCCATGCTCTGATCCCATGGCCCCCATACAGACCAGGTAGGCTGCCTTCTCCTGGTCCAGGGGAGGTATGGTCCCTCTCCCGGTTCTTCAAGGCATCCTGGCTGGGCACAACCCCCAGCCGTCCGCCACTATATATATATATATATATATATATATATATATATATATATATATATATATATATATATATATATATATATATATATAAATAAATACTGTACATGTGAAAATGAAATGAAGAGTCCAAAGAGAAGGCTCCTCTTTTTGATTTATGCAGTGTGGTGCACAAGGGGGCACCTGACTGTGCCGAAGAGCAGGAGATGTGTGTAAATGCAGGCTAGGGGTACTAAAAAAAATAAAAGAGTAAACAGTAGTTTTCAATCACTTAATTTTTTGTCATTTATAAGCACATTTGAAACTCCAAGGGGAACCACCTGCCCCCCCGTTCTTCAAATGTGTATATGTTGTGAGTGGCCAATGAGGGAGTGGAGAAACAAAGAAAGGCTGGGGTTCCAACTGGACCAATACTTGACAGTGTATGCATGTCATGTGTGTGTGTTACCGTATTTACTCGTGTACCACGCGCCCTCGTGTAAGACGCGCACCCTAATTTTTACAAAGAAAATCACGAAAAAAGTTTTGTCCCGTGTACGACGCATGTTGTGATTGTATAGGAAGCATTTTGAGAGAGAGAGAGCGCTGTCAAGCGAGAGCGCGAGGAAGCGAGCGAGAGAGAGAGAGAGCGCGAGAAAGCGAGCAAGAGAGAGAGTGAGAGAGCGAGAAAGCGAGCAAGAGAGAGAGTGCCAGTGAGCAATCAAGCAAGCAAAAGAGAGATAGCGTGAGTGCACAAGCAAGCAAGCGAGCTGAGAGATAGAGCGCGAGCGCGTGAGCAAGCAAGCTAGAGAGAGAGCGCAAGAGTGCGAGCAAGCGAACGAGAAAGACAGCAGGAGTGGGCGAGCGAGAGAGAGAGAGCAGGAGTGGGCGAGCAAGCAAGTGAGAGAGAGAACGAGAAAGCGCGCCCAAGCAGAAGAAGTAAACGTTACAGAATTACATGTCCTCGTGTATGACGCGCACCTGATTTTCTAATGCTAATTTTCGGGAAAAAATGTGCGCGTGGTACACGCGTAAATACGGTATGTACTGTGTATACACATAGTAACTGATTAGACAAACCATGATAACGGGTTGGGGCACTGCCTGGTGACATATAATTGAAAAGCAGAAAAACAAGCAATAACTAAAAAAGATGTCTTTTTAGACAGGGGTTCCATAGTGAACTGAACTTCTAGGTAGCTGAATTTCCAATTATATGTCCTGGCAGGAAGAGGCAGGTCCAAATGGATGGACACCAGAAGTGACATCAGAGGTATTACAGCTGTCAATCATTCTGCAGAGGGAGGAAGAGAACAGGAAGTAGAACACAGTGCCAACCCCTGAAGCGGCAGGTAATCGGTAATGTATTAAATCAGCAAGAAAAGCAACATTGTAACAATGCACGGAACGAACCAACACACAATCGTACGTGCGGCGCTCAGGCACGGAGGGTGGAACGGGAGGAGAGGAGAAAGACGTTCATTCTGCTCCCTCCATCACGCTAGTCTGCTGATTTCTCGTTCAGTATGCACTGCCTGCTCATGTGCCCACCTCCAACTCGTCACTCGAGTCGTTGTCGTCTTTGCACAGTCCAGATGCACCTGTGACTCACGTAGACTTTTCATGGCTCTGTGCGGCTTTGGCTGCCTTTCTATATATAATCCACCAAGACACCTGACCACGGGTAAAGAGGCAGGTAATTAGAATCACTAGAGCCCTTAAGCTGTTCCCTATGTGCATGTGTGTGACCAATATATATACAGTATATATATATATATATATATATATATATATAATATATATATATAGCTTAAAGAGGAGGCTCCACTTACGAAGGATTCTGAGTGTGGTGGAGCAGGAAGACATGTGGGCATGTAGACTACAAGAAGAAATAAAAAAATGGTAGTTTTCAAGCACCTTGTTTTCTGTCATTTATAAGTGCAATCAGAACTCCATGAGGGACTCAGTTCAGACTTCAATTCCCAAGTGACTTCAAACATATATTAATGTAAACTTGCTGGACAGTTAAAAGATGAGGTTCCTCTTATCGATATGCAGAGAGTGGCGTACAAGAGAGACGCATGACAGTGCAGTAGAGCAGTGAGGCACACGTGCATGTGGGCATGGGGAGCAAAGTAGCTATAATATGGAGGGAGTGGGGTTGGGGGTAGTTATACGTCACTTACTTCAGAACCATTTTTGCACTGGTATTGAGGCCCAAAAGCTGTTACCGATATTCAAGTCAAAATGTTAGTACCGATGCAACACTAATAGGCACTGACCTGGGATTAATTTATTTCCTGATCCAAAAAATAAAGACAGATATAAAAGACGAATTTTTCCATAAACGGTGAGGATGAATTTGGATTTTCTCTCCACGTAAGTTTAGCGGGGAGGTTTCCTGGGTCAGGGTATTTACCTATTAATTTCCTTCATGTACACAGCGCACTTGGCGCACTGATCTACAGCATCACCTTTGTGGTTTCAGCTGATGTTAGTTAAGAATTATACAGTAGAAATAAGTTAAAAGAAAGGGCATAAATAGAATTGAAAAACTGTTAACAGGTTGGGAATGATGAGCTGTAATGTGACAAACTGACAGTTTTGTACAAAACACCCAAGTGCCCGTATAGGTGCCTAAGAAGAGGGCATATGGTAACCCTACAATGAGTATATAGGCCTGTAAGCCTTGTATACTGTGCGGCTATTTAAGCTGCCCTGCATGGCTCCTGTGCTGATTGTCCTACACTGTATTGTGATGTCCCATGTCTCCTACTACCTTTTCATTTTGTCGAGTCTACGCACAATGTGCTGCTGCCTGGTCCTAGAGACACTTTATTTCATCTGGCTGTGTACTTACAGTATATGTGGTTGAGATGAAAATAAATGTTGACTTGACTTTCCGAAATCCTCACATTACCTAAACCTCAAGTTTAAATCCATTCAATTCTGAAACCAGGAAACAAGAAAGAAAATCAATACATTTTCCTTTCCATGAAAAGCTCTTCCACAATAAACACAACAAAATAAAACTGAAACTTTTGCTAGCTGTTTACAGCTACAGGGAATCAACTCTCTACAGACTGAAGTTCTTAGATTACAAAAGTGACCCCTAGGAAATGCAATGGGCATATGATGCCAATTTAGTGGTAGCATCTGCTTACTTGAGGGGAAGGGAGAAATCTCATCGAAGGCAATTTCCCCCACAGCAAACCAACAACAGGAGAAGGCGCATGAAACTCTCATACACAATATGGGAGATGAATTACCCAATTAACTTGTTCACATGATAAATGGGGGAGAAAGCTCAGCACAACGTCTTCCAATTTGCATAAATTGAAACTGTTTGCTGTGCTGATACAGCTCAGTAATAACAATTACCTAAAAAAAGGTTAGTCAGGAAACATTATTGGTAGCATCTTTACCTCCTTGCTAGCGAAAAACGTCGAGCAAACATTGGGGGACAGCACAGTGCTGCTGCTTATTACAAAGAAAATAAAGAATTAGTCTTTACATCCATCTACCTAAACCAGTTGTCCAGAGCAAGGCTGCTGGTGCCCATTCCAGAAATTCAAGGGCACAAAGCAGGAACAATCCATGGACAAGACAACATCCACAAGCATCACCGGGCAGTTTAGAAATGCCGATCGACCAAACCTGCCTGTCTCTGGACTTTGCGAGGAAACCAATTCAGTCACGAGGAGAACAAGGAAAACTTACCCAGGGAACACCTGAGACATAAACCCCAGTCTTCTTACTGACCACCGTGCCACCTAGTTGACAAAATATTTTAATTTGTATATACTGAAGTCTACTTCTAAACATCCTAATTTCCCATGGTCTATCTATGAAGAAGGATACAACTTTCACCTGGTGCTGCAAACAGTATAGAGATGTCAGCGGCGTCGAATTTTAACCTTCCATGTGTGGTTGCGTATATATGACAGCTCTTCAGCCAGGAATGATGAATGAAAAAACTGAGCATTATGCACTTTTACACATGCGACCACTATTAGAATAGAAAACTATTCCAGCCTAATAATAATAATAATAATAATCATAATAATAATAATAATACATTTTATTTATACAGCAACTTATATGTCAGAAAAATTTTTCTCAAGACAAGAAAGTTAAACAGCCAAATGGAGGAATACCAGACACTACAGCAAGAGACCAAAAAAAAGTGCTTAAAAGGTCAAAAGAGAAACCAAAAAAAATTGCTAGTGACAGAAAAAAAGAGCAAGCACTTATTTCAGCATGCAGTAACTTAAATAAAAAGATTATAAAAGAGAATCTTTGAATACTTACAGACATCAATGAGAAGGAAATAGCAAACTAACTGAACCAATACGTCACCCAACAGACAGAAGAAATAAATGGACTGCCTCAGGCAAATGTAAAAACAAACTCTGAGCTCACAGATTTTAACATAGAAGAGTCAGATGTGCTTTAAGCCCTTGATGTGTTGTAGATCAGCGTTTCTCAACTTTTAAGTATTTACGACCCGAGTTTTCATAACTGTTTTAATCGCGCCCCCCTAAGGTTTTTTTGAAAGGAACCTACTAATACCAATTTCTTCTTTTTTAATTAATGATATATCATAGATGCATATTTTATTATACCTACTTAACTTTTATCAACATTTATCTAACTCTATATTTATTTTTCTAGTATCAGAATGTAGTTTAAGTTAATTTGTTTTGGTTTCAATAGATCGGGGTGCCCAATGTGTCGATCGCAATCGATAAGTTTTTCTTATTCTGTGATTATGATGACTTTCATCATTATGGTCTACAGCAGGGGTGCCCAATGCGTCGATCGCGATCGACCGGTAGGTCGCAAAGGTAGTGCAGGTAGATCGCATTGCATTAAAAAAAAAAAAATTAAACGTTAGTCTATCATATATCCTTCCTATGGCATTTGCCACTTGATTGACATACAGGGCGGCCAGTCTGAGATCTCTTTTCTTCTAACACACTGGTCATCATCATCACGCACAATCAAACGCGCAAGCTACTTCAAAACTCCGGCTGTGATCTAGTTAGCCTTCCAATTTATATCGACTAAAGAAGGGATTTAAAAAAAATAATTGTTTGGGGAAGGGTATGGGCTGGATATGGAATTGGAAGAGGATTTTTTTCTCACAATGTCGCAATCGAAATGCGTTTGTCTGATCTGTCAATCCATCATTGCTATTCCAAAGAAGGAAAATGTGGAAAGGCACTTTCGAACTGTTCATAAAAACGACGAAACTGACTTCCTTACGAAAATCGATTAGAGAAATAGAAAAGAGAGGGAACTAAAATCGCAGTTAATCAGACAGACGTCATTTTTCACTCCGCTAAATTCAAAAGCAAAGGCAGACACACCAAAGCATCGTTCCGGATGAGTCACGTGATCATTAAGCATAAGAAGTCCCTCCAAAAGCTACCTCCTTGACTGCATTACTCAGCTCTACTTATTTATGCGAGTCAGCTTTTTCCCACATGAAGATTATTAAATCCAAATACTGTAGTGACCATAAATGTATTGAATTGTTATTGTTCCATAAAGGTTTGACAACATATATTTTATGTATAAAGTATACTCAGTATGTGTATATATATATATATATATATATATATATATATATATATATATATATATATAGTGAAGGATGGCTGGCCATATATTCCGGCCCACACCTCCAAGCCGCCAGATGGAGCCCTCCCAGCAGCATGGAGGTTCCCGGAATTCCAGCAGGGCCTCATGGGCCTTCTGGATACAATGAGGACCACCAGGAGCCACTGTAGGGAGGCTTGGGGAATGCTATGTGCCCTATAACCCGGAAGTATGCCCTGGTCACATGAACAGTAGGAACGACGTGCTTCCGGGGTGAAGAAAAGGACATTGTATCTGACCCGGAAGTGATAAGGAATCTAATGGACTGTATGGTGGATTCACTTCCGGGTCAGGAAATATAAAAGGACCATGGGAAATCCCAGACACTGAGCTGAGCTGAGAGGAAGGGTGGCTAAGTGTCTGGGAAAGGAGGAGAGTATTGTATTAGGTGTTGTGTATTGTATGAGTAGTGTGGAGTGGAGGGTGCCTAGTGCACATTATTATAATAAAAATATAAGTATTATAATTTTACCTGGCGTTTGGCGTTTTACCTGAGGGTTTAAGGGAGCGCCCCCTACTGCTAATATATATATATATACATCCATCCATCCATCCTCTTCCGCTTATCCGAGGTCGGGTCGCGGGGGCAGCAGCTTAAGCAGAGAGGCCCAGACTTCCCTCTCCCTGGCCACTTCTTCCAGCTCTTCCGGGAGGATCCCAAGGTGTTTCCAGGCCAGCAGGGAGACATAGTCCCTCCAGCGTGTCCTGGGTCTTCTCCGGGGCCTCCTCCCGTTTGGACGTGCCCGGAACACCTCACCAGGGAGGCGTCCAGGAGGCATCCTGATCAGATGCCCGAGCCACCTCATCTGACTCCTCTCGATGCGGAGGAGCAGCGGCTCTACTCTGAGACCCTCCGGATGACTGAGCTTCTCACCCTATCTTTAAGGGAAAGCCCAGACACCCTGCGTAGGAAATTCATTTCAGCTGCATGTATTCGCGATCTCGTTCTTTCGGTCACTACGCACAGCTCATGACCATAGGTGAGGGTAGGAGCATAGATCGACTGGTAAATTGAGAGCTTTGCCTTACAGCTCAGCTCTGTTTTCACCACGACAGACCGATGCAGAGCCCGCATCACTGCGGATGCCACACTGATCCACCTGTCGATCTCACGGTCCATTCTTCCCTCACTGGTGAACAAGACCCCGAGATACTTGAACTCCTCCACTTGGGGCAGGATCTCGCTCCCAACCCTGAGAGGGCACTCCACCCTTTTCCGCTGAGGACCATGGTCTCGGATTTGGAGGTGCTGATTCTCATCCCAGCCGCTTCACACTCAGCTGCGAACCGATCCAGAGAGAGCTGAAGATCACGGCCTGATGAAGCAAACAGGACAACATCATCTGCAAAAAGCAGTGACCCAATCCTGAGTCCACCAAACCGACCCCTTCAACACCCTGGGGCGCTTAGAAATTCTGTCCATAAAAGTTATGAACAGAATCGGTGACAAAGGGCAGCTCTGGCGGAGTCCAACTCTCACTGGAAACGGGCTCGACTTACTGCCGGCAATGCGGACCAAGCTCTGACACCGTTGTACAGAGACCAACAGCTCTTATCAGGGGTCCGTACCCCATACTCCCGAGCACCCCACAGGATTCCCCGAGGGACACGGTCGAATGCCTTTCCAAGTCCACAAAACACATGTAGACTGGTTGGGCAAACTCCCATGCACCCTCCAGGACTCTGCTAAGGGTGAAGAGCTGGTCCACTGTTCCGCGACCAGGATGAAAACCACACTGTTCCTCCTGAATCCGAGGTTCAACTAACCGATGGACCCTCCTCTCCAGAACCCTCAAATAGACTTTTCCAGGGAGGCTGAGGAGTGTGATCCCTCTATAGTTGGAACACACCCTCCGGTCCCCCTTTTTAAAGAGGGGACCACCACCCCGGTCTGCCAATCCAGAGGCACTGTCCCCGATGTCCATGCGATGTTGCAGAGACATGTCAACCAAGACAGTCCTACAACATCCAGAGCCTTGAGGAACTCGGCGATCTCATCCACCCCCGGGCCCTGCCACCAAGGAGTTTTTTGACCACCTCGGTGACTTCAGTCCCAGAGATGGGAGAGCCCACCTCAGAGTCCCCAGGCTCTGCTTCCTCATTGGAAGGCATGTTAGTGGGATTGAGGAGGTCTTCAAGTACTCCTCCCACCGACCCTAACGCCCGAAGTCGAGGTCAGCAGCGCACCATCCCCACCATATACGGTGTTGACACTGCACTGCTTCCCCCTCCTGAGACGCCGGATGGTGGACCAGAATCTCCTCGAAGCCGTCCCGAAAGTCGCTCTCCATGGCCTCCAAACTCCTCCCATGCCCGAAGTTTTGCCTCAGCAACAACCGGCCGCTCCGCTTGGCCTGCCGGTACCTATCAGCTGCCTCCAGAGACCCACAGGACAAAAAAGTCCTATAGGACTCCTTCTTCAGCTTGAGGGCATCCCTCACCGCCGGTGTCCACCAACGGGTTCGGGGATTGTCGCCACGACAGGCACCGACCACCTTACGGCCACAGCTCCGGTCATTATATATATATAATTTTTAATGTAGGTAGATCATTTCGACCTGGTCATTTTAAAAGTAACTCGCAAGCCAAAAAAGTTTGGGCACCCCTGTAAAAGATGTATTTTTCATATTTTCGATTCTAGCTTTCTTTTTTTCACATATTTGTGCCCCCCTTTTTGTTACTTCGCACCCTTCTAGGGGGGCCCGCCCCACAGTTTGAGAACCAATGTTGTAGACTAATAAAACCCCTAGACCTCATGGAATTTTACCAATTGCATTGAAAGAAATGAAAGGCGTCATTTATACCATCCATCCATCCATTTTCTAACCCGCTGAATCCGAATACAGGGTCACGGGGGTCTGCTGGAGCCAATCCCAGCCAACACAGGGCACAAGGCAGGAACCAATCCTGGGCAGGGTGCCAACCCACCGCAGGTCATTTATACCGTAAGCCGTTTATAGGCATATTTGTGCAGTCACTTGAGAAGGGAGAACTACCTGAGGACTTAAAAGTTGCAAATATGACACCAGTCTTCAGGAAGCGAGACAAAATGGATCCTGGTCATTTCAGACCAATAAATCTTACTTGTGTCATAAGAAATTATAAAAAATTTAATGAGAAAAGTTAGAAAAGTACTTGTATGAGAATAATTTACTAGATAACAGTTAGCATGGGTGTATGAGAATGAGAGATCTTTACCTAACCAATCTTTTAGAATTATTTGAACAGGCAACTGCAATTGCTGACAAAATTAATGCATGTGACAGAATTTAATTCGGTGTTCAAAATGTCATTGATAAGGTGCCACACAGCAAATATTAATTCTGAAATAAGAAGATACAGGCATCAGGGTTGTCCTACAAAACTGGGTCTCAAATTGGTTCACCAGCAGGGGACAAAGAGTACAGATAGGAGAAGAATGCTCTACAAAGCAAGGCTTTTCTAAAATTTCAGTGTCTTCATTTACTTCCATGCATTAAATAATTAATATCCGATATAAAGCAAATACCATGAAAGGCAGTACTAATGAGTGGAGACCATCCATTTCACTCCATGCTTAATGTCATTCTCTAACATACAGTAGTAAAAGACAAAACAGACTGGCATTCAAGGTCTGTAAGAATGGCAGCTAATGTAATCAATAACTAACACAGCACTTTGAGTTATGCTTAAACTTGTAACATATTTATATTTAAGCGTACACAGTTTTTATCACAATACGTATAGTCAGAGCCAAGATGTCACTTCCCCCTATTAATTTCCGATAGCCATTTTGAGTTTCTGTATAAATACCTGTTGTGATGTGAGATTTTGCATATAACTTGATAAATGTTTTGTATGCCTTTATTTATAATTTAGGCAAACCAATGTAATTTAGAGGTATTCATGTTTGCCTTCCCCCCACCCCCCTTTTTACAACTGTCTCTTTGTAATTTTATGACAGGATTTGGGGGGATGTCTTAAACCAGTTTTCCCCCACACAAAGCCAGGTTAGCTTAACATATGGTCTTGGGGGGTTGAGGTGTTAAAATGTACTATTTCTCCTATTGGTCTGAGGTATGGCTGTTTGGAATTGGCTTGTTTCAGAGGCCTTTAAGTACCATGATATCCTATTGGTTCTAGGAATTGGAGAGAACAATACTTGCTCAACCACATTCTCTCTCTCTAACCAACATATGATGAAAGAAGCATCTCTCTTGCTAACCTGTGATGATGAAGACAACACAATGAAGAGCACAGCTCAGCAGCCATATTGAACAGACATGTGGCTGAAAGCTGAGCACCAACGATGCTTTAACTAGAGACATTTTAAGTAACTACAAGTCTGTGTGCCACCTGAATTACACATCACCATTTTATCAGGTTGTATGGTTGCCAATATTCAAATGTACTTTGCATTTTGTTATTATTTATGAATATTATCAGTAATACATTATTTTATGTGTAACTTAACTCCTGCTTGTCTTTTTACTACATCTAATTGCCTGAGGTTATAGATATAGAAGGGAAGGTGGGGATAAGTTATATAGAGTGGTAAGTCTGTGAGATTAGGCATTCTAAGGCTACCTATTAATAATACAATAGGGGAAAGTAGAGCAATATATATATTACTCTACCAAGATAAAACAATACCCCCTTGTTTTCAATGTTTGGTTGTCAAATGCTTGGTTGAACCCTTTATGTTTCACGGTTATATTGACCTGTCCTTTGGACAATATACGGGGAGGTTCCCCAAAAGTTTATTTAACTGGCTGTCAATTTTTTTTTTCTATTACAATATACTGTATATACAATGAAACCTCGAAGTAATTTCCCCCATAGGACTGTATGTAAATACAATTAATTCATTCCAGACCGAACGAGCTGTATGTAAATATATATATTTTTTAATTTTTAAGCACAAAAATAGCTAATTATACCATAGAATGCACAGTGTAATAGTAAACTAAATGTAAAAACATTGAATAACACAGAGAAAACCTTGAACAGAGAACAGAGAAAGTCTCTTTAAAAACAATCCCGGTGCATTCTTTAACTGCCTTCTCGGCCTTACGTGGCCAGCCCTCTCTCTCTCTCTCTCTCGCTCACTCGTTCACGTGCTCTCTCTCTCTCTCTCTCTCTCTCGCTCACGCGCTCTCTCTCTTTCTCTCTCTGTCGCTCACTCTCTCTCTCTCTCGCGCTCTCACTCACTCGCTCGCTGCACAGGGAGAGACTGAACATGTGCGGAAGTCAATCAATCAAAATCGTACAAACCGGAAGGGAAACTCGCTTATTGGTCACCTGAGTGTGTGGTCGTGAACAGAGGCAAAAGTATGGCAAACGTTTTGGTCATAATCCGATTTGTACGTGTTCAGAGACGTTTGTGAACCGAGGTTCCACTGTATACTGTATATATATATTGTCAGGAATGCCAGGGGCGACGACCCGGCCAGCCTGGTGGTTCTGGTGGCCACAGGTAGGGGGCTTGGAAGCCCAACCCTGTAGGGGCCCATGGTCACCGCCAGGGGGCACCCCGAGGCCTTGGAGACCCTGGACTTCAGCACTTCCGCCACACCAGGAAGTGCTGGGGGGAAGAAGAGATGGGACACCCGGAGTGCTTCCGGGAGTACAGCCGGCACTTCCGCCACACGGGAAGCACCTGGAGCACATCCGGGTGGGGATAAAAGGTGCCGCCTCCCTTCATTCAGGGCTGGAGTCGGGTGGAAGAAGGACTAAGCAGGAGAAGAGAGTGTGGAGGCAGCCCGAAGAAAGGCATTGTGTGTGGGGGTTTGTGTGTGCACTTTTGAACACTGTAAATATTAAAACGTGTGGTGGTGGAACACAACATGTCTGCCTGTCTGTGCCCGGGTAATGTTCACAATATACAGTGCTCAGCATAAATGAGTACGCCCCACTACATTTGTCAGAAAACCTTGAGTTTCCTTTCAGTATCAACATTTTCTCTGAGATACTGTACTACAAAATACTCCAACAAATGTGGGCCATTGATTGCAAACAATGTCATCATTAACAGTGTCATCTCCAGACAGAGGAGTAGCTTCAGTGACAGACTTTTGTCACTGTCCTGTTCCACTGACAGACTTACGAGATCGTTCCTCCCCCAAACTATGCGACTCTTCAATTCCACCAGGGGGAGTAAATGCGAACATTAATTTTATTTTAATTCTTTTCATTTTTATTACTATTTAATTTAATATTGTTTCTTTGTATCAGTATACTGCTGCTGGATTATGTGAATTTCCCCTTGGGATTAATAAAGTATCTATCTATCTATCAAACAAGGTTTGTTAATTTGCACACACAAAAAAGCGATTTTCCTAACAAATTCATTCAAGCCCATGTTGCAACATTGAGTACACCCCAATTATACTCTTAGGAGAAAAGCCACACTTAAGACTACAAAATTCTAATGAACAGGCAGTCAACCGCAGGTGAGTCTAAGGATTCATTTAAGAGGTGTCCAGCAGACAGGTGACAATAACAGGGCATTACTTAACAAAGAAAAGAACTTCCCATTTCATGCTGTCAGCCATGGCTCCACATGAAAGAGAAATGTCAAAAAATCTGAGAAAGGAAATCATTACTTTACACAAAAAAGGTCAGGGCTACAAGAAGATCAGCAAAGCTTTACATATCAGTCAAACTACTGTAGCTAAAGTGATCCAAAAATTTAAGAAAGATGGAAGTGCAACCATCTTACAGAGACGTCCAGGCCGTCCACGGAAGTTAACATCTCGACTGGAGCGTCTTCTGATGAGAAGGGTTGAAGAAAATCGCCATGCAAGTTCACTGCAGTTAGCTAAAGCAGTAGAAAGCCAAACTGGAGTGACCGTTTCCCGTGACACCATACGGTGCACACTGCAGAGGAATGGCATGCATGGGTATCGTCCATGAAGGAAGCCGCTCCTAAAGCCCATGCACAAAAAAGCACGCCTAGAATTTGCTAGGGCCCATGCTGAAAAAGATGAAGACTACTGGGACTCTACACTCTGGAGTGATGAGACAAGGATCACTTGTTTTTGGAACTAATGGTTTCAAAACTGTATGGCGTCGTAAAGGTGAGGATTTCAAAGAAAAATGCATGGTGCCTACAGTGAAACAAGGTGGTGGCAGTGTCCTTATGTGGGGCTACATGAGTGCTGCTGGTGTTGGGAGCTGCATTTCATTGATGGTATCATGAACTCAACAATGTACTGCTCTATACTGAAGGAGAAGATGCTGCCATCACTTGGTCGTCGTGCACTTTTCCAACACGACAATGATCCAAAACACACATCTAAAGCTACTGTTGCATTTCTGAAGAAGAACAGGGTGAAGGTGATTGAATGACCAAGTATGTCTCCTGATCTGAACCCAATCGGACACCTGTGGGGAATTCTGAAGCGACAAGTTGAGCATCACTCTCCATCCAGCATCCAGGCTCTAAAAGAGGTTATTCTTGAAGAATGGAAAAAGATGGATGTTGCAATATGTCGCCAACGTGTTCATTCCATGCCTAGAAGACTTGGTGCTGTCCTTAAAAATACTAGATGTAGTAGTTTTTGTTGCAGGGTGCATTCATTTTTGCTTCAACCAATTTGAGTAAAACTGAAGATTTTGTGATCTAAGTTATATTATTAACCTTAATTTTAATGTTATGGAGTTAAACAAGTGTTCAATAAAACTTCGCCTTGTGAAAATTTTGGAAATTGTTCTTTTGTTCATTGAGCTACTGATTAAATTCGTACTTTTTAAAGGGGGTGTACTCATTTATGCTGAGCAAAATCGTAACCTCAGATCCTCAAATGAGTGTCTCCTTAGAATTCCAAGAACAAAACTTAAAAGAAGTGGTGAGGCAGGCGGCCTTCTGCTGTTATGCACCTAAAATCTGGAATAGCCTGCCAATGGGAATTCGCCAGGCTGATACAGTGGAGCACTTTAAAACACTGCTGAAAACACATTACTTTAACATGGCCTTCTCATAACTTCAATTTAACTTAATCCTGATACTCTGTATGTTCAATTTCATCATAATAACTATTCATGGTGGCTCTAAAATCCGTACTGACCCCTACTCTCTTTTCTGTTTCTTTTTCCGGTTTCTTTGTGGTGGTGGCCACCTCCACCTACTCAAAGCTTCATGATGCTCCAATAATGATGGATGGATTAACTCTTTCAGGGCTGATGTCGACTTTTATTAAAATTCAGAGGTAGAGGATGGTAATCAGCTATAAACTGTGACAAAACTCACCCTTACGTTTATGTTTGACTCTCTTTGCTAGAAGTAAACTTAAAAAGTAGCTTAGTTGATTTAACCTTGATTCCCTGCATGGGTAGGAAAGAGCAAAGATCCTCTAAAATGGCATTGACATCTGACGAGAGACTAAATACTCCATTTACAACATTTTACAACATATCACTGAATCGGACCCTGCCTTGTCAGACTTGGAATTTGATACAAGTGATCAAAAGATGGACATCAAAAACAAAAGTGAAGTACCATCATCAGCTGATCAGTTCCCAGTTGATCGTGGTGTTCAACACGTTTGTGTAGCCGATATACCTACAGCAGTGTTCGCCTGGGAGGACCACCTCTTATGTTGACAAGAGGTACAAACCATATTGCATCACACAGCAACTGCCATTGCTGCCCAGCGGTTGTGCAAAGTCAGCCAGACAGCTGACCCACCATGCATTCCTGCGGGCCAACGAGATGCCCCTGTGCAGCCACTGCCGCCAGAGTTGCCGAACATGCACCAACAGCAGCTACAGCATGTAGCAACAGACATTTTATGTTGAAACCACTGCTTTGTGTGCGGTTCAGAAAACTGAATTTTTTCTCAAAGAGTTAAAAGGCAGAATTCTACATGACCATCATCATCATCAAGTCCTTCTGTGAGAACCCTAAATCCAAAGAGGACTGTTTCATTTATGTGAGGTAGATGCTCTCATGGTCTGGAATCCCTACAGATTTTATTTTTTCTCCAGCCGTCTGGAGTTTTTTTGTTTTTTCTGTCCCCCCTGGCCATTGAACCTTGCTTTTATTCGATGTTAATTAATGTTGACTTATTTTGTTTTCTTATTGTGTCTTTTATTTTTCTATTCTTCATTATGTAAAGCACTTTGAGCTACTGTTTGTATGAAAATGTGCTATATAAATAAATGTTGTTGTCCAGAAATGCTCAAATCTGCCCGCCTGGTATCAACAATCCTGGTTATAATCACCAAGATCATACTATTCCCCCATTCTGGTGTCTAATGTGAATTTTTATTCTTTATTATGTAAAGCACTTTGAGCTACTGTTTGTATGAAAATGTGCTATATAAATAAATTGTTGTTGTTGAGCACTGTATATATTTTTTAAGTTATTAAAGTTCTATTAATTGAATCACTGTGTCAAATTCTTTCTATTGCCATTGCTGCCACAGTAAGGCACAGTGACTGCCTTTGCTGCTTTTTCAGGTTGGAGTAGCTAGTCAGATCATTTAGAACATTTTAGAAAATCATCAGGAAATGAAGAACTTACATCAAGATATGAACATACTGTATGGTACTCCTGATACAGTTTACCTGCAATTACATGGCATAATAATTTGGCTCAGACGTACTATGCCTTAAAAGTCACAAAAAGAAATTAAGCCTTAAATGGCAATTAGGAACACGAGGAGCTGCAAGCTTAGCCACTGATGCAATGAAGTTCTTCTTCTTCTTTAAGTCACACCCTAACCAGTCTTCCAGTTGATCCTCAACTTCCAGGTAAAGCTCAGCCTTACCAGCCCATTTGTAAAATGATAGAAACCAGTTAGACAAGAGGCCCATTAAAACTCAGCAGCTTTCAGATGACAAAGTAGTCGTTCCTGCCCGTCACTCTCTAAACTCTTACGACTATACATTTGCATACAAATTTGGTCGAAAAGATATAGGAACTGTCGGACATTTCTGCAGAGGGAATACTAAGAAAGCAAGGGTTTGCCTCTCTTGAACTAGCCTGGTATTGAGAATGACAGGCAATATATTTTACACAGTTGTCTTTCCATGGGTCAGTAGGGGCACTGATTGAATAAGGTGGGAAGTCAGTGAGCACACATAACAGCTTAACTGTACTTCCTAACACAGCTCCACAATCTGAGCGGTTGAATACCGCGACTAAAAATATTTACATATGTACCAAAGTAGAAAGAAACAACTGTGTTGTAGGTTATGACAGAACAGAAAGAACATTTTTCCATTTTTGCTTTACTGAAATGTTTGTTATTTAGAACCTGCGTTATTAGCATCATCAGATGAACACAAGAGTGCCATATGACAGCAAAACGCCCAAATCGAAATGCTACTTTTTATGTATAACTATCTACGGCAGCCTTGCCACTTACGCATTTCAATAGCAGTTTGAATAAAACAAAATGTACTGGAGGTACTGAAACTGCATTTGCTGTTCCTACAGACACCATCCTGTGACAATGACAAATGTTCCACTTTTTGTTGTCACAGACAGACGAGATTTGAGACGTTTGTCACTACGACCTTGTTTTGTTTTACTGTTGCTTAGGTTTCAAAATTGAAAATTTAAGAATGCTCTTTTTTATAGTTATGTCTATTAGTGGATTGCTTTGATGTTATTTTAAATTGGAGCTTTTTTTTAAGGAATCGTATCTGCAGATCAGATAATGAAATGATCTCCAGGCTGACTGTTCTATCCAGTTGTACCAATGAACCAGAGGTCGCAACCTCGTAGGCCTGACCTCTAGAAACGCAGGATGCCACCTTAAAAATGGACCCAAAATTCAACAGCAAAGATGGTAACGTATATCAACTTTAATTAGAAGTGACCACAACCCCAAAAGGAAACCTGACCACCACCCCGTAACACAACCTAATCCATCCATATTACATTACAATTGAGAAAGAACAACACAAAGAATAAAGGAGATAAACCAGCTAAGGAACAGCAAAGCACTGATCCCATTTAGAAGAAGAAAAGCTAAGGATTAGGGTTACCAGATGTCCCTTATTAAATACGGGACATGTCCCATATTTGATCATTTTGTCCCCTGTCCCGTACTGACCTTTCAGGGACACCAAATTTTGTAATAAAAATATATTTTTACTACCTTCTTACGGTACTTAGTTGTAACTTTATAAGTAATTATACTTTCTTTTCTCAGATTCTCTTGATGAAAATAACCCAAATGTAACGAGGAAACTCGTGTTTGCTGCTTATTCGGTTGCTATGGTTGGCTGAAGACAGCGACACTCTTACCGTTTTGCTCTCCAGCCGCACTGTTGTGCAGTTCTCGATCAGCATTGCAACATACAGGGTCAACAAGGTGTGTTGTTACTACTCGCCACGGCCCACTTTTTTTCCAACTTAAAAACTAATCCATCCATCCATCCATCCATCCATCCATCCATCCCAACATGCCAAAACATAAGTGTAAATTTCGTAATGAATATTCTAGTGAATGGACATTTATCAAACAAGGCAGAAGCTGTTTTGAAGCCAACTGTGGTGTAGGTAATGGAACTTTCAATATTGAACATGGCAGGAAGTCTGAATCAAGCAACACGTTATGTCTCTACTATTGTATAATATATTGGTCTGGGTGTGTAGGGGGCATGTATAAATTTATATATAGGGTGGTCCAGATCTAATTATGCAATTTTCATTACACTATAATTTATTAGGTTTATTACATAGAAAATCATCCGAAAAATCCTGGACCATCGAGAAGTGTGCGAACTGACGACATGAAGAATCATCTTCGCGCCGAACTGGAATCGTCTCCTCAAAAATCAAAATCATCCAGACGTTCTGGATCTTTATAATTTGATCTGGACCACCCTGCATATGGTAATATAGAGAGAGATTTTAAGAGTGTCCCGTATTTCTAATTTTCTAATCTGGCAACCCTAGCTAAGGATTAGGGTTGTGGCCAGGAGCAGGGGACCATATCAGTCCATTTAGAACATACAATCGAGACGAGAACAGGACATTCAGCCAAACAAAGCTTGCCAGTCCTATCCACTTAATTCCTCTAAAATAACATCAAGTCAAGTTTTGAAAAGTCCCTAAAGTCCTATTGTCCACCACGATACTTGCTCACTTATTCCATTTGTCTGTGGTTCTCTGGATGATGAAAAACGGAGTGATGGCAGCATCTTCTCCTTCACCCAATATTTGTGTGAAATTTACCCTTCACAAGTTTCCAACTGTGTCCCCGTGTTCTCGATGAACTCATTTTAAAGTCACAGTCTTGATCCACTGGACTAATTTTAAACACTTCAATTGTGTCTCCTCTTCATGTTCTTTTGCTTAAACTGTAATCTTTCCTCAATAACTCATCCCCTGTAGCCCTGAATCAGCCTCGTTGCTCTTCTCTGGACTTTTTCCAGCACCGCTTTGTCATTTTTGTAGCCTGGAGACCAAAACTGCCCCCAGTACTCCAGATGAGGCCTCACCAGTGTGTTATAAAGCTTGAGCAGAACCTCCTGTGACTTGTGCTCCACACATCAAGGCGCTATATAACCTGACAGTCTGTTAGCCTTCTTAATGGCTTTTGAACACTTCCTGGTAGCTGAAATGAGTGTTAAGTCCACTATGACTCCTAATATTTTCTCATAACGTGGACTTATAATTTTCAGACCTCCCAATGTGTATTCAAATCTCACATTTTAACTTCTCGTAATTGTATCAATATAAGAGCCAGATGCACCATTGATCCTCACCACCAACAATTCCAAAAGGATCGGATAAAATAGTGGTTCTCAATCTGTGGGGCGGGCCCCCCTAAAGGGGCGCGAAGTAACAAAAAGGTGGGCGCAAAGATGTGAAAAAAAGAAAACAAGAATCAAAAATATGAAAATGAAAATTAACTTAAACTACATTCTGATACTAGAAAAATAAATATAGAGTTAGATAAATGTCGATAAAAGTTAAGTAGTGTCAGGGATGCCAGGGGCCATGACCCGGCCGGGATGACAGGAAGGACCGGATGTGGGTCTGCACCCACCCTGGATCATGTGGGGGTTGCCTTCCGGGTTGTTTTGGGGGCCACGGGTACAGGGCATGGAAGCCCTACCCTGTAGGGACCCGTGGTCACCGTCAGGAGGCGCCCCAGTGCCTTGGGGACCTGTTACCCCAGCACTGCCGCCACACCAGGAAGTGCTGGGGGGAAGATTTATGACGGTGCCCGGAGAGCAGCCGGGAGGACAGCAGGCACTTCCGCCACGCTGGGGCGTGGCCAGAAGAAGATTGCCGGGAACACCTGGGGCTCATCCGGGTCCTCTATAAAAGGGGCCGTCTCCATTCATTCGAGGCTAGAGTCGGGTGGAAGGAGGACGAAGCAGAAGAGAGTGCAGGCGGCCCGAAGAAAGGCATTATGGCCAGGACTTTGTGTTGGGGTTCGTTTGTGCACTGAACTGGGTCTGAGTGACCTTTGAACTGGGGTCTTAGTGACCAAATTATTGTAAATAATTCTGTAAATAAATGTGTGGTGGTTCTTAAACAAGATGTCCACCTGTCTGTGTCCGGGCAAGGTTCACAGTAGGTATAATAAAATATCCATCTATGATATATCATTAATTAAAAAAGAACAAATTGGTATTAGTGGGCTCCTTTCAAAAAAACGTTAAGAGGGGCGTGATGAAAACTGTTATGAAAACTCGGGTCACAAATAATTAAATGTTGAGAAACACTGGGATAAAAACAGACAGGAAAATGACAGGAGTCAGGGGGTTTCCAGCGAGAGGCAAGGGCAACTTTAACAGCAATTCTTGCCCTAACACAAAGAGCCTCTGCTGGATCACAGATAGATGACGTGAGGAAAAGTCCAGAAGTTGGGGAAGACAGGGGATGTTAAGAGAGAAAATGAAGGTAAGTAAATCAGACACCCCGAACTCAGAAGGGCAATCGCAAAATAGATGCATACATGTACAGTACTTGGGGTCTTCAGGAAGCAAAAGTGACAATCTGGGTCAGAGGACAATTCACAGGCACATCATTTACGGGTGGGGAGGTCACATATAATTGGTGACAAATTTAAACTGAGTTTGTCGATAATCAGAACTCCATGATGCCAATGAGATACTTTCAAAAACTAAATTCCATGAAATAAAAAGGGGTTTGGAAAAATGATGGAGCCACACTGACTTAATGCTAATGGATGGTATGGTGCCTTACAAAGCACTGCCGGTCTATAATGTTGACAATGGTTTGTGACCGGGGGACAGAGTGAGTGAGAAGTTATACAAAAGATGGGAATCAAGGGAAAAAGAGACTTTAAAAGCAGAAAAAAAATAAGAAATTTGACAAACGAGAGGAAACCCGCTTGGTCCATCAAGCTCCTATGTTTAACAAACGGCTAAACTGTCAGAATATTTCATCCAGATCATTCCTACAGGTTGTCAACATTTCTGCTTCAACTTCATGTCTTGGTAGTTTGTTCATTTATATTACGTTAGTTAAGGAAACAATGCGGTCTTAGGGTATTGATTTCCTATAAAACATTACAGCGGACAGTGAGTGAATAAATGAATGAATGACTTTATACTGTATACATTCATCTATCCATCCATCCATTTTCTTAATACGCTTTATCTTAAGTATGGTGGTGGGGATGCTGGAGCCTATCCCAGCAAGAAGCAGGCACAAAGCAGGATCAATCCCTGGAGGAGCTGCTAGTCCATCACAGAGTTGCCTTTTTTTCATGGCCACAATAAGAGCAACATGCCACTTTTCTCCTGTGGTCGATAAATTGAACTCTGATTGTAAAGATAGACTTTGTTGGTGGAGCTCAGTGATGTCCTGTCTTACTGTAGCTATTCATTGTCAATTTTGTAGATACAATTTCTAATACTGTAGCTACTGTGTTTTGCAATTCATTTTACAGTATATCCATCCATCCATCCATTATCCAACCCGCTACATCCTAACTACAGGGTCACAGAGGTCTGCTGGAGCCAATCCCAGCCAACACAGGGCACAATGCAGGAAACAAACACTGGACAGGTCACCAGTCCACTGCAGCAGGATGTCCATATATGTAAAATAAAATATCTGTCTGTTCCCTATACAATCCAAAGCCCTTTGATTGATCTGGATCAAATTTTACAGTTGCTCTCTAGGAAAACACATACAAGACAGACCACTTGGAAAGCCCAAATTTTGACCCAGATGGTCCCAGTGTTTTTGACTGTGTCCTGCAGTTTGCACACCAGTGTCACCTGCTGATTAAGAGCAAGTATTACAAACCTACACCATTTCACTGATCTGGATCAAAGTCAGAAGAAGAAGAAGAAGAAGAAGAAGAAGAAGAAGAAGAAGAAGAAGGGGCCGCATGGTGGCGTAGTGGTAGCGCTGCTGCCTCGCAGTTAGGAGACCTGGGTTCGCTTCCAGGGTCCTTCCTGCGTGGAGCTTGCATGTTCTCCCCGTGTCTGTGTGTGTTTCCTCCGGGCACTCCGGTTTCCTCCCACGGCCCAAATACATGCAGGTTAGGTGGATTGGCCATTCTAAATTGTCCTTGGTGTGTGGGTGTGTTTGTGTGTGTCCTGCGGTGGGTTGGCATCCTGCCTTGTGCCCTGTGTTGGCTGGGATTGGCTCCAGCAGACCCCCGTGACCTTGTGTTCGGATTCAGTGGGTTGGAAAATGGCTGGATGGATAATAATAAGATTTATTTATGTAGCGCCTTTCATACACTCAAGGACAGTTTACAATTCAGTACAGGACAGTGGAAATTACATACATGAAGAATAATAATATTCATTGAAGACATGTGTTTTTAACAGATGTTTCAAATTAATAATAGACTTTTCCAAGGATAGCTGCATAGTTGCTCTACTGGACCTACTGGACCATATGGACAAGGTAAGCAATTGTGGAACCCCACATTTTGACCCTGGGGATCGCAGTGTTTTCTTTTTCTTGTATGTGCTGCAGTTTGCACACAAAGGCCATTTGCTGGCTCAGAGCAAGCATTACAATCCAACAACCTTTGACTGATCTGGACCAAAGTCTGCAGAGTTGTTCTCCAGGACCATCTGGACAAGATAAACTACTTTGAAATGTATAATTAAATTTTGACCCTGGAGTTCCACTGAGCTTTCTGCCTTTTTCCTGTGTTCTATAGTTTGCACACAAGTCAAGTGAAACACTCGGACAGACTGAAGTCAGACTAGCAAATAAATTAAACAGAGCTTAACATTACTTGCCCAGGCAACACTGTGTGCTGCTTCTATCTACGGCAATATAAAAATGATTATTGGGAGCTTTCACTGGGGGGCATGACATGAGGCTTCATTGAGAAGGGGAGTGCAGCACACCACAAAGCAGAGTCAAAGGGTGAATGTTTAACTCCAGCGATGTCAGCTTTTCTTCATTATTTAAGCACTACAAACTGTCCACCTTCAATCAAGAGTACAAGTCAGACATCACAGCATTCATGGTTACACCCCATCAAGAAGTTACCACAATTCTGGAATCCAATTGAACCCGAAAAAGAACAAATTCTTAACTGGTGAGAGCAGAGACATTGATAGAGCAGCAGTGTGGATGACGGATGACATAGCTAGCAATAACAACAGGGTCACCATTTAAAAAACACATAAAGCTTTGCTTTCTTTCTTTAACCCATTCTACAAATATACCCAGGCAACACCAGGTACTGTACTTTAGCTAGTTTAATAAGAGTTTAATGCGCCACGCACATAACAAATCTTTTAATTCCCACGGATAGGCCTCTTCATTGGGAAGAAACACTACAGGGTGGTCCAGATCGTCTGGATGACTTTGATTTATCTGGGGACGATTCCAGTTCGGCACAAAGACGATTCTTCATTTCGTCAGCTTGCACTCTTCTCAATGGTCCGGGATTTTTCGGGTGATTTTCAATGTAATAAACTTAATAAGTTATAGCGTAATGAAAATTGCATAATTAGATCTGGACCACCCTATACTTTTCCCTGATGACAATCAATCAATCAATCAACATTTATTTATATAGCACATATTCATACAAAAAAATGTAGCTCAAAGTGCTTTACAAAATGAATAGAAAAATAGAAGACACAATAAAAGATAAACATAAGTCAACATTAATTAACATAGAATAAGAGTAAGGTCCGATGGCTAGGGTGGACAGAAAAAACAAAAAAAAACTCCAAAGGCTATAGAAAAAAATAAAATCTGTAGGGATTCCAGACCAAGAGACCACCCAGTCCCCTCTGGGCAATCTACCTAACATAAGTCAAACAGTCCTCTTTGTATTTAGGGTTTTCATGGAAGGACCTGATGATGATGGTCACGTAGACTTCTGGCTTTCAGTCCATCAATGTTGGAGCATCATGGTGCTTTGAGTAGGTGGAGGTGGAGGCGCAGGAAAAAGAAACAGAAGAGAGAGTTGGGGTCAGTATGGATTTTGGAGCCACTGTGAATAGTTATTATGAAGAATTGAACATACAGAGTATCAGGATTAAGTTAAAGTGAAATTATAAAAAGGCCATGTTAAAGTAATGTGTTTTCAGCAGTTTTTTAAAGTGATCTACTGTCTACTGCCTGGCGAATTCCTATTGGCAGGCTATTCCAGATTTTAGGTGCATAACAGCAGAAGGCCGCCTCACCACTTCTTTTAAGTTTAGCTTTTGGAATTATAAGGAGACACTCATTTGAAGATCTAAGGTTACGATTTGGAATATAACGTGTCAGGCATTCCGATATATAAGATGGAGCGAGATTATTTAAGGCTTTATAAACCATAAGCAGTATTTTAAAGTCAATCCTGAATGACACAGGTAACCAGTGTAGTGACATCAAAACTGGAGAGATGTGTTCGGATTTTCTTTTCCCAGTTAGGATTCTAGCAGCTGCATTCTGCACTCGTTGCAAATGATTTATGTCTTTTTTGGGTAGTCCTGAGAGGAGTGCGTTACAGTAATCTAGTCGACTGAAAACAAACACGTGAACTAATTTCTCCGCATCTTTCAATGATATAAGAGGTCTAACTTTTGCTGTTTCTTAAGTGAAAAAATGCTGTCCTAGTGATCTGATGAATATGCGATTTAAAATTCAGAATACAGTCAACGGTTACCCCTAAGTTTTTTACTTCCGTCTTAACTTTTAATCCTAGTGCATCAAGTTTATTTCTGATAACCTCACTGAATCCATTATTGCCAATTACTAAAATTTCAGTTTTCTCTTTATTTAGTTTGAGAAAATTACTATTCATCCATTCAGAAATACCAGTAAGACATTGTATTAGTGTATCGAAAGAGTCGGAGTCATCAGGTGCTATAGATAAGTACAGCTGTGTGTCATCAGCATAGCTGTGGTAGCTCACGTTGTAACCTGAGATAATCTGACCTAACGGAAGCATGTAGATTGAGAAGAGCAGCGGACCCAGGATAGAGCCTTGTGGAACACCATATTAGATATCATAACATAACATAACATGAATTAGACAATCTACATGTCTCCAACTTCAAGTTTAAATCCGAACAATATATTCGATCTCTTTTCACTGTTCATTATTTCACATAGTAATAATTTCTGTTTGTTTGCGCTAATGCGATCTTTGCTATCATTTTTTTGAGACTTTCGAATTTTATTATTTTCATTATCTCTAACCTGCTCTGCATGTGTACCGTGCCAACGTTTCTGAACCTCTTTAGGAAGTTCTTTATCATCTACCCTTCGTCTTTTATTTCCGGCCCTGGGTGTGGATAAATCTCTTGGCACAAAGTCTCGCCTCATAGGACTTGAAAGTATCTTTCTGAAAAAGTCAAGTCTTGTCCCAGGATTTTTTTATTTAATATATATATACTGTGTATACTAGCCATCCCCCGTGGCTTCACCCGTGTATTAGTGAAACAGGACAGCGAGGAGGATCCTGCCCAGCTCTCTATTCCTAACATCACGCTTCCCCCTCTCCCTCTCCTAAGCCTATGTCCCAGATTCGTGCGAATATATCGCTCCTGTAAGCGAACTATCATTCTTAGCTCTATGAGAGAAGTCGCAAAATCAACCGGAATGTTCAAGCAAATTATAGAAAAAAAAAAGATCTAAATCAGTAGCTCAGTCGGTAGAGCAGGTTGTCCAGCAATCAGAGGGTCGCAGGTCCGATCCTGGCTCCCGGCATGAGAATGCAGCTGTTGTGTCCTTGGGCAACACACTTAACCTACCTTGCCTGCTGGTGGTGGTCGGAAGGATTGGTGGCGCCAGTGTTCAGCAGCCTCACTTCTGTCAGTGTGCCCCAGGGCAGCTGTGGCTACATAGTAGCTTATCATCACCAGCGTATGAATGTGTGTGTGAATGGGTGAATGACTGTTGTGTTGTAAAGCGCCTAGGGGGGTTCTTGAACTCTAGTTAGGCGCTATATCAAATACAGGCCATTTACCATAAATCCATTAAGTATTTCTTTTGTGAAAAGCAGACAGACATGCAAACGGGTTTAAAAAAAAACTCTAAGAAATTTCGCGCTTGGACCATGAAATTTTTTAAAACCGTTTCTTAGTGAGCACCTATGGGCCAAGGGTAACCTACATTCCAAATTTCAAGTCTCAAGTCCTCATGGTTCGGGAGATTTCGTGATGAGTGAGTCAGTGGGGTTTGGCTTTTAAATATATAGATACTGCGGTGGGCTGGCGCCCTGCCTGGGGTTTGTATCCTGCCTTGTGCCCTGTGTTGGCGGGGATTGGCTCCAGCAGATCCCCATGACCCTAAAGTTAGGATATAGCGGGTTGGATAATGGATGGATGGATGGCTGGGTGGATGGATATATAAAATGTAGAGCTATTTTTAACTGGTTTCTTTCATTCGGATTTCACCTTCTTACTAGAGAAGGAGAGGTAAAATATGGACACCATTTCATAATAATTTTGGTAGATAATTTCATCAGATCCTTCCATTTTTATTACATGTTCTATATTTGTAAGGAAAACTGATGTGTCCCCGCATGTTAATTATTTCCATGAGCCAAGAACTTTGATTTATGTCCCCGTAGGGCTCATAGACTTTTGTGTATGCCATCAACTAGAGAAGAGAGAAAGAGAAAAAGAGAAAGATGACCATTTCAGAAGTCTCTGAGACAGGCCACAGAACATTTCTTTCCTATTCTATTAAAATGCAGCTATAAACACGCCTTCATTTACTTCTTTCCAGTCATCAGAAATTCTTTAGTTGAAATAACAGCCTCTGAAAAATGAATCTGATAAAACAGATTATATTTCAAGATAGCAGGAGTCCATAAGCATCTGTACATCAAACAAACACATAACAGTATAACCAACACACGTCATGAAAGTACACTGAGTAGCTTATCAAGCAGGATCTCTACAAGAATTTCACCGTACCAATAAACCTCTAAACAACAGCAGATGTACAGATATAGGAAGATATAAAGAGGTATGTAATTAAAGAAGTTTTAAAGACTCAACACTGTTACACTGAATAGTATAGTATGCAGTGTTTGGTCTCATATTAAAAGAAGGAGATGCTGTCTCCAGGGAACGTCCAAAGATGAAGTGTGTAAATAAGAGTGTATGCCATGTATTGTTTCATCCATCCATCATCCAACCCGTTATATATCCTAACTACAGGCTCACAGGGATCTGCTGGAGCCAATCCCAGCCAACACAGGGCGCAAGGCAGGAAACAAACCCCAGGCAGGGTGCCAGCCCACCACAGGGCGCACACACTTGGGACAATTTAGGATCGGCAATGCATGTCTTTGGACGCAGACATGGGGAGAACATGCAAACTCCACGCAGGGAGGACCCGGGAAGCAAACCCGGGACTCCTTACTGCGAGGCAGCAGCGCTACCCACTGCGCCACCGTGCCTCCTGTATTGTTTCATTCTTTAATTCATTTTATAGATTGAATCACAATGATTGAGATACAGAACAAATAAGAATTCACTCTATACTGCTTCATACGCTGTACATTGAACTATCATTTCAAATCAAACTAAATGTCCGCTCCCCTGCTAAATCATAGAGAGAGCTACGGGTGTGAAAACAACAGTTCTAGTACGCAATATGTGGAGACACACAAAAATCTAACAAAGGCTTTAACCGAAAAGATTCTTCAACAAGAATTTGGGGACATTCCATGCCTTCAGAAAATATTCAGATCTCTTCACATTTTAACACATTTTGGTGTTTCAGCCTTATGCTGAAATCATTGAAATTCATTTTTTCCCTCATTTAACAAGTTGCATGTGCATTTGGCAAATTTATTAAAAACAAAAAACTGAAATATCCCGTTGACACGTGTATTCAGACCCTTTACTGTGACACCTAAAACCTGGCTCATGTCTATTGTATTCTACTGACCATTGCTGAGATGTTTCTACACCTTGTTTTGGGTCCACTTGTGGTTAATTCAGTTGATTGCGCTATTTAGGGCAGACACAGGTCTGTCTTTGGAAGGTTCCACAGTTGAGGAAAAAACAAGCCATGAGATTGAAGAAATTGCCTGCACACCTTAGAGATGGGATAGTGTCAAGGCACAGATCTGGAAAAGACTAAAAAAATGTCTACGCCCTTGTGTCGAACTCCAGGCCTGGAGGGCCGCAGTGGCTGCAGGTTTTCATTCTAACCCTTTCCCTAATCAGTGACGAGTTTTTACTGCTAATTAACTTGTTTTACCTTCATTTTAATAGCCCTGTTTTTAAGGATTCAGTGCTCTGAATTGATTCTTTTCTTCATTAAATGGCAGCCAAACAGAAATGAGATGTGAAACGAGCCAAAAGATGACCAGCTAAACTGGGGCTTCAAACTCCTGCCAATTTCACTCCAACCAGTTCTTTAATGAGAAGCCAATTCTTGCTGTTAATTAAACCAATTACTAAATTCAACGGCTTGTTGCTGCTCTCATTCTGTCACAGCAGACATTTACAGGACTGTTGATTTTCTAAGAAGACTGTCAAGATGTTTTGTTGAGGTGAGAGATCAACCTTACTGAGATCATCACCTTTCTTTATGTTCAGATAATGTGGTTAGCTGGTGATGTGGCAGCTTCTTTTGTGTCTCATTATTGTTTGGCTCCTCATTAAGGGAAAAGAAAGAACTTCGGGTCTGAGTCAAGTTAATTAAAACAAAGGCAAAAGAAGTTAATTAGCAGCAAAAACTGGTCACTAATGAAGAAGATGGTTAGAATGAAAACCTGCAACCACTGCGGCCCTCCAGGACTGGAGTTCGACACCCCTGGTCTACGCCATTAAAGGTGTCCAAAAGCACAGTGGCCATCATAATTCTAAAATGGAGGAAGTTTGGAATGTGCACAACTCTTCCTAGAGCTAGATGTTCAGTCAAACTGACTAATCAGGTAAGAAGGGCCTTGGTTAGAGAGGTGTCCAAAAACCCAATGATGTCTGATGAGGGAAAAAAAAATGTATTTATATTTTTACGATTTGTGTAAAAATATTAATAGTGAGGTCTACATTGATTACTTAGACTTCAACCTTTCTTAGACAGATAGCATAGCTAGTAAAAGGATAAGTGTATCTGTGTGTTCAAATACATAAAATGGCTCTGTCATTCCAGCAGATGGTGCATCACACACATTAAAACTGCTTTTAGAAATATATGGGCAGAGTGGTGGCTCTGAGGCTAGGGATCTGCACTGTCAATCGGAAGGTTGCTGGTTCAAATCCCATAAATACCAAAAGGGACTCTACTTCACTGCAATTGCTCTGCCCTGGGTATAGGGTTACCACTTTTAATACAAAAAAATAAAGGACGCATATTGCAGCGGGGGCCAAGGGCAATTTCATTCTCAAATACGGGACGATTCCGTTTTTTAAAGGACGGGTGGCAACCCTACCTGGGTATGACGTTAATCTGCATCCAGCCCTGCATGTAGGCCCTCCAACCTGCAGGGAAAAACCTGAGGGTTGGTGGCAGAATTGGCACTCCAGCCACCATTAAAAAACCACACACTGTTCCATTCCATCTAAACTAGTTTGGTGCTGAGGTGTCACCCGATACATGGCTGCACTTGGCTCCTAATCTGGGATCCTGAGTTGATTTGTCATGAGGTGGGTGCGGCAATGTGCTGTATCAGTGTGTGCTCGTAACCTCTATCTCTCTCTTAGAAATCCCAAATCAAATGGTATATAACAGAGACATATGCTTTGTATTTGTCATTCCAACAGATGGCACAGCACAAACATTTGTAGTTATGATTTTTATTACTACATATGTCTGTGATGCACGTTTTGTTGGAATGACAAATGCAATGCATTTTACTACTAAACACTTATTCCCATAAGTGGTGCACTGCAAACTTTAATTAGATTTAGATGCCTGGGTTGCTGTGGTGGGCTGGCGCCCTGTCCAGGGTTTGTTTCCTGCCTTGCACCCTGTGTTGGCTGGGATTGGCTCCAGCAGACCCCCGTGGCTGTGTAGTTGGGATATAGCGGGTTGGATAATGGGAGGATGGATGTCTTAGGTTGCACAATGCATTCCCATAAGTGGTGCACTGCAAACTTTAATTAGATTTAGATGTCTTAGGTTGCACAGCTGGTTAAGTCGATATTGTAAAATGAACGTACTGTAAACGGTTTTAGTGCAAAAATAATATTTGTAGAGTACTACACCAATAGCTAGTGAAGAGTGCAGAGATACAATTTATTGCTAGACTAAAGTTTAGCACATTATTTTCACCCCGTGTCTGCGTGGGTTTCCTCCTGGTGCTCCGGTTTCCTCCCTCAGTCCAAAGACATGCAGGTTAGGTGCAATTGGCAATCCTAAATTGTCTTTAGTGTATGCTTGGTGTGTGGGTGTGTGTGTGTGTGTGCCCTGCGGTGGGCTGACACCCAGCCCGGGATTTGTTCCTACCTTGTGCCCTGTGTTGCCTGGGATTGGCTCCAGCAGAGCCCTGTGACCCTGTAGTAAGGATATAGCAGGTTGGACAATGACTGACTGACCATTTGCTGTAGGTTCTGCATGTCATAACAAAATCATGCATCTTCTGTTTTATTTTTAAATGAATAGCAACCAAATGAGAGTCTAAATATGTGAAGGTAAGATTGATGACAAAAATGGTTCATGATATTGTATCACATTTATGGCATACAGCAAAACCAAGGATCTGGTGGAGGATTTTAGGAGACCCAGGCCCCTCATGGACCCCGTGATCATCAGAGGTGACTGTGCAGAGGGTCCAGACCTATAAAAACCTGGGAGTGCAGCTGGATGACAAATTGGACTGGACTGCCAATACTGATGCTCTGTGCAAGAGAGGACAGAGCCGACTATACTTCCTTAGAAGGCTGGCATCCTTCAACATCTGCAATAAGATGCTGCAGATGTTCTATCAAACGGTTGTAGTGAGTGCCCTCACTACGAGGTGGTGTGCTGGGGAGGCAGCATAAAGAAGATGGACGCCTCATGCCTGAACAAACTGGTGAGGAAGGCAGGCTCTATTGTAGGCACAGAGCTGGACAGTTTGACATCTGTGGCAGAGCGACGGGCGCTGAGCAGACTCCTGTCAATCATGGAGAATCCACTGCATCCACTGAACAGGATCATCTCCAGACAGAGGAGCAACTTCAGCGACAGACTGCTGTCACCATCCTGCTCCACTGACAGACTGAGGAGACTCCACACTATGCGACTCTTCAATTCCACCCGGGGGTAAACGTTAACATTATACAAAGTTATTGTCTGTTATACCTGCATTGTTATCACTCTTTAATTTAATATTGTTTTTTCTCAGTATGCTGCTGCTGGAGTATGTGAATTTCCCCTTGGGATTAATAAAGTATCTATCTATCTATCTATCTATCTATCTATCTATCTATCTATCTATCTATCTATCTATCTATCTATCTATCTATCTATCTATCTATCTATCTATCTATCTATCTATATATCTATCTATCCTTCTATCTATCTATCTATCTATCTATCTATCTATCTATCTATCTATCTACAGTGATGGTGCAGGGCTGGCATGCAATGAAGGACAGACAGTTCAGTACCAATGTAAATAAAACCCACTCCATAGGAGACGACTCTCTGAGGCTTACATCGGCTTCCTTTGTAGGACTTGCTTCAGCCTTATTGATTCAAAGAGCGGTGGACCAGAACCACCCTGTCTAAAACAAGAGAAATAATTTTGTCTTCAAAAAAAAAAAATTCAAAAAAAAAAAAGAAACTAATAGTTACTCTATATTAGAATACAGTTTATTACATTACTTAATTTATTAAGACAATGACTGCTTTTAGTAAGCATTTTTACTAATTAATGAGTCAGCTTCTCTGGTGCAGTCAGGATGTAGTCATGCTAAGGAAAGACAGAAATACCCAACTGTGCTAAAAATGGCAACTTCTTTTGGCACAGAGAAGCTGCAGCAGGGTGTTCTCACTTTATCTGACGTTTACATGACACAGCACAGCAGGGGTTTATAAGGATAATCTGAGGGGGTTCACTGTCTGAATAGCGTGTGATCAGAACTGGACGATCTTCGCTCTTAATGTGTGACTGAGTCAATCGGTTAATAATTAGGCAACGTTACATCAGTGGATTGTTGTCATTTTAACTGGTGCAAATGAATGCAGGGGATTTAGTTTGGATTTATCCATCATTTGCTTGGGAAATGGCACTGTGGTCCGAAAGCTAGTATAGATATTGAACTCAAAATTTTAGTATCAATCCAGCACTAATATGCCATACATTATTCCCGTATGCGCAAAACAGATTGGGAGGCACCGTTAAGTATACTCTTACAGTACACATGCTTGAAAGTTCTACACATGTGCAAAGCAAATCGGGCAGGTAGCACAAATTAGGTAGAGACATCCCTGTAATGGACCGAAAAATATCCAGCAAATAGATCAGAATAATACTGGACAATGAAGGTTTTGCTTCCTAAACACTTTTGGGTGTATCTTATGGGTTTGCACCATCTGTTGAGATGACAAATGCAATGCATATATTTTATGACTGCAAATATCTGTGATGTGCCATCTGTTGGAATGACAAATGCAATGCAATTTATCACTACAGATGTGTTAGATCTGCCATCTTTTGAAATGAAAAGCTATAACAATGGGTGGGACACACAGATACACAGACACTTATCCTTTTAGTAGCTGTGCTTTCCCATCTAAGTTGGGCTGATATCTAAGTAATCAACATAGACCTCAGCATTAATGTTTGCAGTGAATCGTATAATTCATACATCTCTGTTACCGTATATACTCGCATTTAAGTTCTCCCACGGATAAGTTGGGGGGGCTTGATTTTAACGTACAGTAAAATTTCCAGCATTTTATAATGTCAGTCGCATAAGTCGAATGCAGAAAATTCACACTATTGCTCCAAGAGATTACGAAATGCTAAAGTCCACCTGAGAGAGCAACCACAGAGCACACTGCCTTCTTTTTCTATGTATTGTGCCTACGTGACCACACGGTAATACACAAACTATTCCGAAGTGACGTTTTCACTGTTTTGTGTTTTTTGTATCTCACACCCTCATACACCTTTAATGTAAGAACAACCCTTAACTACGATGGAGAAAATATGAAGCTAGATTTAAATTAAAAGTCGTTGAAGTGGCGAAAGAAATTGGTAACTGCGCTGCTGCAACAAAATTCGATGAGTCTGAGAAACTGATGAGAGATTGGAGGAGGCGAGAAGACGTAAAAAACGGGCGTATTTTGAATGGGAGTATAAGTCGGGGTCTGATTTTATGATCGATTTTTCGGGTTTCAAGACCTGAATTATATGTGAATATATATGGCATATGGCATTTGGAATGGGATTTGTAAAAGCAGTGTTAATGTTTTTGATGTGCCATCTACTGAAATGACAAATGCAATGCATTTTATTACTACAAATGTTCTGCTGTTTACTACCTGCCAGAATGAAAGATGCCATGCATACGTTTCTGTTTTATGGCATTTGGTATGGGACATGTAAAAGCAGTGTCAAGGTTTGTGTACCATCTATTGGAATGGCAAACACAGTACATAATTAACTGATGCCAAGGTTATGGAAGGCAATTTTGTTGGTCCACAAATACTGACACTTAATCAATGACAAGCAGCCCAAAGTTGGGCCGGAGGAAATCACATGGAAGGCATTCAAGTATGTTGCTGAGAATTTCCTTGGCAACCACAGTGAACCAAACAACTTGCAGCTGGTTAACATCATGCTTCAAGCATACAAATTCATAAAGTGCAACATGTCAATAAAGATTGATTTCCTGTATTCACACTTGGACATCTTGCCTGTTAATCTTGGTGCACACAGTAACGAAAATAGTGGAAGATTTCCCCAGGGTATTGCAATGATGGAAAAGTGAAACGTGGAGTTCGGGAAAGTGGAATCCATCAATGCTGGTTGAATACTGCTGGACACTCGAAGAAGAAGCATCAGATGCTGAACATAAGTGAAAATCAGCAGTGAAAGAGTTTTAGCTCATTTGAACTAATGCAATGTGTCAGCATCATTAAGTGAATAAACACACTAAATTCAATTAAACTAATTTCACGTTTAATACAGTTCTCATAGGATACAGTCAGGAAACATTTGTTGTCCAGTGTGATATAAATTATCTACAAAGGAGTAAAATATGCAATTTTTGTAATAAGCGCCATTTTGTTTTGCTTATTTTATGCAGAAGATCTCATACAAGCAGCACTGCAGTCTGAGTAACTGTAGACCATAATGATGAAAGTCATCATACTCACAGAATAAGAAAAACTCATGTTGTGTTGAAAGGTTTTAGCACTGTTCTAACACATTTACAGCTCTTTAACTTAAGATCGAAAAACAGCTATTATTACTTTAACTCAGGGATGAGGGATGAGACAAAGAGCGGTTCAACAAACCTCCAACGAAGAGCAAAAAATTTGGACAACGCTTTCCCTTGCCCGAACGCGGGTCACTGTGGCCCCCCTCTGGAGCCAGGCCTGGAGGTGGGGCTCGATGGCGAGCGCCTGGTGGCCGGGCCTGCACCCATGGGGCTCGCCGGGCACAGCCCAAGAGGTAACGTGGGTCCTCCTCCCCATGGGCTCACCACCTATGGGAGGGGCCAAGGAGGTTGGGTGCAGTGTGAGTTGGGTGGTGGCGAAGGCGGGGACCTTGGCGGTCTGATCCTCGGCTACAGAAACTGGCTCTTGGGGCGTGGAATGTCACCTCTCTGAAGGGGAAGGAGCCTGAGCTAGTGCGCGAGGGCGAGAGGTTCCGGCTAGATATAGTCGGACTCACCTCGACGCACAGCTTGGACTCTGGAACCAATCTCCTTGAGAGGGGCTGGACTCTCTACCACTCTGGAGTTGCCCCGTGAGAGGCCGAGCAGGTGTGGGCATACTTATTGCCCCCACTTGGAGCCTGTGCATTGGGGTTTACCCCGTGGACGAGAGGGTGGCCTCCCTCCGCCGGGTGGGGAAGGGTCCTGACTGTTGTTTGTGCGTATCGCCCAACAGCAGTTTGGAGTATCCACCCTTTTGGAGTCTCTGGAGGGTTGCTAGAGGGCATACCTTCTGGGATTCCCTCGTTTTGCTGGGAGACTTCAATGCTCACGTGGGCAATGACAGTGAGACCTGGAAGGGCGTGATTGGGAGGAATGGCCCCCCCGATCTGAACCCGAGCGGTGTTTTGTTATTGGACTTCTGTGCTCGTCATGGATTGTCCATAACAACACCATGTTCAAGCATAAGGGTGTTCATATGTGCACTTGGCACCAGGACACCCTAGGCCTCAGGTCGATGATCGACTTTGTGGTCGTGTCGCCGGACTTGCGCCATATGTCTTGGACACTCGGGTGAAGAGAGGGGCGGAGCTGTCAACTGATCACCACCTGGTGGTGAGTTGGCTTCGATGGTGGGGGAAGATGCCGGTCAGACCTGGTAGGCCCAAACGTGTTGTGAGGGTCTGCTGGGAGCGACTGGCAGAGTCCCCTGTCAGAAGTAGCTTCAACTCCCACCTCCGCAGAACTTCAACCACGCCCCGAGGGAGGTGGGGACATTGAGTCCGAATGGGCCATGTTCCGTGCCTCTATTGTTGAGGCGGCTGACCGGAGCTGTGGCCGCAAGGTGGTCGGTGCCTGTCGTGGCGGCAATCCCCAACCCGTTGGTGGACACCGCGTGAGGGATGCCGTCAAGCTGAAGAAGGAGTCCTATAGGACTTTTTGTCCTGTGGGTCTCTGGAGGCAGCTGATAGGTACCGCAGGCCAAGCGAACGCTGCTTCGTTGTTGCTGAGGCAAAACTCGGGCATGGGAGGAGTTTGAGAGGCCATGGAGAACGACTTTGGACGGCTTCGAGGAGATTCTGGTCCACCGTCCGGCGCCTCAGGAGGGGAAGCAGTGCAGTGTCAACACCGTATATGGTGGGGATGGTGCGCTGCTGACCTCACTGACGCTATGGGTCGGTGGGAGGAGTACTTCAAGACCTCCTCAATCCCACTAACATGCCTTCCATGAGGAAGCAGAGCCTGGGGACTCTGAGGTGGGCTCTCCCATCTCTGGGACTGAAGTCACCGAGGTGGTCAAAAAACTCCTTGGTGGCAGGGCCCCGGGGTGGATGAGATACCGAGTTCCTTAAGGCTCTGGATGTTGTAGGACTGTCTTGGTTGACACGCCTCTGCAACATCGCATGGACATCGGGACAGTGCCTCTGGATTGGCAGACCGGGTGGTGGTCCCCTCTTTAAAAAGGGGACCGGAGGGTGTGTTCCAACTATAGAGGGATCACACTCCTCAGCCTCCCTGGAAAAGTCTATTCGGGGGTTCTGGAGAGGAGGGTCCGCCGGATAGTGAACCTCGGATTCAGGAGGAACAGTGTGGTTTTCGCCCTGGTCGGAACAGTGGACCAGCTCTTCACCCTTAGCAGAGTCCTGGAGGGTGCATGGGAGTTTGCCCGACCGGTCTACATGTGTTTTGTGGACTTGGAAAAGGCATTCGACCGTGTCCCTCGGGAATCCTGTGGGGTGCTCCGGGAGTATGGGGTACCGGACCCCTGATAAGAGCTGTTCGGTCTCTGTACAACCGTGTCAGAGCTTGGTCCGCATTGCCGCAGTAAGTCGAGCCCGCTTCCAGTGAGAGTTGGACTCCGCCAGGGCTGCCCTTTGTCACCATTCTGTTCATAACTTTTATGGACAGAATTTCTAGCGCAGCCAGGGTGTTGAAGGGGTCCGGTTTGGTGGACTCAGGATTGGGTCACTGCTTTTGCAGATGATGTTGTCCTGTTTGCTTCATCAGGCCGTGATCTTCAGCTCTCTGGATCGGTTCGCAGCTGAGTGTGAAGCGGCTGGGATGAGAATCAGCACCTCCAAATCCGAGAGCATGGTCCTCAGCCGAAAAGGGTGGAGTGCCCTCTCAGGGTTGGGGAGAGATCCTGCCCCAAGTGGAGGAGTTCAAGTATCTCGGGTCTTGTTCACGAGTGAGGGAAGAATGGAGCGTGAGATCGACAGGCGGATCGGTGCGGCATCCGCAGTGATGCGGCTCTGCATCGGTCTGTCGTGGTGAAAAAGGAGCTGAGCCGTAAGGCAAAGCTCTCAATTTACCAGTCGATCTACGCTCCTACCCTCACCTATGGTCATGAGCTATGGGTAGTGACCAAAGAACGAGATCGCGAATACAAGCGGCTGAAATGAGTTTCCTCCGCAGGGTGTCTGGGCTTTCCCTTAAAGATAGGGTGAGAAGCTCAGTCATCCGGGAGGGGCTCAGAGTAGAGCCGCTGCTCCTCCGATCGAGAGGAGTCAGATGAGGTGGCTCGGCATCTGATCAGGATGCCTCCTGGACGCCTCCCTGGTGAGGTGTTCCGGCACGCCCAACCGGGAGGAGGCCCCGGGAAGACCCAGGACACGCTGGAGGGACTATGTCTCCCGGCTGGCCTGGGAACGCCTTTGGGATTCTCCCGGAAGAGCTGGAAGAAGTGGCCGGGAGAGGGAAGTCTGGGCCTCTCTGCTTAAGCTGCTGCCCCGACCCGACCTCGGATAAGCGGAAGAGGATGGATGGATGGATGGATGGATGGATGGACTTTAACTCAACTGAATAACATGAACGTCAACGAAAGGCAAGTAATTCTTAAGAAAAAAAAAAACTTGTGATGCCACTCACTGATTTCAAAAACTGCCAATTACTAAAACAAACTTAATGGTACAAAGGTAAGTCTGTCTGCTTCGATCACGGGGTGTATTAACGAACATCTGTTCACCGGACATACCTCTTCTTTCTTTGTGCTTCTTGTTGCCTTTCTTCATCAGACATTCTTACCTTATATTCCTCTTTCTGTGAGCTTCTTGTTGCTCTTTTTCATTGGATATTCAAGCCTGATTATGGATGCCGTACAATGTGACACCCTGATGTACCCTGCATGAATTACAATCCGTTGCTGGCCACTTGCCCTTCTTCATGGACATTCCCTCCCCCCTGGGGATAATGGATGACATTAGGTTCAGGAACCAGCATGGATGCCTGCCAGTCAGACATCTTATCGCTTCATTCATATCTATAATTAAATAAATAAATATATATACATACATATAAAGGAGAGTTGGGATCTGAGAGACTGTGTTTGTGTGTTTGTGGAGGGATGGAGAGTTACTTCACATCATTTCATTTACTTCATTTCGCTACGAGCTGAGCTCCGCAGCTGACGCGGTCTTGCCGTTCTTTTTCTTTAGTGTTTAGTCCTCTCTCCTTTACTGATTTATATAAAGGAGAGTTGGAATCCGAGAGACTGTATTTGTGGAGGGATGGGGCGTTAAGGTGGGTGGGGGAGTCACGTGATCATCTGCCCTCCCATTCACGGCATTTCAATCACTTCATTTCGCTCCGAGCTGAGCTCTGCAGCTGACGCGGTCTTGCCATTCTTTTTTCTTAGTGTTTAGTCCTTTCTCCTTTGCTGATTTACTGTTTACTAGACGCAGTGCTTACTGAATTGTATTTTTTCCTTTAGTGTTTCTACTTAGTGTTTCTTAGTGTTTAGTAGATGCGGTGTTGCAGTTTACTGTTACTTTCTACTTCGTTTCTGTACTTTAGTGTTTAGTACACTTTTACTTTATCTCATTTACTGTTGTTCCCAGAGCTGTTGCCCTTTTTTACTTTATCTCATTTAGTGTTTCGTAGACTTTTACTTTATCTCATTTACTGTTGTTCCCAGCGGTGTTGCTGTTTTCCCCGTTTCAATTTTTTATGCAGCATGTTCACGAATTAGTCATAGAGAAAATGTATATATTTTGGCTCCAGGAGGACAAACCAAAAATGTTGTATATAAAGAAGCTCTATAAGTCGCATGTAGATAAGTAGTTATTCCAACTAAAGCGACTGCTGCGAAGCGCACGCGGTCTGCTAGTATATATATATAGTGAACTGGGACCCGGACACAGGCAGACGGACAACATAGTTTCACCACACACCGTTTATTTACACGAATTATTTACAAATAGTGCTCACGTGCACCCCCAGTGCCTCTTGCACCGTTCCCCCAAATGTCCAGGCCTAACAAGTCTAATGCCTCTCTTTTGGCCGCCTCCCATCCTCTCTCCAGCTCTCTCCTCTTCCACCCGACATCCACTGCTCACTGGAGGGAGATGGCCCCTTCCCGGCAATCAGTCATGGCCACACCCCAGTGTGGCGGAAGTGCCGGCTGCGCACCCGGAAGCCGTCCGTGTGTCCCCTGTCGTCTTCCCCCCAGCACTTCCTGGTGTGGCGGAAGTGCTGGGCTCGAGGGATATGCAGGCATTGGGGCGCCGCCTGGTGGTGGCCACGGGTCCCTACAGGGCTGGGCTTCCAAGCCCTGTACCCGAGGCCCCCAACAAAACCAGGACGGACGCCCCCTCGCGGTCTGGAGGAGGCACAAGCCCTCCTCCGGTCTTCCTGGGCGTCCCGGCCGGGGACCACAATATATATATATCTTCTTATATAATACTCTACTGTTGCTCTCCATTTGTCTGTCCAGGATTTTAAATCACCTGTAGTTCATAAAAAGTTTGACCTGTTGACCTGAAATTTGGTACACATATGTTAGGAGATGTCTACTGTCCGTTTTCAGGGTGATAATTGACCCCTAAGGTTATTCCTTTTTTATTTTTAATTTATTTTATTGTAGAATCAACTCTCGGCAGCGGCCAGCAGGGCGCCATGTGGCACATGTGTACAGGTGCTGTTCTCATTCATGTGGACTAAAGTCGAGAACAACAGCAGGCAGACACCAATACAAAAGTAAAAAAGCAATTTCTTTATTCTTGGTGAGAGGAGGCTTGCAGCCCCTGTCAGCCAGTTCCACTGACAGCTAGATCAGAGAGCCTAAAGAAAGAAGGGAGTTAGCTCAGTTTTATACCAGTTTGTTTACTAAACAAAAAGAGGAAGTATGGCAGTTCAATTTGAGGTCACACAGAGTTTGCAAGTAGCTTAAGATGACACATCAGATCAGTACTGGAGAAGTACACGGTAGTCTTTAGATAAGATGAACTGTCGGCATATCCCCAGTCCCAGGTTTCCTACCCAGCTTAGGCCATGCAATTCAGCTATGGCTAGTTTTGCAAGACAGTTACAGAGACAGCACTTTGCAAAACATGTACTTCCCTATTCTTCTGCACCATCAAGGTTACAACACTTCAACAGCTATGTGGCAGTTACAATTTAAGAATCTTATTATAGCTTACATTCCACACATAATGATCATCACACATAATAATTGGTTATGCAATAGCAAAAGCTACCTTAAAAGTTAGTTTAGTACATTTGTCTTACAGGAATACACTCTTACAGCTTAGTGTCTGTATTAGATTACATTTGTTCAGTTAGCTTAATTCATCCATAAACTCTGCACAAGCTTAATTCTTTTCAGTATATATAAAAAACAAATCATATAGAAATAATAAATAATATAGCTCTCTGCATCATGCTTAATGCAAATTACAGTCATTGGTATTGAGAGTTAAATACTTATAATCATTTCAGTTTATAATGTTTTTTTTCTCTTTCTCATTTCCTACCACCTTCGCTGTCACTTCCCCTACCTCTTCATATCTTAAATCATTTTTGAGGCAGATTGAAGACTTAAGTGCCAGTTTAAGTGAAAAATTAAGGAAAACGTACTAATTACAACGCAAAAAACTGACTTAATCAGTTTTAATGCAAAAGGATGCCGACAAAAGAAGAGAAGCAGCAGGCCGCTAGGGTGGAGACAAGAGGAGCGGCTCAGGAAGCAGTAAGCGCATCAACCTCTGAGCAAACGAATGCTAAACGTACAGAGAAAGAGGATGAAAACTAGGAATGTTCAAGTCAAGTGGATTCACTACACATTATTGTTTAGTATGCTGTTACTAGTACATATATACAGTATATATATATATATATACTGTATATACTAATAAAAGGCAAAGCCGTGACTGCCTGACTGACACACTCATCACTAATTCTCCAACTTCCCGTGTAGGTAGAAGGCTGAAGTTTGGCAGGCTCATTCCTTATAGCTTACTTACAAAAGTTCAGCAGGTTTCCTTTTGAAATTCTACGCGTAACGGTCATAACGGTCGACAAAGTCCGCCATGTTGAACTTTCTTATTTATGGCCCCATCTTCACGAAATTTGATAGGCGGCTTCCCTGCGCTAACCAAAACCAAAGTACGTACTTATTTTGGTGGTATGACACCACTGTCGGCCGCCATATTGAACTTTCCAACGGTCTTTGTTACTTATGGGCCCATCTTCAAGAAATTTGGTACGCGGGTTCCCAACGCTAGCTGAATCCTACTTACGTACATATATACGTCCATAGCCTACAGCTCGGTCACCGTGTGAGGTGTCGTTGGGTCCCCCATCCCAACGCCTCCCACGTTGTTGGCTGCCTGCCTAAATAAGGCTGTCCGTCGCTCCGGTCTCTACATTCCCTTCCTTGCTTCGCCACGGGATTCACGTCTCCCTGCTGATAACTGCAGCCTTTTAATTTAATCCACGGCTTCTCCGCTGTTTTATTGTTCGTTTATTACGATGATAGTTATTGTGTAGGTATTTTACACTTACTTTACATTGTTCAGGTACCCATTTCCTTTATAATTCCAACCGTACCCCCATTAACATGTCTATCGAGGTGATCACCATCGATCAAAGAACTGTCACTTACCGAGTGGTTTCCATGCCCGGAGATAGCACCTACCTTTTCCATTCTCTTTGTTACATATTGCACGGCCATATCAGGCTCACTCTTGATATCCGGAGGAACATTGTGTCTTATGTATTGAATGACTGGGACAGGTTCAAGGTGTGGACTGATGACGGTACAGGAGATAATTATACTACACAGGAGCACTAGAAGAGTGAAATGCTTAAGCCCTTCACCTATGGATCTGCATGTGAGTTGATGGCTGCCGCTGAATTGTTCGGTTGTTGCTTTCAAGTCTACCGAAATGGCCAAATATTTTACACCTTTCGACAACCGCCAATGCCTCTTAAACATCTTAGATTCACAGGTGACGATTTCAGTAGTGGACACTTTGATGTTTATGAATGTTTAAACTCTCAAAAGCTGGATGTGAAGTTATCGATGAAACCGGTTGTATGCTTACAACGCTTGACAGATGCCGAATGTCACTTCAACACAAGTCCTGCAAATACTGTCGTAATTGAAACAAACCATGAAACTCAAACCGATTATGTCAGCAGCAATCCAAGCTGTGAGATTTGAAACAAGATTACTGTTCACATGGCCAACTGTACGTTACATGCTCAAGAGTAAGCTCAGCGCACAGCTTGGTCATATTGTAATGGCCGACCCCTTTACCCAGCCGGCAGCTACACCTCCAAGACCTGTGGCCTGGATAATTTACTGAGCAATCTAACTATCAAGCCGTACTTCTACACAATTAAACTTTTCCCCACAATCGACGGTATAAATGCAAGTACACAAAAGCAGGATGTAAAAATAAACGGATTAAATGTATTAAATGAAACAAGACATGCCACAAAACAGATATAAATATAAATATCCCGCCACCCCAGCAACAACAAGACAGCACCAAATATAAATACAAAAACCCTCCCTTGTCCCTGTAACATATAACACACAACACGAACAACAAAATGACTGAAAAACAGAATGATTGGGAACTTGAGTCCGAATATAAAAAATGTCCTGAATACGGATGACTGAACTAGCGGCAATTGTGGTGTTTGATTTTCCCGGCGATTGGAGCAACCTCACCGTGATTCCTCGCGATGGTGGATGGTGAATCGACCCCGGGGTCTCAGCAGATGCAGGTTGAAAGACAGTCCGGAAAATGAAAAGCAAACTGGTGAAAAGGCGCGATGTGAAGAAACAGCAAGCAAGTTGAAGTGGTTGAAACAAAACGGTCTTTTTTTCCTTCTCCTCCCTCTTTCCTCTTAAATAGTCTGTGACGGCTGTGATTGATTAATTAAGAACAGGTGTTTTCCAGGTTTGCGGCTGTGGTCTCCTTCATCATCCGTCCTCCTTTACGGGGACGGCATTAACTGATACACATACAAACAGCAAACGGGACAATGAAACGAGACGCACTCAGAACTGACATTTAAACACTAACTATGTGGCCCCGCTACAATATTACAACCGGAGGGCCGAACTCACAATGTGGTATACAAAGAGATCCTTAACAAATAATTATTGGTATATTTTCCCTCAGTTTAAAAAGGTTTACTTTTCCGATTAATAAAAATTTTAAGGCAGTACTTCGCCGCTGCAAAGCGCGGGTATTTTGCTAGTATATATATATATACAGTATATCACATATTAGCTGTCCCCCGTGGTTCCTCGCACATAGTAGTAAAACAGGACAAACTTTAAAAATCAATAAACAAACAACAAGGTACGGTCAAAAATGTGGCGACAGGTAGAGAGACTCGAATGGAGGCTGGCGCATGAGTGAGGAGGGCTCCACTCGGCTCCCTACTCCTGACGTCACGCTTCCCCATCTCCTCAGTCCATTGCGTCTCTCTCTCTCAGATTCACGCATATAAATCAGTACCGCAAACAAACTATGATACTTAGCGCGATGAGAGAACAACTGGAATGTTCAAGCAAATTATAGAAAAAAATCCAATCTAAATCTGTTAAGTGGTTCTCTTGTGAAAAGCGGACAGACAGACAGACATTGGATTTTATAGATATACAGCTAACTCTAGAGACATCAAATACTTTATTATTTGGTATTGTTGATTGGGAGAATTCATAATTCCAACGCTAAATGGGCTAACAGTCTTCCACTTTTTATTATGTTTAACCTTCAATGATATTTAAATTCATTAAGTAAGCAGAAATAGAGTAAGGCAAAGGGGACAACTGAAATATGCATAAAAAATGTATTTGATGTCAGATGGCTACCTCTAGTTGCTGAGGGGCTATATTGTACAGTCTCTTATGATTGTTTGTTTTGAGCAACAATAATAAAAAAACACACACACATTTCAATGATGGCATCATCCATTATTTCTGGATTCTTAATTAACAGAACACAATACAGATTATCCTTTGGCATGCGCCATTGGTCCTAAACTAGAGTACTTTCAAACTTCAGACAGCAGGGGCAGGCAGCAATTTTAAAGTTAGAGTAAGGGATAAGTGAGACTTTATTTCAATAAAAATCACACACATAAATACAGGAAAAATAAATATTGTTCCTCTCTGTTAGAGGTGACAAAAACATTGAACACAATCAGTGAATACAGTAAACGTGGCAGAGGAGCTCGGCCCTAATCCATGTGCCCCTTGTCCCAGGCCAAGTGAGCAGCTAAAATGGAATAAAACAGCGGTGGTAAATTCCATGTAATCTCTGTAACAAGCCACACATTTTATTCATTTTTCTTATTGAGTTCTTAAGTGTCAAAATTAAAGTATTCCTTAAAGTTATGAGTGTAAAACCATACATTTACTCTGATCTGATCTTCCACTTCTTTTCTTGAGTTGACACCACATAATTCTTTAAATGCTGAATAAATACAGAAAGACAAAACATACAGTAGAGCATATTCGGTGTTTGAGCATCCATTTTGCAAAGAAATTAAAGGATCTTCTGACAGACTCAAAGGCACTGTGCACTGTGGACGATCAACTGTATGATTTCAGCCATCGTCCATAACAGAACAAAACATGCTGCGGTCGTCCACAAACTGGTTACACTCCACGTCACTTTATGAAATATTCTGAAAAAGTACAATCGCAAGAGCTTCAGTTCACACCACACATCAGTCACCCTTTCAATGATACGGTGTGAATTTTTCATAAATACTTGACAGCATTTAATAAAAGTTTATTACCGAACAAGCAGAGTATGATTCTGGTAACTGTCCTTTCTGGATAAAGCCAAGCAGAGGACCACAGAGGTTAGGATCTGCCCCGGTATCATTCAGCACCTGAACATCAGCATCAACCTATCACTAAGCTGGGAGAATCAAACCTTAAACTGATGCAAAGGTAACACATAGAAAGAAAACACTCGGCTAACAGCTGTAAAGACATTATAATACAGCTGACGTCAAACTAGAAAAGACAGCAAACAAACTCCTTCACGCTCTTTGATTTCTGTAAACCTAGCATGAAACATCAGACTGCCAGAAAATTGTCAATTCTTGAATTGTTTGAACAAAGGCCGAAAATGCTTTTCTACAAAAAGAAAGCGCAGCAGAGAGCAGAGTATCCATGAAAAAGCATTGACTTACCTGATACTTGATTGTAGGATGAATTCCCGAAGCCTAGGGTTAAAAAAAAATAATAATAGCGACATTAGAATAATATCCTCCATTACATATGCAGACATCTCAAATGAAAGCTTGTACTTGGTTACCTACAATCCATACATTCATTTTATGAGCCACTCTTCTGGAAGAAACATAAAGTGGAAGTGGGAATCTTATCAGCTCTCAGACTATATAAACTATACATTACCCAGGGGTCAAGAGATGATGTGGTGTCCATGAAACATAATAAAATGTTTAATTAGATTAGCATTATCTACCTGTCTTTTATATAGTGTTTTTCTTAACTCTGCCTATTTTTATATAGTGCTTTTCCAAACTCTCTTTCTCTCATTAAAACATTAGAACACTCTGGACGAGAACAGGCCATTCAGCCCAACAAAGCTCGCCAGTCCTGTCCACTTAATTCTTCCAAAAAAAGTCGAGTTTTGAATGTCCCTAAAGTCTTAGTGCCTACCACACTACTTGGTAACTTATTTCAAGCGACTATCTGTGTAAAGAAAAACTTCCTAATGTTTGTGCGAAATTATGCTTAACAAGGGTATATAGTGCCTTTCCTAACTGTCTCTATCTATCTATCTTTTCTATAGCTCCTTTCCTAACTCTCCCTCTCTCCGTCTTTTATACAGTGTCTTTTTTAACTCTATGTACCTTTTGTATAGTGCCTTTCCTAACTTTATCTATCTTTTCTATAATGCCATTCTTAACTATACTGATCTGCCTATATTTTATATAGTGCCTTTCCTATCTCTATTGATCTATCTTTTATATAGTGCCTTTCCTATCTCTATTGATCTATCAATCTATTTTATCTTTTATTTAAAGTTATTTTTCTTTTGATATATCTGTCAATTTTTATACAATGCCTTTCCTTTTCCTCTCCCTCTCTCTCTGCCTTGATATATAGTGTCTTTCCTTACTGTCTCAATCTATCTTTTACAGTATATAGTTCCTATTTGACTCTATTGCTCTGACACTCTATCAATCTATCATAGAGTGCCTTTACCTACTCTCTATTTTACATATATTTCCGCTCTCCATGCTATCTAGCACAAATAATAGATAGATAGATAGATAGATAGATAGATAGATAGATAGATAGATAGATAGATAGATAGATAGATAGATAGATAGATAGATAGATAGATAGATACTTCATTAATCCCAACGGGAAATTCACATAATCCAGCAGCAGTATACTGATACAAAGAAACAATATTAAATTAAATAGTATAATTAAAGAGTGACTATTTATATACCATTTTATATACCATTTTTCACTAAAACTTGAGCACTTAATAATTTGTTTCAATGAGTGATGGCTGCTGTCCAGAATATACAAAACATTTACAGCTCAAAGGAGCAATAAAAAACAGATTCAATCTTGGAAATATTGGATAATTAAAAGACTGACATGAATGGGACCTCCGTCAATTTCAGCACATTTCTAGAGGTGGACAAGTTTAGGGTGACAGGCTGTCCGCCCTCTGTATCAGTTTAAAAGGTAAACACTTGCCGATTAAAAGAAGATCAACAAATTACATTTACTAAAGTTCTTACTGGAAATAAAGAATGTTCAATAAACATGAAATAAACGGATAATAAGGTGTCTAAAGGCTTGACTTCATTTCAGTTTCTCTTAATTTGGCTGTCTAGCAAAGACTAAGAGAATTGTCATTATTTATTGCTTAGGGTGGTTAAGTTGATTATTTCAGTTTGTTTCTCTCCATGTTCTTCAAAAGCCAGACAGATAAGTTTATATTGTCACACATGCATGTCAAAGGATCGCCTTCCAGGCTCGTAGCAGGTATGTACTTCCACTCCGGGACAGAAGAGGGTGCTGTCACTAACAGTATCATGTGTTTAGTTCGTCCACAGCACCAAGAAGACACCCCAGGAGTTCAACTGACTCCGCCCCTTCCTGTTGGACTCCCATAAAATCCAATTGTCCCCTGGAAGGATGTGTCTCACTTGGACCAGAGCTAGCCGCAGGATGGAGCTCCACCATGCCAGGCCTCCTCTTTTGAGCGGTATTACCTATTCTGAGGCAACCATTGCATATTGTTTTGTCCCATTGTTGCCTTTGCTTTCTTTTGTGTTTACAGCATCATATTAAATAGATAGATAGATAGATAGATAGATAGATAGATAGATAGATAGATAGATAGATAGATAGATAGATAGATAGATAGATAGATAGATAGATAGATGAAAGGCACTATATAGATAGATAGATAGATAGATGAAAGGCTCTAGATAGATAGATAGATAGATAGATAGATAGATAGATAGATAGATAGATACTTTATTAATCCCAAGGGGAAATTCACATACTCCAGCAGCATACTGATAAAGAACAATATTAAAGGAATTAAAGAGTGATAACAATGAAGGTATAACAGACAATAACTTTGTATAATGTTAACGTTTACCCCCCCGGGTGGAACTGAAGAGTCACATAGTGTGGGGTCTCCTCAGTCTGTCAGTGGAGCAAGATGGTGACAGCAGTCTGTCACTGAAGCTGCTCCTCTGTCTGGAGATGATCCTGTTCAGTGGATGCAGTGGATTCTCCATTATTGACAGGAGCCTGCTCAGCGCCCGTCGCTCTGCCAAATGGGGCAACCTAACTGGCACCACAACTAGTTTTTTGGGCTTCCTCATGTCTTAACTACACTATTAAAATCTTATCAAATATACAAGCATCCACAGCAATAATTCACTCCATTCACACAAAAAGGGAAAGTGAGATATAAACCAGATGCAACAAAAACACAGTGAAACTGACTGATCAAGGTTGAAACTTTAAGCATTGTGAGCACGGACATACAATCTTTTCTCAAGTGTGCAGGAAAAGCCGTACAATCAACCCAAACAAAACCATCATAAAAGTGCTGATAGTTATTGACTTGTCTAATGCTGCTGTCGTTTATGGCCGTCCCATTCCTTCGTACGTAACACTTGTCTGACCATTTTTGAACTGCTAAATCTATTCTTAAACACTCTGCCATGGTAAAACACTTCCCCAACACTGTGCAGAAAGCCTTCTGTTGAATTTGTCTCCTCAACTCCATTAGGCTATATGATGGACAGGTTGACAGATGAGATCAGAAAGGAGTCTCTGTGGACTATGATGTTTGCAGATGACATTGTGATCTGTAGTGTGAGTAGACAGCAGGTTGAGACAAACCTGTAGAGGTGGAGGTACGCACTGGAAAGAAGGGGAATGAGAGTCAGTAGACGTAAGCTGGAGTACATGTGTGTGAATGAGAGGGGAAGGTGTTAGAAGGAGCACAAGTGGTGAAGGTAGATAAAAATAAATACTTGCGTTCAACAGTCCAAAGCAATGGAGAAGTATGGAAGAGAGGTGAAGAAGAGAATGCAGGCAGGGTGAACTGGGTGGAGAAAAGTGACAAGAGTGATTTGTGAGAGAAAAGTACCTACAAGAGTGAAAGGGAAGGTTTAAAAAACAATAGTGAGACCAGCTATGTTATATGGTCTATATGGTATATGGTATATATGGTATATGATGGTTTGGAGACGGTGGCCCTGACAAAAAGACAGGTAACAGAGCTGGAAGTGGCCGAGTTGAAGATGCTATGATTTTTGCTTAGAGTAAGAATGATAGGCAGGATTAGGAATAAGTATATTAGAGGAAGAACACAGTTTGGTGACCAAGTGAGAGAGGCTAAATTGAGAAGGTCTGGGCACACGCAGAGAAGAGATGAGGGGTACGTCGAGATGGAACCGCCAGACAAGAGTAAAAGAGGAAGTTAATGGATGTGGTGACAGAGGATATGAAGGCAGTCAGTGTGGATAGAAAAAAGATGTCAAAGACAGGGATAGATGAAGACGGATGATCCTCTGTGGCAATGGGAGCAGCCAAAAGAAGAAGAAGAACACTCCTTCAGGCTACAAAAAGCCGACAGCTCAAACGGAACAAACGGAAAATTAGAGTGGTCATGTCTAAGAAAGAAAAATGGAGAGAAGTCCTATCCATCCATCCATCCTCTTCCGCTTATCCGAGATAGGGTCGCGGGGGCAGCAGCTTGAGCAGAGATGCCCAGACTTCCCTCTCCTCGGCCACTTCTACTAGATCTTCCGGGGGAATCCCGAGGCGTTTCCAGGCCAGCCGGGAGACATAGTCCCTCCAGAGTGTCCTGGGTCTTCCACAGGGCCTCCTCCCGGTTGGACGTGCCCAGAACACCTCACCAGGGAGGCGTTCAGGAAGCATCCTGATCAGATGCCCGAGCCACCTCATCTGACTCTTCTCGATGTGGAGGAGCAGCGGCTCTACTCTGAGCCTGTCCTGGATGACTGAGCTTCTCCCCTTATCTTTAAGGGAAAGCCCAGACACCCTGCGGAGGAAACTCATTTCAGCCTCTTGTATTCACAATCTCGTTCTTTTGGTCACTACCCATAGCTTATGACAATAGGTGAGGGTAGGAACGTAGATCGACTAGTAAATTGAAAGCTTTCCTTATGGCTCAGCTCCTTTTTTTCCACGACAGGCCGATGCAGAGCCTGCATCACTGTGGACGCCACACCGATCCGCCTGTCGACCTCACGCTTCATTCTTCCCTCACTCGTGAACAAGAACCCGAGATACTTGAACTCCTCCACTTGGGGCAGGATCCCGCTCCCAACCATGGTAAGGCACTCCACCTTTTTCCGTCTGAGGACCATGGTCTCGGATTTGGAGGTGCTGATTCACATCTCAGCCGCTTCACACTCAGCTGCGAATCGATCCAGAGAGAGCTGAAGATCACGGCCTGATGAAGCAAACAGGACAACATCATCTGCAAAAAGCAGTGACCCAATCCTGAGTCCACCAAACCGGACCCCCTCAACACCCTGGCTGAGCCTAGAAATTCTGTCCATAAAAGTTAGGAACAGAATTGGTGACAAAGGGCAGCCCTGGGAGAGAAGTCCAAATAAGAGAAAAAAAAACATCTGCACTGTATGTTAGCACTGAAGTGCGTCTTCTCCTGAGTGTTTGAGTCTGTCCTAACGGTCTCTAAACACCATAAAACAGAGGGTACAGCAAGAAGGAAATGAAAGCCTGCCCACAGAATGTAGAATGACGACAAAGGCCACCATTCACAGAACTAACCTACTTTGTGAGTCGGCTGAAATGAGACAACAGACCTCTTCTGTTTCCCAATGGGCTTCTTTCAGCTGTGCTTATTTAGCACCCAGCGTTAAAACAAGCTAAGTGCATATTTTCATAGCATTTCACTTTCCTTTATCTGCAGAGGGTCGAAAGATAGTTTGACTAATTCAAGGAAATGAATTCCCCGGGAATCAGCACCCCTTGTGAAACACACTGTACATTTTTTTTTTTAAATGTCTACAATCATTGATCCAAAATAAAAAAAGGAAAGCATTCGAAAAGGCAGACAGCAAACGAAATGAAAGCAGAATGTAAAATTGGAGGAGAATCAATGATTCAATATTGAATATTGCGCGTTCACACAGTCGCCTGCACTTCTATGACAACTTATGCTTTGATCATCTGACTTAATGGAATTAAAGTAGGGGTGCTTCAGTGGCACATGCAAAAAGGAAAGAAAAAAAACAGATGAAAGTTAATTCCATTATGGAAGGGAAACTTACACAAACAATGTTCTGGCTGTTCAGCCTTCATCAAACGAGTCACAAAAACCAAAGCATTATGTATGTACGAGTGTAGTGCATGCCTGCTCTTAGGTCGCAGACAGTACATGTTTGATTCCTGGATTAGATTACGATGCTGTGAACTCGTAGCAGAAGGTCTTAGTTTAGTAATACTTTTACGCCATTTGTTTCTGTAGAACATCAGAACAATCTAGACGAGAACAGGCTATTTAGCCCAACAAAGCTCGCCAGTCCTCTCCACTTAACTCTCCTAAAATAAGAGTTTTCAAAGTCCCTAAAGTCCTACTGTCTACCACATTACTTGGTAGCTTATCCCATGTGCCCTGTGCTTCATAGTGGCATTACAGTTTGACACAAAGCCTACTGGTCTTCTGTGGGGGTCAATTATTAAGACATAATTATGCCATTCCGCATTGGCTCTTAAGCTTTTTTATTACTCATGACCCAACTTTGCCTTTTTTGTGTCTTCAAGAAGTAGTCATTAGTGATGAGCGAGCACCAAAGTGTTCGGGTGTTCGGTCCGAACACATCGCGATGTTCGTGTGCCACCCGAGTATAATGTAAGTCAATGGGAGACAACCAGGCACCCCCTGCTCTGAAGAGGGGAGAGTGCCTGGTCCATTGGAAAAGGTCAGAAAGTGACAGAAACACCACCCAAATGGACCGGGAACAGCATGGGGACGATGTCCGGATGCATCTTGGACTACCAAGTACCTGCTGGGAACCAGTTTGTCCGAGTTGTATGCCACTTTTAGAGACTGACAAAAACACGCCCAAAACACCCCAAAAAAATCAACTTTACAGGAAAAATGACGCTCTAAAACATTATATGACAGTGCCTGCAGGTGAGCTGACGCTCTAAAACATTATATGCCAGTGCCTGCAGATGAGCTGACGCTCTAAAACATTATATGCCAGTGCCTGCAGGTGAGCTGACGCTCTAAAACATTATATGCCAGTGCCTGCAGGTGAGCTGACGCTCTAAAACATTATATGCCAGTGCCTGCAGGTGAGCTGACGCTCTAAAACATTATATGACAGTGCCTGCAGGTGAGCTGACGCTCTAAAACATTATATGCCAGTGCCAGTGCTGCAGATGAGCTGACGCTCTAAAACATTATATGACAGTGCCTCCATATATAGCACCCGATGACGTGTTCCGGCCAGCCAATCACTGTAATGCCAGCACCTGACATGGCTACTGGCATTACAGTGAGGGCAGTACTTACCTGCCCCTTGATTGGCTGTCTCCAACCCATGAAACGTGCGGGGCGGAGACTCGAGCATGGCGCACGAGCACATGTGGTACTCGTTCGAGTAGCGCCATGCTCCGAGCATAGCGATGCTCGAGCCGAACACATGTTCGGCCGAGCATGCTCACTCATCACTAGTAGTCATCCCTTCGTCCCACCTTGAAGAACTGCTGCCATCGATCATACATCCCCCTTGAAGAGCCGCCAACACAGGTCATAGGACAGCCATGCTGTTTTCTTAAACTGTCTGCTGTGTCACATCGCAAGGCACTCAACAAATTGTTTGCACCCCGTTCCAATTTTGCGTCCTATTGTGAATCTTAACCCAAATTCACACAAGATGTGCCCCATAGTTCTAAAGTGATAAGCTTCTTCAACTAATGACATCGACAGCTTATACAGCATGAACCTTGGATTTAAAAATCAAGATGATAATCCATAACAGCAAGATGTGCTCCACAGCTCAATGATTTGACTCAACATACAAAATGAAAAGATCAATCCTTCCACAAATGAATTATCAAGCCCACTTAGTCCCCTTCAGGTTGTCTGCAGCCAGATCCAATCCTGGTACCTTCAGGCAGAAAGAAGAAGACCCACCTTGAATTTGTTTCCAGTTCATTTCAGAGCAAGTCCCTGCTTAAATACACATTCGCTAACACAGTGACGGCTCAGATTCACACGTTCACCTCAAACGTTTATCTTAGGAATGTGCTGACATGGGTGGCACTCGTAAACACTGGCTGAGTTTCTACACCTGTGAGGCAGAAGCAGCAACCATTGACGCGCCATGTTACCCTACAAAATTCCATTTGTTTTCTGACCCATTAATCCACTTGCTGGTCTCATGTAACTAGACGCCATCCAGCCAGACCTGGGCACAATCCAGGAATTTCCTCCCACAGTCCAAAGACATGCAAGTTAGGTGCATTGGCGATCTTAAATTGTCCCTAGTGTGTGCTTGGTGTGTGTGTGTGCCCTGCGGTGCACTGGCGCCCTGCCTGGGGTTTGTTTCCTGTCTTGCGCCCTGTGCTGGCTGGGATTGGCTCCAGCAGACCCCCGTGACCCAGTAGTTAGGATATAGCGGGTTGGACACTGACTGACTGACTTTGAGTGACAATTCCAGACCATGAGTGACCACTGAGTTCATGTGTGTTTATTACTTATGATTGTGACATTTGGCGTTTGTACAGCCAAAGAAGGTACTGTGATTAATAACATAACTTTTATTTGAAATTAGATCTGTGCCAGGTTCAATTGTGCCCCCTGTGGTCACACACTTGTACATATTACTGATCCTTGTCTCTAAAATAAAATCCCAAGCTTTGGACATACACGAGGGTGATGATTCCAGACCATAGGTGTCCATTGAGCTAATGTGTGTATACTTATGTGGACTGTACAGGCTGACTAACACGAACGATCACTTCAATAAAATCAGAAACAACTTCCACCTTTTCTAGCCGGAGTACTTTGACAGACTTTGCTCTGACAGATTTTCATTGCACAAAGAAGGCAGAATCAGCAAATACTGAGACAAGTGCCCGCTCCTTCCTTCCCTCCCACCCCTGCTGTCACCACCTGACGTGATGCGAGATGACTAGCAAAGACTTGGCATGCTTGTATAAATCTCGCAGGATATGAGGAGGTTAAACCTGCCAGATGTTCATTTCCATAACATGATATGTCACAGGTAAATCCTGATTTAAACATGTCCAAAGGCAACAATTTGATCACATTTGTCTCCTGAAGTAATACATGGTGTCATTCTGTAACATAAGCAGGTAATTTTTTGTCTCAGGCAGGCCCTGTCAATGTACGAGGGAGTCATTTCTGAAGGCATTGAGAAACACAGATAGAGAGAGAGAGAGAGACAGAAAGAGCAAAGAGGACATTTTAATACTTACTAGCAGGGATATCCGGTGTAGCCCACGTTATGGACAACTAAACACGCTGTGGTGGGGGCACCAATTTAATTTTAGTCTCCCCTGTACAGACAGCGAATCTGGGCAAAATATGGCAGAGACAAATGTAACGTGTGGATTTGTAGATTGGAAAAAGCACACACGCACCTACACACACACAAACACATTCGGCTTTACATACTAAATTTCCTAACAGTAACAGGCTAATTAAAGATAAACACATTTTAAGAGAGGATACGGACTGGCTGGCATTCTGGCCAGGATGGACAGAGTTATACACAGCTGTGATGCTGTTGAAATGGAAGGATGGGCATCCTGCAGGTTTGGGTTAGAGTTAGGGATAATTCTTTGTCTGGTTGGGAGGCTGTAATATTAAATGAGTGTGCTTCCTGGAGTGATTTACATCCCCAACAAAATGGATGGCAGTACCCCTACGGTGGCACACCCATGTACACAACTGCAGGGAGGCATGGAAGTTATTGTGCCTTGCTGGATGGCCCTGCTGGGTTTCATGGGGATGCGACGGTCCGGGTAGACTCCACACTCCAAGGTGGCTTCTAAAAGCTACTGAAACCCGAAACCATTGACAACAAACCCAAAGATGACCCTGGCAAATAGGAAACACATAAACAGCCAAGGGGTTGGTGCAAATTGTTTCATTGCTTTAATTTACAAGTGTAGCAACAGTGTAGCATTTCAAAGAGTCGATAAATAAATAATCCAATAAAAATCAAGTGCACAGTGGAGGTTAAAAATTTCCAAATAAATACAGTAACTCCATTAAAACAAAGGAAGCAGTTCTAAAAAAATCCATCCTCGGGGTCTCTTTCTAAAACCTCGACGTCTCCCAGATGGGATCTTGTAGCCAGAGGAGATGTCCTTCGGACAGGCGTAGCCAACCTTTTAACTGGGCTTCCATGCTACTGGTGGCCCGGCCAGGCAAGCATCTCAGAACATCTCCAGTTGGGGTGCCAGCTCCTGAGCTGCGGAAATTTGCCTGGTGTGGAAATGTGTGTAAGTTGGCCCTGCAGTGGACCTAGAATCCTGTCCATGTTCATTAGGTGAGTTCCCTGAATTGGATTAGGCAGGCTCAAGAATGTTATGCCATATTAAACATTTAGCCTGCTCTTAATTGTTCCTCCACTTTAACCTTTGCTCTCTGGCTAACACATCCTCAGCCTCTCGTTGACACTGGCCCTTGCAATGACCCACCTGTCAAAGTTATGGTGTCATCCTATGGTATGCAAAGTACGGGCAGCATCTTAAATGTGACATTTTCTACTAACGCATTAAGAGGATGGAGGCGAGGAATGATCAGAGGTAGCCATCTTCCAAAATATAAAGAAATATGAAGTCCCAATGTCTGTTTTTCCTTATTGCCAATTCATTAATTATTTTTCCCGTGGTCATAACACAGACTTATGGGCACAGCCCTTTGTTCCTCCTCTATGTCATTTCCCCACGCAGAACAGTTAGCATCTTAAATTTAGAAGTAATCTCTGTTCAGCTCTAGTAACAACCGTAGCTCCAATTCCACACATAGACGAGGAATGCTAAACACGCTTTGCTACACGCTCATCCCCTGACAATAAGAACAGTAATTCAAGCTGAAAGTAAGTAAAGCTGCCCAACTTGGCGTTGAAAGCGCGCCTGAAATGAGAAACTTTCACGAGCGCTTTGGATTCTGAATTTATATTCAAATGCTGCTCAGAAATTAAACCCCCTGTGGCTTTCTTCAATTTGTTTCCATGATTTCATCAGCCTTCAGCTGGTTATGAGATTTCTGACCCCTTGAATATGGGTCGCTGAACAGAAAGGGTCGCACATGTTCTTGTTAAAACCTTACATCCCCAATCTGTCTCTTTTTTTTCTGAAAGCCCAAATACACAGACTTATTTATTTATTTATTTTTTTTTGCAGTATTTCTCTACAATGCTGAACATGTGTTAATACGTTTAAAGATACTGCCTTAAAGGAATAATTGACTTTCTAAGTTGTTTTGGGTTCTGTTGTGCAGTTTGAAAAGCGATCACTGCATACAGATTTAATGGTATTTATGACTGGGTCTGGGATACCCTTTATACATACAGATACGTTAGACAATGTATGCACGGCGTAACATTCAGGTCTGTTTGGCAACTAAGTTAACTGAATAAAAGTTTCATATTTTTTGGTTACTTCATCCAAGAGTCAGTTATTGCATTTTTATTTATTAAATAGTTTTGCAATAATGCGTCATGCAGGTTAGGTGCATTGGCGATCCTAAATTGTCCTTAGCGTCTCCTTGGTGTGTGTGCCCTGCGGTGGGCTGGCGCCCTGCCCGGGGTTTGTTTCCTGCCTTGCGCCCTGTGTTGGCTGGGATTGGCTCCAGCAGACCCCCGTGACCCTGTAGTTAGGATATAATGGGTTGGATAATGGATGGATGGATGGATTCATATTCAGAAGTCATACAGTATCTGTCCTGTAAGTCTGCATCCTTGTGTATTTATGTTTTGGCTGCTGCATTCATATTAAATTCCCCTTGGGACTAACGAAGTTTATCTAATCTAATCTAAGAGGCCAGTACAAATGTAACTTATTATTATTATTATTATTATTATTATTATTATTATTATTATTATCTGCAGCTCCAGACAGTTTGCCTGCACACTTGAAATTGACAGATCATTGCATGGATATGCAGCATTTAACACCTCGGCAGCATCTGACAACGCAGCACTCCACATCTCTACTGTGCCACCTAACAGCAAAGGCCTCCAGACCCCTTCTGATGTGATTTTGTCGCCAGCTGTTTACTACTACAAATGTTTGTGACGTGCCATTGGTTGGAAATGGTAAATGCAATACACATGTCCGGTGGCGGCACGGTGGCGCAGTGGGTAGCGCTGCTGCCTTGCAGTTATGAGACCTGGGTTCGCTTCCCGGGTCCTCCCTGAGTGGAGTTTGCATGTTCTCCCCATTTCTGTGTGGGTCTCCTCCCACAGTCCAAAGACAGAGATCTTAAAATTGTCACTAGTGTGTGCTTGGGGTGTGTGTGCCCTGCCTGGGGTTTGTTTCCTGCCTTGTGCCCTGTGTTGGCTGGGATTGGCTCCAGCAGACCCCTGTAACCCTGTAGTTGGGATGTAGCGGGTTGAATAATGGATGGATGGACTTTTATAGTTTTATATTTTTCCAAAAATATATTATTCATTTTTTTTTTTGCTCTGATGTTTGGAGAATGTACTGTCTCTCGAAGCCGGTACAGCAGTACATTATAAGTGCCCTTAGTGATGGACTGCCACCCCAACTAGGATGACAGACGATTACTGGCCTGGATGGGAGGCCATAATGGATGGGCAGTATATAAGAAGGAGTAACCTGGTCGGGATAGTGCTTGATAGGGGTGGAAAACAAATGTATATACTGCATGAGGTAGTAATAATAATAATAATAATAATAATAATAATAATAATAATAATAATAATAATAATAATAATAATAATAATAATAATAATAATAATAATAATGGGCGGCACGGTGGCGCAGTGGTAGCGCTGCTGCCTCGCAGTTAGGAGACCCGGGTTCGCTTCCGGGTCCTCCCTGCGTGGAGTTTGCATGTTCTCCCGTGTCTGTGTGGGTTTCCTCCGGGCGCTCCGGTTTCCTCCTACAGTCCAAAGACATGCAGGTTAGGTGGATTGGCGATTCTAAATTGGCCCTAGTGTGTGCTTGGTGTGTGTGTTTGTGTGTGTCCTGCGGTGGGTTGGCACCCTGCCCAGGATTGGTTCCTGCCTTGTGCCCTGTGTTGGCTGGGATTGGCTCCAGCAGACCCCCGTGACCCTGTATTCGGTTTCAGCGGGTTAGAAAATGGATGGATGGATAATAATAATAATAATACTAAAAAAATGAAATTTGTATAGCACCTTTCCCATGCTCCAAGGCACATGTCTGTCAAACAGCAGTTCCTTTCTAGTGCAACAGATGGCAGTGCTCCTTTGGCATGGCCCCAGTATGGACACCCACTGGGATCCATGGGATTCATAGTCCTGAGGGATAATCCTGTCAGGGTCCTTGGGTGCCACCAGAGGGCACTATAGGGAGAAGAACTCCCTTTTTCGATGTGCTTCTATCATTCAGTGCTATGGCACTAGCAGTACTCCTAGGTCCAACATAAAAGAATCCGTTCGACCTCATCCAGGTGTGGTGGAGTCAGGTGGAAGAAGGACGAAGCTCAGCTGGAGGAATGGAAGGAGAGAGAAAAAAGAGGAGAATTGTATTGTATAGGTGATTTGGGGTGCTGCAGTGCCCCCTACTGGTGAATTGAGTATATCCACACACACAGAGACTTATACATTAGCTACAATAGAATATGTAATAGAATACATTATAAATATGTGCTATCTCTTGCCCTATGTGTACCTTCAGCGTGTTTTGTCTGTATTTGAGTGTGTGAACGTCTCTTTACTGGCACTCCCTCTTTCTCTTAATTATTTTCGAGGCACCTTCATCTCCTCCTGTCCGGTTTTATACTTGACGTCTTTAAAGGTGACGCTCTCAGCATGCGTCACTCGCCTTCACTCCTCGTAGTGCGTCTCACTCTCACACTTCCTCTTTCACAGGGTCACCAAAGCCAAACTGACCAATCAGATTGCTCAGGAGGACTGGACACAGAGAGCTCAGTGTTTTATTACACAGTAGATGGTAAACCAAAGCTAATCTTAGAAATGGTGTCTGCACAAATCAGGTGTGTAACATCTAATTGCAGCAAGATGTCTGTTTGCTTATCCTCTTCAATTCTTAATTATTTGAGATCAGTTTAGGCTCACAATTGTTCTTTAACCTCTCATTCTCTCTGCCTTTCTGCACATGGCTTCCACTCTGCCAACTGAACTGTTGCCACTTTTCTGTATTTCTGTCTAACTAAAAAACAATGCGGGCAGCATGAAAGTGTTGCATATCCAAGGAGCAACCATATTAATAATTCAAAGAGATCCACTAACTTAATTTAGCTAATGCACAGAACTCACTTTCATGATCATATATTAATTATTCATAATAAGAGATGTACTCATCTGGCTACAGTAGGCCCCCATTATTGCTGAAATTGACAACAGCTCTTTCTGCTTGTCACCTGCAGTGCCCTCAGAAAGTCTTCAGACCTCTTCACTTTTTTCACATTTTGTTATGTTGCAGCCTTGTGCTAAAATCGTTGAAATACATTTTTAATAATACTAATAGTAATAATAATGCATGTTATTTATATAGTGCCTTTCCCGTGCTCAGGGCATTTTATTTCCAGCAACGCTTGATAGCCCAGAATGCCAAAGAGATAATAGGATTTTAGGAATGTTTTGCATATTTATTAAAAATAAAAATAAAAAACACAAAAATCATATTGAGACAAGTATTCAGACCCTTTCGTCAATACTCAGGCAGCGATTCCAGTGCCTGACATGACAAGCTTTGCACAACTGGATTTGAGGATTTTCTGCCGTTCTTCTCTGCAGATCTTCTCAAGCTCTGTCAGGCTGCATTGAGATCACCACTGGACAGTGTTTTGCAGGTCTCTCCTGCCCGGGCTCTGCTTGGGCCGCTCAAGAACCTTCACAGAGTTGACCCCAAGCTACTCTTGTGCTGTCTTTGTTTTACGCTTAGGGTCATTCTTCATGTTGAAAGGTAAACGTCTGGCCCAGACTGAGGTCCAGAGTGCTCTGGAGCAGGTTTTCAAGAAGGATCTCTCTGTATTTTGCTCCCTCCACCCTCTCTAGTCTCCCAGTCCCTGCCACTGAAAAACAAACACACACAGTAGCTTGATGCTGCACAACAACGCTTCATTGTTGGAATGGTATTGTGCAGGTGATGAGTGATGCCAGGTTTCTTCCAGATGTGATGCTTAGAATTGAAGCCAAACAGTTAAATCTTGGTTTGATATGACCAGAGGATCTTGTTCTTCACAGTCTGAGCATCCTTTATGTGCCTTTTTGCAAACTCCAAGCAGGTTTCGGTGTGTTGACTGGTCACTCTGCCGTAAGGAATAGATTAGTAGAGTGTTGCATTGTTAGTTGTCCTTCATGAAGTTTCTCCATTCTCCACCAAGAGTCAGCCAGAGTAAACCATCAGATTCCTGGTCCCCTCTCTTACCAAAGCACTTCTCCCATTATTATTCAGTTTGGCCAGGTGGACATCTCTGGGAAGAGTCATGGTTGTTCCAAACGTCTTCCATTTAAGATTTATGGACACCACTGTACTCTTAGGAACTTTCAGTGTTGCAAAATATTTTAGTAGCCTTCTCCAGATTTGTGGCACGACAGTTTCAAAAGTTTGTAGGCAATCCCTTCAACCTTCATGGTTTGGTTTGTGTTCTGATGCACTTCGTCAACTGTGGGACCTTCTGTAGACAGGTGTGCCTGCCTTTCCTAATCACGTCCAACCAACTGAAGCGACCATTGGTAGACTCCAAATAAGGTGTGGAAATATCTCAATGTTGATCAATTGAGAGGGATGACGGAAAAAAAATGAATTTCAATGATTTTTAGTAGCGCAAGGCTGTGAAAAAAACTGAAGGGGTCTGAGTACTTTGTGAAGGCGCTGTATGGCACTAGAAAGGTGACAACAGTGGAAGCTAAGATCGAGACTGGACATCAACATGAGTCTACATTTTTAACAGATTTTAATACTTTAGATTTTTAATCTGTACATCAAAGATTACTTGCTTGATTACTTTTGGTCACAAACTTTCTTAGACCAAACGATTTTTTCAATTTACCCATACTTTTTACAAATGTCTGGAATTAAAAAATGCTCGTATAACTGGTTTTGAAGTGTATCATGCAATGTGTTCACGTATAAAGTTTCTCTCATTCAGCCAAGGCCTTCTTCACACTCCTGTTAGGAGTCACAATTGCTGATGTAGGGTCATGTCAAAATGGCTGAGTCTCATTTATCATTTATTAAGCCTGTTTAAGCACACTTGTTTCATTTGGAAGTGGTAAATCTTTAGTTACTCGAGTTCTCTAAGATAAAAAAATGGACTTTTTCATTAACAACATTATTTTGTCTTATTATGCTGTCACAGTTTATGCCTGAGCAACTTGTATCATGCAGCTGGCCATCGAACCTTACTTTTATTCTATGTTAATTAGTGTTCCCTAATTTTAATTCTTATTTATTTTGTCTTTTTTATCTTTCTTCATTATGTAAAGCACTTTGAGCTCCATTGTTTGAATGAAAATGTGCTATAGAAATAAATGTTGTTGTTAGGCAAGTTCACTGAGTGACTGTGTTGTAGTTACCTGATGGCAAAAATGCAACTTTCAAATATGGGGTATAGTTTAAATTATAATGCCAACTGTAAGTTATAATTGTGTAGTACACTGAACATCGGTGGGGGCTGAAGGGTCTCCCCACTGTCTATGTGAAGTGATCTAAGTGTCCTCAAAGGCGCTCTATCTATCTATCTATCTATCTATCTATCTATCTATCTATCTATCTATCTATCTATCTATCTATCTATCTATCTATCTATCTATCTATCTATCTATCTATCTATCTGTCTATCTATTATAGAGTGCCTTTCACATCTATCTATCTATCTATCTATCTATCTATCATGTAATACTTTTTCTATCTATCCATCTATTATAGAGTGCCTTTCACATCTATCTATCTATCTATTATATAGTGCCTTTCACATCTATCCATCTATTATATAGTGCCTTTCACAACTATCTATCTATTATATAGTGCCTTTCACATCTATCTATCTATCTATTATATAGTGCCTTTCATCTATCTATCTATCTATTATATAGTGCCTTTCACAACTATCTATCTATTATATAGTGCCTTTCACATCTATCTATCTATCTATCTACCTATCTAGATGTTTAGTTTTGCTTCTGAATTCTGACACTCCAAAAATAAATAGATAGCATTCCATAATTTTTTTTTTAAATCTCATAATAAGAGTATTAATGCTCCATGAGAACTGTGTCCCCCTAAATGCTAAACAGATGACGAGACAGCTAGCAGATCTCTTTGTGTAAGTAACAAGGTCTGCAGCACCTTGCCAGGGCTGTTGTAACCTTTCTGTGCCGCTATGAAGTCAATTAGGACCTCCCTTGTTTATTCTGAAGAGAAGCACAGATGTTATGCTAAACTAATGATGTTATCAACTCTATTACACGCGTCACAATATTGTCATTATAGCATTTATTTACATCAGTGCTTAAAAGCTGCTGTTTACTTGCATTAAAATAAAGCATTCCTGCAATTTGAAACTGTTTACTAATAAAGATGTTAAAAAGCATTAAGTCTTTACTTTAATCTGACCTTTTTTTGTAAAAAAAAAACAGCTACTGCATCTGAAAGGTACATATTCTACCTACCTAACAGCATATTATACTAGTAGAAAATCCATTTACTTTCATTAAAAAATGAATTATGTTCAGATCTCAGATCCCTACAGACTGACAGAGCTATGATTATAGTTGTTATGCACACATCTTAAAAATAAAGGACAGGCTACAAATTATTTGATGAAAATATTTCATTCGATATAAAATAACGTGACATTCTCACACTCACGTACTCCAGTTTATAGTGCTGGTAAGGTGGAGCCTATAATGGCAGCCTTATACAGAGAGCAGGAACAATCCCCGGACAGGATGACAGTCCATCACAGGGGCCCAACCACATTAACAAGGGCCTGATTTACCCACCCCAAGTTGTGAATTAACATGTGCTTACAGTATGTATTTTATTGTTATTTCTGAAATAATATTTTTCATATTTTTATGTATTTTCTGTGCTCTTTTGTTTTTATGGATTGTTTTATTAAATGTGTCTCTAGCCCATTTGTTTTATGGCTGCAGCCCAAAGAGGCAGAGCCACTCTGACATTCTCCCTCTGCCTTTATCTAAAGTCCGGTGGTTCTTTTAAGTTTGTATTTGTAATAATAATAATAATTATTATTATTAAGAAGAAGAAGAAGAAGAAGAAGAAGAAATTTTTTAAATCTTTTCATGAGCATTAATGTTTCTGGGAATCCTCGTAGCACATAAGTCTCATAAATACTTCTAAAATTGGAAATTGGGGGCTATCATTAAAACCCCCAATAGAAACATAAACAGCATTGAAGAATCTTTATAAAATAAAAGATTTATTTTTAACAAAAATACCTTAATACCTTACCAAAAGCACCTTAGAGCACAAAGGTAATTTGCCTGAGAAGTTAAGCTGATCCACAGCAAACGTGGGGCCAGTACAGAATCTCAAGGCAAGTCGAAAACAGAGCACAGGTTTTAAAAATCCAGGAAATCACAATAAGCACTGTTGTGATGTAAGATTTTGCATATAACTTGATAAATATTTTGTATATTTTTATTTGTATTTTAGGCAAAGCAATGTAATTTAGTGTTACATTAGTGAGAAACATTCATGTTTACCCCCCACCCCTCTTTACGACCGAATTTTACAACAGAGTTGGGAGAGGATGTGCCTTAAACCAGTTTGGCGAGTGCTTCTCTGCTAAAGTCTTTCAACCCCTACAAGAAAGCTAAGCTTTACCTTAACGTATGGTTTTGTGGGTGGCAGGTGTTGAGATGTTCTATTCCCCCATTGGTCTGTTTGGAATTGGCTTGTATCAAAAGCCTTTAAGTACCGTGGTTTCCTATTGGCTGTAGGGGTTGGACAGAAAACCCATAAATTTGCTTGCTTAACCTCACACTATCTCTCTCTTATAACATCTGATGATGAAGAAATCTCTCTTACCAAACTGATCCATGAACTGAAAGCACAACACAATGAAGAGCACACCTCGGCAGCCATATTGAACAGACATGTGGCTGAAAGCTGAGCACCAATGATGCCTTAACTAGAGACATTTTAAGTAACAAACAAGTCTGTGTGTCGCCTGAACTTCACATCACCATTTATCAGGTTGTATGGTTGCCATTATTCAAATGTACTTTGCATATTGTTATTATTTATGGATATTATCAATCCTTCTATATAAAAGCCGTCGGAATTGTCCTTCCGTCCCGTGAGTGCTACGCAGGCGCAGAGTTTCACGCACGCCCCGTCCATTTTGCAATGCACGATGGGATTTGTAGTTTCATTTTTCCAGGTAAAAGATGATTTTCTACTCCAGACTGTGCGATATCTTCTTCTTCTTTCTTACTATATAAATGCGGGCGGGATTGTCCTTCCGTCCCGTGAGTGGAAAGCGTAGCGGTATTCCACTTATCACAGACTTACTACTTGCAGCTTGCGGTACGAAGCGACACGATGTGAGCAGAGTTCTGGTGCTCCCATCGCTCCCTTGCTTTTGTGCGCGATGCGCTGGAAAAAGAGACAAAATTATGTCTCTGGAAATAATTAATGTGGATGGAGTACAAATGCCTCACCGCGTAGTAAATATCAGGGGGGTTCAAAAGGGTGACCTCAATATAGAAAAAAAGTTGAAATTTCATCACAAAAATAACAGAAACTACGAGTATTAAAGTAATACCGCTCAAATGCAATATAACCAAATTAATGAGTTTGTACAAAATATCAAATTGATCTACATATTGAATTGCCTTCAGAAGTGGTCAACTTAAAAGGTGGGTCAGCCTAGTAATACATTATTTTATGTGTAACTTAACTCCTGCTTGTCTTTTTACTATACCTAATTGCCTAAGGTTATGATATAGAAGGGAAGGTGGGGAGAAGTTATATACTATAATACCTTATAAACAGTGGTAAGTCTGTGAGATTAGGCATTGTGACAAAGGCTACTTATTAATAATACAAAAGGGGAAAGTAGAGCAATATATTACTCTACTTAGAAAAAACAAGCACGAAACAAGACAGAAGTAAACACTCCACTCCCTAGCACGTTTGAAATGAACCTCTAGGAGTCTATGCAAGGGCCTCTAACTTATAGGGTGGAGGGCAGTACCCGGCAGTGATTGGCAGGTTGCCCCGTCTCATGGGGAACCACCCCTAAGACACATAATACATATAAATTTTATTGAGATCATTTCCGGCGCCGCATCCGAGTGGTAGCCTTTCCAGCAGCTCCGTAGTGTAAATTTCCCCTTGGGATTAATAAAGTATCTATCTATCTATCTATCTATCTATCTATCTATCTATCATGTAGTGCCTTTCATATCTATCCATCTATCTATATAGTGCCTTTCATATCTATCTATCTATCTATCTATCTATCTATCTATCTATCTATCTATCTATCTATATAGTGTCTTTCATATCTATCTATCTATCTATATAGTGCCTTTCACATCTATCTATCTATCCATATAGTGCCTTTCATATCTATCTATCTATCTATTTATATAGTGCCTTTCATATCTATCTATCTATCTATATAGTGCCTTTCATATCTATCTATCTATCTATCTATCTATCTATCTATCTATCTATCAATCTATCTATCTATCTATATAGTGCCTTTCATATCTATCTATCTATCTATTTATATAGTGCCTTTCATATCTATCTATCAATCTATCTATCTATCTAAACACAGACAAAACCAAAAATAAAGAATCAACATTATGTACACAAAATAAAGAATCAAAAATGAACAAAACAGACATTATCAAACATGACCTTTAATGACACTTGCTTTTGCTGTTTTATTTCAGTGTTCTTCCTTCACTTTGAGGATTTTAATTCAGAATTGTGTAGTGAGACATGTTTTCTGTAGCATTGCCTTTTTAGCAACTCCTTTTTTGCCTATTTTGCTCTTTTGATCAGCTTTGCTTTATTTTGCATTTTGCTAATAAATATTTTTCACTTATAAAGACTCTCTGATGCCCTTCTGTGTTATACTAGTAGCTGCAGGAGATAAGACGGCAATAAAGGGTCAAAACCTAAAAGACAGAGAAATCACGCATCAGCATATTAATGAGAGGCATAAACTGAAGTCAAAAAATAACAAGTAAAGAATCAGGACCAAAAAAAGACAATTGAATGATCAGATTAGGGAATGAATTTGTTCAGCAAAAAGAGTTTTGTATCTGTAAACTCCGGATAAGGAGGTGCTCAACAAGGACAACCATTTTGATCCACTGCATTGTAATCAGGAGGTTATGAATCTTGAGGAAATGCCCCAAACAAAATGAGTACTGATGTAAGAACCGGAGAAACAAATGGTAGGGTTTGTGAAAAGACAAAATGGTGGTGGAAATGGAGCAAAATAATTCAAAACACAAAAAGTAAGTGATGATACAATATACTAATCTCAAAATTAGACTACTCTCCTTGAAAATACCCCAAAAGGAGTATAAGAATGTGCCATTTAACACACAAATACATATGAAATATTTTAAACAATTCACTCATGACATTATGTTTACCAGTCAGGGGTTTGACGTTATCCCCTCCCTTGTACGCAATTTTGATATCTTTTCATTTTTTTCTTTGTGTTTTGAACTATAAAATGGGTTTTCTCCACTTTGGGCTTAGTCAGACCAAAGCCAGCAAGTAGTTATCCATCCATCCATCCATTATCCAACCTGCTATATCCTAACTACAGGGTCATGGGGGTCTGCTGGAGCCAATCCCAGCCAGCACAGGATGCAAGACAGGAAACAAACCCTGGGCAGGGCGCCAGCCCATCGCAGGCAAGTAGTTATCTGGAGTAATAAATTCAAGTTGCCGGACTGGCTGCTGGGCTTTGGAAAGACAGGTACGGGAAAGGAAGACAAGTGTAGACAGTCCATAAACAATTCCCTTTTGTTTCCCTCAGCCTGAAAGAGCAGTACAATGATGAACACTGATAACACGTCTCGGCCCACCCCATCTGACCCAGTACCAATTTAAAAGATTACATGACCGGAAGTCTGTCATCATTCTCAAACTTGCTCTTGAGGAGAACACTACATGAGAGGAGCAAGACTACACCAAGAATAGCTCACTTGGACCACCAGTCCCATATTTTTGTTTTGCTTAGCACCTGATTGAAATAAAATTCTGTTGTATTTTAAACGGGGACTGCGAATCCCCCCCAGGCTGCTAACTGTTTGGCACAACAGACTGGGTGAGCTTCATCTGGGCTGGCTAATACTGAAAGTACTGACCTGCTTTCATGGGTCTTTCAGAATGCCTCACACCATTTTTGTCATGTTTGTGACTCCATATCCTGGTTTTCTGTCGAATCTAATCCTGCTTCTATTGGTTCACTTTCAGCTCTCTCACTTTACTGCTCTACTAATATCCTGATACTGGGCAGGTCCTCCTTTTGCTCTTGGTTCTTCATGGCATGGGTTTCACAAGATGTTGCAAACATTCCTCTGAACTTCTTGTTCATGTTGACTTGATTGCATCACACAGTTTCTGGAGATTTGTCAGCTGCAAATTCATACTGTGCATCCCTTCTTCCACCACATCCCAAAGGTGTTCTACTGGATTCAGATCCAGTAGCTGGAAAGGCCACCGAAGAACACTGAATTCATTGTCATGTTCCTTAGAAGGTTGGCGTCCTTCAACATCTGCAATAAGATGCTGCAGATGTTCTACCAGGCGGTTGTGGTGAGTGCCCTCTTCTACACGGTGGTGTGCTGGGGAGGCAGCATAAAGAAGAAGGACGTCTCACGCCTGGAAAAACTTGTTAGGAAGGCAGGCTCTATTGTAGGAATAAAGCTGGACAGTTTAACATCTGTGGCAGAGCGACGGGCATTAACTCTTTCAGGGCTGATGTCGACTTTTGTCAAAAGGAGGAGTTGACGATGGTAATCAACTGTAAACTGTGACAGAACCAACGGTTATGTTTTAGTTGGACTCTCATTGCTAGAAGGAAAGTTAGCTTCATTTGTTTGACCGAGATTTCCGGTGCTCGTGTGAGTAGCAAGGTGCAAACAATGGCAAAAATGGCACTGACATAATGGTGAGAGATCAAAGTGAATGGGTAAAGCAAAATACTCCATGGAAGAAGTTTTGCCTGTCATCTCTAAACTGGACTATGACTTGTTGGACTCTGATTTTGATACGAGTGATCGAAAATGAATGTGAGGTTCCAGCTTCAGCTGACTGATCCTCAGCTAATTGTGGTGCTGAACAGGTTCATGTAGCTGACACGCCTACAGCAATGTTCGCCAGGACGACTGCCACTTAACAATGATAAGAGATAGACACCAGATTGCAATGCACTGCAATGCACATTCTTGGCAAACTGGCAGCGACAGCGTGCAGCAACAGACGTTTTACGTTGATTTCTGTGTGAAACCATTGCTTTTCAGAAACTATGTTTTTTGGAAAAAAATATTCAGCCCTCAAAGAGTTAAGCAAACTCCTGTCAATCATGAAGAATCCACTGAACAGGATCATCTCCAGGCAGAGGAGTAGCTTCAGTGACAGACTGCTGTCACCGTCCTGCTCCACTGACAGACTGAGCAGACTCCACACTATGCAACTCTTTAATTCCACCCAGGGGAGTAAATGCTAACATTAATCAGATAGATAGATAGATAGATAGATAGATAGATAGATAGATAGATAGATAGATAGATAGATAGATAGATAGATAGATATTAATCCCAAGGGGAAATTCACATAATCCAGCAGCAGTATACTGATACAAAGAAACAATATGAAATTAAAGAGTAATAAAAATGAAAAAAAAATCAAATAAAATTAATGTTCGCATTTACTCCCCCGGGTGGAATTGAAGAGTCGCATAGTGTGGGGTCTCCTCAGTCTGTCAGTGGAGCAGGACGGTGACAAAAGTCCGTCACTGAAGCTACTCCTCTGTCTGGAGATGACACTGTTAAGTGGATGCAGTGGATTCTCCATGATTGACAGGAGTTTGCTTAGTGCCCGTCGCTCTGCCACGGATGTCAAACTGTCCAACTTTACTCCTACAATAGAGCCTGCCTTCTTAACAAGTTTGTCCAGGCGTGAGGCATCTTTCATCTTTATGCTGCCTCCCCAGCACACCACCGCGTAGAAGAGGGCACTCGCCACAGCCGTCTGGTAGAACATCTGAAGCATCTTACTGCAGATGTTGAAGGATGCCAACCTTCTCAGAAAGTATAGTCTGCTTTGACCTTTCTTACATAGAGCATCAGTATTGGCAGTCCAGTCCAATTTGTCATCCAGCTGCACACCCAGATATTTACAGGTCTGCACCCTCTGCACAGTCACCTGATGATCACAGGGTCCATGAGGGGCCTGGGCCTCCTAAAATCCACCACCAGCTCCTTGGTCTTGCTGGTGTTAAGGTGTAAGGTGTATTCAAAGTTATTGTCTGTTTTTACATGCATTTTTATTACTCTTTAATTTAATATTGTTTTTTTTTTTGTATCCATATACTTCTGCTGGATTATGTGAATTTCCCCTTGGGATTAATAAAGTATCTATCTATCTATCTATCTATCTATCTATCTATCTATCTATCTATCTATCTATCTAGCTAGCTAGGAAACCAGATTGGGGTGACTTTTGCTTTGTGACATAGTGTACTAGCATGCTGGGAGGAGCCATTAGAAAATGGGCAAATTGTGACCATGAGGGGTCTGCAACAACATTCTGATATGCTGTGGCATTCAAGAGATGATTGATTAACATGCCCAAAGAGTGCCAAGAAACCATTTTGCACACCATTTCTCCACCACCAATAGTCTGGACCTTTGACACAAGGCAGGTTGAGGGTATGGATTCATGCTGTTGACGCCAGCCTTTTTTTGTCCCCGGCAGAAATCAAGATTCCGCAGACCAGGTAATATTTTTCCAGTCTTCAGCTGCCCAGTTTTTTACTGAGCCTGGACCAAGTGTAGCCTCAGCTTTCTGGTCTTGGCTGACAGGAGTTGAACCCGATGTGGTCATCTGCTGCTGTAGTGCATATTGTTTAATCTGAGATGCTTTTCTGCTCATCACAGTTGTACAGCATATGAGAGTTACCGTAGGCTCTCTGTCAGTTTAAACTAGTCTGGCTCTGACATCTCTCATCAACAAGGCATTTCCATCCAGAACTGCCAGTCACTGAACGTTTTTTGCACCATTCTGAGTAAACTGTAGAGGCTGTTATGCATGAAGATGCCAGGAGATTACCAGGTCTGCGCCACCACCACCTACTCAAAGCATCATGATGCTCCAACATTGATGGACTGAAAGCCAGAAGTCTACGTGACCATCTTCATCAAGTCCTTCCATGAGAACCCTAAATCCAAAGAGGACTGTTTCATTTATGTAAGGTAGATTGCCCAGAGGGGACTGGGTGGTCTCATGGTCTGGAATCCCCACAGATTTTATTTTTTTTCTCCAGCCGTCTGGAGTTTTTTTTTTTTGTTTGTTTAGTTTTTTCTGTCCTCCCGGCCATCGGACCGTACTCTTATTCTATATTAATTAATGTTGACTTATTTTATTTTCTTACTGTGTCTTTTATTTTTCTATTCTTCATTATGTAAAGCACTTTGAGCTACATTTTTTTGTATGAAAATGTGCTATATAAATAAATGTTGTTGTTGTCCAGAAATGCTCAAATCTGCCCGCCTGGTATCAACAATTATTGGTTATAATCACCAAGATCATACTATTCCCCCATTCTGGTGTCTAATGTGAACATGAACTGAAGCCTCTGACCTTTCTTTACCTGTATGATTTTATGCACTGTGCTGCTGCCACGTGATTGGCTGTTTAGATAACTGCATGGATAAGCAGATGTACAGGCGTTCCTAATAATTTGCTCAGTGAGTCCATCTGCCACTTTCATTTGTAAAACGCCCAATCTTAAGATGTCTATCCTGCTTTCAGATGTACTGTAAAAAGATCAGGCGTGTAACCTAAAACAGCCTTTGTGTGTCTATTTAAATGAACAACATGCCTTAAAGTAGGTCTGTATCAGCAAGGCAACTAAATATCCCAATGCAAATTCAAAATAGTTGCATAACAGGTAATTGGTTCGATTTAAACAGTTAATGTGACTTAACCAAATCACCTGTAATTCATTATAGCTCTTTTAAAGCACCCCACTTATATAGCTTTCCCAGCATGTGGACAGCTGCTTCAAGCAAAGAGATTTACCAGCTTGGCATAAGCAGACAAAATGGTTGTCTTCAGACCTGTGCCACTCTCCTTAGCAGGTGCCCACTTATCGTCCTGCTACTTTTTGAAAACGTCTCTTCTCAGCTGCTGACTCTTGTGGGAATATTGCAGTCACCCAAACCAGATGCTCTTAACAAAATACTTTGCGAATATCAATGTGGATCCTCCTCTGTTCATCATTTTGGTTCACCTACACTATTTGTACTATTTATGTACAGTATGCTGTTTGTAGGAGTGTTATGTACAGCTTCTTTATAGCACCCCATGTGTACAGCTTCTCCTGCATGCGGACAACTGTTTCAAGCATAGAGACTTACAAGCGTGGCACAAGTAGGCCAAATGTTTGTCTTCAGACCAAGGTTACCCCTGTGCCACTCTCCATAGCAGGTGCCCACTTATCGTCCTGCTACGTTTTAAAAATGTCTCCTCTCAGCAGCTAACGTCTGTGAAAATACGGCAAACCATCTACACCATCTGCTCTTAACACCATATGCTGAGTATATTGTCATGGAAGTTCCTCTGTTCATTATTTTGGTTCATCTAAATTATAAATACTGTTAACTAGCTTGTTTTAAATATATTGTCACAAGCCTGCACATAGGGAACAGCTTAAGGGCTCCAGTGATTGTAACTCCAGGGGTTGGCACTGTACCCTAGTACCTGTTCTCATCCTCCTTCTGCAGTCTTTCCAGTCCGACTGTGATGCCATCTTTACTTCTAAAATACAATAGTGGATGAACAGGCCTCCCAAAGGGCATGAAGGATGATTACTTGCCCAGCTGGGATGCCATACTAAAGGACAATGGCCAGACAGGTTTTCCAGCTGAGAGGAAACAGGAACTCTTACCCAACCAGGAGGCCAATACAATGGAAGAACCAGGGAAGACAATAATATTTAGATCCTTTATTCCCCAGTGTGCTAGATGGCAGTATCCCTGGGTAGATTCTGCATCTTAGCTCCTGGACTGCAGGTTTCATTACATATACGAAGCATTAGCTTAAAAGCCTAAATAACTATATTTTCTCGTATAGCCAGTGTGGCGAGTGCCTGGGGCTACTACTTAGCCAGGACGCCCAGGAGGACCACCTCCTCCAGACCACGTGGGGGTGACCACCCTGGTTCCTTTGGGGGCCATGGGTACAGAGCTTTGAAGCTCCACCCTGTAGGGGCCCGTGGTCACCGCCAGGGGGCGCCACTTTGCCTTTGGAGCCCTGGAGCCCGGGTGTGGCGGAAGTGCTGGAGGGAAGAGGAGCAGGGACACCCGGAGTGCTTCCGGGCACGCAGCTGGGGCGTGTCAGTGGAAGATTGCCGGGACACACCTGGAGCACATCTGGGGGGAATCATAAAAGGGGCCGCCGCCCTGCAGACAATGGCTGGAGTCGGGAGGAGAGGAGAGGAGAGGAGTGGAGGCGGCCTGAAGAGGCATTGTTGTGGCCAGGACTTTGGGGACTTTTGAGGGTTGTTGCACTATTGTAAATTTGGCACTCATAAATAAATGTGTGTTGGGTGACATTAACGTTTCCGCCTGTCTGTGCCCGGGCCGGCTTCCACACCAGTTATGTTGCTCTTTTTGATTTTTCCAATTTTTCAAGCAAGGTGCAAATAAGCATGTATGCAAAAAATGTACAGTGTTAAACAAATCTCACTAACCTGTGGCCTGACACCTAAAAACAGCCGATCGGTATTACTCCAATGACTCCCTTACTGATGAACGAACCCACCACCGTTACTCAGAACTGAGAGGTGCACGTTTCACTCGTCTGCCTCTTTCAGAGACTCTGCTGAAGATCTTATGCTCAAAAGAAATGTCAACAGGGATGGCCAATGGGTAGGGATGTTGAGTCTGCATTATTTTTAAATATATATATTTTTATATAAATATAGCATTATATATATTGTAACACTAGATGGCACTATACCAGTGCTTAACTGACACACAGACATTGACAATATATTTAAAAAAAAACACAAAGAAGCAGTTTAATTTCTTCTTTTCAAGTTCCACCACAATAAAAACGTAAATAATGACAGTATTAATCACACAATTCTCTCCTCCACATCTCCCAGCAGGCTCTGTCCTCTGCCTCCCAACTCCGGCTCACTTGCTGGGTCTCCAACAGTCCTTTAAATAGGCCTTGACCCGGAAGTGCTTCTGCTCTTCCCTCCCACGTGACTTTCCAGCACTTCCGGGTCAGCTGGAGAATTCAGGTTTTAATCAGCCCGGAAGTACTAACAGTCCATTAGTAGTTGTTCTCCCACCAGCTTCCCACAGCGTCCCCTGGTGGCACCCACGGTACCCAGCAGGGCTGTATTGCCAAACTCCAAGTCCCATAGTGCCCTGTGGGCATCCAGGGCACCACTGCAGTCCAGGGAAGCTGTCAAATATCATTATGGGGGAGGCAGTGTCCTTGATAAGTTGCCTTCTCCCATCCTTCCATTACTGGGGTGTCCCTTACAATAAATATGTTATTATATATATATATATATATATATATATATATATATATATATATATATAATAACTACCTAATTCCTCATTCATGGCAGAGCATTACATGTGCTTGACGTGGTGTAATGCACATCTACTGACGGCCCTTTGCTCCAAGTACCACATTACATACCAAATTCCATTTCTGTCTTGCAAACTGAGAGGCACGCATGCACCCTAACCCTTGCTGGTATAATATTCATATGCATATAAGATTAATGCAATCTTTTTAGAAATACTACAACTGTAATAGCGGATGAACAGCACCACCTCTTGGACCTTCCTGGAATCTGGAACAAAATGGTGCAAGACCAAGCAAAATACTATGCAGCATTGGATTTTCATTAGAGCACAACCTGAGAGGGTCACAAAGGTGAGGGAATGTGCCAGAAATAAATATTTAACAATTGGCCATTGCTGCATAAAACAGAGGAAGCTAGGAATGTTCAATTATTAACATTGCAATCTGTTTACATTTAGTTGAGCACGATGTAGAAGAGCGACTTCCTTATAGTATACAGTACATAAAATAAAGCATCATGAGAGTGTGTTCTGTCTTCCTTCACTTAGTGCATCATCCATTTTCCAACCCGTTGAGTCCGAACACAGGGTCACGGGGGTCTGCTGGAGCCAATCCGAGCCAACACAGGGCACAAGGCAGGAACCAATCCCGGGCAGGGTGCCAACCCACCGCAGGACCTTAGTGCACCATTACAAACAGATTTAGAGTGAATGGAGAAGCAAAGCCGCCTTGTGCCATATGGCCTTTGTACAGAAAGCCCTGACAGGGAAGAAGGTCAAGAATAAGCAGCCTTAGTCCGGCACAGAAGAAGTTGCTTCAATCCATTTTTGAGGTAAAAACTCATTCTTGATATTAATAAAAATGGAATTTATTTTAATAACCTGTTCCTGCTCTTATTCTGGCATGTCCAAAATTCTCTCTATTTCACTTTTAAATATTTTACCCAGAAGCTGGCTTATAAAGATTTGCTGTTAGCTGGGTAGCTACAAACTCAAAAATAATTTGCACCTGATTATTACCGACTGGCAGTAAAGAAAAAAATGAAAAAGAAAGGTGTGTGGAGCTCAGAATATACAGTGCTCAAATGATACTAAATGTTGTAATAATAGCCCTCATTTTAATCACTTTAATCTTCTTTTTCCTCTTCATCTTTTCTTACTTCTATGTGAAGTCGATGTGCCTGACCAACCCTCTCCAAACAGCTCGGTCCTACTCTTCTTCCCGACAATTTGTTTTTTACTTTATCCATCCATATTTGTTTTGGTCTCCCTCGCTTTCTCTTCCCTTGTTCTTCCATTCCCGTCACTATTTTGCCCACATCTTCATTGTCTCTCCCATCACATGTCCACACCACTTCCCTTTACTTTCTTTGGTATCTCTCCCACTTTTGTTTTACCTCTGACTGTTTTGCTGAATTTATTAAAAGCAAGTAACATTCCATACAAGCAAGTAAACTTCACAACACTAAGTTCAAATCAGCCCCAACCCATGAGAAAGCACTAGGCCAACAGCCAGAGTGAAACGTTAAGAGTAGACGTCTGGTTTCTTAGTCTGTCCTTCTTTGTAATTCCACACTGCGATCTCATCATTCTCATCTCTGCCACGGCCAACTTCTCTTCTCCTGTTCTTCCTCCACTGCCCATGTCTCCCTCAGCTCTGTACATCATTGCTGGTCTTACCACTGCCTTACCTTGAACCTTCACCTTAATTCTTCAATCACACAATACTCCGTCACAAGATACCTTCCTCTAATTGTTCCATCCATACTGCACTCTATATCTTTTATCTAAGTTTTCCATATTGGGCTACCACTGATCCTAGTTGTTTAAATAGATCCCCTCTTTTGAACAACTCTGCCAATACATGAGAACAGGAATCAAAGTCAGTCAAAACAGTACAAGCAAGGTCCTAAGAACAAGTTCTATACTATTCATGAACGAGTACTGTGCTGTCATTTCAAGTACCTTCCAGATGACGCCGTCACACAATGCAGTAGCGTTAATGAAAAATCTGTCAAATATCAAAATCCCAACTGTGCACGTTTATTAACTTTACCCACTGTTACTTGTTAGGCACACATTCTGCATGAGTGTCATTTGTAAGAATAATAACTTATTTTTCTTCAAATTAATTGATTTTTAAATACTACACAGTAGCTCACATTATGTCAGGGAAATACTCTGTAAATATAGTATAAAGAATAAATAAAGAATAAAAAGTTGAGATCACAGTTAGAAATGCAAAGATGAGTGCGGTTTCTAACAACAAGTCTTTGATAGTCTGTAATGTGAACTGCCCAGTTCTCTATGAGATGACTGAGAAATAAAACAAAGCAATGATCTTAAGTGAGTGAGGTTCACTTGCACTGCACCGTGGAGAAGCCCATCATTTTACACCAATCGGGATACAAATAAATAGTAATCTTTAAACACACTTAATATTATCTGAAGGGCCCAAAATAGTTAAATAGATCAAAAGGCATTATGATTATCTCAGCGCTCTAGCACACTGAATTAAATTCTTGGACGTGTGTGGCATTCCAGTACTCCTCCAGCGTTTCCCCCGATACTCCAGTTTACCTTCTATATCAAGTAGATACTTTTGAGTAGGATAAATGAGCACAATGTGTCTTGTAGTGACTTAAAGGCACTACTCCTTTTACACACAGACAGACAGACAGACAGACAGATAGATAGATAGATAGATAGATAGATAGATAGATAGATAGATAGATAGATAGATAGATAGATAGATAGATAGATAGATAGATAGATAGATAGAGTGAAAGGCACTATATGATAGATAGATAGATAGATAGATAGATAGATAGATAGAGATAGATAGATAGATAGATAGATAGATAGAAAAGGCACTATATGATAGATAGATAGATAACACAGTCTCAAAACACACAAAAGCACAAAGCAAAACACCACCACAAAATACTCTTTGTTTTCCTCCACTCCTCCAAGGCAGCTTCGTCCTCCTCCTCCCGACTCTGGCACCCTGAGTAGTGGCCGCAGGGTCCCTTTATAGCCCACACGGGCTCATGAAGCCTTGCAGCTCCTCCTGGTGTTGGCCATGGAATCCAACAGGGATGAGCACCGAAGTCCCATGCCTGTGGCCCCAATGCAGCCCAGGGTGGCTGCCACCAAGTGTTCCGGGGGATGTAGCATAGATCCCATGGCTGCTCCACCGGATCTAGTGTCAAAGGAGTGTCCCAACCGGGCATGGGTCCCGGCTGTCCGCCACGATAGATAGATAGATAGATAGATAGATAGAGAAAAGGCACTAGATAGATAGATAGATAGATAGATAGATAGATAGATAGATAGATAGATAGATAGATAGATAGATAGATAGATAGATAGATAGATAGATATGAAAGGCACTATATAATAGATAGATAGATAGATAGATAGATAGATAGATAGATAGATAGATAGATAGATAGATAGATAGATAGATGTGAAAGGCACTATATAATAGATAGATAGATAGACAGTCTATGACAGTCTTTAAGCGGCCAACCCAGAAAATTCAGAATTAAACACCAGAGAACATCTGTGGAGAGACCTGAAGATGGAATTTCATATTCACTTCCTATCCAGTCTAATGGAGTTTTTGAGAAGATCTGCCAGGAAGAATGGGAATAACTGTCCAAATCCAGGTGTGCAAAGCTTGGAGAGAAGACTCAGTTATGGAATTGCTACCAAAGGAGCTTCAGCAAAGTACTGAATTAAGGGTCTATGAGAGATTTCAATAGTTGGTTATTAATCAATTTGTAAACCTTTCTGAAAACATGTTTGAACTTTGTAATTATAGGGCATTGAGTGTAGACTGATTTATCCATTTAAAATTACATCTACAAGAAAAGAAAGTGTGAAGAAAGTAAAGGTGGTTGAATACTTTCTGAATCCACTCTATGTGGACTATCTTTAGACACAAGAGCAAAAAAAAGGGTAAATTGTGCAGAAAGTGAATGTATCTCAGAGATTCATACCTCAGCAGAAGATTCTATGATCTATAAAACAAAAAAATATTAACTGCCATACCAACATGACTTCGTTTACACCATCCTTTTTCTGAACAATCATTTGCATTGCAGGGTCAAGGAGAGCCAGAACCTAAACCAGAAGTGCTAAATGAAAGGTAGAAATCCAGACAGGACTTTAATCTACTCACACTGGTGCATTTCATAATTGTATTTTGTATAGCATCCAACCTATTTAACTCAATTACATTTTTGCAAGCTAAAAGGCAACCAACAGCTTTCCTGTAATAATACCAAAACTTTTCAACGTTAACAAGATATAACAATAGCAATTGTCAGCAATAAATCATGAAGTCATTTTAAAAATGTGTACTTGTTTTAATTTTTAGTAATTTTCTTTGTGAGAGTGTATGTGCGTGTTTGACAGAGATAAAAAGAGAAAAAGAGAAAGAGAAGTGTTCCTGCCAGCTGACAGCTCTGGTGATGATTCAAAATTAAACCTCAAAGTTACTGCAGCTTCCTTCCCATCTGTTTGAGACTCCTGCCAGAACGAAGGGCGCGTGCCTAGAACCAAGGATGCGTGGCGATATGAGCCATATTTGCCTACTTGCAATTAAAAAGAAAAAAAAAACACAAATATAAAAGACTTTGAGTAATTAAATTGCTTGACATCAGTGGCCAAGTTTGAGAAGTGTCATTCCGTTACTTGTTTAGGTCTTTTCTGCCTCTCTGCTTCCAGATGGCAGCCTTTAAGGCCACTGTTTAACACTAGTAACATCCATCTAAAATGCATCTTTTGGGGATGATTGTCACCTTGCCACTCCAAGGCCCTTTTTGTTTCTTGTGAAGTCACGTGCCTGATTTATTGCACAAATGTGGCACATCACACCATACCTGTGCAATAAACTGCAGACAGCAGAAAAGTTCATGGAGGAATAAGAGAAGGTTAGGTGGATTGGTGATTCTAAAATGGCCCTAGTGTGTGCTTGGTGTGTGGGTGTGTTTGTGTGTGTCCTGTGGTGGGTTGGCACCCTGCCCAGGATTGGTTCCTGCCTTGTGCCCTGTGTTGGCTGGGATTGGCTCCAGCAGACCCCCGTGACCCTGTGTTCGGATCCAGCGGGTTAGAAAATGGATGGATGGATGGAATAAGAGAAATAGAGACCATCCTCTGGCATAGTTCCTCTGGCTGAGGGATCTTTATAATTGCTTTTTGGGAAGGTCTCACTTATTGCTATTTCTTTCTTTCTTTGAAGCTTCACATAAAAGAACAAAGATCATGATGGGCCTTAAAACAAAAGAAAGTAAAACACCTGCTTACTATCTTAATACATTTGTGAAGTTTAGACAGTATTCAGACATGAGAGATTGAACCTGGAAAGTCCTGGAATTGGCCAATAATACACGAGCAGGGTGTAGTTATCAAATATGCTGGTAGATATCGTGTGCCTACTAGTCTGGTTAATCAGTCCACCGATGGCCACTGTGGGTTAATTTTGAACTCTTTGGACTTTTTTCTCAGTACACCGAGTTGGTATGAGGTTTTAACAGAAACAGGCTGAGAAATGCCACTGAAGTGAGATGACAACTGTTGAATGCGAAGGGCTCCCTTGATTGACTGTTGTATCCAATGCAGGACAAGTGAAGTGTTCCTCTGCTAAAAGGACAGTCACCACATGTGTATCTCATTGGCTCTCGGATGGCAAAGACTTTAGTTTCCTGTACCAGCCACGAGTTTGCTCAGAAGGATCTGCAAAGCCACCAAGCAAAAGACTTTGTCTACAAACCACTGGGTTGGACAAGGCATGTATATAGAAAGCTTTGGAATATACTTGAAAAATGTTATAAGAAGGGCTCAAAGGTAGGTGGATATGCATAATTTACTACCAATAATGTTAAGATTGCAAACTGAAAGGGAATAGAAAACCCAATAGTGAAGTTGGGGAGGATAAAAATAACGTACAATGATGCAATAATACTAGTTAAGAACAATTAATAATCATAGCAATAGATCTAGAATAGCATCTGAGTTTTGTTACAACTATTGGCGCTTTTCCACTGCATAGTACGGCACGACACGGTTCAGTTCAGCTCACTTTTGGGGGGTTTTCCACTGGGAACAGTACCTGGTACCTGGTCCTTTTTTTAGTACCACCTCAGCCGAGGTTCCAAGCGCGCCGAACCGTTACCAAAACGTGACGCGTAAACTGCTGGTCACTGACTGGCCGGAGAAAATCGTCATTACTGCGTCACTGGCTATTCTTTTCTTTAAAGGTACACACACGCGGAAGTTTGTGTCCCGTCTCTCCATCGCTGGACGCAGTTTGTTGCATATGTGGATGAATGTTTCTTCAGACATTCGAAAGTTCTCCAGCCACTGAGTGCTTGTAAAACCGGGAACAATCACATCCCACCACTCTGAAGCACGGTTAAATGTCCAAACAGATGGTCTGTTGCGGCGACTTTTTTGCAAAATGTGGAAGATCTGTAATATACAGAATCAGCCTTTTAATGTTACACTGGCAGTTAAGTTCATTTTATGCTTTGCAACAGTGATAAAAGTTAGCTAGTGATGTGCTTTTTTTTAGATGCTTACCCTTGCGCGTCATCGAGCTAAAGTGTTGTCGTTGTCTGCGTGTTGTTGTAAAAGTTCCACGGTGTCACGGCAGTAGAGGCGCAACTCTAACGACACGTGAATAATCCCGCCCACTCTAAAGCGGTACTAAACTGCAGTCGAAACGCAAACCGAGCCGAACTGAGCCGAACCAAGGTGAGCTGTACTGAAGCGTGCTGTGCCGTACTATGCAGTGGAAAAGCGCCTTATTATAACTCATAAAAAGGTATCAGACACCAAAGGGTGGGGCACATATAGCAACATACTGAAGTTAGAAATGTTATGAGTGCCAAAGAATAGTGAAGTCCATCAAGATGCTATATAGATTTATAATGTAATCTGAGGCTATGGTACCCACTGCATGGGCTCAATGATATTTAGTTACAACACTGACTACGTAAGACATAACAGGAGATCTCCACCTACACCACTGGTGAGATACAATGATCACTACTTAGTAACACCATGTTAAATGTGACTGTCCAAATGTACTGTAACTTATCATTATTAATATTAGATGAATCAGGAGCTACAGTGGCACTACACCCCACATTTCCACAAACGTTCTTGAAGAACTGTCTACACTGTGAAGGAGGATCGAGTACCTTTTGCTTTGTAGATAAGACCCTCAGGGATTGTTTTGTCACAGATCCAGTGACAAAGGGTGGATTGTAATAAGAATGTAAGTTTAATTTAACTGTGCTCTGTACAAGAAATTATTTTATGAATCCATTCACATGTACAGGCCAGGCCAAAAGGGGCTCTCAGCATTTAGAAGTGCTTAGCCAAGCATAGGACAAGATGGATGGAGACAGCTTGAGGAATGTGTAGTCAGCCTAAAGACGGGTGTATGCTATTTTGTCCTCTGTTGGAAGTGAGCGTGGGATCTTCTTTCCTTGTTTGGAGATGGACTATTTGCCGACGTGGGGGCCTGCACTGCACGTGGAGGAACCAGTATGAAAGTTTTGGACAGCAGCCAAACACTTCGAAGCTGACGGATGGATGGAAGATTACGTCATCCGTCCTGAAAATCCTTTCAGCGCAGCGACGAAAATGACAAACTATACACAAAGTGTTGTCATGGCTTCCTCGTCTGTAATGCCGCGTAAATCGTCATTAAAGAAAGCTGAGATATTTTCTGCTTATGTGATTTTTACCGCCGTATCATTATGGGAGGGATATCACCTTTTTTACATTATATCCATCCATCGTCTAAGCCGCTGAATCCGAATAGGGTCACGGGGGTCTGCTGGAGCCAATCCCAGCCAGCACAGGGCACAAGGCAGGAACAAATCCCAAGGCAGGTTGCCAGCCCACACATACACCACACACTAGGGACAATTTAGGATCGCCAATACACCTCACCTACATGTCTTTGGACTGTAGGAGGAAACCGGAGCGCCCGGAGGAAACCCACGCAGACACGGGGAGAACATGCAAACTACACGCAGGGAGGACCCGGGAAGCGAACCCGGGTCTCCCAACTGCGAGGCAGCAGCACTACCACTGCGCCACCGTGCCGCCCCCCTTTTTTACATTATATCTACAGTATATAGTTTTTGGTTACTTAAAACTTCGCAATTCTAAAAGAACTTATTCCAACTAGGGAGCTATATCGCCCCCTACTGGTACAGAGGTCTCCCAATATTAAGAGCTATCAATATTTTTTCAAGCACATGTTTGGAGCTGGGTGGCATGGTGGCGCAGTGGTAGCGCTGCTGCCTTGCAGTAAGGAGACCTGGGTTCACTTCCCGGGTCCTCTCTGCGTGGAGTTTGCATGTTCTCCCTGTGTCTGCCTGGGTTTCCTCCTACAGTCCAAAGACATGCAGGTGAGGTGTATTGGCGATCCTAAATTGTCCCTAGTGTGTGGTGGGTGTGTGTATTTGTGGGCTGGCACCCTGCCTTGGGATTTGTTCCTGCCTTGTGCCCTGTGCTGGCTGGGATTGGCTCCAGCAGACCCCCGTGACCCTGTGTTAGGATATAGCGGGATGCACAATGACTGACTGTTCAGTGCTGGTGCTAGGTGATTTTGCGCCTTAGGCCAGGCTTATTAGTGCACCAATCGACTGTTTAGTAGCCACACGGCTGGGTTTTTGCTCCCCTTTGGATATGCACCCCAGGTGAATGCCTAATTTGATTTAACGGTAGGTACTGGCCCTGCCCATGTTACAAGCTTAAAATTTTCTGTTTGACCTTTCTTAATTTAGCCCAAATATTTTAATGTCAAGAAAATGTTTGAGTTATCTAATGATGTTTTTCCACAATAGGCAGTCGAGTTTGAAGAGGTTACTGAATGAAGGCCATGCATACCTTTACATACAGTACTAGGTTAGAAAGCCAGACATTATTGAAGGCCTCAGAAAGTAGCCGTCTTCAAGACACACTTTCATTCTTTATGCATTGGAGATTCAATGAAGAATGTGCGACATTCTTTTAACAACACACAAACTGCCTATGGTACTGTTCTACTGAAGGACTCGCTGAGTGTTTCAATTTCAAAAGTCAAAAACCAATCTACTGTTTGTTATAGATATCAACAAAAAAAGGACCTAATTCACAAAAAGTTAATAAATGTGCTATTTACATTTTAAGGGTCTCCAGGAAAAAAAATAACAAAGCCATTATGTTATCTAACTTTCACATTAAACCATCAAGCAGATTTACTAACGGGGCTCAATTAGATTTGGTTTAAGTACTCAGAAAACCATTATTTTAAAGTAATTGAGGTCAATAAATATGCATTCTACTCTAAAAGGCTGCGAAAGTGGGCAGACGTGAAAAGCAAAGTGTCTGCTAAGTTATGCAGAAGTAATTCACATTCTAAATTCTTCAAATACATAGAGGGCTCCTAAAAATACAGATTTTAGCATCTCATCACATCTGTCCTCCTGATTTTCAAGTGTGTGAAACACAGTGCTTTATTGCGTGAGACCCAGTGATGACCCTATTGTCTAAAATCCCACACACTTAGTGCTATGTGTTCAGGTACTTTAGGATTTCCTTTCCACTTTCCTTCTACATCTGTAACTTCAGGCAATTATACAGGGAAAAGAAACAGGTCGGAGGTAAGTTACAGGTTTAATTATGTATTCTGAAAAATGCCCAAAAATATTAAGGAAGCAGAATACAATGTGAATATTGGCAAACCAAACCCTTACAGTCTAAGTAGCAGTGCATTTTGTGTCCATAGGCGGCTCTCAGTTTATCTTCAGTTTAGCTTTGTCTCTGCTACCACATGGCCTTTGAATGGAGTATTGAAATAGACCACATGCTCGTCTCAGCATGGCTGCCGACATAGAGTTGTCTTCATCTCGGTTTTTTCTTCATGGCGAGATGGTGAGATAGAGAGGTAAAGACTAGGAGACCAACTTTATACCATTCTTAACACTAGAATTACCAAAGCATACGAAAAAACCTGTAAATCCGGCCCACCTGAAATCCCTTCGCACCTCTCCCTCAGTATCTTTTGTCTTGTAAATGTGCCGATCAAGACAAGCAGCAAGCAGCCTACTATTCTATCCCCCACCACCGCAGAATGGGCAAAAAGTTCTCCCAGCTCCAGTCTTGATTATCTGGGAGTCAGGTACCTAGAGTTGTATAGGAAAATAATAGATCGTTATTTGGAACACATGCATTTCATGTGTGTAATCACATCATTAAAACAGAAACCTTTTCATGTTTAATAATAATTGACCAAATGTAAACATAAACTACCGTAGATCCCGTTATATAAGCCGAGAATTTCGTCCTAGATTTTTGGCTTGGAGTTTGGGGGTCGGTTTATACAACGAGTATCGTTTCAGATTCAAGATTTCTAGCGCAATGCCGGTTTTGCCGATGAATACGGAAGTAAATAATGACGAAACCACAGAGCCATCTTTCAGATGAAGAAGTAACTTTGCATGCCGGTACTTTAAATTAAATAAAGAATTTATTCAAAAAAGTGTTTTAGTTGTTGATTTTATTAATAAAATTTATAATAAATTATCGGGAAGTTTAAAATGAAATTTTTGTTTTGATTTACGATCAACATCTTGCGTTACGAAACGGATGCGGTCACATGTATCCGCTTGCGCGATTGTAAACAAACAACCGAGAGCGTTAGTAGCGTCAGTCGGAGCCCAGATACATGTGTTTGTGGATGTAATTTCCGTCATTGCAGTGATTTACCTATATATATAATTCATTAAGACCATGCAAGCAAGACACATAATTGCTAAGGAAGGAAGAGAAGGTAAAAGTAAGCGATCACAATCGAAACGAAGATGGACATTGTGTGGAAATATCTCCTCCCTTCCTGCAGCCCAAAGATGTCAAATTAAATGGTGAGTACAGTATGAAATTGTTTCTAGAATAGAATGCCTTTTATTGTCACTATACGCATCTACAATGAGATTAAAAGCAGCTCCTTCAGTGCAGAAAAAAGTTCTGTATAGGGCTTGTATGGTTGTTTTTAGCTTTAGCATAACGCCGATCTGCGCCCGCTTCTGCTTTCTTTCCCCCCTCCGTCTGTGTCGTCTCCTAGACCCAACAACAATCCACGGAGAGCCCGCTGGTCTCGCTATGTTGTCTAGGATGTTGTGCGTGTGATGAAAAACACTTGAAACAGATGTCTGGCTCTGGACACGATGTCTATAAGGTTCTGAATGGTGTAGCAGATGTTCGCCGAACCGATCATGCACAAACAAGGACAAAAAAAAAGTACAAAAACAACAAAAAAGTGCACTGAAAAGGAGAGCCCTGAGCCGCTGCGACCATGCGTGCCGCCATGCTCTAGCTTAATCGAAGTAGGCTAGGCACTTTTTATAACTTTTTGGTTAGTACATTAGAAAAATTATTGTTTTGGTAAATTATGCACATTATATTATATATCAAAAATGCCGGCAGTCTCAAATTCTTGCCGATAAACATTATAAATATACCCGAAGAGACACTTTTAAGGAAATTTAGAAAATTTTGCTTGGAGAAGGGGTCGGCTTAAATACCGGTCATCGGCAAATACATGTAATTTAGTAGGTAGAGAAGGGGTTCGGCTAATATACCGGGTCGGCCTGTATTCCGGGATCTACGGTATATAATGTGTGAAGCCTGAAGTCCAAAGATCAAATAAACACTTTCACAAAAGGTTCAAGGATGATACAATAGTTTCCGTGGCGCAGCGGTAAGAATTGCTGACTTGTAATCAAGAGTCCAATACAATAAACACATACATTTGGTTTCCGTCTGTAACAGCCGGATGGAATAGTAGGCTGCTTGGTGCTTGTCTTGATCTACATATTTACAAGACAAAAGACCCTGACGGATAGGTGCAAAGGAATTTAAGGGGTTTGGGCCGGATTTACAAGTTTTTTCGTAGGCTTTGGTAATTCTAGTGTTAATCCAGTGGGGCGTCGTAGTACACAGAGGCCTCTGATTTGAAACCAATCATAAACAGCCATACTTTAGACCAATAGAATTAGTTTACCTTTCCCTTCCTGGACCAGTTACCATTGAAAGTGCTCGGGTACAACTCATAGCCCAGTTGCTTTGTTTAGTCAGTTTATGGCCTTCCTGAGGTGGATGGCTTATAGGCTCATGTGAGTCCAAACACAGTCACCCTTGCCAAGCTTGTCTGATGCAGATGCCACCAAATCATAAATTTCACACCCTTAGTCAGTCCTAAAGTTAGGTAAACATCAAAGCACCATTGTTCTCATCAATGAAGTACAACGTGTCCCCAAAACACTATCTAATATTACATTTGCTTTGCTTTTGTTTAAAAATAAAGTCATACAAATTAATTATCAGTTTATTTGTTAGAAATCAGTCCACCACACATAGCAATCCCAATTACATGAGAAAACATTTGAAACTTAATTTATGCAAGTTCTAATTTTATTTCACTTACACTGCTCTTATCCTGGTGGTAGTCACCGAACTATGATGTTAAACTGGATGGGCCATTCCACCTTGCTCTCACCAAATACTTGATGATTCTTACATTAAAAGGAGTTCAGCAAGAATAAGTTGGTAACTCATTCAGGGTAAATTTCACACAAATGTTTGGAAGTAGGGCGGCACAGTGGTGCAGTGGGTAGCACTGCTGCCTTGCAGTACCGAGACCTGGTGGCCCTCCCTGCATGGAGTTTGCATGATCTCCCTGTTTCTGTGTGGGTTTCCTCCGTGTACTTCGGTTTCCTCCCACAGTCCAAAGACATGCAGGTTAGGTGCATTGGCGATTCTAAATAGTGTGTGCTTGGATAGATGGATGTTAGGAAGTTTTTCTTCCCACAGAGAGCCACATTCACACGTGATAAGATACCAAGAAGTCTTGAAGAATGTAGGACTTTAGGTACCTTTAAAATTTGACTTGATGTTATTTTGGAGGAATTAAGAGGATAGGATTGTCAAGCTTTTTTGGGCTAAAAGGCCTGTCCTCATCTAGATTCTTCTGTTTTAATTCCTGTTTTGGGTTGCAACACGTTAAGAAACTATGAGCTAAGTTTTTAAGAGTACTAAACTGTAATGAAAAAAACACACACTTTAACAAAATACACAAAGCCCTACCTAGTTAGACAGAATTAACATTAAGGATACAAAATTTCCTTTTTATTAACTGCACCCGAGAGAGTAGCTATTGTCCAGAGACTTAATCAGCAAGTTTTGCTTTAAAGTACACTGTGCTTGCTAGTAATAGATGAAGCCTCTTCTACTACATGTTTTCTGCTGATGACCACTAAAAATGACTCCAAAAATGTTATCTTTAACATGATAAACTATACAGTTTCTGTTAACTTGTTTCTGTTTTTATGCTCCAGGGTAAGCATTTGTAAAATGAGGTTCTCTAATGATAGACAAGGCTAAAATAGGCTTTGTGCTTTGAAAAGCTTTTTGCTTCTTCAGGGACTGTTCGTAAGTGGCCACTGTGGAAAATAAATAGATATAATAGACAAAATAATGTTTTACAGCATAAAGCACATTGCAAAACCAGCTTGGTTTAATGTGTTAACCATCATGATGTGTTAGGCGAAATGAGATCCCAGGAGAACCCAAACCCACTAGCTTCTGCACCTTACACTTGGCTCATAAAGCATACAAAGCCTCAGGCTAATTGTGAACAGAAAACAAATGAAGAGTTGGTAACTGCTAGACAGTATCATGCATGCATGCAAGAGAGTCACCTTCCAGGTTCGCCTAAAGTAAATAGTACTACCCAGGGATGAGAGGCGGCACTGTAGCTAACAGTCTTGTCTCCTTTTGCCCTCAAAGCCCCTTGAGGGCACGGAATTGAAAAAAGCCCCGCCCTTTCTAAGCCACAAAATATGAAAGGAGACAACTCACGGAAAATGGCGTCTCATTTTAAATACTGATGACTTCTGCACTAACTCGAGCCAGAAACGATACCTACTAAAAGTTCGATAAGGTGGAGTAATTACTGTTTAAGAATCGTACTTTGAAGTGCTTGATTTTCGTGTTTTCCCTGATTTTTGTTTGGAGTTAAACTGGGTTTTTTGCTCAGTTGGCACCCATAACAACCTGCTTTGTGCTATACCATCATTGGCCCCCTACAACAACAGCAAATGCACTGGGTACTGTGATGCCCAGGCTGCTCGCAGATGACATTATCTCAAAAAATACGTTTGTCGAGGGATTCCAAATAGTTCAAAATAGTTCAAATGCAGAAGACGTTCGACCAGTAGTAGGACTCATTGAACAGAAACACTCCAAAGTCCAAGTTTTGACGATTTTAGTGAAATTCAAAGTAAACAGTTCATACAAAAAATGGAAAACCATTGACAATGTACACCAAAAAAAGGAAAAAGGACAACATCTTGCCTGCGATAAGTAAAGGGTGCGGCAGACATAACTCCCACATTTTAAAGGGGGATTGAAAAAAAATGCTACGCGGTATCACCAAAAACTTTTTATTTCCCAAATGTAGATATAAAAAAGTTTTTTTACTTTAAGTTTTACAAATTGTATCATCCAAATGGTGGCCTTGACGGCTGATACACATTTGGAGCCGTTATTGGAGGTTTTCCATCACTCTCACTAGCATGTCGGGCGAAATTCCTCCAATTTCTTCTTGAATAGCCTCCTTTAGTTGGTCCAAGGACCGAGGACAATGTTTGAAAACCTCGGCCTTGAGGTACCCCCACAGAAAAAAGTCACAGGGACTTAAATCAGGCGAGGGTGGTGGCCACGGAACTGCCTCGCGTAAGGAGACCACTCGACCCGGGAACATCTCCTGCAAAATTTTGCAGGGACGACATGCTATATGGGCCGTAGCTCCATCCTGTTGGAACCAGAAGTCCTCTAGGTTGTGTTTTTCCCCATACTCTTCAATTTTCGGGCGCAGAAAATTCTCCAACATGTCGCAGTATCGATTGGAATTCACAGTAACTGTGTCAAAAAAGTAAGGCCCAATGACGCCTATAGACAACACAGCACACCAAACGGTCACTTTTGGGCTGTGAAGAGGTCGTGCATGGAGTTCTCGAGGGTTTTCAGCAGCCCAGTAGCGAAAATTTATGTTTGTTCACTGTGCCAGAAAAGTGGAAGTGGGCTTCATCGCTACTCCACAGAATGCCAGTGGAAGGCACAGCTGCAAGGATCCCATTACAGCAATCCATTCGTCCTCCCCAGTCTGCTGGAGACAATTCCTGACTAATCATAATCTTGTATTGGTGTAAATGAAGGTCAGTATGCAAAATTCGCCTCACAGTTCCTTCCGAAATCCGAAGAGCTGAGGCATGTTTCCGTGCTAAACGCGTTTTAGACTGCTCAATCGAAGCCCTCACTGCAGCGATGTTTTCGGGTGTTCTCACATTTTTGAGACGTCCAGGTGGTTTTCTCTGCAGTGCAGATCCTGTTGTCCTTACTCTTTGAACCCACAGCAAAATCGTTTTCCGGTCTGGAATACTTTCATTAGCACATAAACCGAACCGCGTGCAAAACACACTCTGCGTCGCAGCTACAGATTCGCCATTTTTGAAATAAGCCTCCACTACAATGCCTCGATGCTCACCCGACCACGGCATGGTGACGACTGAAAACTTTATTATGTACCGTACCTAACGGAATGTACCGCACCCCTCTACCTGCTTTGGGGACCCCACAGTGATTTTTTGAAATGTGGGAGTTATTTCTGCTGCACCCTGTACTTACGTTACATTTCTATCTGTTATCACATACACTAGGACCAAACGTACATACAGTCAGGAAACTCCTTTGCCTTTAATGTCTATTTGACTAACAGTTTGTAGCGTTGCTACTGGGGATTATAACTTCAACTCCCAGCAGTCCCTACAGTGGTTCTGATTGGTCGTCTGCTGAGGGTGCAGGGGCTGCTGGGTACAAGGAGGCCGGCGCTACATTTAACAGGGGGTCAGTGAAACCAAAAGAGAGAAGCCTTTTGTGTTTGCTGTCTGTTTGCTTTCCTGTTTGATACTTGTGGACTCTTGTTTTGTCCTGGATCATCTCTTGGACTATCTGGTGTCTTCCTTCTGCATGGGGACTGACTGAGGATTTGTTGCTGTCTTGCAAAGAAAGGGGCGCTCCTGATCCCATTCATACGCCATCATCTCATCAGGAAATACCGGTAGGACCGACCTTTACATTCACATACAGCGTGCTGATCTTTGGACTATCTACCATCATTTCATTTGATCAGTTGCCATTTTCATGGACTTCATAGTGTGCGGGTTTTGTTAGTAGTTTGTTATTGTCAAATTTGTATTTATTGTACATTGCCGTAAGGGGAACTGGGGTGGGATCCTTGTTTCATTTATTATTGCTTAATACATTCATTAATTGCTGTTTAATTACCGGTTGTTTCTTTTGTCTCCGTGATGGAGTGTGTGCAGGTCGGGCCAAGGCTGGATGTGTCCCTGGAATCTCCACCTAACAAAATAAATCAGCGTCTTATCGACGGTGTGAATATTAGCGGCACCGGACCGCTACAAGTTCATGTTTCCTGCTAACTGTCTGACACGTCAGTATAAACCAGCCTTTAGCCACTAATGTTTTCGCCGTCCACATTTGTTACTGCGTTATTGCATGTTGTTGTGTAATTAACCTTTCATTTAATAATGGCCCCAAAGTACATGTAGTGATGCTGGCGCTTCTTCACAGCCTAACAGAAGCCATGAAGGGCTTCCCAACTGTAAAAAGAGCAAAGAACAGAGAAGCTTGCGAGTACCCCCAGTAGGTTCAGATATTTTATCAAGATATAAGTGCAAAAATGTATGGTTTTTATAATTAACTTTTTATTAAGTAAACACAAAATGACAGGATATATCAGTCAAAGGACATAGCATACAAAGGAAACCAAACCACCCACCTGAACCCTCTCCCTTCCAGCCTGAACCAACGGGTGAAAAAAAATTATTGTGTATACAAGATATTTTTCATTGCACCATCTTTCATTTAGGGTTATGTTAAAATGTCAGAATTCCATTCATTAAAGAGAGAGAGCACAAATATTATAATTGTCAGAGCCATTTTCCTAGTTCTATAAAATGTATGAATATTTATTAGATGATAATGCATAAAATATGGGAGGTTCCTATAACCCCCGTGAATAGAATTGAGTTGGTATTTTCCTGTCATTTCTTAATAGTTATGAGTAAACAATATTCTCCAGTTAGTGTCTAGCCTTGCCTTGTGTAAGGTACAGAGGCATACGGTTTTTAACCGTGTTCTTGTTTGTGCTCGCGTTCGTGCTTGCGCACGTGACCGTGCCTGGGCGCATGTCTATGTGCCAATGGCCTAAGGGCCTTTTGAGTGTGAAGTAACTCGTAAAATAAAAGATTTAAGTGTTCAACCGTATGTTTAAGGCATACAGAAGAAGAAATTAAGAACCTTTAAGTATAGAAATAACCAAAGCTTCTTAAGAAAAGCTAAGTTTATAGAAGATACATTTTTCCTTTTTTTTTGCCTTTATTCTACACTCAGCAAAAAAAGAAACGTCCTCTGACTTTCAACTGTTTTTACTTTCAGTAAACTTAATGTGTAAATATTTGTATGAACACTAAAAGAGTCAACACCATAAGACATAAACTAAAATGGTTCACAATGTGTCCCTGAATGAAGGGAGGCTCAAAATCCAAAGTACCAGTCAGTATGTGGTGTGGCCACCAGCTGCTTGAAGTACTGCAGTGCATCTCCTCCTCATGGACTGGACCAGATTTGTCAGTTCTTGCTGTGAGATGTTACCCCACTCTTCCACCAAGGCACCTGCAACTTTCTGGACATTTCTGGGGGGAATGGCCCTAGCCATCGATCCAAATCGATCCCGCTCCAGGGTACAGGCCTCGGTGTAACGCTCATTCCTTCGGTGATAAACACGAATCCGTCCATCACCCCTGGTGAGACAAAACCGTGACTCATCAGTGAAAAGCACTTTTTGCCACTCCTGTCTGGTCCAGCGAAGGTGGGTTTGTGCCCATAGGCGGCGTTGTTGCTGGTGATGTCTGGTAAGGACCTGCCTTACAACAGGCCTACAAGCCCTCAGTCCAGCCTCTCTCAGCCTATTGCGGACAGTCTGAGCACTGATGGAGGGATTGTGTGTTCCTGGTGAGACTCGGGCAGTTGTTGTGGCCATCCTGTACCTGTCACGCAGGTGTGATATTCGGATGTACCGATCCTGTGCAGGTGTTGTTACACGTGGTCTTCCACTGCGAGGATGATCAGCTGTCCTTCCTGTCTCCCTGTAGCGCTGTCTTAGGCGTCTCACAGTGCGGACATGGCAATTTATTAGTCTAGCCACATCAGCAGTCCTCACGCCTCCCTGCAGCATGCCTAATGCACGTTCACGCAGATGAGCAGGGACCCTGGGCATCTTTCACAGTCGGTAGACAAGTCTCTTTAGTGTCCTGCGTTTTTAGAACTGTGACCTTAAATGCCTACTTTCTGTAAGCCGTTAAGGTCTTAACGACCATTCCACAGGTGCATGTTAATTAATTGATTATGGTTAATTGAACATGCATGGAAAACATTGTTTAAACCCTTTACAATGAAGATCTGTAAAGTTATTTGGATTTTTAAAACATTATTGTTGAAATACACAGTCCTGGAAAACGGACGTTTCTTTTTTTGCTGAGTATATGTATGTAACTATTTTTCTTTTTATTCTTGTGTGGATAATTTGCTTTTAACTTTCTTTTAAAGTTTTATTTTAAAACAAATTTTTGGACTGAGAGATTTCTTTGACACGCGTCTTACCCGTGCCTGACTTCGCTTTATACATCGGTGGCTACAATAATGTCCAATGTATTTTATTATTGTTTAATGTTGTGTGGCAGACACCTGGAAGGTCCATGAGAGGGACAATACCTACCCTGGGCCATGAGAGGGCAGATGCCCTGGTCTCCATGGGGGCCACCGGAACAGAGCTGGGAAGCTCATCCCTGTTGGGGCCCGTGGCCACTGCCAGGGGGTGCCCGGACGATTATGGAACCCTGGATGGCAGCACTTCTGCCACTCTTGGAAGTGCTGCAGGAAGTAATTCTAGGAACACCCAGACTGCTTCCATTTGGCACATCCGCCACACCAGGAGGTGCCGCCAGAAGATCATCACAGAGCACCTGGAGCACATCTGGGTACTGCATAAAAGGGGCCGCCTCACTCCAGTAGACGAGCCAGAGTCGGGAGGAGGAAGACGAAGCTTACGAGAGAGGAGTGGAGGCGGCTGAAGAGAGGAAAGGACTGAGTTTAGAGTGAGGTGTTGTGCACTGTCGTTGTGTTAGGTGCAGGATTTAAAGGTAAAATAAACCGTGTGTTGTGGACATTTGGTGTCGTGTCTGTCTGTGGCCAGGCTATATTTTACAGTTGGTAATATGTTTCTGTATGTGATTTATCAATTGTCACGCAGGGGCGAGTAAGGGGCCGTGGACGGACCCAAATGATATCGCGAAATCATATGCCAGGAGGGAGTGGCAGGGTACTAACCTTTCTCTCTTTGTTTCTCGCAGAAAGAAAGACGCACTGCCGCCATGAATCTGCCTGCACCACTACCCGCACTACGCTACTTCCGCCCTTCCTCAGTATACTACTTGTGACGTCAGCAACCCCACCATTCAACTCGGCTCCTACCCAGCATACCTCTCTTCTTCCGCTCCCTCCTCCATAAATAATCCTCCTCCGCCATCTTTTTGCGGTCAACACTGTAATTCAATCACGCATTGACCGTTGTGGATGTATTTCATTATTTCTTTGATATTTCTACAGTATAGGGGGCCGGAAACCCCAAACCTTTATGCTTGTTGGTGTGTTCTTTTACACAATCAAACGTTAACAAAGGTATGCATGTAAATGTAAAATGAAGTATTTATAGAGTTTTCTAGTAACCACATTTTTCAGGCATCAATGGTAGGTCTTGGAACATATCACCCACGGACATGGGGATTCAACTATATGTTCAAAAAAAAAATTCATTCTCAAGGTAAGACATCAAATAATGTGTTCTTGAAGTATTTGCAAAATAGCACTAGGTGAGGACAATTTACAAACTACTTCTTTTTGGTTTTAATTAGCATTTTTCAACATATTTGTATTTGGAATTGGGGTTGAGGTGGCATGGTGGCGCAGTGGGTACCGCTGCTGCCTCGCAGTTAGGAGACCCGGGTTCGCTTCCTGGGTCCTCCCTGCGTGGAGTTTGCATGTTCTGCCAGTGTCTGTGTCGGTTTCCTCCCACAGTCCAAAGACATGCAGGTTAGGTGCATTGGCGATTCTACCTTGGCCCTAGTGGTGTGTGTGTGTGTGCGAGCTCTGTGGTGGCTAGCGCCCTGCCCGGGTTTTGTTTTCTGCCTTGCGTCCTGTGTTGGCTGGGATTGGCTCCAGCAGACCCCCATGACCCTGTAGTTAGGATAAAGAAGGTTGGATAATGGATGGATGGATGGATGGAATTGGGGTTGTAGGATATGTGCAACATGATTGATGCAGAGTACTTGTCATATAAGATGGTCATTTGCACTGTTATAGGTTTGTTTTTTCCATCCATCCATTATCCAACCTTAACTACAGGGTCACAGGGGTCTGCTGGTGCCAATCCCAGCCAAGACAGTGTGCAAGGCAGGAAACAAACCCCAGGCAGGGCGCCAGCCCACCACAGGGAGTGCACACACTAGAGACAATTTAGAATCGCCAATGCACCTAACCTGCATGTCTTTAGACTGTGGGAGGAAACCGGAGTACCAGGAGGAAATCCACACGGACACGGGGAGAACATGCAAACTCCACGCAGGGAGGACCTGAGGTTTGTTATTTGCTAAGTTAAATTTTAATTTGCTGTGTATGCTTCATATTTGCCATTTACACTAGACCCTTGCCATATACATTTTCCTTTTACCACTAAAGATGAACATTTTATCAAATACACTTTAAATTTACAGATATTTCACACATACTCTTGGCATTTTTCTCATTATCTGGACATTTGTAATAAAAGCTAAATGTTTGGTATTTCAACAGCAAAACGATGCACACATTTGAATAAATAGAACTCGGTCCATGACACCACATGCCTCATTTCACAGACTATCTTCTCCAGAGTGCTGATGTAGTTACCTTTAGACACCAAAGCATTCCCAATGTAGTTAAAAATAAAGTCAGGTTGCAGGTTGTCATCATTGCAAGTGGACAAGTACAAAACAGAACACAAATCATTTGATTTCAGATTTCATCACTAATGAATAAAAAACTGTCAGCATGTTGAGCAAATTTAGTAAGCCACAGCTGGAAATAAAGCGCCATCTTAGTTTGCGCTAACTTGCTTTGGAAATGTACTTACCATACCATACCATATTTATTTGTTGAGCGCTTAAAAACACAGCATTACAACTGACCGAAGCGCTGTACAGTTACAACAAGCAGGACTAAAAAGCAAAATATTAAAAACAAACATTAAGAGAGAATTAAAACAGAGATACTAAAAACAGGTCAGGGGACCAAATAAAATAGAGAAAATAGCAAAAGGCAAGTGGAAAATGAGACAGGTTAAGAAGTAAAAGCCAATGTGAAGAAGTGCGTTTTTAGGCGAGATTTGAATGTGGCGACTGAAGCGGCTTGCCAAACCACTAAGGGCAGGGAGTTCCAGTATGGAGGAATATTTCGGACAAAATGAAATAAATAAATAAATGCGTAAATAAATAAAAGTACTGTGAAATGTGAGCATAAATAAATAAATGTGTCATGAAATGACAGCCTTAATAAATAAATATGTCATGAAATGAGAGCATAAATAAATAAATGTGTCACGAAATATGTTTTCGTTGCTTATTTATTTATTTCATTTTGTCCGTAACATTCCTGCAAACCGTCATGAAATACGGCTTGAAATAAAACTGTCACTTTTACTCGTCAAAGTTGAGAGGGTGGGCTCTAACACGCCCTCTAGTTACTGATTGGTGAATCGATAGCACAAGAATTAATTAGAAAAATGCTTACTACTGCCGATGAAATGGATTCTGCCGAAGATATTACGTATTTCAGAGAGAGAATTGAAGATTTATCGGAAGAAATTACAATGTTGGCGGCCCTTTTAGACTCCGATATAGATGAAACTGTTTTGAAATTATCGAAGAACAGGTGGAACGGACTCTACTACACTGCAGTTCAGGTGATGCAGTTCCCTGCTCTGGATGTCCATCCTTTGACATTCCAGCTGAGTCAATAGAACACCTTCTGTTATGCGGTTTAAAAGTACAACAGATTGCAGATCTATATGATGTATCAGAGAAGACGATCACAAGACGAATGAGCCAGTTTGATATACGGTAAGCTGCAACGGCTGTATTAGTGCAGGTACTTTGACATGGAATGCCCAAAGCAGCTCCACCTAATATTTTGAACTGAACAACTTTACCACTGATCAGAGCTGTACAGTTGTTTGAAAAAGTAGCTGCGAATATGCAACTGACTTTCTACTCGTAAAACAAGGGTCAAATACTCAGTTCTAAAAGGGCCGCCAACATTGTAATTTCTTCCGATAAATCTTCAATTCTCTCTCTGAAATACGTAATATCTTCGGCAGAATCCATTTAATCGGCAGAAGTAAGCATTTTTCTAATTAATTCTTGTGCTATCGATTCACCAATCAGTAACTAAAGGGCGTGTTAGAGCCCACCCTCTCAACTTTAATGAGTGAAAGTGACAGTTTTATTTCAAGCCGTATTTCATGACGGTTTGCAGGAATGTTACGGACAAAATGAAATAAATAAATAAGCAACGAAAAACATATTTCGTGACACATTTATTTATTTATGCTCTCATTTCATGACATATTTATTTATTAAGGCTGTCATTTCATGACACATTTATTTATTTATGCTCACATTTCACAGTACTTTTATTTATTTACGCATTTATTTATTTATTTCATTTTGTCCGAAATATTCCTCCATATTCCAGAGCCTGGGTGCACAGACGGAGAAAGCCCTTTCACCTTTCACTTGAAAGAGAAATGTTTTAACAGTGCAGTTCCCTCCTCCTGATAATATCAGGCCATTCTCTTATACTATGTGATACAGCAGCGTTTATATTTTAATAACTTAAACCCACACTAAGCAACAACAACAATACCCACAACGTGACCCAAAAACACAAATATTGACAATTGGGAGAAATGCCATCAGGGCATGTGACTTGTTGCCAACATTATATATTGGAATCCTTACCATCCCTAGAAGGCAAAATTTCCTGTTGAGCGCTGGCATTATGACTGTTTAGATTCCACAGCCTCAAACATTATAGCCTATCTGATTCAAATAAATAGGATGCCCTGCTCAAACACTGCATATACAGCATAACAAAAGGGAAGGGATGGAGAATCTGAACAAAAGAGTTTCTTCTGTAGGAAACCCCAAGGTTACCAGACCATGTGCCACATAATCCAATTGTATATTTTTTAATTAGGTTGCTTCAGAAACCAACCATGTCCTTCTGTACCTAATTAATTTATATTGCTAATTATAAATGCTGCTGCAAGACATTGGAATAAAATTAGACCTCATATCTGATCTATAGCTACGGAGTATAAAACCTTAAAGGTGTTTTTGGGTCTGCTTGAAAAGCAAAAGATGTCGCCGAAGATTACAGCTCAGCCAACAACTGAAGCCAAGTCAGGTGAACTTTGTTTTAGATATTAATCCACAGGCAATATTCATATGTTATTCATTTACCCTCAAAGAAGGCACACAAAAAATTGAAAGGGTGCTCTGTTATTCTCCCACTCTTTACAGACATGCAGGCTAGATGAATTGTCAGTCAGTCAGTCAGTCATTCTCCAACCCGCTATATCCTAACACAGGGTCACAAGGGTCTGCTGGTGCCAATCCCAGCCAACACAGAGCACAAGGCAGGAACAAATTCTGCAGGGCACGCACACACACACACCACAGACACACTAGGGACAATTTAGAATCACCAATACACCTAACCTGCATGTCTTTGGACTGTGGGAGGAAACCCACGCAGACACGGAGAGAACATGCAAACTCCATGCAGGGAGGACCCAGAAAGTGAACCCGGGTTTCCTAACTGCGAGGCAGCAGTTCTACCCACTGTGCCACCGTGCTGCCCCTCGATGAATTGGCAACAATAAATCGGCCCTAGTGTGTGGTCGGAGTGTGTGTGTGTGTGTGTTTTTGCTCATCCTGCAATGGACTGGCACCCTGTTCTGGGTTTGTTCCTGCCTTGCATTCTAGGCTTGCTAGGATAAACTCTGGCATCATCCAGGACCCTGGTCTAGACTAAGAGGATTAGAAAATGACATGATATGACGTTTACTTAATCAGTAGGGCGATACACAGAAACAAAACAATAAAAATGTGTGCGTTAGCTTAAGCCGGCCAAATTATGGGTGTTTTCACAATATTAAAATGTGCGCTTCAATTTAAATCTTTACTCTAAATATATTTAGACTCAGGTGTAATAGAAATGTATCATTTGTTTACCCTCTGACAGGGGGCTAAATACCTAGCAAAATTCATAATCATTGACCTTGAAACAGTCTAAAATGACATCCCACATGCTTTTGTTTGAAATTTGTCACTTTTACCCTTCTGGAAGTGGCTTTAGAGGGGTAGGACCACCGGTAAAGAATAAGATATTAAAAATATTATGACATTCATGATCAGAATCCTCCAAACAGCATTATGTGACACTCCATAAGCCAATATTACTCATCCCATTTTTTTTTTTTTGTAAAAAGGGGTAAGTTTAACCCCTTGTATCCCGTTAAGGGGTTGTTGTGGTGTGACATTTTGCATACAAGTTGATAAATATTTTGTATGTCTTTATTTGTAACTCAGGCAAAGCAATGGAATACGAGTGTTACATTAGTGAGAGGCATGCATGTTAAGCCCCTAGGACTAAGTCAGGATAGTGAATTTTACGACAGGGTTGGGCAAAGTGCCTCAAACAAGTTTGGCAAATGTTTCTCTGCCGGAGTCTCTCAGTCAACCCCCACAGGAACGCCAGGCTGCCTAACTGACAAGCTTCACGGGGGCAGGTGTGAGGGTATTCTGACCCCCCTTTGGCCTGAAGTATGGCTGTTTGGAACTGGCTTGTATCAGAAGCCTTTAAGTACCATGACACCATATTGGCTGTAGGGGTTGGACAGAAAACCTATACATTTCCTTGCTTTACCTCACCCTATCTCTCTCTCACTAAACTGATGAAAGACCATCTCACATCATGAACTGAAAAGGACAACATAATGAAGAGCACAGCTCGGCAGCCATATTGAGACAGGCATGCGGCCTGTTCTGAAGAAAGTGATTTAACTAGTGACATTTAAAGTAACTAACAAGTCTGTGTGCTGCCTGAAACTACACATCAGCATTTGACAGGTTGTATGGTTGCCAATATTCACTTGTACTTTGCATATTGTTTTTATTTATGAATATTATCAGGAGTACTAGGGTGTTGTACCGTGTTAGCCATTATGAATGTAGAGAAAAGCCAAGTAAAATGACCCCTTTTATTGGCTAACTAAAAAGATTACAATATGCAGGCTTTCGAGGCAACTCAGGCCCCTTCTTCAGGCAAGATGTCAGGAGAAGGGGCCTGAGTTGCCTCGAAAGCCTGCATATTGTAATCTTTTTAGTTAGCCAATAAAAGGTGTCATTTTGCTTGGCTTTTCTCTGAATATTATCAATAATACATTATTTAAATTGTAACTTAACTCCTGCTTGTCTTTTACTACACCTAATTGCCTGAGTTTATAAATGTAGAAGGGAAAGTGGGGAGAAGTTATAAAGTACAATACCTTAGAAACAGTGGTAAGTCTGGGAGATTTGAGGCATTCTGACAAAGGCTACATATGAATAATACAAAAGGGGAAAGTAGAGTAATACATTACTCTACCAAGACAAAACAGGGGTGAACCCATGGTATGCACATCTGATCATTTTTCCTGAAGACATCTATTGGTTTGCTCATTATCATAGCAGTGTAATTTCCTAAACAAAATATGGTTCAAATATTGGGGTTTTTCAGGTATAGAGGACAAAAAGCTTAAGACCTTGCATAACTAGACATCAAGATGAGTCAAACAGAAAGTAAAATGTGGGGGGTTTTCTTGTACCAGTGAATCAGGAGATAACTGACAAAAAGAAAAAATAAATTTCAAAGTAATCAGAAATAATTCTTATGAGCACAGTAATGGTTCTTGCAATGCTTTAATTTCTCAATATCACATAAAATTATAGAGTAGGTATTCCTATAAGTAAATCAGTAATTAATGTGGTTTAAGATCTTTTCAAGTATGGATAAACACATAGTTTTTTTTGAGCGGTCACAAATCGATTTTCCTGCTTTGTGGTGTAATACCTCTTGTATTTGTTTCACTTGAAGCACTGGCTAGTAAAGTGACGCATTCAGGGTCTCACGACACATCAGTCACTGGTGAATACTGTGAACTTGTGGCATGCAGCTCACCAACCAGGCCACTATGCTATAATGACAATGACAGTGACACTAAATAAAATCCAGTGGACCTCTGTTTTGTCATGTTAGGGTCCTAAAGTGGCCTCTTTATTATTTAGACCAGGGGTGCCCACACTTTTTTTAGCTATTTTTAAAATGACCAAAATGATCTACCTACATTAAAAATACTATATATTGTATATTGTATATGTTCCGGGGGAGCCGCCATAGACAGTCCAGTACCTCCCCCGGGACGCTTGGTGGCAGCCTCCCTGGCCGACGGTGTTTTCCCAACCACCTGCAGGGCTCCATGGGAGATGGAGTCCTCCACAGCTTGGTAGGGGCCCGGCGTGGCCGCTAGGGGGAGCTGCCTGCTTCCCACAGCCCGGCTGGACGAGCTTTCAGCCCCACCCGGAAGTGCAATTAGGACCAGGTGGTTAATCACCTGGAACGCTTCCGGGTGGGCTATAAAAGGGCCCAGCCACCACCACTCGGAGAGCCAGATTTGGGAGGAAGGAGACGAAGCTTGTCTGGGAGGAGTGGTGGAGAATTGTGGTTTGTGAGTTTTGTGCCTGGTGATTTTGGGACTGTGTTTGGGCTGTGTGGCACGGGGAAGACATGTCACACAGCTAAAGAAAAATAAAAGACATTGTGCTTTTTATACATGCCTCCGTGTCTTTCTGTGTCAGGCCAGGTGCCTATATAGCGCCTTTTCTACAATATATATATTCCATGGATCCCTCCATGGATATGCCTCCCCAGACAATCATTAACCCACCACCAAACTGCTCATGCTGAATGATGTTACAGGCAGCATAATGTTCTCCATGGCTTCTCCAGACCCTTTCACTTCTGTCACGTGCTCAGGGTGAACCTGCTCTCATCTCTAAAAAGCACAGGGCACCAGTGGTGCATCTGTCAATTCTGGTATTCTATGGCGAATGCCAATCGAGCTGCATGCTGCTGGGCAGTGAGCTCAGGGCCCATTAGAGGACATGGGGCCCTTGGGTCACCCTCATGAAGTCTTTCTGGTTGTTTGGTCAGAGACATTCACACCAGTGGCCTGCTGGAGGTCATTTTGTAGGGCTCTGGCAGTGCTCATCCTGTTCCTCCTTGCCCAAAGGAGCAGATACTGGTCCTGCTGATGGGTTATGGACCTTCTATGGCCCTCTCCAGCTCTCCTAGAGTAACTGCTTGTCTCCTAGAATCTCCTCCATGCCCTTGAGACTGTGCAGGGAGACACAGCAAACCTTCTGGCAATGACACGTATTGATGTGCCATCCTGGAGAAGTTGGACTACCTGTGCAACCTCTGTAGGGTCCAGGTATCACCTCATGCTACCAGTAGTGACACTGACTGTAGCCAAATGCAAAACTAGTGAAGAAACAGTCAGAAAAGATGAGGAGGGAAAAATGTCAGTGGCCTCCACCTGTTAAACCATTCCTGTTTTGGGGGTCATCTCATTGTTGCCCTCTAGTGCATCTGTTGTTAATTTCATTAACACCATAGCAGCTGAAACTGATTAACAACCCCCTCTGCTACTTAACTGACCAGATTAATATCCCATAAGTTTCATTGACTTTATGCTATACTC